>NC_090443.1:822281877-822943127 GCF_031143425.1 Pleurodeles waltl | reverse complement strand
TAGAGGATGTAACAACTGGCTTAGGGGTTTGGGTACATGGTTTACCAGTGTGGAGCATGGTGTTGTAGCTCCTAGTCACACTAATCGCAACTCTTCAGGCGGCCTGGTACTGAAGGGGCAGAACACTTGGATGCGGACAAGGGTACAGTAAGTTGGGACTGTCCCTCAGAGATGGAGGGGGAGTAATAAAGTCCTAGTTTTTCTTTAATCTATTGGTGCTTAATAAAATACTGAGGAAAAGGAATAATCTTTTTTGAGAGTCAGGCAGCAGCCCTCCAGGTGTTTCGGAAAGCTTAGATCATTCTGAAATGTTCCTCATCTCTGGGGCAGACTGCCTTTAAATGTTCTCCTTAGCATTTTATGACAATACGTGAATATTGGTTAATGTTCCCCCAGGAAGGGCACTTCACAAATAATTAATGTATGATGAAACTGAGAGAAACTGCATCAAAACCAAATATCAGGTAGATGACTAAAAGGGTAGGCATTCCAAGAAATCTTTACATCTGACTGGATTCCTAAAAATACAGTAAAAGAAAAGACAGAGTCAAGTTACTCAATCCACAGAGTTAAAATATTAACAACCAAAACAATGGCCTCTGGTATTTTAGATTAACCTGCCTGGCTTAGTTTTTGCACTACGTAAAACTATACAACTTGCCTACTCGCTCTCTTTCATTCTGCCTTTTTTAAGAAGAGAAAGTAAAAGCATTTCAGAGGCTCAGACAGTTGTTTTTTTAAAGTTAAAATTACTATCTTTAAAATCTTGCAAAGTTAAATAGGCATGTTTTAAAACAAAATAAATATAACAACGTTTTTCTTTAGTAAATGTGTTGCATGATCCCAGACATATGCAGATATCAACACATTTCTTAACTCTGGCATCGTTGTTTCTGGTGGATAGGTTATGTAACTCCATTTTTCTCATATTGTAAGTCGACCCAGGAGCTAGACCACAAAGGACAGCACAGGGCCATATATTTGCTAATCCTTCGGGCTAAAGTTAGTTCAGTTCAACAGATTACATTAATGACTGTGTGCGAAATCTAACGTAAGAGCCTGTCTGGAGCTCTAATTGTCCACCCCACAGAACAGGAAGAAGGGAAAAGGGTAAACAGTCTGTAGTTTGATAGAATATTACCCAGAAAATGCATTCTTCTGATGGATACCTTAGCCACAGATTCTTCACCTTTCGAACAGAGACCAAAGCAGTGCTCCCAAAAGATGGAGGATCTCAGGGGTTAACAGACACCTGGAAGGTCTGTAGGGCCAAGCCAGCATAAGAGCCCTCCCTGCAGACTTGACTGTCGAGTCAGTAATGTTTTGTAAAGGTGTGATGCCTATGTAGCAGCCTGAACACCCCTAGACAATACTGTAGTGGCAACCTCGACTCTGGTGGGATGAACCCAAGGGCCATCAGGAAACTCTTTTTGGCCAGGCATTAGCATGTTTGCTTCTGAACTGCTTTTAACTTCCACACAAAAAGTCAATAAACAGTCGGTCATATACCCACAAATCTTTAGTGCTCTAGATTTAAGAGCAAAGGGTTCGTTTTGGTTCTGAATCCTCTCCTCCTGCTCCTTAGAATGGTGTGCTTGAGAGAAAAGGGCAGAGCTAGTGATGGATTGTCTGATGTGAGTTCTCAGTACAGAGTTTGCCCTAACAGCACCTGCAGCTCACTGACACTGCACACAGAAGTAAACGCAATGAGGAATATTATCTTAATGGGCAGCAATCTCAGTGAGCAACTGCTCAAAGGGCATGGACATCAATTTAAGGGCCCACTGAAGCACAATAAAGGGTCCAGGAGACAGCATGTATATATGAGCCTCTTTAGGAAACATACAACAGGTGACTTGAATATTGAAGGTTAGTAAAGCAAACAGGAAAAAAAATCCGAATAGGCCTACAAACAATATTTAACTGTGCCACAGCAAAGCCTTGCCGGGCCACTGACAAAACAAACATCAGAACACCAAACAGCTTGGCCTAAAGCAGGTCAATCGAATAGTACATGAACTTCACTCAATGACTGAAGACTGTTCTCAAATATGTCAACTCATTTGATTTCCTAACTGGTGAACAGGAGAAGATGAGTTGGGGTTTACTTTGCTGGTGGAAATCTGAAACACTAAGCACTCAGCAGTGAGGTGCTGGGTCAGAAAGGCCCAGCCCCTTGGGGGCAGGTGTGAGCTTCCAACCTACTGTAGTCCTATAGCTGCTGGTGAGATTAGGACGTTGTACCGTGGTTATCTTGTAGACGGATATAGGTCTACAGCAGGCTGATATGAGGTCAGGATCACACCTGAAGAAGGCAGCACTGCAATCGAAGCTGGTGCTAGTTCCGGTGGGACCGACGAGGCCTTTCGCACAGAAGTGGAGACAAGTCCATCTGGCTGCCTCTTCAGTTCCACAGGACCCAAAGGCATTCTAGAAGGACCTGGCACCATCTGGAAAAGCTGCATGATGGCCAAAGGCAAGGGTGATCTGGTACCAACATTTGAATAGGAACCGAAGACAGACAAGGGGGGGGGAGGGAGGGATGTGGAATCACATCCATTGAGGGAACACTGCACAACTTCTCCCTGCTTACCTTTGGTAATGCCTTATCTGGTAGAGGCGCTATCTAACCACAGATTCATCACCTTAGAATATTCCCCAAGAGTCAGACTAGATCCGGAAATTCTGGAGCAGTACCCCTGCATTCCAGTAGATGGCGTCTATTGTTGTGGTGCCAATATAACTGCCACCCCGGCACGCTAACATCAACTTCTTTCATGTCGATTACCTCCCCAAAAACGCAGAGCCCCGTAAAAACCAATGGACTTGTTGACCAATGTGCAGTACCTAGCAGGATCTTTAGGATGAAGTGCCAGTTTATAGAGCAGGGAAGAAGGAAGTGTTGGTGAAGAATCTGCAGTTAGATAGTCTCTACCAGATACGGCGCTACCAAAGGTAAGTAACTTATTCATCTGACAGAGACTGCAGATTCCCCACTTTAGAATAGATACTCCAGCAATAACTATCTGGAGGCATGACTGAGAACTGGCTAGACCACAAATGCCTGGATAACCAAACTGGCAAAGTGCACATCACATCGGACCTGGCTGTCAAGGCAATAATGCTTGGTGAATGGGTGCGGGATGCCCATGTAGCTGCCAGGCAGATGTCCAGGACAGGTACCCCACATGCTAACTGCAGTGTCCGGTTGTGGGAATAGCAATCACACCATACTTTCTGGTGTGATCCTCTTCTCAATGGCTCCTTTTGCCAAAAGAGCCTGCACTTCCTGACAGAGTAAGGAGAGATGGTCCTCCGTGAGCCACTTGTGGGATGGTGGTAATGGCTGAGGTGTTTCCATAAACAGTAAGGCACTTCTGCACAATCTAAAGCACCCATTTGTCAGAGGTGATCACCAACCACCGGGGCAGGTGGTGCGTGAGGGATAACTATACAGAATGGAGGGGTCACTAAAGAGTTTTGAGGCTGCAGCAGCTGGAGGAGTGGGGTAACCTGACAACCCAAACAACCTGTTGGTTATGGCTCCTGCGTCCTTCGTAAGATCCGCAACCACATCCTTGAAAGGACTGAGTGGTTTGCTGGTTAGCAGGTAAGGTTGGAATTGTGGTCACCCAAAAGTGCCTCGGCCACATCTGCGGTACGGGCAAAAGACTGCTGTTGTGGGCAACCAGACAGAGAAAGGGCTAGGTACCTGGCAGTTTAACTTGACTCTCCCAGAACCGCTAGAGTGCCATATAAGCTCTGTCCAACAACCAAAAAACCTCAAATGGCATGTCAGAGTGATGACTAAACATCAGCCGAACATCCTGTTGACCACACCAGGTGTGGCAGCTCAGTGCCGGTGTGGAAGCCATGGCCCTACCTAAAGTCTCCATGGTGTCCAATCCACACCAGGTAGCAAGTTTAGGTGCATTACAGCCATCAGTTAGGGCTTGATGAAGGATGGCTAAGCTCTCCTCTGGGAGCATGGGGAACAGCTGCACCACCAAATCCCATAAGGCATGGGAATACAAGCCCAAGAAGCATGCTGTATTAACTGACTGCAGAGCCAGGCTGGTACACGAGAAGATGTGTTTGCCAAACGCATCCAGCCTCCTGGATTCCCTGAACGGTGGAATGGACGGTGGAGTGGACTGTGGAGTTGTTGGGGTTGACTTTCGCCTTGCAAGCCTGGACATCCAAACTCTCCGGGGAAGGGTGCAGGGAGAGAAGGGCTAGGTCTCATGGAGCCAGACGATGTCAGTGGTTGACCATCCTGTGCACAGGATCTCCTGCGCAAGGCTTACCCCATATGCACATTGGATAACGTTGGTGAGGAATTCATTGAATGGTAGGAGTGGCTCAGCAGAGTTAGTTCCTGGACAGAGCACCTCCATCAAGATGTTCCCCTTGAACTCAACTGCAGGCAGTTGTAAGTCCAGGACCTCCTCAGTCCCGCGCATCACTGTAGCAAATGGTGCGTCTTCCTCCAATTCTTGGCCTTGGGGTGAAATCATGTAAGTGTCTGGGGAAGTGTTCAGACCACTGGTGTCGCCCAGTTCCTCATACCAGATATAATCTCCGGGGTCCTCCTCCAGGGCACCCACTCCTTCCTCTTCAACAGTTCTTCTAGGAAGAAAGGCGCATCTAAGGGTGACGCTCAGGGAGACAGTGATGCATCGAAGTTGAGCAGCACCTGGTCAGAGTCAAAAATAATAATGGGCTCATTGTTAAGCGTGCCGGGTATAGCGGATCAAGAGGGCCCAGCTGGCTTTGCAGGCAAACTCGCTGGCAGTAATCGAGGAAGGGCACCTCTTGGATTAATGGGGGCCTGAAGGCACACCAGAGGAAGTCGGTTGCCCAATAATAGTGTGCATGGTGTCGTAGAACTCCTTCAACTTAACAGGAGTACCTCCAGGGCCAGGAAACTCCGGGTAGCACGGGGCAGGCCCAGATGCCAGCTCCGCAGGTGGTATGCAGGAGCGTGGTCGCGAAGCACGAGGCCAATGGGGGGATTTCAAAGAGTGCTTCAACTTGTTATGTTATTTGAGACCTACCTGACTTTGAAGATGATGTCGTACATCTCGATAACGAGCATCAGTGGGAGTGGCTCGGAAAACAGCCCCAAAATCTTCCTCTGGAGCTGGATCATGAATGATGCAGGGGTTTCTTTTGCCACACCATAAGGAGCTTCAAGCGTAGCTGTTTTGTTTTCCCTCTCTCTTTCAACATATTGTCTAACCATTCACATTGAAATAATGTATTCCTAATGGTCTCTGCAAATATATTTGGTCATAAAATATTTGATTTTTTTTTACTGCTCTGTATCTAATACGGGATGTGTCTTCATGTCTATAATTCCTTCAAATTATTATAGAACGTATGTTAACTACGCGATTCCTCTGTGTGACCTAATGTAACATGACACGTCCCACAACTTTTCTACATTTTATTACTTTGACTTGGCTTAGCCTTTCATGTCCTGAGTGCATTACAGGGCCTAAGCACTTTCCATGCTCTAGTCTATTCTTCCTAAAAAATGGCTTATGCTGCTAGATATGTTTATCCCGACTCAATTGACCGTTCTGTGACTTTGTTTATGTACCAGGTTTCACTCTTACCAGTTTGGCCTCTCTGTACATTATCCCCTGGGAGTATAAGTATACTGATGCATACGCATGCATGAATTTAATCACACCTAATCTCTCATAGTGGACTACATTTGAAGTATTTTAACACTCTAGTTTTCTCTTGCCTAAGATGGCTCCCAACCACACATCACTGCATTTAGCTTGTCTTGCCACTACAGATTGCCAAATATAAACTCACCCACATGAAACAGTTCCCATGACTGGACCGCAATCTTTACTCCGACTGCATGATGTTTAATTATCTGCCAGCCCTACAGTGCATGATACTACTTTTCAAATTGACCTTTATTTAGGTAAGACATTAAGCCAAAGCTCTTGTTACCTTTTTTGCTTTTCACAAGCCATATCGTACGCGCAATTTATCTTCTTTTTCACAGCACTCCAATCACCCATTGAAAACCACAACTCTCCTTTAACATAGCAAGAATCCTGCCTGTTCTGTCGGAGACTGTGGGTTGCCCCTGGACCCACTGACTCAAATTAATTTCAGATTTTACAGTCTGGGCCACTTTACTCGTGACCACTCCTTCGATACATATAAAACTAATCCTAAACTATGTCCTATTAATTCATTATTTTTCTCTCTCATACAATTTTGTTCTAGTCACCAGTTTGGAGACACCTTGCAATGGCATCTTTCTGGTTTAGCACAAACTATAAATACAGTTGAATAAGTAACTGTTCCAGCTGTTTTAGGCTAGATAACTGTTATAAAAAACACAAACACTGCTCATCATATTTCCACATTCTCCATCTGTGTACTTCACAAGTGGGTTAAAAACCCTTGCAGTACATATTATTTTTGAAACTTACTTTACAGCCTTAAAAAAAAACATTGGCTTAAGTGTCTCTAGGAGGAAACACTTGTTGACTGAACCTATATGTTAAAAAAAAGCAATTCAATCAAGATACTAACATGATACATAATGAAGAAGAATACATCTTATCTTTGTTCTATGTTGCAGTTTATTAATGTCATTGAAGGATGTGTTATTAACTCTGTGATACCTTACACACCCTTTATTTCGGAAGTTGAGAGACAAGTCTTGCTATAAAGACAAGAAATCCAAGCAGGACTCATTTCTGACCTGTCCTATCTGATAGACTTCTGACCACAGATTCCTCACCTTAGAAAATTCTCCAGGTGTCAGACTCGATCCAGAAATTTTTGAATAGTACTTCTGAGCTCCGGTAGGTGGCGCTGATTGACTCAACATCGTCCACATTGGAAGTGACACTGTGGTGCCCATATAAGCACCACCCTGACATTGGTTTGTTTCTTTCCACTCCAACAGTGCAGATCCAGGGATCTACTTCGGTCACTTTTTGACCACTTTTTTCAGCTTTTGTCAGTTTCCTTTTTGAGCTGTTGCTTCTAGTGTGTGTAGGGACATATCCCCTCTGAAATCTATGGTATTTAAGCCTTCTAGTGACTGCCATCCGCAGATGTCTGCCTCAAATCTGTACCTCGTCTGCCTGGCGTCCGGTCAGGACCCCAAGGCCTGCGTAGAGTGCAAATCCATGCATCCGAACACGGTCCAGGAGGGGTCCCTGAATCTTCTTAAGGTGTGGCAAAAGAAAACCCTGCATCATTCATGATCCAGCTCCAGAGGAAGATCTTGGGGATGTTTCCTGAGCCACTTCCACTGATGCTTGTTATCAAGATTTACAACATCATCTTAAAAGTCAGGTAGGTCTCAAATAGCATAACAAGAGGACGTTGAAGCACTCATTGAAATCCCCCATTGGCCTTGTGTTTCGGGACCACGCTCCTGCATACCACCTGCGGAGCCGGCACCCTAAAATTAAATTCATGGCACAATTTGATATCCGTACTCGGGTCATAACTATGGGGTACCTTCCTACATTCAAACACTCCCTCGCAATACAACTAATGCCCCGCTGAATCATGGTGACGGGTCTACAAGATTTTAGCGTATGATCAATACTTCCCAGCTGAATGTGGCTTTAGAACAAGCCCTTACTCCGGACTCTAGACATGAGAACATAAATGGTAATGACGCTCTTTTCAATTAAAGTATTACTATGGCTTTAGCTTCAGTGGCCGAAATGAAAACTGAATGACCCAGAAAAACATCTTCTTCAGCCCTTGGTAGAATGAGGCTCTTGTAACAAAATGTCACACAGAGAAAAGCATATATCTGAGAAATAAATGTTTTTAAAAACTGTGAAGAAAAACTAGAGTTCCATACATTAAACCTGCCATTCATACATGAATAATTTCAGGAAATAACCTATAAAGATTGTTAAAAAAAATATCCAATCTGTTTCGGCTCGCAGTATCTATTGCACCACTTTTCGAATTTAGCAATTCAACTCCTCTTACTTTTGGGGGTACATTTCTAAAAATCTATCAACTGGCAACAAGAGCAGCTGGATCTGCTTCTCAATGATTTAACCGGCAATATTGAGGCCTCTATTACCATCCTCTCACATTTTCATCCTTTACAATCTGAGAACCTCAAACTGATTCGTAAAATCATGTCAGGGTCCCCTTAGACCAATCGCCTGCACACATATTAGATTTGAACTGTGACTGAATATAATGCAGGCATATTCCCCTGGTAATCCCAGACCCCTGATATATCTCCGCAAAAAAAATTGTCCAGAGATTTTCATTTTTGATTTGTGTTTTTGGATCATTTTTCGAGACGTCATTTAGCTTAGGTAGACATTGCTGATCAGGGCCAATTTTTTCTGGATGACATTTTTAAAAATTGCAGATGTGTTTCAGAAATTATGTAATATTTTAGGAACCATGAGACTTATATACTTCATTTTGTTGCGTCACAGCATAGGATTTGGAGGTCAAGTAGTTTTATAGAGACAGAAAATATCTCCTCAGAGCAACCCTTCTGCCATTTTCCAAAATGGCGGCCATAATACAGTAAGAAGAGACATATATAGTAATGAAACAAATAATGTTTTTAATCTTTTTATGTATACACCAAACAATGTATATGATCTGAATATTAAAAAAATAATATTTATCACTCCTGTTTTAGACACATTTTCATAGTTCACTTTATTCATTTGTTTCGGTAATCACTTATGGTACATGTGCAGAATGTTGAACATGTGAGAAGAGTATATCGACAGGGTCATGTTTTTGTAGCACAGGTTTTGCAAGTACATGTACGTATAAGTTCTGTGGGTAGAGGCTTTAGAAATTTAGTAGGTTTTTGCACCCCATCAATATCTTCCCAACCAAATTCACACAGATCTTTCTCAACATTTGCATGATCCAAAACATTTACACATCTTCTGATCAAGTAGAACACTCTTTTAATGTACCCATGTACAGAATAAGGTGGAAGGTCACTTAGCGGGACTGATCTCTTGAACTCACTGTACTGAAGATCGTCAAATATGTGACAGTCAGAAATTGTTTCCCACACATGGACAAGGTATATTTCTATGTCTTTAAAGTCACATTCTTCTTGAATCCCAGCAATTCTGTTGGAAAATGGATTATTGGTAAGGGCAGGTAAGTACCTACACTTAGCAATAGGCCACTAACCTCCACTTAGGTCTCAGTAAATTAAACCCAGATCAACCCTTGGTAGCTTGGCAACGAGCAACAAGGCTTAACTTAGGAGACAGGGTGTAAAGCATTCAAATATCACAAAACAGAAATTAAATAAAACACAGGAAACAGTTTAAAAATCCAAAATCATTTAATCAAAATAGGAAATATGTTTAGCTTTAAAATAACATAAAAACGAATAAAATCGGATAAGGGGTACCGGAGATATGAATTTTTAAAGAATTATTGCTTTCTAGCGCATAGAAACAAAAAGCGCCAATCTGGTCATCTGGTCGCACCTCGACCGGGGCAAAGTCAAAGCTTAAGGCCGATCGCGATGGAGCCCGGCTACAGCCGGCGGGAGGCCTCGGTCAAAAGTTTACCTTAGGACTTAGTTGTTTATCTGAAGAGTTTCTTCAGCGGGACGAACCCGCCAGTCCAATCCGACCTCCTGGAACTCTTCCTCGGATACGCGTCACAGGAGCCCTCGGTGGAGATTTTTACCTCCGGACGTTTTTTCAAGGTGAAAATCATTCGACCGAGGCAAACCTGGATCTTGATCCCACGTCCTTCGAGCCCTCCTCGGATTAGCTGGCTGGGAGGTCCCAGTCAACTTCGTATGCTCAGCTGGAGTTGCTGCGGCGGGTCGGTCTCTCTATGGAGCTTTTTTCCAAAAGTTCTCCAAAGTTCTCCAAATTTCTGGATCTTCTTCCAGATGTTCTTTTAAGGTTCTTTTGGGGTCCACAGCTCACCCCAAGGTTCCAGAAGCTCTGAGATGCTCCTTGGGGGTGTGGACTACAACTCCCAGAATTCACCTAGCGCAAACTCCTTTTTGGCCACTGGACAGTGGTCAGCTGGTTGGTTTCTTCAGGAGTTGGTGCTGGGGACTCTGGTTAGCAAGTTTTCACCTGGGAGTCCCACCTTGAACCAGTTGAAGCTAGGCAAATTCCTTCTTGTGGCGAAGCCCAAGTGTGCAGCTGGTGCAGTCCTTCCGAGTGCAGGGTCCAGGTGCAGGCCAGGGGTCCAGCAGGGCAGTCCTTCTCCTGTATTTCTACCTTGTTGGAATCTGAGGTATGGGTGCAGGTCTGCCAGTTTTATCCCTGCTCCTGGGTGAAAAACAGGGGGGGGGGGGGGGGTCCTGGTTCTCCAATCAGGTACAGGGTCCTTCCCCCTGTGATGACCACTTCCTGGGAAGTGTGGCAAAAATCAATCCCAGGGAGCAACATTCCTCAAAAATCCATCATGGCTGAAAGTAATGTTTGAAGGTTACATCTGGCTGAGCCCACCTACTGGTGTGGCTAAAAATCATAAACACACCCCTCTCCTAATCTAATCAAGGAGGCACCTAATTGTCTTGGTTTGCAGGATGTGAGGGTGTTGCTGGTTTGCTCCAAATGTCCTTCTCTGCCTTTGAAGACCAGTTTGGCAGCCCTCCCCCTTCCTGCCTCACCATATGCTGAGGGGAGACTTCCTCCCATAGGCACATCTCTTTGTGTGGAGCCAGGCCACTTCACACCTCATCAAGGCAGCCTGGCCAATCAGAGCACAGCAGAAAAAACACTGCAGGGCTGAAGTTGGCAACTTTTCAGGGAAAGTTTAAAGCTCTTTACCTGAACAAGTTATATTAAATCCCACAACTGGAAGTTGTGGGATTTATTATAACAATTAATTTGATACCAAACTTCTGGTATCTGTTACTTAAGGGGACTTGAAAAATTAAAATAAAGTATCTCCATTCTAGCCTATGGAGGCCATTCACTACAATGAGGGAAAAACTAATTTGGCTGTTTTACCAGGGCTTATAAATCTATTTCTATAAGGACCCTGCTCATAGTTACATGGCACCCAGACCTAGGGGCACATACAGCACACCATAGGGGTGGCTTATATGTAAAAATAAGGTAGTTTAAGACTCTGGAACTATTTTTAATTCCAAAGTCGAATTTGCATATAACTTTAATTTAAACGCAGCCAGCAAGGCAGGCCTGCCTTTAAAATGACACTGGACTCCTCAGCAGTGCACCTATGGGTGCACTACTTATGCTGGGGTCCCTAAACCTACATGCCCTACCATATGCTAGGGATTTATAGGTAGGTTGACTTAGCCAATTATAATTAGCCTAATTTGCATACTGGTTTTACACAGAGCACAGGCCCTGGGACTGGTTAGCAGTACCCAGGGCACCATCAGAGTCAGGAAAACACCAGCAAAAAGTGGACAATGGGGGCAAAAAGTTAGGGGGTCTCTGCAATCAGCCCTGTTCTCTCATAAAATCCTTTTCCAAACTTCATAGGTTCAGCTGTTAAAACTCCAGGCTTTGTTCCAATTTTAGTCTAGTGTCTTCACCCGTAAGAATATGTGCCTTGATAAGAACACTGGGCATCTCTGGGTCAAGTGTCTTGTACAGAATATGAAGCGGGAGTAAGTGTCTTTTCTTGCCTGTTCCATAATGTATCCAGTACTCTGATAATCCTTGACCTATGAACACTGCAACAAATCTAACTAGCACCATAATAACATCTGTGTCATTTGACAGTACAATGACTCGATTGGAACCATTTCGAACAGCCCACTCAACTTGTGGCACAAACACAAAGGTCAGCTTCCTCCAATTTGCTGTTAAATTCTTGAACAATAGGG
Organism: Pleurodeles waltl; assembly: GCF_031143425.1. NCBI lineage: Eukaryota > Metazoa > Chordata > Amphibia > Caudata > Salamandridae > Pleurodeles > Pleurodeles waltl. Next base: position 822,931,288 of record NC_090443.1, on the reverse strand, counting down.
CGGTAACTCTTGAATCTCTCTCTACAGGCACCTCCTCTCATTGACAATTATTCCACTTGCAATAATTGGAAATTCAGTGTTCACTGAAGCATCAGCAATGTTTTGACGAGTTAACACACCAGTTCATTTTGTTCAATGTTGATGACAAGAATATATCAAGTTGCACAGGTTTAGGTGTTGAATTTTGGATGCAGGCAAGGTCAGTTGTTCCACTTGTAGACATTGTCTGATTCTCTCACATTCTTTGACAGATAGTTCAAGATAACTTTCAAAGACAATGTGCAGTTTTTGCCATGTGCACACTGACTTTGATATCTGTAGAACAGTCTGAATGATCTCTTCAAAGTTTTGCATGGATTAAATCTTGACCATTCGCAATTGTGACATTTAGTCCACAACAACAGCAGTTTTCAGTGAGGACACCTTTTCAAATTGAAATTCTTCAAGTGAAAGGTTTTTTTCAAGCTCTTGTACGAGTTTGTGCTTCACTAGTTTGGTTGCAGCATCAACATCAAATAATGATTTGTTGGAAGATCATGCAACAGAATGTCCTTTATAAATTCACCAGTATCTTTTGCTACATCCATCGCTCTATGTACTTGCAAAAGTTGTTTTTTTTGTAATCTGTCTTGTAGTGGCTGGTTGGACAAAACTCTTACTATGGCAATCAATTAAAGCGTGGAAGTTTAGCTTTAGTAATTATGTCAAGCAATTTTTTCTCTTACAATACAAATCTCGCCTACTTCAGTTCTGCATATAGTTTCCATTGTGTGGTCATGAAGTTGTGTAGTTGCACAGGCACAGTCATTTCAAAGGGGTTTCCTTACTGCTGCATGAAATAAAGAAGGCTATCAACATGTTTATTAAAACGTCCCCCTCTCTTTCTCACAAGTACGTGATGACTAACAGTTTCACAACGGTCCATTAATTTTGAATTTGTCATCTCACTGAAAACATTACAAATAGGAGCAAGATGGAGGCTGCGTTGGTGACAGCCGGCAAGCCCCGCCCACCCCAGACGCCAGCAGAGCATCGATGGCGGAGGAGCAGAGGAGAGTGGAATAATGCCGGGCCCCCCTCCTTCCCTTGAGGTTTTTTTTCTCTTCCGCATCAGAAGAGCCGGACTCTATGAAGCGGCAGCCGTGGAATCACGGCACTAGCACCGCCTTAGTTTTTGACTAAGGAAGAGTCGGATGGAGTGCCGTTTTGCGGGTAACGGCTTCTGGGAAGCAGAAGCTGTGGAGTTACGGCACCTGCTCAACAGGATTTCGACGGGTGCATGCTGCATGCCAGAGATACGCCACCACGGCCCGCACGAAGGTAGGAAGGGCGCCTCAGATTGTGTGCATAGTGAAAAAAGGGGGGTGGTTGGTGGGACCCAGAACTTACCGTAATTCAAATGCTGGCTGGGCTCAGTTTTAAGGCTGGTCCAGGTGAAAGCAAGTGGTATAACACCGGTGGTGGCGCAGTATGGGTGGTGAAGAGGCTGCAGAAAAGGGCTGTTGACTTTTATACAAGGAGCGCAGAGGATTGGCTCCAGAGAGTTGCAAAATTTATTGCTCAGCTTGGGACCCAAGAAGTGGACATGGCACCTAAAGCTGCACGGAACTTTGGGGATAAAGGAGAGGGGGCCTTGATAACAAGTGCGGGGAACATCAGTGGGGACGCAGGCTTTACCGGTAGGCGGCCAGTCTCTGAAGTGATTCAACGAGGAGGTAAAAATACTGGTGGCGCTGCCAAGGAGGGCAAGGGTACCACCAGTGCACCCCAAGCAGATTCTAGGGGGAAGGGCAAAACGCAGCCTGCTATTAGGAGTCTTTTGACTAGCAGCTTGCTTGAGAACAGTTCTGAGTGCTCTTTACCTCCCTCCACAGACACGCTAGTCTGTGCAAAGGAAACCTTTGAATCAAGCAGCGAGGAGACAGTGAAAACTAGAGAAAGCAAGGAAAGATTTTTGGAGAGTAACCCCTCTTTGATTAGAATACAGGGAGCTGAGGTGAGGCCGACAAAGGCTTCAGATAATGCCGACCAGGCTAAGGAATGTAATGGTGGCAGCATGCACCCACAATCGTTGGAGTCTAACGGGGCTACCCAGGACTCCCAAGATGGAGCCAATACATTACCTGTGCAGTGCTCTGGGAACTCAACCAAAGGCATTGACGATGCTATAAACTCAGAAGTGGAAGTCAGGAAGATTGGCAAGAGTAAGAAGAGTAAGAAGGGCTCAGACTGCACCAAGGACGGTGGCAGTAAGTTCTATTCACTAACTGAGGACTCTGAATCCACTAGTAGCGGTTGCAATCAGTGTGCAACCGTAGGCAGCACTTTGAGTCAGAAAGCGCAGCATCTGCGGCAGAGTCCACGGTGAGACAACAAAGACGACAACGCAGAAGCACAAAAATACAGACTGGTCTCACTGGGGGAGCAGAGCCCGCAGGACAGAGTACCAAGGCACTTAAGTGGGATTATTTAGGAATTAGATTGACAGGACCGGAGAATGTTTCCGCGTCGGACTCTCCACCCAATGTTGATGGAAATGTGGATGGCTAGACTCCTAATACTAGCGCAACCAGTACAGACACAAGATTGCTACAGATAATATATGATACAATAAAAGAAGTACAAACAGAGACAAGGGCTGTGAGTCGGAGGGCTTGAATTGCCATTAAGCACCTACAAGGCACGGTCCGGAAAATTGCGAAGACCTGTACAGAAATCGAAGAAAAACTGAGTACAATGGAAGACAGGACCACAGCGGTGGAGGCAGATGTCGAGGCCCTAAAGAAACAGTCAGAGATACATGGAAGCCAACTAACTGATATTATGTGGAAATTGGAAGACTATGAGAATCAGCAAAGAAGAAATAATTTGCGCTTTTTAGGCATAGAAGAAGGGGTGGAGGGTAATGATATCAGGGCATATATGATTAAGACCCTGCGGGACGCATTTCCAGAGCTCACTAAATGGGATTGGGAGACCGAGATTCAGAGAGCACACAGATTTCCTATAGTTAGACACGAGGGAGGCCGCAATGCAGAATCTAAATACCCTAGAGCTGTATTGTTTTTTTTTGGTAATCATTATTTTTGAGAAAGCTCGCCCAGACGCCCCCCCCGTCGAGTGGATGTTACTTTTTTTACCAGACCAGATTACTGCCACTTTACTGTGGAACGGAGATGGCGTCTGCGGCAGCGGACTAAACCCTTTCAGGATAGAGGAGGGGAGGCGTATTTATTGGCTCCTGCTTGGCTGAAGACTGTGGTGCATGGGAAAGTTAAAATATTTACTTCAGAAATACAAGCAAAAGAATACTTGATGGAGCTGAAAGCCCCATAAAAGATAGAGTGGAGATGTTCAGTGCCTCAGTGGCATAGATTACAGGTGTATTAGGCAAGCTGGAGTCGGGTAGGAGTCTGGCACTCCGGGGTGGGCCCTTGACCGGCATCTGTGGGTCACCATGATTCAGGCCATTGGTGGGCTGATTGCTCTTAGGATGGGACGGGTGGGAGGGGGTGGAGGGGTGCCGGGGGATGAGGGGGGAAGGGGTGGGAGGTGGGGTGAGATGGAAGGGGGTTTAGATGGGTTTAAAAAATAAAATTGGTTACCCAAGGGAAGGCATATAAGGTGCAGCAATGAATGGCAGGTAGACTTAGTGCTAGGAGGGTGTAGGAAGAGACAGGAGGTAATGGATTATAGGGGCAGCTTTAATATCAATCATGGTGGCATCAGGAGGGACCAGCTGAAGGCATATATATGGTACATTGCGGATAGTATCTGTCAATATATGTGGTTTGAATAATCCCTGAAAGAGGAGGAAAGTGGCAGAAGATTTGAAAATGATGAAAGCAGATATCTATTGCCTGCAAGAAACTCATATAGAGTACTCTGATAAAGCATTGTTGGAGTCTCTAGGGTTGCGTCTGTTGGCATGCACTGAACAAAGGGCTAAAACAAGAGGGGTAGCCATTCTAGCAAGTAATACTAAATGTGTAGTTATCCGGAGTAGGGTTGATCTGCTAGGAAGATGGGTAGTAATAGAATGCCTGCTGGGTAAAGAAAGGTTTACGCTATGCTCATTGTACTGCTCAGTGTATGATGACACTACTCGACTTTATCTCAGCTGAATTAGCAGTGTGGCCAGCCCCATATACTATTTGTGGGGATATGAACTTTCATGGAGCATGGGATAGATCGCAGAATCTAAAGGAAGTTAAGAATAAAAGATACTTGGGTCGCAAACCAAGAGTATTTCAGGCCCTCTGGAGTATGCATGGGATAGATCGCAGATTCTAAAGGGAGTTAAGAATAAAAGATACTTGGGGCGCAAACCAAGAGTATTTCAGGCCCTCTGGAGTATGCAAAGGGAAGTAGGATTGGTGGACGCATGGTCATCCCTGAAGTGGCCAGATCCTGGATATACATACTTCTCAGCTCCGCATAGAAAAATGGCCCGGTTAGATTACTTTCTTATATCGCCTGTTTATCTAAGAGAGGCAAGAATGAAGTTATACCTGCGATTTATTTCAGACCATAACCTATTAGTTCTAGAGGTTAAGGTTATGGGCGGGCAAAGTCATAGAAGGGGCTAGTCATTTGAGAGAAGACTGTTGAACAATCCTGCGTATCTACAGCATATGGGAATATGGTTGAAGGAGTTTTGGGAATTTAATATGGGGTCTGCCCCAGTAGAGAGAGTGTGGGAAACGTTAAAAGCTGGGATAATGGGGGGAAGCATTTAGTTTTAGATTTAGGCGGCAGAAACAGGCAGCAGGTCAGATTCAAGAACTATTTGGAAAACTTCAAGAGGCAGAAAAACAACTTACTGTGGCAGTTGAGGGTGGCATGGATGTCAAGAGTGCCCTACACCACATAGCGGTAGCGAAAATGGCACTAAATAACTGCTCAGCGGAGAGAGTGGCTGAGAAATACTTGGCTAAATGTAAGGAGTGCTATGAATTCAGTGAGAAAGCCACTTATTGGGAGTACGTGCAGACAAAGGGCCACTCTTGGCTCAATCTCAAAGATTCAAAACATACGGGAAAAGCTAGCTACGGATCCGGATTCAATTAGGGAAGCTTTTCGGGAGTATTATGCGGAACTATACAGTGCTACTCCTGTCATTGTGGAACAGGCTGATTGTGAGTGGGTAAGGGAGGTAATGTGTGATAGGATCACTCCCGAGGAACAATTGGCATTAGGACAAAAGATTATAATGGAGGAGATTGAAGGGGTGATTCAGGGGCTCTCAAGCGGAAAAGCTACAGGGATGGATGGAATTGCATAAGTATTTTCAGATTACTCTGCTACCGGTGATGTTAGAACTGTTCACCCAAGTGGAGCAAGAGGACAATCCTCCCCCGTCTTGGGGAACTGCTAATATAGCAGTATTTTTAAAGAAGGGTAAAGATCCGCTTAGCTTAGGGGCGTATAGGCCAATCACACTTACCAACAGTGATGCGAAAATCTATTCTAAAATCTTTGCGGTTCATTTGTCTTCTTGCATATGCAATATAGTGACTCCAAATCAGCATGGGTTTGTTCCTGGGAGAGATACAACTGACCACATTAGAAGAATTCTAACTCTGTTCAACGCTACTCATGTCGCAGACGAGCTTATGGCTATGGTTTTGCTAGATGCCGAGAAGGCATTTGATAGAGTTAATTGGGAGTACATGTGGGAGATACTGCGGGCCTATGGTTTGAGAAGTAGGTTTATTATAGCTATTAAGGCCTTGTATAAACATCCTAGTGCTAGAATTCAAATGCTTGGTGACCATTCAAAATTTATTCAGATTGAGCGAGGCACGAGACAGGGATGCCCGTGCTCGCCGCTGTTATTCGCATTATATATAGATCTTTTTTGCGACGGATAGAAAAGAATACAACCATCCAGCCTGTGATACGCAAAGGGTAGAGTACTAAAATGTTGGCATATGCCGATGATGTGGCAATTATTACTGCCAACCCAGATACGGCTCTCGAGGCAATAGAAAAGGTTGCACAAAGTTTCAGGATGGAATCTGGATATTTACTTAATAAAGATAAGACCCCGCTAGTGGTAAATGAGTATTGTAGGACAACCGATGCTCGCAGAGTTGAACACGCAGTTTACTTAGGGACTGATATCAGACCTCAAGTGGAGCAGATAGTCCGGTTTAATTTAATGCAGATTGTTGAAAAAGCCAGATATGATTTTTGTAGATGGAATAATTTACATATGTCAATTATGGGGCGGTGCAACATGGTAAAGATGATGTTTCTTCCCAAGGTTTTGTATCTGTTCCGCTCTATTCCGATGGAGTTTGAGAAATCCTGGTTCAACATGCTAGATCAATTAGTGATGAGGTTTGTCTGGTCGTATGGAAAGATTAGAAGAGCCAGTAGGTATATGACATTACCTAGGGAGAAGGGGGGCGGCCCCCTGACTAGTTTTCAATTTTACCAGTTGGCAGCTGCATTACAGTACATGCACCCTTTGTTTAAAATTAAAGGATCGGTGAGGGGTATGTTCCGGACATTTACGAACTGCTAATCGGATCCTTGGCTAGCGGGGCATTGTTGACATTCATGGAACTTAATTATTATAAGAAGGTACGGTTTAAGGTGTTAAAGGCTGCATTTAAATGTTGGGATCCCTGATGGAAAAGAATGGGACTAGGTAGATATAACCACTATAAGGTGATTGCAAATAACCCTTCACTTCCCAAGATATTTAAAGATTATTACATAAGTTGGCATCATCAGGGGGTATATAGGTTAGGGGATTTTTTTTTGAAGGATCAGTAATAGATACATTTGAGAACCTACGGAAAAGATTTGGCTTGGGACAAAGGGGATTTTTTAAATATTTACAAGTAAGGGATTTAATCCATAGCAAAATGGGGGGGCGGGGGGGGAGGGACAGCGGGATTCGCAAAAAGCCCTATGATGGAGATGATGGTAAGTGATGATAGGATTACAATATGCTCTGTTTATGCTAAAATGAATGAAAAGCTACCAGAAGATCTGGAGAAGCACTGTAAGAAGTGTTAAGCCAAACTGAATGTGGGAGAGTCAGAATTTTATGAGTCCCTTGGCATGGGGTGTAATACCCTGATCTCTGCAGCACTCCAGGCCCACCATTATAAAACGATTTTTGATTTGTATATTAACCCTGGGAAAATCGCGAAGTGGGGTAGGGTAGAGGGGATACACTGCCCAAGATGTCAGCTATTTGGGGCAGATTTGATACATATGTTTGCTACATGTATAAAGTTGGCAAATTTACGGAAGGATATTGGGCAGTTCATCAGCGCAGTAATTAATCAAGATGTGGAATTAACACCAGGGGTTATAATATTCGGGGTATCGGATGGAATTATTCCACGAGTTTCTAAGTTAATATCTGCACCTATGGCTGTATATCGACTTTGTATTTCTTCTGTTTGGTTGGATCAACAGCCCCCCAATATTCCAACAATGGCTAGATTGCCTCCTTGCGACATATCAGCTTGAACATGCACTGTATGAACGAAAGGGGAGAGCGGCGAGACAGAATGATCAAGCTACGTGGGGTGTTTTGGGCAAATGGTTAGGTAATCGGGAAGGAGGACAGGGGTGATGGAGGCCTTAGATGCAAAGCTCTGGATAATCATTTACTTGTATATTGCACCTTGATTGTCTGGATTTTTGAGGTTGTATTTGTATTCCCTTGGGACACAATAAATAAAAAAATAAAAAAAAAAAAATTAAAAAAAAAACACATTACAAATAGAAAGGGCTTCATGGTAAACTAGCTGCCACTGAGCAACATATTCACTTTTACGTGTCTGACCAACATTTCTCTTGGAGCTTCTCTGTGGTCTCTGGAACGTCTGTTCCAGTTTCAAATCTGGAGCCACAACCCTAATCTTTCCCTCTCTGTCTTTCACCACAAAATGTATTTGGATGAATTTTCTGTAAAGGTATGTTTTTTCCACCTCTAGGTTCTTTACTCTTTCCAAATATGAGGACCCATATCTCAGGTAGTTTATGCAACTGAATTCGCAAAAACACACTAATCAGTGACTCCACAGTCTTCATGTGCAGCTCCCAATCATCTTCCCGATCAGCATGAACCAAGTTTTTTACTAGAGCTATCAGGTGTAAAACATTTTCCCAGTACTTGCAAAGTTTTGATTTTTCTTCAGATTCTGTGGCAAACTGTACAAACATGTTTTTCAGGTTTTCTGATTTTGTATTGTACATTGCCGGGCTTTGCATTATGTCTTTTGAATGAAGTGTACCCTGTGCCTTGTTCACTGAGATAAGATATGCAAAACCTAATTTGCCATTCTTGTTCTAGAAAGAATTCCAACACAATGTTTCGACAGCCAGAGATATGATGAGCATACCTTAACGAACATATTGCGTTCTGCTCAATACTGACAGGACAGTTTTGCTTCCAAAGATTTCAGCCTCAATAAGTGCATTGTCTATGCCTCATCCACTGAGATAACTTCCTGCACAGCGCAATGCAACACAACTTTTGTCTGTGAAAAACACCCACCAGTGGATAAAGATAATCAAATTCTACTGGACTGCTCATAAAAACGTCAGCTACAATACGGAAAACATATGCCAAAGCAGAAAATTGGCAGGTCATCAAGCAGAGCACGCACATTTTGGACAATAATTAGAGCGGAGTATACTGTTGCATACTTTGTGACTGGAGATGGTATTACTGGTTAAAAAAAACACATTCTTTAGTGGGGCTCTACTCTGGGAGGTCAGAGCATGAATTCCAGCCCATGGAGGAACTGGCTGTTCTTCATCCGTCAATCCGCACCGAATAAGCAATATGATAAACTCACTTAAATCAGTTTTGTGGACCACAGCACCAGGTAGAAGAATATCCATGTCCTCAGCCACTTTGAAACTTTCTGGTAGACTGGGACATGTTGATGGCTTGTAGTGATTTTGTACAAGTTGGCAAGGCAGTTGGTTATAAGTTTGCAGCTTTGTTTATATATGCCTACAGCTGACACAGCTTGTTTTCCAGAAGCTACTTCATTGGTACAGTCTTGAAAAAGCGCCATGGCAGTCTCATGTGTGCTGGATATTCCAAATAAAATACAGCGGTCTTCAAAATCATCAAGAGCAGCAATTGTAAATCCTTTCCTGGTAAACTGACTTTGAAGTGGTGTGCTGTCGTATTTACAAGATTTTACAGCATGAGCTGCTAACAAGTTCCTGCTCCATACTATGTCATTATAACTTGTTGATGCACCAATCCTATTCATTGAAGGGATTAGCGCTCGCCTTTTGCACTAGTCGTAGATTCCGTGGGCAGTCATCACGTGTAGCGGAGTTTTCTTTTGCCGTGATGTAGTTTATAAAACAGGATTAGGAAAAGACAGTATATTTGCACCGCATAAGCCTGTTGGCTCATGCGATTGTCTTCCACTTCTTCGCTTAAATCTTTAAAGCCATCATCGATGTTGTCGGCTTCTGTTCTGAATTCAAGAACTTTAGTTTGTAACAGTTTTGCTTTGCTGATATTAAAGAATGACATAAAAAATGTTAAGACATTAGGCATTCTTGTTGACTTCCACGATTTGTGGACCTCTGCGGCATCACAAAATTAAGTCATAAATCTAAATCTTTCAGGACATTTCTTAAAATGGTTCCTGCTGATTTTGGCTCATTCTTTTTGTTAGACTGACAAAAACAAATTCTGTTGTTGCACATTCTCACCAGAATAATCTTAATGTCATTATTATGGATCAATACAGTTTCATCAATGTTGACAGTTATTTCGCTGATCTCACTGTGTATGAACCTGTCCCCAGCACTCAAGGGTGGCTTTAAAACTTAATTTGCTTTTTCAAAGAGTGCAAACTTAACTGAAAGCTGGTGGTTACGATGGTGCTGGGAGCTCAATGTACATTCATATTTTTAAATGTATGCAGTTGGTGTGGGCATACAAATTCACTGCAAATACATTCACCTCGGTGTTTAGACCAGCTACTCGGCTGAAAACAAACTTGGAAGAAACCAGCAGCAGATAAAAACATCTTTGCCCTTTGAGACTCTCATACTTTTTTTCTTTCGTCAATCCCTTTGGCCCTTTTGTCTGGCTAAACCACAGATAACACATTGAAGATCCTCTGCTTCCTGATCAGTTGTTGGAGTGGCCCCAGGGGTAGCCATCGATCTTCTAAGTGGATGGGCACTGGGTTTGGTTGTCGATGTTTTCTCAGAAGACTCAGACTCTTGTGGCAATTCACTGGTTTCTGCTATTTTTTGATGTATTTTTCCAGGCTTTTTTCCATTATATACGACTTGTAGCACTTGTTGTTACAATGATAACATATTTGATCCTCTTCACCCATCATTTACAATCTTTTGTGAACTTCATCTTGAGGTATTTCTGCAGCATCTCAAACTCTCTTCTGTCCAGCTGCAGTTGATGTTAGCTTTGCTTTCGGATTAGGTTGGCATATGAAACATTTTTCTTTGTTGAAGGAGTACTCAGATTTTGTAGTCAGCAACATTCTGTCAGGAGGTAAATATCCTCTGCCACCACCTGCTTCGCTCATGCTTACAAATTTGAATCAACCTGAAACAAAAACCATATTAAAATAAATTACCAATATGATGGCTAAAACACATCATAAAGCTGCCATTTTGGAAAACAGCAGAAGGGTTGCTCTGAGACGTTATTTTCTGTCTCTATAAGACTACTTGAGCCCAAAAACCTATGTTTTTACAGCAAAATGAACTATATAGGTCTCATGGTTCCTGCAATATTACATCATCACTGCAACACATCTGGCATTTTTAAAAATACCATCCAGAAGAAACAAAAAAAAAAAAAAAAATATCCTGGATTAGCAATGTCTACCAAAGCCAAATTACTTCTCTAATGACAGAAAAACACAAATCAAAAATGAAAATCTCTAACAACAATTGTTTCTACGGAGGTATATCACGGGACCAGGACTATGGTTGTACCTTAAGCCCTCTGTTGATCCTTTGGTATTAAGCAACTACCAACCCATTCTTCCACTTTTCCTTCCCAGCTAAGATTGTGAACACTGAGATTAAAAAAAATGAACCATCTTCTTTCATAGAATGTCTTAACATTCTCAATGTCACATTAAGCAGGCTTCTGAACTTTACATGGTACAGAGACAATACTGCTGGTATATGCCGATTATACAGTTGTGAAGTTAGATGAAGGAGGCAGTGCTGCCTTTGATGCTGTATCCTATGATCTCCTATGTCACAGGCTACGTTCTAATGGGATTTGGAATCAATCACTGAAGTGGTTTATTTCTTTCCAGACTAACCAGGCACAATCTGTTGTCTTCATGCCTTGCTGCTCAAAACCAAAGCCTAGGTTGTGGAGTCCGCCAGGAAGCCTCATTGAACCCTATGCTTTTTAATATCTACATGCCTCCACTATCTGATCTTATCACCAGTTACGTTTTTTCTTTGATGTTATATGCAGACAGCACTCAGATAGTCATCTTGTTTGAGGACGGGGCTATTGCTTTTGATGAAAAATCAAGTCTGCTGGCAGATGCATCCTGAAAGAGATGTCACACTATTAAACTGAATTGTGATAAGGCCCAGCTAATACTCCCTGGAATTACCTCTTTGATCTGTCTTCCTTCTTAGTGAGTGCCAGTATTGAGCATTACCCTATCTTCTAAGAAATCAGCAAAGAATATGGGAGTTATTTTTGATAGGATGTTTTCATTCAAAAAGCAAATTAACACTTACTTCCGCACATTTTTTAATATGCACATGCTACACATCGTGCTCCCTTCACTTCCCATTGATTCGCTTTGTGCAGTGGCCCCTCTATCAAATACTGTAATTCTCTTTATCTGAGACTCCCTAAGAAGTCTTTGTAATGTCTGCAATTGATCGAGAACCTGACAACAAAGTATTACTAGGGCTCCACACCATTGCTGTATTTCTACTCATTTAAAGACCTCACATTGGCTCCCGGTATAACACCTCACCTTCAAGGATTTATGTATCCATCACAGGGCCTTCTACAAACATGGCCTTCTATTTATGCAATCCATGATTCATCCCTGTAAAAGACCACCCAATACGCCCATGGGGAGGGGGTAAATACAATCAATATATAACAAATGTCACCCAGGCGCATAAGTTGTGCTCTCCAGACGCCCTATTGCTATTACTTCCCCACACCACCTGCATAAGACAAGGTGAGTACACGGATCTTTTCTATCTTTTTCACAATTACCAAACTCTCTTCCCTCCATCTTCGCTCACAAGCTAATCATCCAAAGCTCATTGAAGGTTTCAAGACATTGTTTTTCACCTAACTAACAATGTTGCAATCTTACTTAGAGCTGGGGCACTATTTTTGGGTAACTGGGCTTTACATGTACATATAAGCAATGTCACAGCCATGCTATGGTTGCGGTTCAATTAAAATATAGAAAGGATGCATAAACTGCATATGTGATATAACATTCACAATGAATGACAAATGTAAATTAGAGGGAATACAGTGCACCTGTGCTAGAGGTCTGTCACGCAAAATGCCTTGGAGCGGCCCTGTATGGAGCAGAATTATGGGGGTTGATCCTGCAAAAGGGCTGGAAAAAATTGAAAGTACATTTATGAGAGCATTATTATCTATGCCACAGTGGGATCCACTTATTCCTATGCGCCTAGACCTTGGATTAAAAAATGTAATACATATTGCTGCATTAAATATACTGGGTTAGGACTTGGACAGGGAAAACCCAGATCCCTATCAAACAGGTAGCAGCCGAGGTTATAGCCCTGGATAAGGGAGATACATGTCCATGGTTGAAGTATGTTAATGGCTGGTTGTATAAACTGGGCTTAGAAGAACTACATAAGGTTGGAGGCTCACAAGCTACCCTGAAAGCAAAATACTGAGAACACACTATGGCTAATTGGTTATATGTTCCATCATATGGCTCACTAACTAATTATTTTCTTAACATTAAATGTGATTTACTGTATGAATCTTTTGATTGTATTGGGCCTGTTCATGCCAGGTTGCTGTACTTAAAATTTAGACACAGGACCCTCCTGGTGAATGGACTAAAAGCAAAATGGAACTCAAATGTGTTAACACCAGAATGTCCTTTGTCCATGAAGGTCATCACCATGTTCACAAAAAAACTCAAATATTTAAAAGAAATTCAGAGTGCAAAAGTGTGAAACATTGGAGCACTTTTTGGTTTTTTTTTGCACAGTCTATAAGAAAACCAGGAGGAGGTGGATTGTCCCAACTTTTAAGTCATTATCTGTCTTTTACCCTGTTGAGGCCATTTATATCTTCAGATCAGATAACACGGAATGGTTAGTGTATGCAATTGTTCCATACTTAATGCATGCTTGGCAGATTAGCTTCATAATGTCCAGTCCCACTTGACAATTGTTTAATTAGTTATGATAATGTGCATGCAATTAGCTATGCTTTAAATCATGATTTTTTTTTTAATTTTAGAAAAGATTGACACAAGTGATGAATATTGTATGTAAGATTATATTTCTTAATTTTCTATATGTATATCTACAGTCTTATTTCGTTTATATGTGCTTTATGATTGCATAATTGATTGAATAAATACTACTACTACAGAGGAAGTACAAAGTGCTAGTGTATGTTTGCATGTCATCTTGTGGTAAGGTGACTTTTAGGAAAAATTGGTTTGATACACAAGAGTAGAATACGTTAAGAGGATCATCATCAGTACAATAGATAAGTTTATACAATTATCACATAGCATGAGTACACACGTCTGGGTGTGTGAGAATTCAAAATAAATATTGAAGATATGTTGGAGAGCTACCCAGTGATGTAATACGCCAGTAAGTGATGTCAATATGTAACTACTGTGATGAAAGATCAGTAACATAACTGGGTTTTAGTTAGAAAAACTCCTCAATTCAGCCAGTTGTGAACCTCTCCATTGTAGTAAACTGTGTCTAAACAAAATATCCATCACTGTCCCAGTTACAGGATAAGAGTTCACAATCACCACCTCTTGGTGGTTTGGGTACGTGGTGGATGGCCTAGAAAGGGCAATTTTGCTGATGTTCATGTTGGTTAGAAAAATGGTCAGATAAAGGTAAAGCTGGAACTGATTCATTTATATTGTGGTAGTGCTCCTCATTACTATTTTTAAAAGGGTGCATTTTACTTGCTGTATACGTCAGTTAGCATGGGCATTCAATGAGACACAAAGTTGGTATTACAGTTTATCAAATGGTATATTTTTAACCAATGTTTATTTCAGTGTGAGAATTTGGTGTAGCAAGCAGCTGGGACGCGGAACCCACTATGTGAACATTAGAGATGCTGCCTTTGGAGTAAGTGTGACTATAAGGGGCAACTCCCCTCCCCGTGTTTGCAGACTGGAGGCAAATGTCCTCTATTCTACAGGGCGTCCCTCAGATACAGCAATCAGGTGCGCACTCTAATGCATATGCTCACGACCTAGTCAGTTAGCCACATATACATTAGGGATCCTTGACCCTGACGAATGCCCCAGAACGTTTTCGGCTTTAGGATAGGGCAGAAACATGTTGGTCATACATTTCTTGTAAAACACCTTGGAACATTATATTCAAGTCTGTCACATACTGCTTTTAACCTTATCAACAAACACCTTCATTAAAGTATTATATCTTATAGGTGATTTGTGAGGTAATTTTAGTATCTATTTTCCCTTCAACTGCATCCCCGTTTTATCCAGAAACATACAATTCCAGCACTCCCTCAGAGTTCATTCAACAACGAGGTTGAGTCCGCCCAGGTGGTATCATCTTACCTGGGTGGGGCTAGGTGGTCAAATGATGAAGCATGACACTATAATGTGTGTGAGACCACCTAGTCCGTTAAGGGAACTCCCCCACATGCCCTTCAACACTCAAATGTCACTACCACTTTCCATGTCTATGAAGGAAACCGCCTAACCGGCGACCTACTCACCCCTGAACAGGCCAGAGAGACCTGTCCTTAATATCCCCCACACTTGTGTTACGGTTTTATTTTTCCCACATTTACAGATATTATGGTTGCAACCGATATATAGAAATAATTTGACTTAGTCAAAATGTCTTGGTATTATCTCTTGCATCAATAAATTCATAGCAACACAAGCAGCTTTTCAGATTCTTGGCTGGCCTGAATCCCAAGTGGGGTAGACATTATCACACCATTGAGGGATGGATAAGATTGTAAAAATTGCAAATATTTGAGTTTTTGGTGAACATGGTGATGACCTTCATGGAAATCTGAAATGAATATTATGGGCCAGTGGTTACAACAGGTTTGTTTCCTGGCAGAGATAAGTAAGTTTGACTACTCACAGTCCCAATCTTGTTGTTAGTTTTTGGCATATTTTCTCATAAGTATGGACAGTTTTTCAATGATCAATTGGGGATTTCTTAGCAAAGGTCTTCACTGCAGTTCCATCTTCCTCTGAGAAGCTCTCCTTTTGGGATACTGTAGATAGAATTTGGAGGACAACAGCTGGTGGACTGAAGAGTTGAGTTGGGTGCAGTGGATCTGCGATGAAATGGATCTGCGATGAAATCATGTATGAATTTTCTGATCATGCAGATAGGTGCTAAGATCCAGGAACTCTACATGGTTCTTAGTTATAGTTGAGGAAATCTGTATTTCATATTTTTTTCGTTCAGGAGTCTGATAAATCTCTGTAAAAGTGATCAATGTTACTGCCACATTAGTTAAATATCGTCTAGGTAACAACCTCAAAAGATAGACTGTGAGTTCTGAAAAATCGTCATCCCAAAGCCAATGTTTTTCAGCTTCTGCCATGAAGATAAAGCTGCATGGTGGAACAAATATGGCACTGATTCTGGTACCTTGTTATCATAAGAAAAATATTTACTGTTTGAATGCGAAATAGCTGTTGCATAGACAGAACTGTAACATTCCCTGAATCATTATTTGCAACCTAATAATTAACAGATCTGGTGGAAAATCTCCATTTTTGATGGCTGTAGATATGTATATCATTTATTTTGTTTAATATCTCCTCTGTGTCTTATGAAAGACAGAAGGTCCTTCATGAAGGGCTGACCTTGGCAGTCAACGGAATCTCCTAATGTCAAGCATAAGGAGTCAATGTGGATATGATGCAGTACCCCAATGGAGGTGGGGTTAGGGATGTTTGGGCGGGGGTGGTGTTTGGGGGGCAATGGGGGAGGTAGGCCTTTATGTATCTCTGATTCTACATAGAATGTGGCCGTTTTTGGACACTCGCAAATAGCAATTGTCTCTCTTACAGCTCAGGAAACCATCTTTGTAGCATTTTCTTAGTTTGGAAAACAGTTCTTGAACACTAAAAGCTGGATGCTCACAACCTTTGGTAACCGGTAGTGCCTTAAACCATCATTTGACCTGGGTGAAATTTAAATGATGCTTGTGTAATTTCGGGAATTTCGTGTTATGCTTTTAAGGAAATGTTCCCAAATTGTACGACTGCACTTAATTTTGCACCATTTGCTGTAAAAATTTACTGCAAATAGGGCAATTCTTAGTGATTTGCAGTAAAAATGTTACTTCAAAACACAAAGAAACAACAGCTGTTGCTCATGGCCCTCTTGTTTAAATTAAGGGTCACACCACAAATTGATATCGTAATGCATTTCGTGCTAAAATATAGTGCAAAAATTAAATTTGCATTTCACATATTTATGCAAATGCATACTTATATAAATGAAAAATATGCAATATGTTAGAGAGTCTTTGGACATTGTTCTTTGGTTCCAAAGCAACAATTAATGGGAGGTATTTTCTTTTTTAATGTGTTTGCCAAAATGATGTTCCAGGTCATTGATGGACAAGTTTCTTACCTTTGGTAATGCCTTATCTGGTAGGGACGATGTCTACTTGCAGATTCCTTTAGTTTGAATTCTCCCCAGGTGTCAGACTGGATCTATAAGATTTTTGTGAGCACTACCCCTCCACACCAGTAGGTAGCGTCTATCGGCTCCGTGTACATCGGCGTCAGCACCAGAAATGACATCCCGGCTTCTATGCAGGCGCCATCCTGTTGCGCCAAAGTCAGTTTTTTTCACGACTTTCCACGCCAGAAGTGCAGAGCCGTGAAGAACACTAACAACTGGTGTGTCAATACTAAGGCCCTGAAATGAGAGTCCCTGCCCTTAGAAATCAGTTTGTATAGTTGGAAGGATGGGTGGATCAGTATGGAATCTGCAGCGAGATATAGCCTCTACCAGAAAAGGCATTATCAAAAATAAGTAACTTGTCCACCTGATAGAGGCTCCTAACTGCAGATTCCTTACCTTTGAGTAGACACCCAAGCAATATCACCCCTGAGGTGGGTCTGCGAAGCAAGTTCAAACAATAAAGTCCTGCAGCACCAAATGGGCAAAGTGCCCGTCCCTATGGACCTGACTGTCCAGGCAGTAGTGTTTGGTAAACGTGTGCAGAGATGCCCACGTTGCCACCTGACAGCTGTCAAGGACTGGAACTCCTAGTGTAGTGAATCCTAGTTTGTTTTAACGGGATAACAGGAGTTAGCTTAGCCATAGGCTTGTAAACTCATGCCCCCGTCACCCAGTGACTTTTAACCTACTTAGCTTGCTCTGTCTTAGTCCATTTAATTATTTATTTCCTTTAAAATGGCGGCCTTGTTTATAGTTAGGCCACTTGTTATGGGTTCTATTATCAGTATCACTGCGCCAAGGCGTCAAGATCAAGCACGAAAGACAAACGTACAGTAGGCATTCACACTTCGGGATTTTCCCTCTCTATACTTTCGAGGGATTGTTGATATTAATTGCCGTCCCAAGCATGCCTGTTATCTATTGTTATGAATAACACTTATGTCAGGGGACCTTGTAGATCTGTATAAATACAACACACTTTTAGACAGATAATCAGAGGGATTCCGACCAGAGGGCATCGCCACCATCGCTGATACCGATGCTGCAGTCATCTTGACGCTGACCCAGTCTTCGTGTCCCTGCGGAGTCTGAGATAGAGGCCTCATTCCAAGGTAACGAGGGTTGGGGGCTCCTCTCATGGACACAGCTTTGGCAGATTAGGTTTAACGAACCCAGCTCTCCTTTTTTAGGTAGGAGGTTAGACCTACTCTCCTTAGGGTATTAGGGCTTATTCCATTTTATACATATACATATATTTCTTTCATATATTGCATAATGGTGGGGGTCTTTATAACAATGACTCTCCTCTTCACAATACTGTTGCTTGGTATATTCATTATCCTAATCATTGCAGTTCATGCAACTTATCACAAATTGCAGTTATGTTGAATAAAAACTATTATAACTTCACTGCATCTGTGTTATTGCCTTTGTTTGTATGAGACATAATAAATCTGTGAGAAAAGGGTAATTTCCGTTTAACCACGACAACCCTGAGAGATCTTACTTTGAGTCCATGCGTAAGCGACTGCTACAAATCACCTTTTACTATTGTGTTTCTGGTGAGGTACTGCTAGTAAGCCGGTAAGGTTTGGACAACAGTTACAACTAGTTGTAGGAAGAAACTTAGTCATCTACAAACGAAAGTACTGTCATCCTGAGACCCGCAGTCTTGCTCAGAGCAAGAGTCCAAGCTACGACACTAGTGCTAACGCAGTAGTCGCAGCTTTAGCTAGGGTAGAATGAGCATGTAAACTCTCAGGGGACTGCTTTTTGACCAGTGCATAGCAGATCTTAATTCAGGGTATGACCGATCTGGAGATGGTCTGCAGCTGCACTGGCCGAACTTTCTTCGCGCCCACATACCCTCAAACGAGTTGGTCATCCATCCGGGACTCATCTGTACGATCGAGGTAGAATGTCAACTCTCTTTATGGGTCCAGGCAGTGGTGTCCCTCCTCTTCCTTAGAAGGAAGTGGGGTGCATAAAAAGTAGGCAAGTTGATGGTTTGGCCTACATAAAAGGGCGTAGCAACATTTGTCAGAAGAGAGGCCCTAGTGTGAATCACCTCTGTCAGGATAGATAGAAAGGTAGGGCGACTTAGATGACAAGGCCTGGAGCTAACTCGCTCTGTGGGCAGATGTATTCGCCACAAGTAAGGCTGTTGTTAACATGAGAAGCCCCAGAGGACATTTGCGAAGAGGTTTGAAAGTAGCGCACATCAAAAAAAGTCAGAACCAAAATCAGATCCCATTGGAGCATAATGAATAGGAATGGATGAAAGAGATGCGTAAGACCTTAGAGGATCCCATGTACAATAGGAGACTTAAACAAAGAAGATTGATCAGGCAACCTGAAAAAAGCAGAAATAGCAGACAAATATCCCTTAGGAGTGCCCAGAGCAGAGTGCTCCTGCTGGGCAACAGAAAGGATAGCAACAGGACCTCGGAGAGAGGGGCAGAAAAGGGGTCAACAGACTGGTCTGTTCACCATGCCACAAATTTCTTCCAACGACAGGCGTACACCATTTTGGTGGAGGGACGCCTGGCTGCCAAGATTATGTTACAGACTGCGGAAGGAAGGTCAAAGACAGTAAACTGCCACCGCTCAATCTCCACGCAAGAAGGTGGAGAGTGGACCGGGTCAGGTGAAGAACCCTCACCTGCTGCTGCGATAGAAGATCGTCCCAAAAGGGCAGTCTGATAAGAGGATTGATAGACATGCTCAGCAGCTTGGGATACGAGACACTCCGTGCCCAGTCAGCAGCCACAAGGATTAATTGGGCTCAGTCGTTCCCAATCTTCTTGAGAACTCTGGGCAGGCGTGGTACGCGCAGAAAGGCGTACAGGAGGCCTGAACTCGACTTGAGAGAAGTACACCTGGGGAAAATTCAAAGGTAAGTAATTTGCAGCTACAATTCTCTATCAGATAACAATAGTACAGAATAAATTAATGACATTGCCAGAGGGGATGCAAGGGGTAAATTATTTTTCACAGCGTATGAGTTATCAATGCCCAAGGCACTTAAAGTCCTTCCTGTTTCCAGTTGCTCAGATTCTTAAAGAGGAGCGGCTCCTCCGTGAGAGCGAAGGAGCGTCGCCCCGCTAAAAAATGCCCCAGAGCAACTGAGAAATAAAATGGTAATAAAATGTATTTATTACCAATTTATTTTTCAGCAACCCGTCCTGAACCGAGTGTTAGGACGGGGTGGGGCAATTGCTGCTGAACGGCATCAGGGAGCTGTGCACTTAAGTTTAAAGTGCGCATGTCCCTTTGGCCGGCCGTCTTGTGACGGCCAACCAGACAGTCATATTTTAAACTTCTCTAACCTTGTTGTCTTAGCTGGGTTAGAGAAAGCAGAAGCTTCCAGCGCTCTTAACGAGCGCTGAGAGAGGCAGCCTCCTCCAATCCGGATGCTTCTCTCATGCTGTTTACCAGCATGAGAGAAGCGCCAGAATTGGGTGATGAAGTTTTCTGGGTCCGAGCTTTGAGGAGAGAAGACACATGAGGGAGGAAGATGTTGTGAGGCAATCTGAAAGGTAAGTGACATTTTTTTAATTTTTTTTAATATCACCTGTATTTTCCCCATCCTTCAAAATACATGCCAGACGCCACTGTCCTTAAATGCTGGCTAAGAGATGAGTTTTAAAACTTCCAGCTCCATTGATGTAAATTAGGAGTGGGTGATAAATTCTGCTCCGCTGATGGAGTTGGCAGTTTTCAACACTCCTCATTACACTTGTAATGCGGAGTTCCAGCCAAATTCTGAAAACTCCTGCGTGGGGAGTTTATTCTTGTGGGTGGCTCGTCAATGGTAAGTTAGCAAGCATAAGTGAGAATTAGCGTCCCTTAGAGTGATTTTTAGGCGCTAGGAGGGCACCCTGCAAGATTTTCTCACAGTCAACGGTTGCATCCGTTCAAAGTGAGAAAGCTGCCGCTCAAGAAAAAAATCTACCTGAGCAGCAGCAAAAATCAACTCTAGCAGCAGCGCACTCTGGTGTGCCGCGTGGTACAGTTTGCACTCTGTTTTCAGCACAGAACAAGTTCCCGGGGATTTCAGCCCCTTCACGGAACTCCAAGGAATCTTGCAGAGCTTTCATGTAACATGAAACTCTGCAGGTTCTGCCCAACCCTAATGTAAATGCGGTACTGATAGGATGTCTCAATCACTTGATTAATTTTAGGTTTGTCCTGAAAGAAGGATGTAGCTTAATCCTGGAAGACAGCGTGCACCTTAAGTTTTACAGGGAACTTGCATAGGTATATCTTTGTATGGACTAGATCCTAATTTGCTGTGGGGCAGAAGGAAAACCCTCTGTTGATAATGTATGTTTCAGTATTAGTGAAAATGTTAGGGAACAGGTTAATGATTAATTATGGCTGGTGTGGTTACTTTTTTCTAGTGCTGGTTGTGACATGCACTTCGTTGAACAGATGTGGTTTGTATACCATGTGTTTTGGGTTTTTGACATGTACTGTTTGAAATTCCCAGGCTGGGGCTTTTGAATTTTAAAAAAAAATTAAACCCAATCTTTGAGGAAGTGGCTTCTGCTGCACCAGTAACAGAATCTGTGAGGGTGTTGACTTTGAATACTCAGTGGATTTGTCTCATTGGCAACTTCTAGAGAGGTTGCCCCATTTATTTGCAAACATACAGACAAGACCCAATTGATAATCGTGTTGGTCCCTTCCGAACTTGCAAATTCCTTCTTTTTAAAATCTTCTTCAAATGCTTGTGTTGAGGATTACATAGGTTTTTGTTCTGCTCTGCCCCAGGTTCAGTCTTCGATTCTGTATATGAGACTGTCCACCTTAATATTCCAATGTTAAAGTTCTTCCTCTTCTGTATCAATCAACCTGCTTGCTACAGTAGAGGCATTGTTTGAAGCCTGTTGTAATTTACCTAACACACTGTCTGGAAAACAATGATTTTGAAGTGGGTGAAACACCAACAAAGGTTTGGAAAGGAACATCAAGAAAAACAGGAACCAACATCAGTGTGCAAGGTGGCTCCTATATATGTCACCGTGGTGTCACTTCCAGGGCTGTGATAGGGGAACGCAGAACCCGATGGCACCACTTATCTGTGCGCAAAGTCAATTACTAAAGAAGTTTCAGATCCAGTTTGGTGCCTGGGGGATTTCAAAAGGTGAGGAATCTACAGTAAGAAGTATCCATGCGAACGTCAG
The DNA here is from genome assembly GCF_031143425.1 of Pleurodeles waltl. Classification (NCBI taxonomy): domain Eukaryota; kingdom Metazoa; phylum Chordata; class Amphibia; order Caudata; family Salamandridae; genus Pleurodeles; species Pleurodeles waltl. The sequence continues at coordinate 822,909,173 of NC_090443.1, read as the reverse complement.
TATTCATAAAAAAGAGTGACGATTCCACAATGGAAAATGTTTCACTCCTTTTCATCATATTTAACTTGCAATACCTATTACCACTTCTTTTCGTCATGTTTAACTTGGGATATCTTTTTAAAATACTTTTTCCACAGACTTTAAATTGTAGTTTGAATGAAGATAGGTGCCCTATGACGCAGTGCCCTCACAAAGCCTCAGAGTTTTGACATCACAGACGCATATGTAGGTGTCCATGGACACTCACTGAAATAGAAGAATGTATCTCTGTGAAAAACATGCATGTGCTTTTACTCCCAAAAGCAGAAGGATCATGGACAAAAGCCACTTCTGACGCCAATTATATACACAAGACATCACATACATGGCACACACTGATGCAACCTTAGTCCCGGCAAAGAAACGATGAGGAACATGATAAGCGCTCCTTTGTTTTTAAATGATGGACACAGAAAAGGATGAGAAGGAGCAAGTACCAAAGTGTCCCTCTAGAAACAGAAGAACTTGGCCACAGTGCAAGCCCTTGTGTGACCTTAGTCACAGAAACAGAAGATGGGTATGTGGTGAGCACTCGTGAGTCCTTACCCAGAACGTCATATGTATCCATCTAATGCTGTTTCTAAGGCTGACGGCCCATTGCCCATGGTTTGGCATTTTTCACTGTCTACTCTTCTGACTGAGGGCTCAAGAATGCTAACACAACACTTCTTGGGCTTCAAAGACTGCTGTCACACTAGTTTCTGGCATATACCCTCCTTCTGTTCCTGACAATCACTCATTAGATAAACAAGTGCCATACAACCAGCTATGATCTCTTATCCCTAAAAATAGAATGACACGTCATTGGTATCCAAAGTTACTCAGCAGCCGCTATGGAAATTTGTGGCAAAAACTTATTTGTACCGAGATCGAAATGTGTTAATATGAGAAGCTCCTTCAGAGCCACAAAGCAACAAAAGCATCAGATGTACAACAATACCCCTCAGAGGAGCCCCTTAAGAAATATAAACCGAATGGCTACATTTTAACATATTAGGCTTGTGTCAGTTCTCACTCATGCTATAAGCAGGGCATATATGACCTGACAGACCTACTGAAACTGTCGCAGCTCCTTCGAGTCACAAAGACCACCCCTGGCTATTTCATTTCTGGGCTAACACAACCCATTTTGTGCTTTCTAAAAAACATTACCACAATGAAAATAATTGTACAGAATTGTTTAGTTTTCTCAGAATGTGTTAAGTTTCGATGCAGAAGCTAAGCCCGGAGAAGCTAAAACAGAAGTCTATGACACACAACAAATTGTTCAGCCTTCCAAAAATAAGCATCAGGGCAAACACTGTACACAAATATTATCTGTACTGTTAAAAATGCAGGCAAAGGGAACATAAGTTGATAAACTAACCGATATATGCCAAGATGGAACAAGCTAAACACGGCAGCTGTGAAAATACTGCCTACAGGTAATGTACTAATAATCAAACATGAAACAGCTAACCTTTCACTAATGACAAAAAACAACAGTCTAGGATGGATTAATTCATGGAAGACTTATCCAGGGAAAATTGATGTGCCTGTTAGCAACCACATATCACAATAATTAGATTTTGACACTTAAAAAAGAGCTACATTTTTCGTGCATCGATAAAAGCTTTATTCTAAGCAACAGAAAACAGCACTGCATTTAAAAGAGAAGGCTAGACATAATGTGAGGCGAGCTATGCCAAATGTTATGCTAGTTCTTGCCAAGAATTGAAACACAAGAGCCCATTAGTACTGTGGCGAACCTTAAGCGATGCATCGACACTAGCATGAAACACCCACCATTATAAACGCCCAGGCCTTACCTTATAGCGGTTTTGTATTTCGGAGGCGCGTTACCTTCACTTTCTTTACTTCAGCGACTAATAAAAAAAACACATACATGGATTCGCAATTTAAAACGCTGCTTTGACTCTGAAAATTCTAAACAGGATAAAATACAAAGCACAATACAGGACAGAGGAGAGACAAAGAACAACTAATTTATCCAAATGAGAAAATCAACGTCCATGTTCTAATGGGAGATACAAGGTGTCTTCTTTCTTTAATTACCTAGTTTTAAAGTTTAACTGTAATACATCAAACACTGGAAACTTTTTTTTATAATTAAGGAGCTTTATGGCCCGTGTGACGTCACTTCCGATAATCACAAGCAGGTTGGCCCCACTGCTTGTTCTAGGTAGACTTTCAAATGGGGACACGTGTTCACCAGCTCCCATTCCTGTTTTAGGAGCGTTCTTCACCATAAAGAGCATAATCAACACACCGACCAGATGGCCAAATGCAGTTTCCTGTTATTGCTACAGGTGATTTCAAACTTCGGAAGCCGGGAAGGATGACACCCATTGCATTTTTTTCTAACATCTCAAAATGTATTTTGATCTGATTCATGACCATGTATTTTCTTACTGGCTGTAGACGTCCCAATGCAACCATCATTTAAAGGTAAGCCATGCAGGGATCAGATTAAAACAATTGAGTGGTCATACAACACGAAGCCATTTTAAATAATTTAACTATCATTGTTCTTAGAAACGACAAGCATTGCATGGAAAGTAAACAATGTCATCGCCCGCATAACAATGGTGATGTATGTGATATCAGATATGTTTTTGATTCTTATGTCTGAATAAAGAAAATATCATACTACTGATATTTTTTTCTTTTCTTTGTTTACAATGAGAGTAGATATTGTTAAAAGGATATCAACTCGTGTATGTCACACAATGTATTTTTCAAGAGGCATATGCGCCAGGATTTCTTATACAAATCATAACTCTGACGAATTATAACATTTTCTTCTGATTTCGTTCTTGAAGTAAGTTGCACAATTTGCTTGAAAACCACACCGCAAAAATATAATCAAACATTTGTTAAAAAATGTTGCCTTTAAGAACACTTCTCTTTTATAGACAGAGTGCTTTGACTCTGCACCATATCCCCTCACAATGTCTTAATGAATGCTGGCGCCTAGTCTTCCTGCACAGTTATGATGCAGACATTCTTATTTACGGTCTGCTAAAGCCCTTGATTTCACAACTTTTCATTTAAAAAAAAAAAAAAAAAGACAAAGATGGCAAAGCTTAAAAACTGAGGGTGAAAACAGATCCTTGCACTGCAGCGTTAACATATCCGCTGCCACGCTGGGCTCCAACCATCCTGCTTGGCACGGGTTAATGTCGTTTTCAGAAGCACTCCGCACACCTCCTCCATTCTCCACTGTAGGGCCAGACTCCAACACCAAAGAAAGGAGAGGATGCAGCTGCTGAGTGCCACTTATTAGGTTTTCTTGTAGTCACTGAGAACTAGGGAAACTGAGTGACAGCAAGAACAGCCAATGCTCTGCAGCCTGATAGTGTCCAGGGAATGGGCCCGGCTTCAGAGATTGAATGTTTGGGGTGAAAGTACCGGAAAGCCCGTGGAACCTTGCACTTCATTGCCCCAAGTCCTAAATCAGTTTCTGATTATAGAACGAGCATCACACAGTGGAGCTTTCTTGTAATACATTGTTCACGGTTTCATGGTTACTTCAGGAGTCTAAGTTATGTACATAATAATCTGCACATACCAGTATATTATGTTTCCACAATAAGGTACCTCCTTAGGAAGTATTAAATTATGTTATAGGTATTACAAGAAACTAACAATGGTAGGGACCGAGTACTGCACTATTGACCTCTGGGTCTGTTGGCACCAGAATTTATAAAGGATACCAATACAAATAACCCTCATCAATGCTGGCTAAAGCAGAACAACATATTCTGTGTGATTCCAGTTTCTCAAAACAAACCACATTCTAGCTCTATGGATTAGCAGATTGGTGCTACCCAGCATATTGGTATTGCTAAATAGATCAGCAACATTCAACACCACGGCCTAGTCAGTAAGTAAAAAAATTGTTTGTTTAGATATGCATATTAAACAAAACCAATACAGCAAAAAGAATATCCAAATATACATTCTACTAATTTATAAACAAGACTATAATTTGTATATGAATAAAAACACTAAAACGTTACTGATAGTCTCTTCTGTTAATAAAAATTACCCACAGCACAAGTTACATCCGAAAACTACACCTTAAACCATTAGATTGCGTCCTTCACAATGGTTCCCTGTTACGTATTTAGAGAAAACAAGATTTTTAAATCTTTTCTCTTAACAGTTTAAAAAAAAAAAAAAGCCACTATAACGTGCAATATTACATTTAGAAGATAAACCACAGAAAAACTGACATCCATTTTCCCGAATTTATGTTGCCATGTCAGGATACCCCCCAAAAAAGGGTTACAACCTATTTGAAATTTTAAAATCGACGTTCTCATTTTCCAACTAGGCAAAACAGCAAGATGGGGACATTCCATTACTCCTCCTGAGAATCCCTGGAGTACTCACCTGAATGTGTGTTAAAACATCACTTAACCTTGCTTCAGATTTGCTTGGAATTGCAATTCTCTTTTCGATAAGCTTGTGTCACAAATCAGACATGGATAACTTTGCTTTTAGGGGTTTAGCAGTCATAAGCAAATGTCTCCTTACCTCCCCCAGCCCAAGTCCTTTCACTTTAGTAGTCTCTTCCTGGTAAAGAGTTGCAACCTTACACATTTGAGAACTCTAAGCCTCTCCCAGAAGTAAGAGTAAGGGATCCTGCCCAATAACCCTAGGCTGTTAAATTTTCTTCCATCTTAATTGACAGGACCTTTGAGGAGCTTGGCAAACTGAGCAGTTTTTTTTTTTTTTAACATTCCTTAAGGTTTGCATGGTACTCAATTGATCTCTACTCCATATAAAATCTGGGCTGTATCATTGCAGAGCACCCTTCTGGTCAACACTGTGGACCATCCTATTCTGGTCAATAAGCTTACCCACACGGGAATCTGAGATGAAACAATCCCGAGCAAGGGTTCAGATATTTATTGAATCTTATGAACTCCTTATGAATTGAACACATAAGAGGTAACTAGTGGAATCCTGTTCGGATTGCTTCTCAGCCTATTGTTTGTAACATCTACATGTGACCTCTGGTGGACCTCACAAGTAGCCATGGATTTAGATTTTATATTTTTTTATACATGTGTGGCAAACACATTCTCCAGCTGGGCTGCTATCTGAAAATGATAAAGCTCCTAAAGGAGTTCATAGAGGAAGTCCTTGGTCACAGGAAACCCTGCCAGGCTTGATGTGGGTATGTCCCTCCCCAGTGACCCATGTCTGTAATCTGAGAATAATCAGGGACGCTGAATAAAGATATATCCACAGGCCCTGTTTTTAGTAAGCGTTGTTTCTCTCAGCTCAAACTGCTGGTCAAATTCAGCCCTAGCATCAGTTATTCGTTGAGTTTGAAGTGTGTTTAAAAAATTGTAAGGCAACAGCGAGTGTGGGGGACAGTGTCTAGGCATTGCTATGAACAGCAAAATATTCTGTAACTATTTTGTTGCTAATTCACTTTCCGATAATTGTATATAGAATAACGCAAACGCCTTAAATGAAAAATACACCCAAGTTGAACTAATCAGTGGGTAATTAATTATTTTATGTTATGAAACCTCTTTGGTTAATGTGATCGCTGCAGATTTCTGACCAGACAGCCAATAAACGAAATCCTGGTTGCTGCACTGGGGACTAGTGACTTGTAGAATTTTTTGTACTACGAGGCCCAGCCTGTGGTACAAAGAACTATAAATATGTAAGCCATTCGTTTAAAGTTTCACTAAACACAGTATAAGATAGGCTGCCATAAAATGTGGAAAAGATTAGGTTTAACATTAAAAAAGTACTTTCAAAATATAGATTTTAGTAACATGCAATCACACTGTACCTGGAGCAAACTTTTTTTTTATATGTGCTCAGTAAAAGCACTCATTCCAGAACTCCGCTGCTAACACTTACATTAGCCCTCAAAATAAATACATCTTTGTCATCATAAAGCTTCAAGTGATTCCATCAATTAACGCCAGGGGGAGTTTCCAAGCAGCCTTTACATTTGCAAATTAACTGCACACATTTACATTTCTTTCAGGGAGCAGACATCCTGGAAAGAAGGCTTGTTTCTTGTTAAGTGGTCCCCCCATCCCTTGGTTCCAAAGCACAAGAGACCACCTTTCCTTTCCCTCTCAGCGGAGGCATTTCTACAGTCGGAATTAACTATTCTGGGAGGATTGTATTAACAAAACGTAGGGGACTGTATTTTTTAAATTAAAGAAATATAAGCAAGTCATTCCTCACTAATCTCGCCCACTATGACCTCAGGTTATTAGCAACTTTTTCCCTTCTAGCTAGACTTATGTAATGAAATTTACAAAAGGCCTGTTAAAGAAGGATTCATCACTTCAGAGGGTCAAAAGTCATATGATGTCACTTCATGTGATGTCATTAAGGTCAAGGATGTGTGATGTCATTTCCATTACCTTTGGTATTTTGGTGAATCGATGTCCATGTGAGGAAAAGTAGCTTTTAGAAAGTTACTTTTTTCTGCATGAGATTTCAGAAGGCTAATTTGCATTGGCTCTCCAGCTTCACTAAGTCAATAATTAGCCTTGAATATGTGTTAAATGCCTTATAGAAGCAAACAATATGATGACCTGAATGGGCAGGGATGGCTCCTATGAACTGCACAGAACATGCAGGGTGGTGGCTGTGGGCATCCTTACTGACACCAAATTAAGTCCTGATCAAGTGTCAAATCCTGCTCGACAGTTTCGCTGGTTCCACAAAATTACACTTGGGGCACACTTGAAAGGGAAGAGAAAAGGATGACAAGACAATGTTATGGATCCGATGCATGGTTGCTGAAGATCTCTGCTTTTGACCTACCAGAATTCTGTCCCTGGGTTTGTTGTGGGTATAGTGTTAGATGTGGAAGGACTCTAGCACTACCATAGTACACTCACCAAACACACATCCTCAATGCCCAAACTTAGTGGGGTCGAAGACGTTCACAATCTTGAAAATGCCCAAAATGGGCAGAGTAGGCCTAGGAACTTTTATTCCATTGGTTAGGGTGTGCCCAGGAATAATTCCCATCCACTAGCTAATGCCAGGCATCAACGTAGCACCTCAAGCTTCAGAACACTTCCTAGAACTGAGAAAGATCTGAAGGGGAATGGCCATGCGGCTGTGACCTGAGAGGAGCCCCGAAGGACTGAACCTGCTCCCTCATGTACCCAGGACACAAAAGCAGACTCCAAGGGTCATAAAGCTGACCTCCTGTTCAAGCTACAGGGACACAGCAAGGTATAAAAGGCTTTTTCCTGAAAGTGCCCAACTGACCATCAGCAAGTGGCTCTGGACTGGACTGTTGGTCTCTAAGTGCCTCTCCTGTCATCCTGGGGATCTTAGAAGTGCATTCCTCTACTGGACCGGAACTTAAAGGACTAAGGGTATGAGTTAGAGCTTAGTGGACATACCATCCGCCGTATTGCTATCCCATTATAGCCCATGGAGATCGTAATACGGTGGACGGGAAATCCATCATGTGTGAGCGGGAGTAACCTGTCCACCAAACTCTAAATTAGGCCCCAAGTCAGAAAATAAAATCTTTTACCAGAGCAATCTTGGTTGGTATATCCGACCTGCGCTCCATCAAAGTCAGCCTCAAAATGAACCTAGATCCCAAGTCTAGCATGACCTTTGACTATCAATAGTGCTTTGTGATTTTTGGCACTAATTCTTTGCAAAACTTTTTAAAATCCTTATCTCTGGTTCCTCTTGTCGGATTTTTGTGATTTGGTGTCATTTTGTTTAATAAGGTTTACTCTGTTTTTCTAATTCGGTTAGGATTTTTATTGTTTTGCATTTTCACTTTATTTTTGTTTTGGTACTGCATATATACTTTAGACATTGCCGGAAGTTATGCCACTCTTCTCTGTGCCATAGCTTTCATGGGGTTGAGCTCTGGTTTATTTAGCGTCTTTGAGGGTTCACCATGACAAGGGTTGTCATCAGTCACTGATGTAGTTAATCACCCTCCTGAAGAAAAACAAATTTTACACAGTGTGTAATCCTAAAAGGTCAAACCTCTGCAGAGCTATTGAGGTCCGGCAGTATAAGATCCATTTCATCTTCACTCGATGAGCATGTCAATCAGACTGCTCATATGGCTATATGTGGGTATGTTTGAAACTATGTACACCACACCACTTCCATCAATGTTACTCTTTTTCAAAGCTGTAACACCGGACAGGCCAAACCAAAAAAATGCAGTACAATTATGGACAAAATCACAGCATATGTGTCCCACCAGTAACCTGAATACAGTCACTGCCTCCAGTGCTAGCCGATCCTGGGGTGCCAGGCACCTATGTGCAAAGAATAATAAGTAACATCTCAGATGTCACCAGTGACACCTATGGGGTAAACTGTGGCTTCCTGTCTGTTATGTGCTGGGTTTGTGGCATGCTCAACCTAGTACTTAGGAAAGGTATCACACATGTGTCTTATCTCAGCCACTCTATGGTGAAGACCCACCCTTTCTCACCCACTTATTGGCTGCAAGTGTTTGGTACTTCGGGGCTCCTCTCAAACTGCAGCTCTAGCCTGGGGTGCAAGGATGTATCTGGATCAGGAGAGCCCAGTGATGCTGGCTAGTGGTGATTTACATCAGTCTAGCACGAGCTGATCGTGCATTGGGTTTTGGATTCCCATGGGTTTTGTTCCCTTCCCAGAGTTGCTACCTTTCAAAAATAATAATTTAGTCCACAGGGCTCAAGGACATAAGCCCAGCACCAAAGGAATACCCTCCTCATGCCCGCAACTCTCTCTGACCCACAGGAACACTCCCACATCCAGCTTACTCAACCACTTCTCTACTGCCACTCACCAAATAAGCCTCCAGCCAGCACTGCCTCTCAAGCCCAGGTGCGCTGATGGCACAATCAAGCAGGTAGTAATGTCCATACCGCTGACTGGGCACACTAACCGTGGCACCCCATGAAGTGATGATAGGCACATTTTACTCCAATACAAAAATGTGAGAGTGGGTCCCCAGAAACACTCACTTGCACCTGTAGGGAAGAAGTTCTTACAAGCCAACGGAGCAGTCGTACACAAAAGAAAGTTTCACATGGAATTGGAAGTAGACTCCCTAACTCCCCCATGGCCAGGCTTCAGAAGCATTAAGGATCAAAGCTGTGGAGTGAGAGGTGTCCAGCACAGTGAGGATGCTCCCGCCGGAGATGACACCCTTCAAGTATTCTAGAGAAGAGCTTCCAGGCAAGTCACATTTATATGTGGCAAAAGAAAGAAGATATGAATAAAGTTTTTATTAATGTTGTTTTCTCCGCATTGGGTTTTATATTAGCATATTTTGACTGTATTTGTCTGTATTAAATATAAAAAAAACAATAACTTCCTGATGAACGAGAACGTCCTGAAAAGCAGTGGGGCTATCATCTACATGGCCCAGGTGGTATACAGTTCAGGAAATAGTTTCTTGTTTGTAGATTCCAGTCTTCACTATATGCCCTTTGTTGTTAACAAACGAAAAAGATCACAATACCTTTATCAAGGATCAGCAAGAATAATAAAAAACGAGTTTTTCAATCCACTTTCGATTCATGGAATCGTAAATTTGCATCGAGCTGTACAGCAACAGTACATCATCAGTGGCGTGCACTTGGTCACTTGACAAGGGGCTCGTGTTTACATTTCAGCACTCGCGGACGGTGTACCCGGAGAGCACGCTTCAGTATTTCACTGTATGGAATTAAGGATAACAAATTCGATTTTGGGGTATTCACATGCTATAAAACTAGAAACTACATCTAGAAAACTTCCATCAGTGTTAGCATATAAAGAGTATTAGTTTGGTCTGAACAATTTATACAGCGCTTCAATCCTCGCTGGACATTTGCCCTTCGAGAACCCTACCGGCAGTTGTAAATTGGAGATTATGTTGTTTTTGCAGAAGTTGCACCATAACAAACTCAGTTACAACGCAAAAAAATATCAGCTGCGTTATTAAAACCAGTTCATGAGTGACTTATCTTTTCCTTACTTAGCTCCTTGGTCCTTCGCAGCTCAGACTTCAGATCTAGAGAGCGGTCCGAAACGCCGAGGATAGTTTCAAGCTCTTTGCTGCCCTCCAGAGCCTGAAACCGAGAAACGCGTAGGATTAGCAATATAATACAGAATTATAGATGAAGTCTAACATTAACATAGTTGACAAATTATTACTAATTAATTAAAAACAGCAATACAATTCAGGTTTAATATACATTCCTTTACAAATTATCATCTGTCGACAGAGATCAATTTGTTTTAATTTGTTGGGGAAAAAAAAGAAGAAAAACCCTCGCGTTCCGGAGCAGCGTGCTGCCCGGCTTAAAGCGCTCCAGCCTCTCGTCGGGGGTAGTAAGCGCTATATAAATGCAATTATAACTCAGTACAATTGACATGAAAGGCCCACTGCGAGAGAAACAATTAACCATTGGTTGTTGCTGATATGTTTATCTTATGAGCGGATAAATCTATATATTTGTTTATATTTCTGTAGGGGATGCCAATTCCAGCATGTTAATACCGAGCCCATTTATCGTTTTTCTGACGCACGTACCTCTCTACTCGTCCTGGTGCATAACACACCAGGTCGTTCGGGGTGACACTCTACCTCCCTTTCCACTCATATAACAATAACAAACAACCCCCCAAATACGATACAAAGTCTCTTATTCGCTAGGAAGGCCTTGGATTTTTTTTCGGAGATCAGCGTTGCTCCGCTGTCTAGCTTTAGGCAACGGACACCCCTCCGGTTGCAGCACCCTGGGTTTCTAGGAATATTTGGACTGTCTTGGGAGTCAGCAACATTCATAGTCTTCTTTGCACTCACAGGTTCCTCCTTGTCCCATTTTTATGCAGCCTCTTCCTTCTTCCAGTTGTTCCTGCAAATCTCTCACCCTTTCCGCAGGTGTCATTCTTTTAAACACAGACACATTCCGAGTGATGGTCTCAGCATGTCGCCATGCAGAAATCAGTGTACCCTTCATGTCAGTCCTAACCCACGGTGTCCTTTCATACGGCAATCTAAATTTGCAACATGGGTGTCTATCTTTGAGCAAACACAAAGTCCAGTGTATATGTGCGGGCCCACAGCGTTCCTCCCCAAGGCTTGGCTTTCATTGTTGCATTGTAGCACATGGGCAGTTCGGGACAGAACCCATCTTGGAGCAGTAGGGATGGAATCTCTGGGGGCTTTCTTGGAAAGCACGGTGGCAGACAAGGATTTGGTAATACAATGTGGGTGTTTCAGTGGGTACACAGGGAACTGAAGTGCCAAATCAACATCTCATTCCTCCCCACTGCAATACACAGGGCCTTATTCAACAAACACATAAAATGCTCAACCTCTTCATTTGCTGGTGGCCAACGAGACGTTATTTTGCAATGTCCGATACTTAGTGCTTGCACGTATTGGCTGACGTATTTATTGCCCATGACTGGGTGGTCCGTTTTCAGTCTTAAGGTGAACAGGAAGCCCATGTGTTGTAAAGATCTTTTCTGGCTTGGGTTTCATTTTGTCAAATGCTGTAGACTCCATTATTTCAATTGTGAGGTATTTCGAGCAGATGTCTAGGAGGACAAGTAGCTGCTGTCCATGTGGGACTTCCAAACAATTTCGTCCAAGGAGGAGGATTTCAAGCAAGCATTCTGTGATGTAAGCCGTATATATATCTATGTGGATTTGGTCCTCTGTGCTGTTTTCAGTGGGATGTTGCAAAAGCCAGTCAGTAGGTATGTCTGATCCTGGCATGTACTTGATTTAAAAATTGTACCTTTGAAGCTGGAGCAGCCATTTTTCGATCCGTGGCCGGGGAAACAGACGTCCCTCTGACCAATGGGACCAGTGGTTTGTGGTCTGTCAGGACTGAGAATTCCCGTCCAAAGTGGTATAGATGGGTTGGGGGGGGGGGGGGGATGTGTGCACGCCCACTGAATTGCTAGAGCCTCTCGTTCAATCTGAGAACATCTTTTTTCTGTGTCTGTGAGCACTCTGCTGGCAAACGTGGCGGGATTGCAGTGTGTCTTTTTGCACTTTTGGTATGGGTGTTTCATGCTTTTGTTGCCAGGATCAAACTGTTTTCAAATTAGCGATGTCCCAAAGGCGTTGTGACAAAGTGGCTACATTCAAAATGAACTGGCCACAATAGTTAATCATTCTTAGGAAGTGTCTGACTTCCAGGGCATTGTGAGCCGCCGACATCCATTTCAGGTCTTCAACTTTCTTTCGGTCTAAGACGAGTCCCTTGTCCAATAATATATCAGAAGAATTTGATGCTGTTCTTCAAGAACTCACAATTGTCTTTTTGCAAGGTGAAGCATGCTTCACTGAGGTACTGGAGATTGTCTTGGAATAGTATGTTGTATTCTACCAGGGTCTGAACGCAACTGAGGATATTGTTGCTTACATTTATGACACCCACCAAGTCATTTAGAATATTTCCTTTGAAAGTATTCAGCAGCAGAACTGATTCTAAAAGTCAGTCTCTTGTATCGCCTGAGCCCAAAATGAGCAGAAAAGTTGTGATTCACCAACTGCCCCTGTCCAGCATGAGCTGGTAGCACCCTGCGTTGAGGTCCACCTTCAAGAACCACTTCACTCCATGTAAGTGAGCTAGTACATAACAGAGTGTTAGTGATGTGCCATTCCCTGTGATTTGCAGCATTTGAGTAGCCTCATAGCAATGTAGATCCTGATAGCTTTTGATTGGTTGTCTTTCATGGTTACTACCATATGTGAAACCCACGGCGTGGGTCCCAACACTTTCTCAATCACCTCAATGCATTTCAATCACTTTAGTTCAAGTTTAACTTTGTCAGATGAAACAGGAGTCACCTGTGTCAGAGAGCAACAGGTTGAATGGTATTGTCGATGTGAAGCTTCTCTGAGTTGGCCTTCAGATGTCCAGTCCCTGGAAGAGATCTTGAAGTTCACTAAGAATTACACTGATGTCGCAGTTCTGATGCAGGTAATGAACATGCAGGTGTTGTCACTGACCACAAAGAGGCTCATTGTTATGGTTTGATCGTCATGGCTTACTGGGTTAACCAAAATTTATTACAAGCAGTGGGTCTCTGCTGCCTTTTTCAATGATGCAGGTCTTGGTATTTTGGATTTTGAGCAGAGTTTGCAGGCTACAAAACTGCACCTTGTCCATGACATTGACTGACTCCCCCATACCCATAAGCAGCACAATCTTTGTTTTATTGAGAAAAGTCTCACACTTGGGTGGTGGTAGTTTGGTTCTTGATTTATGATCAACAGCAGAAATGAGAAAAATGTCCTCATCTTCCTTGGCTACTCCTTCTGGGCACACATATGTGTTTTCTGGGTTGGTTTAACTGGTGCAACACAATGTCCTGGGCAAAACCTATGTTTCTTATACTTGCAGGAAGTGTTCCTCTCCTGCCAGCTCTTCTTCCGCGCCTCCCCTTTGCATACTCTTGCAAAAGTGGTTTTGGTTGCCAGAAGTCAAGCATGTTTTACCTGCATGGTGGATGTCTCTCCCACAGTTGCCACAAATATGAGGACTTCGGTGTTCCTTCTGCTCCAGGAATGGATCATCTTGGATGGTGGTCTGTTGAGGACTATTTATTTAATCTGCTCATCCAAGCTGCCCACCTGCGAGCAACAATCTAGGTGCCTCCAGCAAGCTGAAAGTTAGTATTCCCCACACGTATGCTACAATGCTTCCTCACGCTGGCACACTGGTCCTTGTAGCAGGCAGCCTCTGGTACTTGTGCAGTAATAAGATGTAGGTGTATTTGAGGCCCTTCCTGAGGACTTGGTTAACCAGGACCTTTAATTGGTATCAATATTCGATCAGAACATGGTGTAGAATTATCCCAACATGTGTGATATGATCTTAGCAGCCTTTTTTGGCAATGAGTCTCAAAAGAAGGATTTGGAGTACTAGGTGCTTAACAGGAGTGCATCTAATGCACAAATAGAGAGGTCATGTGAATGAACAACAGCCTCCCCATACATCCTTTTTTTTTTAATACAAAAAACAACATCCCTGTTAGCTACAGGTTTAGGGAGGAAGGGATGGTGTCTCCTTTAATGTGACACAAAGAGGAAATACTAGACACTCAAAACAATATGAGTTGAGAGATGGTGAAGTCGTGTGTTACCTCTTAGTGGCTCGCAGGTGCTGTCTCCACAACATGGATCAGTGTCAAAAGTACTAAATAAACTTATTTTGGGGAACAGTAATTTGGGCAGGCAGTGTCTAGCTTCCATTTCCCTCACCCCTCCCCCAACTTCCTCTCCCACTAATTCCTTTGAGGCAGACTTGGCTTCATTATTTGCACTACTGTCCACCTGGCTTTCAGGAGACTGGTCACTGCAAGTGGGCCCTTCTGTTGTTGGCCAACAATGTAGCCGATAAAGCAGGTGGCACAGACTCAGTCTTTTGTTACCTGGTTTGATGGCCACAGCAATTGAATGGGCCTTGTTTAGGAGTGCACTACGACGGACTACATCTGGAACTGTACTAGGGCTAAGCGGGACTGCATCTAAAAAGTTCCATCAGGCCTCACATGAGCTTCCACTGCCACATGTTAAGCAACACCCATGCTTTAAAACACATTGTCCACAGCATCTAAGAAGACATTGCTATTATCAGTGTAAACATGTTTTTTCCATTCATGTTCACAGCATTCTGCTTAAAGTGGTGCTTAAGGCTCCTGTATATGACTTTCTGGCAATAACTCTCCTGTCTCGAGTTTTGCAGAAGTTCAAGAACAACTGGGTCAAAGCCACCTTAGTGGCTCTGGATTGGGCCAGGAAAGTGAGGTGTCCAAAACTTATGGGCATGACCATCTCTCCTCTGATCAGACTGCAACTTTGGGAGGATCTTCTGTCGTAGCAGCAGGGATCGTCTCACATCTGTGATTGTGTAATCTACGCCTCCATGCGTGGAGATTGAGCCACAGTACTTGAATGCAATCGATCTACCTCGTGAAGTAGTGGATGTCACATTGAAGGCCACTCCTCTTTCTATTAAATCTATTCACACCGAATGCGGAGACAAGTTTGTGGCTTTGTAAGGCTCCCAAAACACAGATCCATTACAAGCAAACTGTTGGATATGTTGCTGTTTGTTCAGTCTTTGGATCATTAAAGTCTTGCAGCGGGTACTGTTAAGGGTTACTTGTTGGCCCTTACAGCATTTTTACGTTTACCAGATCAACTGCCCTTGATCAGATTTTTTGTTGCGTTTCCTCAAAAGTTTGTTCGACATGTTTCCACCAAAGCCTTTTGTGATGCCACCGTGGCACATTAACTCTGTTCTTACCTTCCTCATGTGTACCTCATTTAAGCTATTACACAGCTGTCTCGTACTTCTACTGACCCTGAAGTCTATTTTCCTCATCATGATAAAATCACCACACCACATTAATGAGCTTCAATCTGTCAGTCAAGTCACCTTATACCATCTTCCTTCTGGAAAACCTGGTACTGAAGGCCAGAGCAGCTTTCCCTTGAAGGTTGTGGCCTCCTTTCATGTCATACAATCCATCATTCTTTAAACATTCTTTGCCCCACCTCATAGTCTGGACCTCAAATGATTCTTTGTGTCGATCGAACCAAAGCCCATTGAGTAGACTATCAGCGCTTTGTGGGATTCTGATGCAAAGAAAGACAAGGCTGTGCAGAAGGGGACCTTATCCAGGTGGATAGTCCTCTGCATTATGATCTTCTACGCAACGGCAAAAGAAGCAGCTTCCAGAAGGGTTGGGATTACATTCCACCAGGGTGAGAGTACCTACCACCATGCTGGCATGTGGGGTACATGTCCTCGGTATCTGTTATGCAACAACTTGGACATCAGTGCACATGCTAAAAAAGCACTACTGCTGTGATGGCTAGGCCTGACGGGAAGGGTATTTTGACCATGCGGCCCTGCAAGACTTTTTGATCCGCGTCAGTCTACAGACCCACCAACTGGGGAGGTACAGCTTTGGTATCCATTCTTAAGGTGAAAAATCTCCAGCTAGACGTTTCCATCAGAAGAACTAGTCCCTTATCTTCGGTAATGCTCTTTCTGGTTATTACTCTATCTAACAGCAGATCTCCAGACTCCTGAAACAAAACCTCCCCTCAATTCTTTTGAATGACTCCTTTTACATCTAAAAAGGTCCCAAGTTAGAGATCTGCACACTGGTGCAAGTAATCACTTTTGGGCTCTGAGGACACCTATGATGTCCACAACCAGAACCTCAGTGGTTATGCTCTCTCTGCTTTCCAAATTGACACTAACAGGCTAGTGACCAATTTCACCAATTCACATTGGCATACTGGAACACCCTTATAATTCCCTAGTATATGGTACTGAGGTACCCAGGGTATTGGGGTTCCAGGAGATCCCTATGGGCTGCAGCATTTCTTTTGCCACCCATAGGGAGATCTGACAATTCTTACACAGGCCTGCCAGTGCAGCCTGAGTGAAATAACGTCCACGTTATTTCACAGCCATTTACCACTGCACTTAAGTAACTTATAAGTCACCTATATGTCTAACCTTCACCTGGTGAAGGTTGAGTGCAAAGTTACTTAGTGTGTAGGCACCCTGGCACTAGCCAAGGTGCCCCCACATCGTTCAGGGCAAATTCCCCAGACTTTGTGAGTGCAGGGACACCATTACACGCGTGCACTATACATAGGTCACTACCTATGTATAGTGTCACAATGGTAACTCCGAACATTGCCATGTAACATGTCTAAGATCATGGAATTGTCACCCCAATGCCATTCTGGCGTTGGGGAGACAATTCCATGATCCCCCGGGTCTCTAGCACAGAACCTGGGTACAGCCAAACTGCCTTTCCGGGGTCTCAACTACAGCTGCTGCTGCTGCCAACCCCTCAGACAGGTTTCTGCCCTCCTGGGGTCCAGGCAGCCCTGGCCCAGGAAGGCAGAACAAAGGATTTCATCTGAGAGAGGGTGTAACACCCTCTCCCTTTGGAAATAGGTGTGAAGGCTGGGGAGGAGTAGCCTCCCCCAGCCTCTGGAAATGCTTTGATGGGCACAGATGCTGCCCATCTCTGCATAAGCCAGTCTACACCGGTTTAGGGATCCCCCAGCCCTGCTCTGGTGCGAAACTGGACAAAGGAAAGGGGAGTGACCACTCCCCTGACCTGCACCTCCCAGGGGAGGTGCCCAGAGCTCCTCCAGTGTGCCCCAGACCTCTGCCATCTTGGAAACAGAGGTGTTGCTGGCACACTGGACTGCTCTGAGTGGCCAGTGCCAGCAGGTGACGTCAGAGACTCCTTCTGATAGGCTCTTACCTCTCTTAGTAGCCAATCCTCTTTCCTAGGTAGCCAAACCTCCTTTTCTGGCTATTTAGGGTGTCTGCTTTGGGGAATTCTTCAGATACCGAATGCAAGAGCTCACCAGAGTTCCTCTGCATCTCCCTCTTCACCTTCTGCCAAAGGATCGACCGCTGACTGCTCAGGACGCTTGCAAAACCGCAACAAAGTAGCAAAGATGACTACTAGCAACCTTGTATCGCTCATCCTGCCGGCTTCTCGACTGTTTCCTGGAGGTGCACGCTCTGGGGGTAGCCTGCCTCCTTTCTGCACCAGGAGCTCTGAAGAAATCTCCCGTGGGTCGACGGAATCTTCCCCCTGCAACCGCAGGCACCAAAAGACTGCATCACCGGTCCTCTGGGTCCCCTCTCAGCACGACGAGCGTGGTCCCTGGAACTCAGCAACTCTGTCCAAGTGACTCCCACAGTCCAGTGACTCTTCAGTCCAAGTTTGGTGGAGGTAAGTCCTTGCCTCCCCACGCTAGACTGCATTGCTGGGTACCGCGTGATTTGCAGCTGCTCCGGCTCCTGTGCACTCTTCCAGGATTTCCTTCGTGCACAGCCAAGCCTGGGTCCCAGACACTCTAACCTGCAGTGCACAACCTTCTGAGTTGTCCTCCGGCGTCGTGGGACTCCCTTTTGTGACTTCGCGTGGACTCCGGTTCACTCTTCTTCCAAGTGCCTGTTCAGGTACTTCTGCGGGTGCTGCCTGCTTCTGTGAGGGCTCCCTGACTTGCTGGGCGCCCCCTCTGTCTCCTCCTGGGATGGTCAGACAACATGTGAGACTTTATTAAGACAAAATGAAGGAATAGACGGATCACAAGAAATGGAAAGTCTCTAGGCGATTGGGTACATTTGATGTTACTAGTTAGTAAACACAAAGGGTGTTCAATGTGATCTGATCCTATTAGAATTGTGGAGCAGATAAGTAAAGCTGCTAGAGTTGAAGGTGGCAAAGTTTGTGATCTTAAGTGAGCTTCATTTGTGATCCACTGGGTGTCGTGCCCTGGTATTTAAAGATCTCTCCAAGATCAGGGAGATGCAGTGATGATTCAGCCATGTCCAGAGGTGCACCGAGTCCGGGGTCTCACCCCACTCTGCTTGTTACAATACCTCATGGTGGTGTTGTGTGTGATGGCCTGAACCAGCCTTCCCTTGATGAATGACGAAAAGGGTTTAAATGCAAAGCAAGTTGATATGAAGGGAGGCCTCTGCCAGAGATTGGAATCCCCTGATCTCTACCTCTCCCAGATGGACACCTCAGTGCAGTAGTGACACATCTGTCACCACCATCAACTCCCAGTGGGCAGAGACCGGTCCAACTGCAGTCTAACAGCCACCACTGCAGGTCTTTTGCATTCTCCCCTGAAAGCTGGATAAAATCAGATAGGCGCCCTCCGTGCTGGGACCACTGAGACTTCCCAACCCACTGCTTTGCCGGCATGTGGCATCTGGCAGGATTCTTGTGCAGGATGCAGAAGTCTTAGAGCCATCCCCACTGAGATCCATGATTGAGGCTAAAACATTGGGATCATAGCCCAAATATCCTGGACTAGTGGTTTTGAAGGGAAGGCTTACAAATGCACCATATTCAGGATGACTGATGAAAGGAAGTGTCTATACAGGAGTCATTAGTGACTTCAGCACAGTGATCACAAATCCCAAGGATGTAAGGAGGTGCCGTTGTCCGGAGGTGGTCTATGACAGCCATCTGTCATGGAAGGTGAAGACTGGTACTTCTGACCACCGTCTCCATCGTTGAGACCAACGTAGGGGCACCTGGGAGTCCAAAAGGGAACACAGAAAACTGAAGATGCTCGTGTCCCACCATGAACAACGAGTAGCATCTGTGGGCCTGCAGGACGGGGGCACTGAACTAGGCATCCTGCAGATCTAACGCCACAATCCAGTCTCCTGGAGCCAGGACAGAGAGAACCTGGGCCATGGTGAGTATCTTGAATTTGTCCTTCAGCAGGAGGGGTCAAAGATCTCATCTAAGATGAAGGCCTTTTCCCTTCTTCGGCACCAGGAAATAACAGGATTAACCCCATTTATGATTTCCCAGCTGGGACCCTCTCTATGGCTTGTTCTCCAAAAGAACATAGGCTTCCTGCAGCAAAATGGACAAAAGGTCCTCCGAAAGCTGCTCAGATGTAGGTGGAATAGGCAGCGGCACGGAATGAAATTACAGAGTGCAGCCTCTGGATTATCTGAAGGACCCACCTGCTGGACATTATTGCCTGCCACCACTGGAAAAAAGTAGCGATCCGGTCTCCCACTGGATGGTCATTTGCTGTTAAGGGTAAACTAAAGCAGCTTTGAGGCTGCTGCCGGACGAGTTGGGGCATGGGAAGTTTGTTGCAGCTGCTGGCCTAGGCGTTGATGGCTAGATCCCCTACCCAGATCCTGAAAGGACTGGTAAACCTGCTGTTGGGATAGAGGGCCTCGATGATGCCTGAAGGCCCTGGCAATGCCTCAAAAGTGGTTGAATTTTGGTGGATACTGTCTCGGTGTAGAAAGACCAATGGAGCATGCAGTTGCTCTGCATAATTTAAAGCACGAGAGCAGAGTAGGAACTCTTGCCACAAAGGCGAAACCTGTCAAAGGCATGTCCATGAGTGACGCTCACATGTCACCCAAAAAGCCTGTAGATCTCATCCTGACATGGCACCGGGACACCACTCTAATGCAGACCTCTGTCAAAAAAAATCTGTTGTGTCTAGACCTGAGCATATGTACTTGGCCGCATAACTGCCAACCTAGAAGGTCTGGGCCAAATGGCTCTGAATTCCTCCATTGTTGCAGGTCGAATTTCAGCAACATAGTACCATAATGCGTGGGATTATTGTCTCCGGAAGCAGCTGTCGTCTGTCCTAAATGTGAGGCCAGAGGAGAAGAACCCCTTCCAAAATGCCTCCATTCTCTTTGACTTTCCTGTCCAATGGGGTTGGAGTAAATTAATTGGGTTTAACCCTGCTGGAGATAACCTTTACCACCAGGCTATCCGGAGTTGGGTGCTATGTAAGAAAAACAGGTTCACAGGTTTGGATCAAGAGCAAAGAAGAATGTCAGCTATGGCTTTATTAAACAGTACGAGAGGTTCTGATGAAAATTGACTGGTTGCAGAATTTGTGTGATGCCCTTAGTCTTTCTTTCAGCTGAAAGTAGTTTTAAATCTGGGAGTTACTCCAGCTGCCCTTCTATTCACCATGGCAAAGGAAGCGCATTTTTCTGTAGAAAGACCAGAGGGGGAATCTAACCCTGTGTCAGGGAAAGTACCTAGCCCACTTCCCTCTTGTAGGTCCATATAAAAATCAGATTGTGAGGAAAAATTGTCGCAGTCATCACCAAAAGCTTGTTGGTTCTGGTCAGACTTCGATCTAAAGAGTTGTTAGAGGACTGCCTCTAGGTAAATTAAGTGTTTGTCAGAGTCAGAATGAATGGGGGTGAAGCGTGTAGGAACCTAAATCACGCATAGCTTTGACTAAGGCCAGGATGACCTTCTTCTTGGATCAGACCGAACTGTGGGCTCGATGTCCTCCTCCTGCATCAACATAGCAGGAACCAGCATAAATTGTGGTGCCAGGCATAGAACTGGCTCCTTAGTCAGAGCTGAACCCAAAGTGAGTACAGGAGGCACACCTGATGTCGAGGGCAGACCAGCTGGTTCTATTGCTCCAGAGGTAGCAGTTAAGGTGCTGAAGATGTGGACCATGGTCTTCTTAAATGCCTCAATCTTTTATGGCATCGCCAACGGACCTGGGAATTCAGGGTTCATACAAATGAGCTGCGAAATTGGTTCCATGGCAGAGGATCAGGAACCAGACAGCGGGGCGCAGTGACGTCCTCATGACTTCTCAGATGGAGAGTGGTGAGACTGGGACAAGGCTCGTTGGACTGCTTGTATTTCTTCTTTGCTTTGATTTTCCTGAAGGCTAGGATCATGATTACGGCCTGTCGGGGATTGGTCCCAAGGACAAGAATGTCTCCATGTTCTTGACTTTAAGCAGAAGCAGCCCTAATGGGACGTGCTCCAGTGCTTAGAGATGAACAGCATGCCTTTGTGTTCATGGATCAACTTTGAGTGCATCAGGGCACACTCCTTGCATAGCCTGACCCAAAAAAAACAGAGACACACCTCTTGTGGATGTGCCACAGACATTTTCTTGCAACAGTCATTACAAGGGGGGTTAAACTCTGTAGATTTAGGAGGGTATATTATCCCTTGCACATTGGAAACACGTTTTGTAGAAAAACTCTTGAGAAACACAAAATCTACCTCTGACTCTGCATACAAAGGCACAGAAAGAAAGGAACTGATGTTAGTGCACTGGGGTGAAGTCTATTTAGAGATACAGTGGTCAATTCTGAGGTTGATTTAGTCAGCATGGAGCCGCATAACGCAACCTATCAATGTGCAAGGGCTATGCTGAAAAGTCTTCGGGATCCAGTCTGGGTCCTGTGGATATTCTAAAGGTAACCAATCTGCAGTTGCAATTACCCATCAGAATCTCTCCGTGGTGTCTGCAGATGAGCAAGGAATACATTTTGAGCCATAATGCCTTAGTATGTTAGTTTAAGAGTAATGACAAGGCCATGACAGGACTATGAGGCAGTGAGGATCATAAAGCAGTGATCCACTTTCACCTTCCTCGGCAGTATTCTGGGGTTTAGTAGAAATGGAGGAAAGGTGTAAGCGAAGATGCCCAGCCAGCTCACTGAAAAGGCATTGCTCTTGATTCCTGGTTGACAATACTTGGTGGTGTTGTACTGGTATTTCCTGTTATAGGTCATTGCAAACATGTTCAATGTGTGTTGGCCCCACTTGCTGAAGATGTAGTCCACTTGTACTTGGTGAAGCTTCCATTTGTGGCAGTTTGAGGGAATGCAACTGAGAACACCTTCTTGGTCGTTCTGATAACCTGGAAGGTGTTCCTCTGCAACATCTACTTTGGTGGAGATAGTGCAGTCCCACAGCATTTGTGTTTTTTCAGAGAGAAAGCAGGACCTCGTTCCCCTTGCTTTACAATAAAATACTTTGAAGTTATATTCTTTGTCCAGATGAGAACGGCCTGTCCTACCAACCTCTAGAGGGACATTTGCAGACCCAGGCTTACTGCTCAAAGCCCCAGAATGTTAATGTGCAGCATCTTCTCCGTATCCAACTGAATCAACTGAGGATTTCTCAGTGCGGATCTCTCAGTATTCAATGTCAGGCCCAATCCGTGAAACAGGCTGATTCAGGGTGTTGTAGATTCCTTCACTTCTTACCTTGATGTAGCTTTGCCGAGCCGTATGCTAGGCGACCAACATCTCAGGCAAGTAGCCACTTGTTAGACTTGGCATCCTTGGCGTGGTCTCCCCTAACTTTTTGCCTCCGTTTCCCAGGTTGTTGATGTGTGCTGGACTCTGTTTTTGATGCTCCGGGTACTTTACCACTGCTAATCAGTACTAAAGTGCAAGTGCTCCTATGTAAAAAGGTTTATGTAATTGGCTTTCCATGATAGGCAACTCTGATTTACTAGGAAGTCCCTAGTACAGTGCACCAGAGGTGTCCAGGTCCTGTAAATCAAATGCTACTAATGGGCCTGCAGCACTGGTTGTGAAACCTACGAGTAGCCCTGTATACATTGCTCAGACCTGCCACTGCAGTGTATGTGTGTGGAGTTTGAAACTGCCAATTCGACTTGGCAAGTGTACCCTCTTGCCAGGCCTAACCCTTCCTTTTTTCTACATGTAAGGCACCCCTAAGGTAGGCCCTGGGTAGCCCCATGGGCAGGGTGGAGTGTATGTTTAAGGTAGGACATATACTGATGTGTTTTATATGTCCTAAGTGAAATACTGCCAAACTCATTTTTTCACTTTTGCAAGGCCTATCTCTCTCATTGGTTAACATGGGGGCTGCCTTTAAGTATTCTTAAAGTGAAGATTTCCTTTGGGAGCCGATAGGAATATGGAGTTTAGGGTCTCTGAACTCACAATTTAAAAATACACCTGTTAGCAAAGTTTGTTTTTTTACTGTGTGTTTGAAAATGCCACTTTTAGAAAATAGGCATTTTCTTGCTTAAACTATTCTGTGCCTGATTGTGGATTCCCTATCTGTGTCAGTTTGACAGTTGGGCTGTTTGCACCGCTCCTCTAGACAGTGACACAAAGGGAGCTGGGGTGTACCTGCATATCCTAATAAGCCATCTGAGCTGGAGGGAATAGGAGGAGTGGCCACTTACACCTGAGTGGGCAGTGCCTGCCATCACACAATGCAGTCTCCAACCTCCCGGTGTGTGTCTGGTGCCTGGCCTGGGCAAAGAAGGATCTTACAAACAAGAGAAACTTCAGAAAGGGGTATAAGTAGTGGACCCAAAACCCCTGAAAATTAGAACACTTCTGGATTGAAGAGGAACTTCTGACAAGGAGAAGAGCTGAAGAGAAGCGCTGCCCATGCCTGTGACTGTGCTTTGTTGGGCTATCCTGCAGCTGCTGCTTCTGCCTAGGAACGGGGACAAAGACTGGCCTTTATGGTATATTCCTCTGTGAGAAGAATCTCCAGGGCGTGGACTGAGCTTGCCCCCTGTTCTGAAGTCTCAGGGCAATTGAAGACTGCCTCTGCCAGCACCTGGAGACTCTGCCCTGCCAAGTGGTGCCTAACCCAGTCCCTGGGCCGTTGAAAGGAGAAGTCGGTGAAAAACCAAGAAAATCCAAGAAAACCGACTTTGGACGACTCCAGACCGACGCCGCTGCAGCCCCACCTAAGTCTGCGACTCCTTAGAAGTCGCCGCACCACACCGTGCCCGCCAGACATCAACTCCACCAGAAGTGCACGGATCCAATGTTTTGCACCGCCGCCGCCTCCCCTCCACCGCTCCGCAGCAAGTATCTGATGCCTCTTCACAACGCCTCTGCTCCTTCGCCCCGCAGCACCGCCGCCTCGGATCCAACAACGCCGCGATACCCGACTCCGTGCACCGGCTTGTTTTCACATTTCACTAAGGTACTGTACCTGGGGGTCTGTGTGACTCCGTGACCGGTGCCATTGGTGTCGGATAGTTGGGAACAACTCAGTAACGACGCCGTGATATCGCCTTATTGAAGCATTTATGTTTCTAAGTGCTATTTTCGAGTTTAATCTTTAAAAATTCATAACTTGACTTGTGTATGGTGGATTTGTATCGTTTTGGTCTTCTTTTGGTTACATAAATATTGGCAATTTTTCTAAACCTGTGTTGAGTAATTTTGTAGTGTTTTTACTGTATTACTGTGTGTGTTGGTACAAATACTTTACACATTGTTCCAGAGTTAAGCCTACCTGCTCGTGCCAAGCTACCAAGGGGGTGAGCAGGGGTTAACTAAGTGTGATCCTCCTTTACCCTGACTAGAGTGAGGGTCCTTGCTTGGACAGGGTGTAACCTGACTGCCAACCAAAGACCCAATTTCTAACACCACTGTAAAAATACGGGGTGCAAGTGTGACTCCAAAAGGGGAGCACCTTGAATGGATAGTGCTACTCCGCCATTGAAAGCTGAGGTATTGCCTGTGATTCTGGTGCACTGGGATATGGAAATATGCATCCTGAAGGTCCAGGAAGATCGGATATTCCCTTTTCAGAAACATCAGAAGGACTTCTTGTAGAGTCACCATCTGAAAGGATTGCTTTTTGAGGAATTTGTTGAGGTCTCTGATGTCCAGAAATGGTTTTTATTGTCCAGACTGGAGTAAACTTGGAGTAAAATCCCCAATTCCCTTGGGACAGCTTCTATTGCTCCTGTCAATTATGGGGGAAGAATTTCCTGTTGTAGTTTGGCAGGTATAAATTATTTTCTCTTCGGACAAGATGAGAAAGTAGTTGCTGCATGAATTCTAGTGTGTGCCCCATTTGCACTAATTGAGGCAATCTGTAGTCATATTCTCCCAAACGGAGGCATAAAGGAAAACTCTTCTCACAAACTCACGATGTTGTGGCAGCTTGGAACAGTTGTGCTCTCTCTTAGTTGTTTTGCAAATTTTGTTAGGATGTTCCCTTCTTTCTTCTCAGTACCCTTCCATGGCTTTTTCGTTGACCTCCGGAAAATAAACACCCTTAGTCATAGTTCCCTTGTCTGGAAGGCGAATAAGGTCTTCATTGACATCCATATTGTGTGAAACTTCGTCACCTTCCTTGGAGCGCCTGGAACCATGAAAAGGAGTTTAAGCAGGATGTCTACACTGTAAGGCTTCTAGCCAATGAACCACATCTATATCAGTTAATGTTCTGCAAGGCATAATCCATATACTTACTAGGTACTGTCTGCCCATCAAATGGTATAGCTACAATCTTTGCTTGTGCCTCTGAGTGGAAAGATGTGGAACAGAGACTGCCCTGTTGACGTACCACTGCAGCTCCTGCTTGCTGGCAGAAACCTGCTTTAGAGACATCCAGACCTGCATAAGTGATGGCTGCTGGCACATTGGCTAGTTCTTTCACTGTATCCTTGGCCTCCTCACTTCTGTCTTCAGGTATTAGAATAATTAGTGGAGGGATATCATGCCACATTTAACTGTGATAATGGGCAAGGATGAACAAAGCGTTGGTGGCCTTTATGGGGTTTGCTGCCTTTGAACTGACCTTGTACCATAGGCTTTCTATTCTCCGACCATCTTTGTCTGGTGGTGCTAAGGCCAGGGTGATGGATTTTTGGAGTGTCATTGAGAAGCTGCTACAATAACTGAATCCGGTTATGGTGGCTTGGTGAGCATGCCAGCACAACTATACTTATTCTCTAGACATATCACCAGTGTTTGCACTGCAGTTGGTTTCTGCATTAACTAGAGTCCCTCTGACCACACAAAGTCCAGAATCTGAATAAACTTTGCTATTTTCAATGGATGTTCTTTAAAGTCATAAAGAAATACCGTTGCTCCACTGACATCATGGGGAGGTTGAACTTTTTAGCCACCTTCTCCAACAGCATATTGAAGTGAATGATGTAATCTGGAAGAGATTCTGGTTGAGTAGGTATCCTGTCAGTTCCTTCTGGCAATATGTAATCTTCCCACTCATGTGGTTCTCCAGAACCTTCTTCCTCTTCTGAGATTTTGCCTTCCTCTTCTACACTAGAATACTGGTTCAAATCTGTGGAATCTTCTTTGCCTATGTGCCCAGAACTTAGTGTGAGGCTGGAACAGGCGTCACTGGATGTGGAGGCAAAGGTAGGGGGAAGGACCTTGGGAATCATCTGAGGTGAAGGAGCTAAGGAGCTGGGGGAGGTGTAAGTGGTGATGGTGCATATGGAGGAGGTGACAGTGCTACTGAACACTTAATGGTCTGGGTTCTTGCATCATCTGCAGTTCTCTACAGTAGCAAGATGGGTCACAGTATGTATAATTCCTTGGAGGCATTTCTGCAGCAAAAGATTAAGGCTGTTACCCATCCTCTTGGTATACCCCTGCTTCATAAGCCTCTTGTTCAGATTCAGGTAGGTAGTGCACCGCCAACTACATAGGGCTGCATGCTATTTCTAAGGCTTGCTCCAGATTGCTTGTGACAAATTCTAATTCAGATTCCAAAATCTGAGAAGGTAGTTGGATTTACACTTTCATAAGTGAACGCACAAATTGGAAGTGAAGCTTTAACTAATGTTAAAATGACAAAAGACAAAGTAGGTGTGACAAAATCATCAGATTCTTCTCTCATCAAGGAGGGAGATGGGATGCCCCAAACTTTTAATCATTCATACATGCAGTAACCACTTTCGGTCTTAGAAAGCAGCTATCCCTCCTAGCACTAGCTGGCTTTGTCTTTGCTTTTGACACTGTATGAGGCTTTGTTGTCTTTCAGCTAGGTTTGTGCTATAAATTGCACATCCATACATGAAATCATCTCCAAGGTAGTCCCGAATACCTCTAGTCAATGACTAACAATATAGCGTGGATAATAAAGCATTAAAAAAAAATATCGAACTTTCAATTAAAATTTAAATTGTTTTGGCCTTGTTGCATGACCAAGTCAATATTCATAATACAGTATTGAATCAAGTCTATCTCAATGGCCTTCTTTACAACTTTCTTAAACTCAGATGGATGGGGCTCGGTATTTTCCTACATCCACTTTCCTCGCTTAAAGCTTGAAAAACAGATCATTGTACCTCATGATGTCCAGACTCCCAAGCTGGTGAATGCTTTCACATAGGACACTGGTTATAAACGAAGAAAATCAGTAAAAGTCTACTCTATTTCCAATCAGCCTCCCCCAAATCCTGCTAACACTTGGATAATTTTGAGAACAAATTACCAAAGTTTCCTAAAAAGGGATGCACGGTGAAGCACACTGGTCTATTAAACAACAAAATAAAAAACACAGAGTTGAAATTCGAGTGTCTTTAGGATCTTAAAGAGAGAGTTTCCAAATCCTCATGACCTTCATTTAGAAGAAGAGGTTTCTAAGAGTAACAAAGATCAAACTACCAACAAAATTCTACCTATAGGACTCAATATCAAGTCTACCATATCTTATTAGAAGACAGCTGGGAATTATGGAACAAAACATGCTAAGAAGGGTTGTTGTGTATGTTCCACAATTTCTGGACTCATCCTCATGTCACTGAAAAATGTGAAGGATCTAAACCAGTGGTTATTAGCATTTTGACTGCCCTGGACCGCCAATTAGTCATTACTGGAACCCGGGGACCCCTCTGAATCATTATTGCGATCAGGGGACCCTCGCTGAGTAAATATTGGAAGCCGGGGACTTTGCCCTAAGCATTTTCTTTGATTTGAAGCGCGAAACCAAACAAAAAAATACAGAAACAAGCACTCACCAAACAAATACACAAATCATTAAATATGGTATTTAATTCACAAACACATTTTTAAAAATACATTTTTAATGGTAATGCTAGAGGTCTGCTAAATTCAACTCAGGCCATTTGTTGTCCAATCAACATTACACTTTTCCCACAAATCAAACTGAGGATATTAACCTAAACTTTTCAGCCTCGAATTTCAAATTCCTTTACATTTACAGAACATTTTAAAAACATTTTTATTAGGTTTTTTAGGTCATAACAAAAAAAGGCACAGGTGGGTGCCCCTTACAAACAATGATACAGAGAGGTAGGACATCAGTACAGCAAGAATTTCCACAGTAGTGTATGAGGGTAATGTAGGACAAAATATCGGCTTATCAACAAATTGGTAGGCATGGCAAAACAAATGATCCACATTAGTGATTTTGGGATGAGGGCACATCATCGATATCATATGGTATCTCTAGGCTGTAATGTTTGATCCAACTGCCCCACACTTTCCACCCTGCTCTTATATGTTACTCTTTCAGCTGACATATAGAGGTCCATTCCCCTTTTCCATTCAGCCATAGTGGGTGTGTCAAGTGCCCCACCAATGTTTGGCCAGGTTCCTTTTTGTTACCACGAATCCCAAATTACGCAATAGTAATTTCATCTGTGGGAGGTCTAAGTCATTGGGGATGCCCAGTAGCATGGATGTGGAGTCTTCAGTTACCGATGTCCCTAGTATTGTGATCAGTTCAGGAGTACCTTTGCCAGAAAGAGTGAATGACTGGACATGTCCACAGTGCATGAATGAGGACCCCTCGGTGTCTCCTACATCTCAGGCAGTCTGGAGAAGCTGCTCTACCCATTTTGTGGAGGTGGACCCTATCATAATAGGTTCTAATGTAGGATTTTGAGCTGGATGAGTGAGTCTAGATTTGATCTCTACTTCCATTGAGAACATTAACGTTGCTTGGTCCGTTGTGTTATTAGGGTGTCAGGCATATTATTGTCAATAGTTCTATATATGTAAGAGACTGCCTTCTATTGTATCGCTCTCATCAGAAGTCTGCCCTCTAGGGGTGTACGTTCCAGGAGGTCTATGGGGATGTTTTCCTCTTTCCAAGCATGTGCAAGCAGTTGATATTTGTAGTGTTGCCTATTGTGTAGTTGAAATTCCCTCTGCAGGGATGTAAAAAGGTTTTAGGGTACCCCATCAATCAGGTCACCCAATTTAGAAATACCTATATAGTTCCAGGCTGTAAACCCCTTTTATTTCCCAAATAGTGAAGTTTCCCGGGTGATCTTTGCTGCCTAGCCCAGACATTTACTGACCCTACACCACTCTTTGAGGGTCACTTGGGTGGCCAGTAAGAGGCTTCTCTCTCCTTTTCTCCCATATAGATAATGATGATAGGGTCGTGTTTGGAATTCTGTCTTTTCTGGTGCGCAGTTGGCGTGATCGCCATCCACATGTTTCCAGTCGTTGACTGCTATTAAATGGGATGGGGTGCCCAGTAGTAAGCCCGGATATCTGTACAACCTGTTGTACTGGATGCGCTGTAGTTTTCGGATCGCTATTCTGGGGTGTTTGTTATTTCACAGTAGTTTCCTAAGCTCTACATCAATTTTGGCAAAAAAAACGTCAGGGACTTTATAATATGTAGCGCCTTGAGACCCGCACGGGTGAGTAGCGCGCTTTATAAATGTTAATGATTTGATTTGATTTGATATGTGTTTTGTAGGGCATACAAACATTTGTGGAGAGTGATAATTTTAAACATCGCTGCCCTACCGATTATCGTCATCACTACAGAGTCGGTAGGTTCACCTGACCCAGGTAATCTTCTATCTGGGCAAGATCTGCCAGGGAGTGGTCTTTATAAAGGGTCTCATCAAAGGCTGTAAATTCCTCCACTATTTCCCTATCCGTGGCGTACAGGTTACCCTTCGCCCCCTGAATTTGGCAGATGCATCCTGTCTCATTTACAGAACATTTAAACATTTAAAATGTTACATTTTGCTTCCTCATGTGTATGCACTTTAATTAGAAAAGAAAAAAATATTTTCAAAATTAATAGTCGTAAACACCCAGAGTAGGCTTAGCAGACCCCAGGGGTATCAGGCCAACAGGGTAAGAACCACTCTTCTAGACATTAAAAGTACAAACAGGGTGCGTTGTTTCCACTGATCCCCATACCTACCAACGGCAGAATAAAAGCATAAGTGATGCTTTTTCTTCTCCTACCCAATTACCCTACAAAATACGAAGGAGATGATATTCCACTGCTCTTCAGCAAAAGAGACAAATTGTTGTAACTTCAAAAAGAGAAAATACAAGTATGAGCGTGGAATTTGTTATCCCGTCCAACCAACTTTCCCCAGCGACCCCTCCCACAAAATGGATGGCTGGGGGTATCACTCTGCTTCACCTCCAAATTAAACCCCATCAACATACAAGAAAAGGTTGTGAGTACTTTATTTTAGCAGCCTCAAAACTGAATGGTTTTTGTTTTCTCCCTGCCCAGCAAAGAAAAACTAAGGGCCTGATATACTAAATAGTTTTGTGATTGCAAAACCAGCAATTTGCAACGTCATGTGCATTGAGACAGCAAAACCACAATGCACCAAAGGCACATCACAAGTTAGAAATGTCTTTACCACTTGCAATGTGCACTTTGCAGCTCCTTGCAATTCGAGAGAAGGAAGCTTGCAAGGGGTGCATCCAACCATACAAATTACTAAAACATGTATCAATGCACAGGAAAACAACCATTACAAACCACTGATAAAATACCACCTTGTTAAAGAAGTGGCTTGGATATACAACATGGAAGCAGTCTATGTGGGCTCGGGCATAGTGGGGAGCATACAGTGGTCCAAGGGATCATGAATGCTCCCACAACTGCCCTTCGCACGTCTGTGTTATGTTTATTACAGCTGAAATGTAAGAGTGGGACAAATCTGGCTTACTGACCCTCCTTAAGTGCACTCTCCCTGCAGTCTTCCAGCAGTGGAAACAAATTACAAAGTCCCACTTTTCTCTAAGTGCTAAGTCTGTTCCTCAAGGTCACTACTGAAATTCAAAAGTCCTCAGGAAAGAATTCTAGGCAGTGAGTCTCTCCGGTCAGGGCTCCTGAGTGTACAGTCCTCTGTATCAGCTGCGCCCTTTGGAGTCAGGGGTCCTTCTGCATTTCCCAGAGCAGACAACCAGAAGGTCGTTTGGAGAGCAGTTCCTGAGAACTAACGGGATTCAGAAGTACTTGTGTCTTTCTTGCAGCAGGGTTGCCTTTTTAAGGTGCATTCTTCCTACGAATGTTCTAAGGATATAAGGGTGCGGTGCCAGACTTATCCTATGTACTAGCCAATGATTGGAGATTTTCTTCCCATGCAGTCCTGTCTTCTTTTTCGCGGTATCCCCCACCCCTTTTCTCAGGACCTCCTCTTTTGCTTTACTGTAAAACTACCCAGAAGCCCCAAATTCACATTGGCTAATCCATTTTTCTACCAGACAGGTATCTGGCTCTTCGCAAACTACTCCCCTGTTTAAATGAGGTCTCCTCCCTCGTGATTGTCAAAAACTGGCTTATCCTACTGCCAGAAATGAGTCAGAAAGTCTACAAATGCCATGGGAATACATGGGAGCAGATACTATTAGCCCAATTTGGAACTCCAGGTGAAAGAAGGAGTACGTGGGAGAGCTGTCAATTGTTTTGTCAACTGTTTCTGTCTCCTCGTCTCCACTCTCCAGATTGCTAATTCATACCAAGTGGCCAGTTGCTGACAACACCGCTGCCTTCCTGGGCACATTAGCCAATCTACTGATAGAAGGGTTTTTTACTCCAAATGGAATGAGTACTAAACCTCTAAAGTTGAGATGAGTGACAAAACTGGTTCACGTCTAGTTTTGACTCAGGCAGCACAAAGTTACCTTTCTACTGAAGGTTTCAAAAATCTAATTTCACTATTAATAGTGTGAGACAGCGCACTTTGTGGAGTGATCAAGCTAATTTTTTGAGTTGATACTGCTGTTTTTTGACTGTGCACTGAAACACTGCTAATCAGGCGCTAGTAGATGTGCTATGATCCTTATAATGTGTCAAAATTGAAGAAGATTCTTTATTGTTCAGTTAATTAAAGCTTACAAATGTAAAAGACGAATAAAAACACCAATAAGAGAGATCCAGCTATAAACATATGTCTCTGTGTGTTGATGATTCACTAGTTAAAAGAAGACTGGCGCACTCAACGCCCCTTTAGAAGATAAAACTGCAATGCTTATAAAACATTATTACTTTGTTAGTGCTAAGTGCTTTAATAGGGTTAATAAGTGCACCACGTGGAATAAACAGCCAAAAAACAAAAAGTAATTGGTTCATAGTGAAAAGACTCCAAAGAAGATACTTCTTCTAAGGCAGATACACGGGCAATGTGCAAACAAGTGCGAGCATAAGAAGGGAAAACACTCACTATGAAACCAGCTTAGATAGTTTTGTTTCAGCCAGGCTCTTAAATTTAAGAAATTTCCAACAGAGCAGTAGGTCCTCTCCATGAAGGCAGGTGTTGAGTCCTGCCTTCCTAATGAAATGATCGAAAGTGAAGACCTCTTTGTTCTGTCATGAAGGCAGGGCAAGTGCAAACAATATGACAAATGTCTTCCTTTGGGTAATGGCAGAGCCGGCATGAGATCTCAGTGGTATTTCTTCTCCAAACGGGAGAATCGCATCATGTAGGGATGCCACCTAGCCAAAGATTCAATAGCTTAAGTTTTGTCTATAACCCAGTTTCCCGAGATATGGCTGAGGGTTTAAGGTCATATGTACCTACTGTCATCCAGGCATGTGATCTTTTAAGACAACGGGGCTTTGTTATAAAGGGAGGAGATTTTTCCTGTTGAATTTATGGCTCTGTTAAAAGCTGGTTCAGTGAGAATTAGGGCCCAGATTGCTTCTGCCTGAAATATCATTAGGGCCAACTTTAGGTAGTCATGTGCCTGGGAGTTTCTTTGATCAGAAATAGCCTTCCAGACAATGTTACCTGGTGCGCCTCTAGTCTTGTTTAACTTGTAGCAAAAGTTTAGTTAGGCACCCAGGCTGTTTACATTCTGTCTCTGGAGACCGAACTCCAGGCGTATTTGAGCTAGTGAAGCATGAAGTGGGATATTAAACACCCGTCGATAAGTTCCAATTATGGCGTTGTCGATTATTTTGTCAGCTCTTCCTCAAAGTGCCTCAGTGAAATTGTTAAATCCCTAATTAGCATATTTAACTTTCCTAAAAGGCCTACATATATGGGACATCAATACACACATGGCATTAAAACTTAAATGTCACCCGTGGACTGCAGCAGTAATTGTGTTATACACGAGTGTGACAGAGAAAACAAGGCTTTAGGCCTACTGGGGTAGCCTGATTGCTGCATTTTAAACCTGCAGTCTGACCGTTCAAAATAACACTTTTGACAGGGAAAAGTCACCACTAGGTAGGTCTTGTAGCCCACAAGGTACAGTGCATGGTATTTAAAGGTGCAACCTATAAAAATTGGATGTCACTATATTCCTACAGTGGCAAGGCCCTTTGTATGCTGCTATGTTCCTTCAGTGACAAGGCCCCAAAAGCTAACTTCACTGTGGAAGATTCTAACTGCCCTATAAGGAAAACCAAAGTACAGATTAAAATATCAGTTCTGCTATCTCAAGTTTGTGACCAGTTAGAAAAATAGTTCCACCACTACTTTTATTATTTATCAAACGCCCAACTCAATGATGAAGATGGATTTTTAATAAATATTTAAGAAAAGTCACTTTTAGAATGTTACCTTTTCCCCGCCTGAAACTCGTAGAGAATAGTTTGCTTTAGATCCACAGCGGTTACCCAGCCAGCGCTTAACCTTGATGAGATGTGAAAACTGCTCCCAGTGCTGGAAAAATGGCTTGTCTGCGGGAGGTGCTGGTTATCCCCTTGTAGGAAGGCCAGTTAGGATGGACCTAGAAACTTCATAACTTATAAAGACACCAGCCAATTCACAAGTTAATGCAAAGTGAGACCCAGAGAAAGCAGCCCTTTGTCTCCAAGCCAGACTGGCACCAAACCCAGTGGGAGAGGGGTTACCCCCAAAAAACTTTTGTGAGTGACTACAGAGGGGACTTCTCACATCCATGCCCATACCTATGGGTGGGCATACAGGCTCTGCACAAGGGAGGAATAGTTCTCCCCATTTCGGATTTTTGGATTAAGGTGCACAGTGGGATTGTTTACAGTAGGACACACAGGAAGTGCTCAAATTAGGTAGGGTTGCCCCTGGGAACTTTTACCTCACTGGTTAGTGAAACGCCAGGAGGTAACCCAAATCATTAGCTGGTGCCAACCATAAAAGTGGCACCCCAAGGCACCCTCCTCAAAACACTCTCTGGTCCTGTGGAATAAGAGATGAATAACTGCAACTGCTGTTTGATACCTGTGAGGAGACATGAAGGGCTGGATGTACTCCCACTTATATCCCAGGACAAAGAATTTTACTCCAAAGGTCAGTTGACTGACCTCCTGCGTGGCTACAGGCACCCAACAAGCAGCAAGAGGATTTTTCCTTGAAGTGCCCAGCCAACAAGTAGCAATTGTACCAGAACTGAATCCTGCTTGTGGCCTATGCTGAAGTGCTGTTCGTGAAGTCCTCAGATCACTGGCCGTGTCTATCTGGACTTTTCCTAACAAATATTTAAAGTTAAGACTTAGAATTTTTTTTGAATTTCAGAGGTTTGGAGGACCAGAACCAATCACCCAAGCCGATTTGCCCAAGGTGCAACTTCGCTGGGCCGAAGAAATCAGTTTCTCCTGCTTGGAGCTTCTCCGAAGCACATGGAACTCCTTGTCTGACACAGCCTACAACTTTGTCCACTTTTTCACACTGAAGGATTCTGAGTTTCAAAAAAGAGACTAAGTCTGAAGACAGAAATCTTGACTGGGCAAAGGTGCCAAAAGTATCTGGCCAACAGGAGGACTTCAGTGTGAGAAATTTAAATTTTCCAAATCAGAGCTTTGCCCTCGCCAAATCCAATGGCTTCATCGGGACCTCATCCAATGGCTATCAGAGTTCAAGAAGACTTTCTTAGATATAGCTTGCAACCTTGCCCTGCTGGAGGATTTTGTCTTCTATTTTAGAGACTTAGGGCCATATGTACGAACACATTTTCCCATTGACACAGAATGGGAAAAACCCTTTGCTACATCTGGCCCTAAGTTCCAAGGTAAAATCACTGACCAGGACGGTTGGTGTACCTGACCCATGCTCTATCGCGGTCAGCATGAATTGCACCTTGGTCCCGGTCTCCAGTGACCAAAGACTATGCTTGGCTCTTAGTGCTTAAAATTCAGACCTTCAGTTCCACTCACTGGCTTTTTCTAATGTTGGTGTCCTTTTATTTATTAAATGTTAAAAATATGCTGCTTGCAGTGCTTTTAGTTTGCAACTGGTGTGATTTGACCAATCTTACCGCTTTTCTTTTAAGAGGAAAGACTTCCTTTAGCAACTGACAGTGCGCGTATCACTCTTGTACCTGTTCTCAAG
Source organism: Pleurodeles waltl (assembly GCF_031143425.1). NCBI lineage: Eukaryota > Metazoa > Chordata > Amphibia > Caudata > Salamandridae > Pleurodeles > Pleurodeles waltl. The sequence goes on along the minus strand of NC_090443.1, from coordinate 822,873,499 downwards.
AAAATGGAGTTGCAAGGGTGCGCTGGGCCGTAACGCAGGCATGGACAATGGGCCATCTAGTCCAGCTAATTAAAAATATGCACTAGGGTTTCAGTGGACCCGTCAGAGCCCTAGGTAATCATGCACTCCACCTGTTGCAACACTGATAGGCTAGGCTGCTGTGTCAAGTTTTGTTTCTATCTATGAATGTAGAAAGGTAAAAATTAATTGATTTGATAAGAATATCCTAGCACTTATACCAGATTTGTGAGCACTGCACATTTCTGCCTGAGAAGGTATTGTGCTAAGGTTATCTATAAATGCTGCAAATACGCCCTTATCCATGACCAATAGAGCCAGAACTTCCTGCTAGAGGATTGACAAGTGGTTCCCTAAAAGAGGGTCTGTAACGCGAGAAATAAGTGGCAGTTAGCCAGGAATGTAAGGTGTATCCTCATAGGACAATCTAGAGCCCCCCCCTGACCAGATATGATGCTCTGCCACCTTTGGAAAAAAATGCTGTATCCTGCCTCGAACAGGGGGGTGCATGTACCACAATGGGTCAATTTAAGGTGGTTTTCTAGCTGTGGCAGGGGATTGGGCAGTGCGCTCTCCCTGAGGTCTTGGACACTGTTGGCTTGATTCCAGACTCCAGCCTCGAAAGGACAGAGGGCAGTTACTGGTTTGGAAAAACATGCCAAAGCCTCAAAAGAGGCAAAACTGCTGCATGAGTGCAGAAAGGCAGAGAGAATGTGCTGTTAGCGTACTTTAATTAAAGACAGACCAGTCGCATCAAATGGCATGCCCATTAGGCACATCTGGATGTCACCTGAAAATCAAGTGGATTTCATCCAGGTGTGGAGCAATGGTGTCCAGTCCTGACTGGATGACTTACTTTGCCACATCTTACCCACCCTTAATAATTTGCGCCAGGTTAGCACTATATCCGTCTCAGACAGTTGGCAAGAGGTTGCTAACTATGTTCTGCAATGCGTGAAAATAGTGTCCAAATTCAGTTTCTCAAATGCCTCTGAAATGCATTTCACCTCCCTATCTGCAGGTGTTGAGGGTAATGAATTTGGGGTAGATTTGCTGGTGGATGCTTGGGCCACAAAGCTTTTTGGCGTAGGATGTTGCATCAGGAAGGTTGAGTCTGGGTCTCCTATAGCGCATCTATGCCTTCTGGTCACTTTCCTATTAACTGGCAGGAAAGAACAGGGCTATGTCCATGTATCCAGTACAGTGTCTGTCAAGGCTTCATTGAACAGAATGTGGTTTGGAAGAAATCTGCCAAAACTGCAGGAATTATGTGAACACATTTGTTTTAACATCCACAGAAGGCAAATGAAGATCACGGACTTCTGCAGCATGTTGGATGACCACTGTGAAAGAGACTGATTCTTCAGCAGAGCGAATGGGGGATGGAGTGAAGGGTAGGGGAATTCAACCAAGTATCTGGGGAAGTATCTAGCCCAATGGCCGTCTGTAGGTCCATATAAAGTTGTCATTAATTGTAAAACTGATGTTCATCCATTCCATTCCGCTTGTTATCAAGACCATGTTGACCTCTGGTCTGCATTTTAGCCAAAGGGTTTCTGGAGAGACTGTCTATTCTGAGGTAATGGTAGAGTTGTGTGCCAGTCTGAGAGGGTTTGTACACCTGGAGCATACTGGAGCATTCAGTGTGGCGGTACTAGGGAAGTGCATTTGCCTAATGTATGCATGTGCATCAGTCGTTCAACTCGCACACACAGGACAATCACAGTTACACGTGAATAGACTGGGTCTCCAGTATCTATTAATCATGTGAAATTCGGGCCTTCACCTAAACCTTAGTCTATGCATGTAAAAGACACAGGTTGTAAACAGTTGAGGGTGTGAAATTTTATAAAATATCAATTTGCCCGAAGGACAGAATGCTCCACTAATCATCTAGCCATACATACAAATCCTTTTGATGCTATAAAGTGAGTGAGGTGACAATTTATGCCAGTGTTTTAATAAGAGTTTTCAGAATATCCTCGGATTATGCCAAGGCTCGTGTTCTTGTTGGATTCTGGCAATTTAAAATATCAGAGGTCTAATTCTGTTAAATATTTTAATATTCACAGGTTTTGTTTATAAATGACCTCTGTAAAGGGTAGACCTTTGATCACAGAAGCACTCTGAATAGGTCGGCACTTTAGTTATATATACTAGAGTTCTGAATAAAAACCCCATTACAGTTATAGTATTGTTTTATGTGCAACATTGCTCTCTTTCTTGCTTTAGGAACTTACCGCGGAAGCGGATTTATTTGACTTAAAATGTTACCATAAAGAAATCCAGATTATATTTGCGGTCCAGTGCTTAGATTGCCAAAACAAGGATCAAGGAGAGCACTCACAGTCTGACCATCTCCACCCGATTACATAGTGTAATTCTCAGGCAAAAGACTTTATCTCACTGTGCACGAGTTCCTTTGTTAGCCATAACTATAATTGTTCACCAAGAACTAGATCAATAGCTCGTTTCAGTTTACAACTAGATGAACTCTGCAAGGTCTTGTAAGTGTCAACATGTAATGGGACAGATCCTCAAAGCTATATAGTCATATAACAGTGACTACATGTGTAAACAATGGTTTTGTACGGATAAAGTTATTAACTTGCAACAAGGTTTTTGTGTGAGCAAGTGTACTTATGGGTCTGGCAACAGGTGGGAAGTTCTAGTTCCTGGATTGGAATGCCCTATGATTTTGTGCACACCCACATAGGTACTCATTCAAGGGCATTCACTGACATCTCTCCAACCTATTCATACTTTGAAAAAGTATGAAATTTACTCCTCATAAGGGTAGGAGAAAAACGTGTTCCAGGGTGGAACTGTATCAGCCCCTCCAAAAAATTAAAGTGGAAGTAAAGGAAAAGGAATATCCCCATTGGGGAAAATATTTTCCCACTGGAAAAAAACAAAAAAGTTTCAACAAGTGAATTTGCATTTGCTCTACACATTTTTGCATGATCCAATATACATGTAGACTCGCTCATTCAAAAATGGAATTCACAAAATGATGCTAGGAGTTTAGTTTCAAGGCCTGCTTCTATAAGTCTTGTGAAATCCTGAAAACCATACATCTGCACTAAGGCAAGTCACAGAACTGTGTGCGCATTTATGTAACTTTTTTTTTTTTTTTTAAATAACGGGGCTCCTATTTTACTAGATCATTTACTCGCTGCCACTAATGTTGAACTTAAGAGTTTGGTACTAATTCTTATCTTTTATGCTGGCAGACAAAAAGATGCTGGCAGACATGAAGTATTTTTTAATAATTGATAACACAGTAGTTTAGAAAACTGCCTGTGACTTCCCTCCTTATTTCAAATTGCAAATATAATTTGGGTTTATTTTATATTGAAAACAATCACGTATTTGGCTCTCAATCTTTTGCTTGCATTTGCATATAAGCAAAGAGTATTCTGGGAAGCCTTACAAATAGCCACAAAATGTTATAACATATTGAAAATGTGAATACATGTTATTGCAGCTCACTGTATTTCCTTTCAGTACCCACCTTAATAAAGGCTTTCCATTGATGAATCATATATACAATTACGAACACCTTACAAGTGGAAGTATAGCTTGCCTTAGTAGCTGACAATTTGCTTTCCCATAACGGTATTGCAAGCTGTAAATTGGCAGCCAATGGGTTTGGGCGCCGGGGTTGTGTGCACTTATCCAGGGGACAAAGAAAACAAGCACTGGCAAAGCCAATAGGTCTTGCCTGTACAAGAGCTATTGGCTTTGGCAATGCATTTTGCCATGTTGTACACCAGTGTGGCTGCTGTCCAGCATGGCTAAAAGTTAGTGGCGTGGAGTGTCAGAGTGGATTGGGGAATTAGAGTGTCGTAGATCAGATTTGTTGTCGTAGAGTAGAGGAGGGAGAGTAGTGTCGTAAAGGGCAGTAGAGTTCAGTGCAGAGTGTTGTAGAGTGGGGTGGAATAGGGTGCATTGCGTTGGAATGGGCTGAGGTAGTGGGGTGGATTGGAGTAGAGTGGGTGGACTGTATTGGGGTAGAGTGGGGTGAAATGAAGAGGGGTGGATTTAAATGGGGTGAGGTGGATGGGATTGGGGTGGGTTGGGTTATTTTGGATTGGGGTGGGTGGTTTTGATTGGAGCGATAGGGGTGGGGGATTGGAGTGGTGTGGATTGGACTAGATTGAGTGGGTGGATTGGACTGAAGTAGGGTGAATAGGAGTCACTGGATTGGAGTGGGGTGGATTGGACTGGGGTGGAGTGGATTGGATTGGGGTGGAGTGGGTGGGTGGGGTGTGCTGGATGAACTGGAGTGTGGTGGACTGGACTGGGATAGATTGCGGTGGACTGGAGTGAGTGGAATGAAATGGGGTGAACTGGGGTGTGGTGGGCTGCAGTGGGGTGACTGGAGTGAGGAGTGTTAAACAGATTGGAGCGGGTGGATTGCATTGAGATGGGGTGGATGATTGGAGTGGGGTGGACTGAGATGGGGTATGTGGGTTAGATTGGGGTATGTGGGTTAGATTGGGGTGGTGTTTATGGGGTTGATTGTAGTGGGGTGGACAAGTGGGGTGGATTGGACTGGGATGGGGTGGTTTGGAGTGGGGTCAGGCTGGATTGATTTGAGTGTGGTGAACTGAATTGGTATGGATTAGATTGGGGTTGAGTGGGGTGGACTGGGATTGAGTGGGGTGGATTGGAGTGGGGTGGATTGGAGTAGGGTGGGGTGGGGTGGATTAGGATGGGGTGGATTGGGGCGGACTGGAGGGATAGATTAGAGTGAGGTGAGGTGGATTGGGGTAGGGTGGACTGGAGATGGGTGGAGCGGATTGGGGTGGGGTGGATTTGAGAGGGGTGTACTGGAGTGGGGTGGAGCAGATTGGGGTGAGGTGTATTGGAGTGAGGTGGGGTGGATTAGGGTGGGGTGCAGTGGGGTGGGTGAGTGTGGTGGATTGGATGGGTAGATTGGATAGGGGTGGGGTGGATTGAAAAGGGACAGGTGGATAGGATTGGGGTAGGGTGGATTGGAGTGGGCGAACTGGAGTGGGGTGGATTCGATTTGACTGTATTGGGGTGAATTTGAATGGTGTGGATTGGAGTGGGTTGGATTGGAGTCGGGTGGACTGAATTGAAGTGGGGTAGATTACGGTGGTTTGGAGTGGGGTGGATTATACTGGAGTAGGGTGGATTAATGTGGACTGGATTTGACTGGAGTGGGGTGGATTAAAGTAGATTGTATGGAGTGGGGTGTTGTGGGTGGATTGGAGCAGAGTGGACTGGAGTGATGTGGGTTGTATTGGACTAGGGTGGGTTGTATTGGAGTGGGGTGGGGTGGGTTGGACTGGAAAAGAGTTGGATTGGAGTGGGGTCAATCGGACTGGAGTCTGGTAAATTGGACAGGGTGGATTGGATTGGGGTGGACTGGATTGCAGTGAGTGGATTGTGGTGGAATGGAGTGGGGTGAATTGGGATGGATTGGAGTGCACTTGATTGGAGTGGGATAGGTTGTTTTGGATTGGAGTGGGTTCTTTGGGGTTAGAGTTGGGAGGTTGGCGTGGGGCAGATTGTTTTGGACTAAAGTAAGCAGACTGGAGTGAGGCAGAGGGAGACAGATTGGAGTGGGGCAGACTGGAGTGGGGCTGGTTATTTTGGAATGGAGTGGGCAGACTAGCGTGGGGCAGACTGTTTTGGATTGGAGTGAAGCAGATTATATTAGGGTGGATTGAGTGGATTGGTGTGGGGCGGACTGGACAGGAGTGAGATGGATTGGACTAAGGACGGGTAGAATGGATTGGAGCAGGCATATTTTTTTGGGTTGGAGTGGTGCAGATTGGAGTGGGGCAGATTGAAGTGGGTTCGAGTGGGGCAGCCTGGTGTGGGGCAGATTGGAGTGGGACAGATTGTTTTGGATTGACTGGGGCAGATTGGAATGGGGTGGATTTGAGCGGGCAGATTGTCTTGGATTAAAGTGGGGCAAACTGGAGGTTAAAAGATTGGAGTGGGGCAGGTTGTTTTGGTTTGCAGTGGGGCAGACTGGAGAGGGGCAGATTATTTTGGGTTGCAGTGCAGCAGATTTCAGTGAGGCACATAGCTGCCAAGTTATCCAGGTCCATGCGGGATGTGCTGCTCCAGTCCAGGTTTTTTCCTTTGAACTCTGGGACTTGTTGTCTTGTTTTTTAATGGAATGAACAAAGCTACCAGTCCCAGAATTCAAAGAAAAAAACCTGGACTAGACCAGCACATCACACATGGACCAAGGAAACTTGGCACAGTTGGGGGGCAGATTGTTCTGGATTGAGCACACTGGAGTGGGACAGATTATTTTGGACTGGAGTGGGGCAGATTGGTTTGGAGAGAAGCAGATTGTATTAGGGTGGATTCGACTGGAGTGGATGGGAGTGGGGTGGGGTGGACTAGATGAGTGGGGTGGGGTGGGGTGGATTAGATGAGAGTGGGGTGGGGTGGATTAGATGGGCGTGGGGTGGATTAGATGGGCGTGGGGTGGATTAGATGGGCGTGGGGTGGATTAGATGGGCGTGGGGTGGATTAGATGGGGGTGGGGTGGATTAGATGGGCGTGGGGTGGATTAGATGGGCGTGGGGTGGATTAGATGGGCGTGGGGTGGATTGGATGGGAGTGGGGTGGGATAGATTGGACTGGGGAGGGGTAGATTGGGTGAAGCTGGCATATTGTGTTGGATTGGAGTGGGGCAGACTAAAGTGGGACAGACTGTTTTGAGTTGGAGTGGGGCAGACTGTAGTGGGGCAGATTATTTTGGAGTGAGAAGGATTGGAGTGGGGCAGATTGTTTTGGATTGCAGTGCAGCAGATTGCAGTGGGGCACATAGCTGCCAAATTACCCAGGTCCATATGTGATCTAATGCTCCAGTCCAGGTTTTTTTCCTCTGAACTCTGGGACTTATAGTCTTGTTTTATAATGGAGTAAACAAAACTACAAGTCCCAGAATTCAAAGTAAGAACCTGGACTGAAGCAGCACATCACATATGGACCTGGGAAAATTGGCAGGGTTGGGGGAAGTGTTCTGGATTGGGCACACTGGAGTGGGGCATATGATTTTGGAGTGGGGCAGATGGTTTTGGATTGGAGTGGGGTAGATTGCAGTGGGGTAGACTGAGTGGGGCATTTTGTTTTGGATTGGAGTAGGGCAGATTGTTCTGGACTGGAGTGGGGCAGATTGTTTTGTACTGGTGTAGATTGTTTTCGATTGGAGTGAGGCGAACTAGAGTGGGGCAGATAAGACTGGGGTCAGTTGGTAAAACTGGAGTGGGCTTGGTTGATTGGATTGGAGTGGATTGGTGTGGGGTGGATTGGAGTGGGAGGATTGTAGTGAGGTGGATTGGGGTGTACTGCACGATTATGCATCATTTCAGAAATTACACATAATAAACAAACAATGTCGCTTTGCAATATTTAGAATAAGATAATTGTCATCTTTTGAGAACAGCGCCCAAGAGCTAAAACAAAAGAAAATATGAGTGAAAAGTGAGAAAAGACGACTTGGCAAAATATAAGAAAGTTAGCTATTTTGTTTGTCCTATTGGGAACTTTTTTGACAGTCACACACCTACTGTTTGCACGGCACTGCAAGTTAAAAACAACAAAACAGTACCTCAGTCATGTCAGGAGCAGCGGACGTTCACTGATTAGGTTGAATCAATCAGTGCTTGGTCCCTGCTCCACACAGACGAATGGAAATGATGCCAGGCCTGCAGTGACGAATTATGAGCTGTAACGCAGAATGCCACGCAAGCCAACAAATGGTAAGGGACAGGCGGCCCTTTACTGTACACAAAAGTCTTGCATGTGAGAAGCATGTACTCAAAGGCTCAACCCTAAATATTAAAACTTGTTGTCCTTGACCCTAGAAAATATGTCCTGGGCATAGGGTGACAGAAATCCTACATTCCTGAAACAGCTGTTACAAAATGTGACCGGTCTCTGATTTTGGGATGCAACATATTTACTAATAGGTTCCACTGAGTCAAAGAAAGGCCTGGCTAATGCATAATTATTATACAGGTATCTGTGACCCACCCCACCCTGACTGACTGCAAACACGGGGACAGCTGCCTGCAAGGAACAGAAGACCACCAGCTCTCTATTTGCATAGCATTTGTGGAGTCTGTAACTTTCCAACTGCGGTTGCAAACCATTGATAAATCTCACTGCAAATCGCAAAAGAGGTGAGCAGTGAGCACGAGACGTTCATGTACCCTCCTAACAGTCATTTGAATTGAGTCACAAAACCCTGAATGGTTTTCCGAAACGCAAAACGAGTTTAGTAAACAGAAAAAAAGTAATTATGGTTTGCACCCCCTGTGATTTTGAGACTATGGGGTTTTGTGACCATGTCCTAAAAAAATTCTTGAAAAGGTGTGTTAAATGTATTTTTAGAAAACAGATGTTAAGCCCCTTCCCCCACTTCCCCCCACGACACACAAACACAATATTACAAAAATACAGACCTTCAGACTTTTAAGATTAGTTCTCATTTTTATGAAGCTCGCCAGGGACTTTTCTGCTCGGGAATGTAACACCATGAAGCTGCATATAAAAAAAAAAACATGTTAACTTAAAAATTGTACGTCAAAGACGACACCCTTAGCCTGAAGTGTGACTCCTTTTTATTCACAAACCCACAAAACTTAATTGACTGTATTGGTATTGGGTTGTATCTTTATTGGTGGCGTAAACTTGCACACCAGGTAGTGCCCTTCCTCTAATTCGTGTTGGTAAATCCAGAGGCTAATGAAGGGCCGGGTTGACAGGTTTAAAATATCTCTTAGCAGTCACAGAAAGGGTGCATTGCTGTGGTTAGTGGTCGGCCATTTTGAAAGGAGCGTGATTTGAAGTGGCAGTGAGCACGAGGAGAGCAGTTGCTGCTGTGTACAGCATTCCTGGGAAGCAACAGGTGGCGCCTTGGAAACGTCAGTGCTGGTGGACTGCACGGGACGCAGTCCAGAGAATGCTAAGGCCCAAATTAAAGGTGCGTGCTGACGTGTTAATGTGCTACATAGGTATTTATTGTGAGGCCACGGCAACCCAAGCAATGGATCGCTGTGCACGTGACCACCCCTATGTGCCCACCGAAGAATAGTAACATATCGGTTTCTGGGACGTCAGAGCGCGCTACAATTGCAAGTTATTTGGCACACGACAGACTCGGGCAATTTGACTCATAAAACATCCTAGTGAAGATTGAAACGTATTTTCAGCACTTCAGTTTGATGAAACAGCCATGCACACACAATTTCCTGAAAATAAGGGAAAATAAAGAAAGATATCTCTGATTTCAGAGCACACTTCCAAGGAGTAAACGCCTAAGCAGGCCCGAATGAGAAAATACGATGCTGCACGTGGGATGCCTTAACCGGGAAAGGTCGCAAGCCCGATTTCACCCATGCTAAAAAATACATTGTGATGTAACATACGTTGTCAAGGCACATTTGAAGGCAAATGACTGCAACACGTGTTCAGCCTAAACATAAGTTGTATTCTGTCTTCATGAAATAAAATTCAGACAACTTGAACCAATTTATTGAACAGTTCCTAAGGACGGCAGAGGAAAAAATATACAAAATCCAAGTGAAACTATAGGACATCCTATTTGTCAGCCAAAATGAAGTAATGCTGAGTAAAGCAGGGGGCAGTTCCGCGCACCAGTAACAAGGCGCAATGGTTAAAGACGTGGCCTGCTCTGGGCAGCAGGAGAGCTCATAGAATCGGCTGCAGCATTTAATAGCACCACTCAGAGGACAGACGTTCTACGTCAGGCAACTACAACATCTTTCTTCCCTCTACAGCATTGGAGAGAGAGCTAAGGCGCGGGGAGAGGGAACAGCTTCCTCGGGAAGTTCAATGTGGACCAACGCCTTCTAATAGAACTGGTTGAAGAAGAGACTTGCCTCAGCAACAAGATAACTTCCGCCTGGCACACTGATAAATGTGGGCATGAGGGGCGTATGAGCAGCTTCACTTGCTTATGCGTCCCAGATGTCGGTCAAGCTCTTGTAAAACCGGCCAATGGCCATGCTTACTTCCCTGGCAAATTTCGACAGACTGGCATTCAATCAGAATGCCACATTTGGACAGCCTGTCATGCCACTCCAGAAGAGAAAGACTGAGCAGAATTAAGCAGTAATGCTTTTTTTTATTTAAAGGACTACGTGACCTTAAAACAGGAATTCTGTGATTGAGCTACACAATAAGTTAATAACAGAAGGGATTCCTCAAACTGAAAAGCTAAACCATGGACAACAGCAGTTTTACAAGAAAGACCTAGTTTGGTTTCAGATCTATTCGAGGCATAGCAGTGGCTGAATAAGGAATCACTAATCAGTCACACAATGATTAGTTGCGATGTGACGTGCAGAAAGTAGGCCACTGCCTGGTCCTTAAAATTAAGCAATCCAAATAGCACGTTGTAAAATGAGTTACATGAAAGCCTTATTATACAGTAGTAACGCGAGGGCCGTCATCACGCTGAACGCAGTGCTTAATTTGTGCTTGTTGTTTCCGGTGCTGAGCACAGGCACTTATTTGTGAGGGCCGGGGCTTATTTTTATGCCTCAAGCATTTGCTGCGAGCAAAAGACACACATGGGAAAGACGGAAGAAGGAAAAACTAAAAAGCGTCATAAAGGGAGAAAGTAGAAAGGTGCAGGATGAGCTGAAGGGGCAGGGGTGGCCGTAAATGGATTGAAGAGGCCCGAGATGGCTTCAGGATTACGCTGCCTCACTATTCAGTGCTGGCAGATTTAATTACAGCAGCCTCCTGTTTAAGAGAAGGGCTTTAAGCACCGGCACCTCTTTATTTACAAATTAAGCACTGGCTGAACGTATTTCTTTGTAAAAAGCCTTCTTCAAAGTATCACGAGTAAAATACACATCTGAGCAGGGAGCCTGTGTATAGTATAGTTGTAACAAAAAATGCCACCTATATATTTTTTTTTTAGAAAAAACACAAGTTTCAAAGAAAAACAAGAAATGTAAACATATGGTCTCGGGCCACACAGGCAGACTAGAACTAATACCTTCCCTTCTTGGTAAGGCCACCCACATGCCGCTGCTCACTCGTCTCGGACTGTGGCGGTGACAGCTAGAACAGGTGCCCTCTCTGTACGGCGTGTGGTGTGGTAAACCACAAAGTGCTCGAGGAAACGGGGACTTCCATCTATCTGCTTCACTTTCTCTCCTTCCCAAGAGTAGAAAGATTCTGTCGTAACGTCTGAAGAAGCATCAAGGGTTCAGGGACGCTCCAATGCAAGCTTCCTGTCGGCGGTGGTCCTGGGACGGGAGTGTAGAGGAAGAGCACGGAATGTGAAGGAGCAATGGCGAGACCTGCCTGTGCAGGGGAGCCAGAATCATAGTGTTGACGACTGCTGCACTAACACCAATGGAATGAACACGCGACTGGTACCTTGAAGTACAAGACTATAAAAGATCGAGCTTTCTTTTGTGTGTGTGTGGGCCTTCCAGACTTGCACATGCCAAGGGTCGTCCAACACAGTCCCCGGTACATAGTAAATAAAGGAACCACATCATTGCAAGTGTTATATGATGATAATATCCCTGATGAAAGACCATGGCGGCGCTAAATGCAAAGGGAATAATTTGCACATTGGGATTAATATCAACAGACCAATTGTGTGACAAAATAAATCAAATTCAACAATAAATGCTGACTTCCTTTAAGTAAATTACAAGGTGTAAATGATTTATGTATAAACCAGAGAGACTTGAAGAATTAACGGAAAAGTTGATTAAAACAAGCAGCGAATTTCGCATCCTTGGGTTTCTGTTTGGTGGACTATTTGTCATTTGACATGTAGGCAATTAACTGTCTTCACAGACTAACTCAGAAATGCTTTTTTTTGCTTTAACAAGCTCCGACCACTAAAAACAGCTATACTGTGGCTGCAACAAGAACAGATAAAAACTTGGAGAACACTCAGACCAATAAAAGTTATTTAATTGGTTTGGGAGTTTTATGTGAAGAACTTCGTGCTGCCTTAGGATACCTTCTAGAGCTAAAGATTACCAAAGTCAGCCAATCAATCAGGATTTATAAAGTGTGGCAAATCACCCAGGAGGGTCTCCAGGCGCTGAATCATGCTTGATGGGGTGGAGGAGTTAGGGTCCTATCAGCACAGGAGTTCTAGTCGGATTTCCACAATTGCTTCAACCTTTTGTGACAAGATCAGGTAAAGGCGGCCCAGAACTGTTCAGTTTTCAAGCTTTTCCTAAACAACAGATGGTTTGGTTTTGACCGTAGCAGTGGTTTCAGTGTTTCACAGCCCTGGACCCTGTAACTGAATGATATTTTCCCACCTTTTCATCCTTTTTGTTGGAAAAGGTTCATCCCCAAACACTTTGCTCCTCCATTTTTTCTTAATACGTTTTGCTGGCCTTAGGACTGTGTACTTCAGTGCTAAAGTGCTTGTGCTCTCTCCCTAAAACATGGTAACATTTTCTTATACTCATCTGGCATGTCTAATTTGCTCATAAGTCCCTAGTAAAGTGCATTATATGTGCCCAGAGCCTGTAAATTAAATGCTACTAGTGGGCCTGCAGCACTGATTGTGCCACCAACTTAAGTAGGCCTTTAAACATGTATCAGGCCTGCCATTGCATAGGCTGTGTGTGCAGTTTAACCTACCATGTCGACCTGGCAAAATCAAAACTTTTGCCATGCTCAAAGCTTCCTTTTTAATACACATAAGTCATCCCTAAGGTATGCACTAAACAGCCACAGGGAAGGATGCAGTGAATGTAAAAAGCTGGAGATGTAATTTCAAGTTTTACATGCCTTGGTAGTGAAAAACTCAAATTCGTTTTTCACTACTAAAAACCGTCTCTCCTATAAGATAACATTGGAGTTGCCTTATTACAAGTGCAATTTCCAAATGGAAGAGATAACTAGAATCCTAATTTAAAATTCTAATTTATGGTTAAGTAGGAATTTAAATTACAGTTCTGAAATTGTCACTTTTAGAAAGTTGGTGTTTTCTTGCCTTACCATTTGGTACATGCAGCCTGTCTCTGGTCATATGACGGAGTGGTTAGGTGTTGGGCTTTGTGTATTCCTCCTGGACAGCCATACACAATGGGAGCTTCGGTGTAACTAGATGGCCCATCACTGGCACACACATACCAGAATATGCTGTGTCCTGTCCACACAAAATTGCATTGTCCCTCCTGCCAGCTTGGAGCCAAGGCCGGGGAAGCAGGGAATTCCCTGCATTTCAAATTCCCTGTCTAGAAGCGTCCCCTACCTTCCAGAACCAGGGCAGCAGGGTATACTGTTGGACCTGTAAATACTCAGCCAGGAAGGGCTGCTGTGCTACTTAAGGACTGCCACTCTGCTGGACTCCTTTTCTGAGCTGACCTGCTACCCTTTTGCTTGGGTGAGAAGGACTGGACCTGCATCTCTTGAACCCAGAGCCCAGAGTGACTCCAAGGGCTAATTGGCTAGGGTCATGATCTGAAGCCTCAGGGACATAAAATACTTCCAACAACCTTGCATCTGCACCTGGACTCTGCCATCTGCAATTCTGCCCTGCCAAGTGGTGCCAGCCCAGTCCTGGCCCTTGGAAGTGAAGTGGGCCTGAGGTGCTCTGCCAGCCTGTGGATCCCACAGAACTGACGCATATCCTCTGCTGTTTGGTGCCAAGCCTAGCAGAACAGAAAAATTGCTGCTGCTGCATGGATTAGACCTGTCACACAGACTTGCATCGCCGCCGCAACCCACATCACCTTCGGAACCACGGCTGCACAATGCTTCCCAAGTGCAGGCCCTTGCATTTCTCATCGATGGCAGCCTGAACAAGGCATTCCACACCACAGCCTTGCCGGCCACTGGAATGAATGCATTGCCCCGATTGCTCATCACATCCCTGACTCCGGACATTACATCACACGCCCTGTTAACAGGACCCTTGACATAACAGGACCTCGCACCACAGCCTCACCACATCTTAGAAACAATGCATTGCCTCGGCTGCATGATGCATCTGCGGATCCACTGAACTCTCCGCAAACCAGGATTGAAGGTACTTTTGTTAGCAGGCCTAGCTGGGTCCCTGTAGCCGGCCCGCGCCCCATTGTGGTCGTCCTGAATTTGTGGCTCTGTTCCAGTCTAGCGTGACTAGATGGCCACAGTTGGCGTTTTATGCCTTGTGGCACCATTTTCTTTAAAAACTTTAAACATCTCCAGTTTTACTAACTGGATGTGTGTCACTTAGGTCTTGTTTTATTTATTAAAAACTGCCCCATCTTTCTAACTCTGTTGTGGGCTCCTTTCGTGGAGTGTTTTCACTGCATTACTGTTTGAAGTGTGGCACACATACTTTACACATTGCCTCTAAGTTAAACCTGACTGCTCTGTGCCAAGCTACCAGGGAGTTGAGCACAGGTTAATATGGGGTTACTGGTGCCTTACCCTGACAAGGATTGTGGCTGCTTCACCAGGGCTCATACTCCAGTCCACCTGCATCCCAATTTCTTACAATTTTGAACAATCAATGGCTAATGTGATTCACTACTGATAAGCAAAGGTTTCTGTCTGGGGCTCATCCTGATACAAGCCCTGTATTCAGTCTGACTGAATCTTTACATTTCAAATTACAGTGAGCTCCTTTTCTATTGTTAATTGCCATGCCACTGCGGTGCCGATTCAAAACAGCCAGTCAGTTTGGGTCATGATGGTTGTTGGACCTGTATATATCTCCTAGGTGTCTACATGTGCTCCTATGATGGTACTGTTTAATCACTGTCACTTTTGGAAGAAGTGCTGAAGGGGAAGTTAATTGTGAGGGTCTCTGGCTTTGCTTTTGATACTTCTCCAGTTCACATCATGGTTGTATTTCTTGGCTGCATGGCACTGAGAGGTCGTCGCTCTTGGTCAGGCAAGTCCAGGTGGGCCTAGAGTAGCGTGCTGAGGCACTACAGGTTTGAACAGGATGGGTGGCATAGAGTAAGATCTAAGGGATCAGGGCTTCAAAGTGTGAACTGGTTCAGTTTTGGTTTGGGAAAGTGACAGTTAATGGTTTAAATGAAAACAGGCAGAGTATGCGGTGGTGGTATATTGGTTAGGCAGTCTCATGTTGGTCTGTTTGATAATATCACAAGCAAACATTACCAAAATAAGACGGAAACTACTAAGTATAGCTTTATTTTGCTTCAAAACTTCATCCATTTTAATGCAAGTTTGTGATGAAATTAAATTAAACAATATTACATTAAATTCCTCCTGTTTCGATTATGCAGAGCATATTTAAAAAAGTACTTCAGCAAGGGCATCAAAACAGCCTGCTACTTAATGGTGGGGTAACACTGAGGCATGTGGCTGAAGGTTGCTGTGAGTTGTGAACTCACTAGGCAGAATCAGCTAGGGCTTTCAAGTTGGCTAAATCAGGCATCCCCAATAGGACTATGACATCCAAGACCACAAACCGGATTACATCCTGGATATTAAGCTAGTGTTGGCAGTGGTGCCTGTAAGTAACCTACAGCAATTGCAGTGAACATGGAAGAAAACCCCTTTGAAAAGTGGGTAGCTGTCAGCCAAAAGACAACAAACTGCATTTTTCATAGTGTAGCAGAATTAGGAGTGTCGGCTGGAGGTTAGGAGGAGAAATTACAGAGAGCTTTTTTATGTCAAGCCAACTAGACAGTGAAAGCTTTTTAGCTGCAAAAGATATTGTAGAGTTACCAACAGCATAAGGGTCTTGAAGCCCACCCATTGGTTACTACTGGTTGGCATTTCTGTAACTATTTGATACAATGACATAAGCAAATAACACGTACACAAATGGTCTTGACAGACTTCTGTACTTGTTATACTTCAAAATCTCTTCAAAGATTAGTGTTATGTCAATGTTATATTAAATAAATGCAAATAATTAAAAACATACTGTCACTCTTAACTGCTAGCTTTCTACTGGATGGATTTCCTTGTTTCAGCCTGCTCATCTTGTATTTGTCCCTCCCATGGAGCATAGAATCTTTACCATCTCTTTGACTGGCTGACTTTTATGCTTCATCTGCTCGCTTTTATGCAACTACTTTTTTTCTTTTTGTTTTTAGCACTCCACAAGAGTGCATATGTTTCCAAGTTGTCTCCCTCCTGTGCTTTTCAAACCCTCTCCACATTTCTCTTGTCCGTAAGCTTCTCCCCGCCCTCCATATTGTTCTTCCCTCATATTGCACCTCTCCCAAACCCATGTGATTAATAAAAATAAAAAAAACTTGACTTTTGCACTACGTTTTAGAAGGCTGTATTCATACTTAAAAAAAAAAAATCCATCCTGGACCGGTAAAGAAAAAAAACAAATTGTCCTTTTCCAGGTGCATACATGAGTCTTGGAAACGTGTGCATGCATCCAAAAAGACATACCAAACACATTATAGCACCATTTTCTTCAGCCATGCTGCACAGAGCCACAATAATGTACAGCATGACTATAAAACACTGGCAAAGCTAATAAGTGTTATAGCTGAGACCCATTGGCTATGCTAGTACTTGCCCTGCATGACATAATAACTTTACACCACCGTACAAACTGGCTGCATTACTTAGTCTTGAAGGATAAGGGAAAGATACCTGCAAATTTACTGAATGGTGAAATTGTTAATAATTGAACTCTGCATTTGAAGAGTTAGTGTTCCCAGGCAAGGCAATTAAAGAATTCAAAAGCAGCTCCAGCCTGGGAGTCCCAGACATACCTGGAGTTCCCATCGAAGTGTACCGCCCGATCTGACTTGTATGAGGCTTCACACAGTTTGGAGGATCTTTATAAACTTGTTTACGAGATAGATGCCACTACATGGCTTGCAAGCACTGGCCAAGAATTAAAAAATTAGAATGTTGTGTACATGTAGAACATGCAACAGTCTGGCGTGTTTTTGGAAGCCCAGAGCTCTAACAGTTTTGTGTTGATGTGCACCAACACATTCAGAAAGGCTGAATGTGTCAGTGTACACTCCTTGCAGATGTGACCAGCTGCATCTACCCGACAGCGTAAAGTTCATACTTTACATGTCTATCCCAGCTGCTTGCTGTCCTTTATATGTCCAGCAGCTGCCCATCTTTACAAATTCATCAGGGTGCACAATGAGTTCACATCTCATCTGTACACTGCTAACTCCTAGTGCATTCATTTACACTTACAGATGAAGCAATAGCGAAAAGGCATGCAATGATGGAAAGCAGATACATCTCAGTATTTGATACTAAGGAACCTAATGGATTAAATGCAGATAAGGAGTAATGTGTACACTTATGAAGTCTGTAATAGTTAAAGTCTGCCCCATTTTACAGAATTTGTGATAACTTTTTGCAATTCAGATTGGTTTTTAGTTTTAAAATTTGGGTTTCACAGCAATTGGACAGGATAGAAAAAAATCTTATGTCATTTGGAGGACGATATGATTGATTGATGCTACAACTGAGATATGCACAATGCTGCATTAATTCTTTTAAATTTAAGAGGACCTTTGCATTTGTGACTTTAATAAATCAACTTTACAATGCTCAGATGGGCTTAATTGTGCTATATATTTAAATTTTTATTACCGATTTCAGTGTCATGGTTGCTAAATATTCAAATGTTATTTTGAGTGCTAGTAAAATGTATTATGTGATCTTCCACTTGGGATTAATATTATAAAACAATCAACCTTTTTATTGCAAATGGTACAACACTGAATTTGGTCAGAAATGCATATAAAAATTATCAAGATCAATGTAATACAATTTATGCTTTGTTTCGCTTGCTAATGAAGACGAAATGCAATTGTGATTGAAGATGAACCAGTGTGTGAAAACATTGTTGAAAGTTGGAATGTTTCCTTTATGGTTATTGCTGGTGTTTTATGTGGTGTATTTAGGAGAAACTCTACATGGCGCTTATTACCGTGATCCAGGCTCCATGCTGGTCAAATATCTTTGAGCCTCTGTCACAGCAGAGATCAAAATAGATCTTGCACTTAGCCAGCACCTTTCTTTGACTTGGAGGAGAAAAGTGATTGGATACAAATTTAAAACATACAGTTTTAAACTAACAAAAACACAGAAATTCATCAGTTATAGTTATCTCAAGTAACTATATCTTGTTCCCTAAAGTAGCTATAATTTGTGCCTCATCAGTAGACCTCATCTTTGTCAAATAGTAACCAATAACCATAAACAATGTATACTTTATAAATTCAAACACAGCAATGTATAATAAAAGCAACTGTCACAAAATATTTTCAAACATTTCTGGGCATATAATTTAACATTTTTTCAGGCCAAAAAGTGCAGCCAAGACCCAACCACAAAGGGTCTCCACACTCCAGTTGAAGCTCGGAGTGCTGTTTTGTTTATTAAAAACTGCCTCATCTTTCAAAATCTGTAAAAAATATGGTAGGTGAGGTCCTGAGTTGCAGCAATGAAATGAGTGACTACTCTGCTCATTTCACAATTACTTTTGTTTCTTTTTATTAATTAATAAAAAAATTAAAAAATTGGGCCGAGGTGCATGCAACTTCCCCTCCCCATGTCAATTAAAGGCTCCGGAGACTCCATCCCCTTGGCCCGATGGCAGCAGTACCCCAGGGACTCTAGCCTCAGGACACTGCAGTTCCCTGCTAGCAAAAGCGTGGGTACGGAGAAATTAAACACACTGCCAGCGCTCTTGAAGGCAGGAAACACAGGTTTGCTCTTCTTATAAAAGACCAATACCTTCAAAAGTATTTTTTCATGGATGGCCATAATAGTGAATGTATTCATATAATGGGATTAAGAGTAAAAAATTACTTCCTGTGCAAAAAATAATCTTAAAAAGACTCATGGCAATTCCGTGTTTATACAGTTATCCTACTGACTTGTTATATAAACAGAAAATATATACTTCATTTGAAATATACAATTGTATGATTTTCCTGCTGTAGCATCTTTGACCAGTTGCAGTAAAACAATTGCCTGTTTTCTCCAAATTAAAATCGCTGTTTAGCCCAGACCTTTTCGCTTCTTAAAGCTGTTGATATAGAAAGTAACTAGTCTGAAATAAAATAAAATGCTGATTGCAGATCACTTATTAAATTGAAATTAACTTACTCGTCTAGTACATCTTTCTGAGTCTGTTCTCTGCTGGGGCGTCCTGCCTCCAAAGGGTGTGAAGAAGTATTCTCTGCTGCGAGAAAAGAAAAGGAGTTAAATGAATTTTCTCACATGGTCTGGAGGCAGTATGAACATATCCTAAGCATTTTCAATGTCCTAACGGAGACTGCACCATAAACGTCTGGAAAATTAGATTCAACTATATTGCTAAACAACCACTGGCCTAGCCAATACGTCAGACAATTGTACGAAGCACTATTGCTTTTTACAATGCTTGTTTCTGTGCAGAGGAGCCAGCCCATACTTAATTGTCTGAAAAAATGACTGCTCCTGAAAATAAAGAAATGCTTTTTTCTTTCCAGATGTTTTGTCCACCTGTGCTCCCCAATGCTGGAGGGACACTTGCTGACTGTAAAATAGTCCTAATGGATTGCAAAGGAGGCTAAAGGACGGAAGCGCACACTAAAAGAAAACAATTGACATCAAAATATGTGATTAACAATGTCTGAAACCTACGGCTGATGGTTTCAGAGAAAAATAAGACAGTGGCTTAACGAGCCTGAAGTAAGTATAGAATATGATTAGTTCATTATGATTCCACAACAAACTTAAAGAGTCCAGTCCTTATATCAGGCTTTTTTTTTTTTAATGCACATTCTATTACACGTCTGGAAACTTTTAAGTATTCTACTCAGTCGTGCATGCTTGCAGAGATAGAGGTGCGCAGGTATAATTGGCACAGTGGAAGTTACCTGCTAATGTAGAATGTTATGGTTTGATGTCGACATGGACATAATATAAATTTAAGAGCCCTGAAGAAGTCCTATGTTAAGGACGAAACGCGTTGGCTGATGTTTCTATGAATTTGCTCCAAAGAGAAGTTGAATAAAAAGAAGATAACAAAAGTGAGGGCACATGATTTTTGGACATTTTATGATACTTTTGGATTTGTGGTGCACTATCTAAATATTTTTTAGTCGATTGATAGTGTCTGCAACTCCTCTTTCTTCGCTGCTCGAGGCCGAGATAAGTGTCATGTTCTACATTCTCTTGTGTTTTAACTGTTTTTACTATATATTTTCTACTGTTTATTCATATTTGCAGCATCCTTTCTATTTTCCCTATTACATTTTGTTATTCAGTCGAGGGAATGTTTCTTTCCACTCCTTCGCAACTGCTTTCTTTCGGTCTGACTCGCTGTTGCGTGTCGGGCTCTCCAGGGGCCATTTCTCTGCCGACGTGCTTGAGCACTCAGCTTAGAACACTTCCTCAGAATCAAGCCGTTTCACGCACGGAGTCTATTGTTGCCTGCAGTTGACACCCCTTTTCAGGGATCTGTACTATTTATTTACTCGACACCCAGTACCACAGAGTCAGTATTTTACATATTTATTGTTCCTACACCCTTCTCAGGGTCTACAATTCCCAACAGGTAATAATTTTGGGACATTTTCTCAGGCACTTTTTCCACAGATACATTTCTTTGCACCAGGGGTGTTAAAGTCCCATTAACTGAAAACCTTACAGCTTTGCTTCCTAATAATATAGACCGGCACCCAGTCTTACCATATTAAAGCATCCTCACTGTTTAAATACAGTAGTATTTATATATAAAAAAAATCCATAATGGAATTAAATGAAGAGGAGGAATTTTTTGATGCTGTGTATGCCTCTATCTATCGTGCAATATCTGAGGCCATTGCTCCTTTGGAGGAACGTTTGTCCCTACAAATTTTGCGAGTGTGCGCCAAGATGTCTACTTCTCCACCTCTCCCTCCAGCCCCTGTTCTTCAGAACCTCCCTGAGGGTCCTACCCCTGTGAAACGTCACATCACGCAGCAGGGGTCAATCAAGATATGTTTGAGAGAATCAAACAAGCTTTCATGTCTGATGATAACCCATCTATGGATACCTCCTCATCCCTTACTTATGACCAGTATTCTGAGAATTATTTCGATCCTGATGAAGAACCTGGCCCTTCCAGACCCTGGCTTCCTTCCTCCCAGGTCCCCCCTGATTCCACCCCTGAGCCTTCCGACATGTTAGACCCCAATGACATTCTTCACCCTGAGTCTTCTGATCGGGCCCGTCTGAAAAAGTTGCCACGTATGTAGCGGGTCGCATTCAGAAACCGTTGGAATAAGAATCACGCAATTGCCTAAGAGCAGAATGTCCTCGCCCTTCTTTATCTGACAAGGTTGCCACGACCCCTGATTTAGACCCCAGAATGTCTACCCTTTTATAAAAATTCATCGAAGATCCTAAAAAGGTATTGACAGGTTCTGGCAGTCCATTAATAACATTTTTAGATATGGATGAGGACGCAAAATCTTCAGGATCGGTTATTTCCCCAAAGGATCTGTCTGGTTGGGCACAGCATGCCGTGATTTTCCAGGGTAACGCTAACTGTGCTCTATCAACTGAGCGCCACTGGTCAGTTTTAATTAAGGTGTACCCTAAGTTAGGTGATCTGGCAGATTCTGAAGCAGGCCCTGTAGCTCAGGGTGGTCTTTTTGGTGAGCCATTTAATAAAGAACTTGGGAAATTTATGAACTACTTCACATCCTTAGAGAAGGCTCAGCCTTCAATCAAAAAAAGTCTTTCCTTCCAGTGTTTTTAATGGGGCCGGTTGAGGCAGGGGCAGCTCGTCCGGCCACCCATATTCTCAAAACTCCTTCAGAGGACAAGGGCCCCCGGTCAGGACAAACTCAAGACCAAACCAGATTTGCAAATTTCTACCCGACCAGAGGCCGGCGTTTCAGAAACCAAAGAAACAGTGGATCATCTGCTCCCGCTTAGTCAGGTAAGAGTTCTCCCTTCTTCCCTTCTAAAAGTACGGGGTCATCTGGCGTATTTTATCCAGGCTTTGGGAGTCGATCACAGCGGATGCATGGGTCTTACAAACAGTCAGAAGCTTTCACATAGAATTTCATGGGAACCTCACACAAGTTGTTTCTCCTCAACCTATTCAGTTTTCCTCTCAAGATGTCGCTCTAGTGGATGCAGAGGTTGCAGCTCTGCTGGCAAAAGACGGTATCTGTCCAACACAACCTCATCCTTGTGGCTTCATAAGCAACCTTTTCCTGGTCGACAAGGCAAATGGAAGCCAACGGCCTGTCATAAACCTTCGCAACTTCAATGACTGGCTTGTCTATCAACACTTCAAAATGGAAGGAATTCACTTCCTTTGTGATGTTCTGCGCCCTTTGGCCTGGTTAGCACGGTAAGATCTAAAAATTGCTTACTTGACCATTCCAATTTTCCCTCCTCACAGACGTTTTCTCCAATTCTTTTGGCATCAACAAACGTACAAATTCACTATCCTTCCATTCGGCCTTTCCTCAGCTCCTTGGTGTTTCACCAAGGTTCTCAAACCAGTGGTGAACACACTTAATTTACAAATCACTATTGATCTCTTACAATGACTAGGTTTCATTATAAACAAATCCAAACCTCTTCTGGTTCCTTCTCAAAAAGCTTTTTTCCTAGGCTTCGTTATAGATTCAGTCTCAGACACTCTAAGTCTTCAATTCCGGAAAATGGTGAAAATTCACTACAAGCTAAGATGATCCTTAGCCAGACAGCGGATTTCTCTGCGCCAAATTGCCCATTTTGTAGGTCTTCTCTGTTCCTTCATCCAGGCAATTTTTCCTGGCCCTCTCCATTATCGAGCTCTCCAACGTCTCAAAGCTGCG
Organism: Pleurodeles waltl; assembly: GCF_031143425.1. Classification (NCBI taxonomy): domain Eukaryota; kingdom Metazoa; phylum Chordata; class Amphibia; order Caudata; family Salamandridae; genus Pleurodeles; species Pleurodeles waltl. Next base: position 822,850,688 of record NC_090443.1, on the reverse strand, counting down.
CATTTACCCAGGTGGTTTTCTTAAGCTCACATGAAGCTCAGGAGGAAATTTGTTGGTGGCTCTCCAATATGGAGGCCTGGAATGGCAAATCAATTTTTGGGTCAGCACCAGATCTAATCATAGAATACGAAGTAAGCAGATCAGGCTGGGGTGCTCGTTGTGGGGATTTTTCCACGTGCAGATTCTGGTCTTCAGAAGAACAGAGTTTACACATAAATTGTCTGGAACTCTTAGCTGGCTCGTTTGCAGCAAGTGCGGGCCCAAAGACTCTATTCAGACATGTGCGCTCCTGAAGATGGACAATTTTTCTGCCGTCCGTTATATCAACCATCTATGGGACACTCGATCCAAAACCTTGTCAGATCTCGCAACCAGTTTTTGCCAATACTGCCTAGACCGTAAGATCTCCGTGACAGCAGAGTACCTCCCGGGTCAGTTCAACCAGGTGGCAGATTTTCAATCCAGACACCTTCGAGACTCTAGTCTCTGGAAGCTCCATCCAGGGGTCTTTTCCAGTCTCAATGACCATTGGGGTCCATTCTTGGCGGATCTTTTTGCTTCCAGGTTTGATCATCAACTTCCCAAGTTTTACAGCTGGAGGCCAGACCTTTCAGCGTCTGCCACAGACGCAGTTCTCCAGCACTGGACTCAAGAGAACGGTTACGCTTTTCCTCCTTTCAGGAAGATCACTCGCACTTCTGCTCAGATTCATCGCCAGCAGGCCAACGTAGTCCTGATCACTCCCATTTGGAGATCTCATGTTAGGTTTCCAGTTCTTCTGGAACTTTCTTGGGATTTTCCAATTCAACTCCCCCCATTTCCTTCGATTCTTCTCAATCCGGATCATATACCTCACCAATTGATTCTGCAAGGCTTTCTGTCTCTGATGGCGTGGTGAGTTTCAGGGGATGATGGTCGATCCCGGGCCTTTCGGGCCAAGCTCAGGAACTCTTATTCAAAGACTGGGCTCCCAGCACTTCCAAACGATACCAATCAGCTTGTTCTCGCTGGTCTCGTTGGTGTTTGCGACAAAATCTCAATCCCATGGACACTGATGTAGTGCTTATAATCAATTTTTTAGCCAGTCTAGGTACGGAGGGCTTAGCTTACCGCTCTATAAATACTTTCAGATCAGCCATCTCGGCAGGGCATTCTCCCTGGAATGGGTACCCATCTGGAGAATACCATTGCGTGTGGTGTCTTCTTAGTGGTATCAGACTTTCCCTTCCTCCTGAACCACGCTATTTTCCCTTTGGGATGTCAATCATATTTTGAATTTATTTTTGTCTTGGAATCATAACCATTACTTATCCAGGAAAGAGCTGACAGCAAAACTGGTGATTCTCCTCTGTTTAGTATGCTGTAGAAGGGTCTCAGATGTACGAGCTTTGGATATTTCCGACAGACCTTTTTCTCCTTCGGGGGTTATTTTCACAGTAAATAGAAGAACTAAATGTAACACAAGAGTAATTTCCTTTCCTGCTTTTTCAGATTCCCCTAAACTTTGTGTTGTTCAATGCGTCAAAGAATATGAAGAGATGTCTTCGGAACTTCATTCCTCTGGGGAACGTCAGCTTCTTATTGCTCTCAGAAAACCGCATAAAGCGGTCTCATTTCCTACCATTGCACGTGGGTTTGATGGGTAATGCAGGAGGCTGGAACTGATCTCTCTATTTTCGGAGCACATTTCACTCGCGAAGACATGGCCTCCAAAGCATTCACTTTAGGTGCTCGTTTGGAGGATATCATGAATGCTGCTGATAAGCCTCCGGACTTTGTTTTTAAAAGGTTTTATTTTAAACCAGTTCTTGACATGGCTCAGCTTGTACTGGATAAGCTTTAATCCTCGCCTCTGGTCCTGACATAGAATTAAAAATTTCCTAGCTTTCGTAACGTTAAGTTTCAATTCTATTAAGGACACGGAGGTGAGGATTATCAAACCCAATTGCAATCATGATCCCTTCACCCTTGCTAGTAAGTAACATCATACTATTATTTTCAATTGATATCAGTAACAGAATATCCTGTACCCGTTTCATTGTTTGTTAATCGGATTTATTTTGCCTTTCAGGAGGTTTTTATTACTGCTCATTTTCCATTCTAACATTCATTGTACTACTATTTCTCAGGCTCGGACACGGTTAAACAAGAAGTTTGAACACACTTCTCAGCCTGTCTTGGCCTACGAAAGAGGAGTTGCAGACACCATCGATGGACTACTTTGGGACTCATTCATGCCGATTGTCTTTTACCATTCTGCTTCATGTTATTGGATAGGCCTCTTTTTACTTCCTGAACCCTAGGGTTCATGGGATCAGTAGTTTGTTATTGTTATCTTTCTTGGCTGCTATTTATTAAAGTGGAGAAAGATAAGCATAATCCTCACCTCTGTGTCCTTAATAGAATTGAAACTTTCTGTTACGATAGGTAGGAACATTTTAATTCCTGGGGAAGCACTCCGAACAGCAGACTGACCCAGGTATGCTCACCATCGCTGCTTTAGGAGCGGTATAAGTCTATTACAGTGTGTGCATTTCTACCAAAATGCACCCTCTTGTCAACTTTTAATTAAATGTTCAAAATGTTCTGTTTGTTTACATTATTAATATTTACTTGTGCTAATGTGTCTCTAATACACAATTCATTGCCTAACACCTAATATGGTATAGATTAGTGTTGAAAATGAACTGTTGACTATGAATATATTTGTGGTGGTCTTTCACTTCTCAGAGGAATATCAGAATCCCTTAGATCTAAATGTACCCTGTTGACAGGTCTTTCGTAGCCTCCAATATTGATGTTTATTTTGGACTATGCCCAACCTTTGGTGATTTCACTTTGTTTGAAGATCCACAGATTAGGAACAAAGCTTTCAGGGCTAATAAAAATGCAACAGTTTGGACGAGAGGGGCAAAAATACACTGGCCTTAAAGACTATCCTATAAGAGTGCTCGAGTTCCCCTTTGTGCAAATGGAACAGAGTTTCAACTTGTGACATTGTTAAAATTTGCATTAAACATTTTGGGTACAATGCATATGTAACTGCTGGAAAATGCAAATAGAGAATTACCTTGCCATACATAGTAACAAAATCTTGAATAGAAAATGTAGATCACATCAAGCAAAAGGAATACAACATTCTAATTACAGTCTTCAACCTAAATAGGAGTGAATGTTAAATAAAGCTAAATCCATCCACCAAAACTAATGAAGACTGATATCGAGCAACCCAAAAAAAAAAAAAAACACAAGCCCTGGCAAAGTCTATATATAGTTCTGGCTGGTTTACAAGTAAATGTGTTCTGTATTGACAGGTGAGTTTGTGTGCCCGTGTGTGAATGAGACGGTGATTGAATTTAAGAATTAACCAAAAGTTGGATGAATACGTGAGTACATTGATGGCCACCTGGAAAGCTCTTCGGGCCTTGTAAAGCCAAAGTGCTATATAAATTGCAGTACCATCAAATGAGTGAGCGCCTCAGTTCATGGATAATTAAAGGCAGATGAGTGCATAGCCTCCTAGATGAACCAGTGAGCGCAAAGATCAACAGCTGAATACATGAGGGAATGGATGAAAGAATAACGGTATGAATGGATAAGTGAATGGGGACTAAAACAGGCAGAGAAATGTGTTTATTCAGGGCACAGCACAATCAAAAGAAATTACAAGGGGCAGCTGAAAATTGCTAAAAGGGAACCTAGAACTTGAGGGTAGCCACACAAATGAAGACCTGCAAATTTACAGTCGTGCCTACTAAAGCACAGATAAATACGTGCTAAACCCTACAATGCAGAGACGGCAGCATTAACAATCAAACTCAAAATCCTTAAAGAAGGAAAATGTTAAAGACCATGCTGATGCAAGCAACCTGCAAGAGCAGCTCCATCTCATTGACATTTGACTTTAGCACATTTATCTAAGCAAAACATCAGGAGAAAGTGGAGAGATAACAGAAAATCTTACTTCCTGCAGTGGCAACCATAACGTGTCCATGCCTACCACATTTGACTATTGACATTTTAGCTCACTGCAAATGATCAGAAACGTGCTACATCAACAACTCTCTCTACATGGATGCTGTAGGAGGGACTGCCACTCTGCCTGTTGCTTTGTTGTGCTGGCCTGCTGCTTGCTGACTCTGTCCTGGGAAAGGACTGGGCTTTTCTTTCAACATCCTGTTTTCCAACAGCTTGAACCGAGCTTACCTCCTGTTAAGAAGTCTCATTCATCAAAGACTTCACATGCCAGCACCTGGGATCTCTTGCTGAGAGTCGGGACTTGCCAAGTGGTGCCAAATCTAGTTCCTGGGCCCTTGGAAGAGAGCTCTGGTGCAACTAAGAAAAAACTAAGCATATGGACTCCAGAGCGACTTCGGAACCGAGGCCACTGTCTGACTCCGTGTCGCTGCCTTCATCGAGCCGTGGTCCCCACTGAGTGCAACAACCGCGACCTGCAGCACAGGCCCGACGCTGCTGCAGTGCATCCTAAGTCCCATCTCGGCTTGAGTCCCAAGGGCTGTGTCCCAGATGTCCGGTACACCTAAATCTGCTGCAGCACCGGTGGTCCAGTGGTGTGGTCGCGACACCGCAAAGTCAACGCTTTACATCTTGACCTGCTGGATTCATCGACCCTGCCTTGTCATAAGGGATCGGCGCCTTGCCACTAACGTTGCATCACTTCCCCCTGCAACTGAAAGGAACTGACGCCTCACCTCCCCTGCCTTGTCTAACAGTATGAAACTGACACCTCACCTCCCTGGTAGCAGTAAGGAACCAACGTTGCACCGTGTTCAGTGACGCCTCACTGCCCAGACTCTGTGCAACATCTTCATTTTCTCATTGTTTTTCAAGGCACTACACCTGGGGTCCGTGTGACTTCATGCTCTGTCCACACTCCCTCGCAAGTGGCATCAAACTGTTGGAAATGACTGTCAAGACGCTTTGATAGCCCCAGTTGGAGCTATTGTGTTTCTAAGCACTTTACTAAGAACTAATATTTGAAAATTCATATGTTTACTTGTGTATGTTGGATTTTTGTTGTTTTGGTCTTGCTTTACTCGGATAAATATTGGCTATTTTTCTACACTGGTGTGGAGTACTTATGAGGTGCTTTCACTGTGTTACTGTGTGTGTTACAAATACTTTACATAGTGCCTCTGAGATAACCCTGACTGCTTGAGACAAGATACCAAGGGGGTGAGCAGGGGTTATCTTAGCTGTGTGACTCCCTTACCCTGACTAGAGTGAGGGTCCCTATTTGGACAGGGTGAAAACCACTACCAACTAGAGACCCCATTTCTAACAAGTGCAATAAACTTTGAAGCAATAGAAAGAATAATAGCTGTGCAGAAAAGGGAAAAAAATATTTACATTATTCATGGCCATAGAATAAACATTGGGCTTTTGTACTGCAAAGATATTATATATATATATATATATATATATATATATATATATATATATATATATATAAATATAAAAAATATCTGTCATTTTGTTTATTGGCATTACAAATTTTTGTTTATAAAGTACGGCGGCCATTAAAATAAAAAATAAAATATATAAATTGTGATCTATTATGTGATGAGTTGGTTGGTTGATAGGTGATTATTTCTTCAAAAAATTGACACAGCATTACCCGCTCATTATTTGTATGGTTATTGTTTTTATCATGATGGTCGCTGTATATTTTCTTGTTCTCAAAAAATGGATTTCATTAGTAATTTGGTATTCTAGATGTGATTTGTTAATTCTTTTTTGTAGTGCTAGGATTTTGTTATATATATATATATTTTTTTTTTTTCTTTTCTTTTTTCGTTACAATGGTTGCTACTGCGTATTCTTTTAGTATTGGGAAATCCATGTCACCCCTTGAGTGTTGGTTTAGGCGTGATTTGGTGCTCTTTCTTCCTTGTATGGCAGGAGTGTGCCGTATTTAGGCTACACCGTATGAATATGAGTTATTCTAACAACCATGATGGTGATTGTCATGAAAAGCCATAACACAAAAGGTATGAATTTCTGATCTTGTTAATTGTTTATAACAATTTATGTGAATACATAATCAATGAAATCACCAGCTGCCCACTTTATTAGCATATAATTGTGCATATATGGTTGGGCTCATTTAGTTGTGTGTAATTAATACCATTGTGGAGGGGAATAAACATATACCATTTCCTATTATGGATAATACCTTCATATGTGGTAATGATTTTCAGTGGGCACTGCAAGGGTGTTGATGGTTTTTAGCTATATATAACTATTACAAAGTTGAGAAATGAATATCCTCTTTTTTATGTATATAGTTAGTTTTTAAGAAATTGTATATGTTAATTTTGTTATATATATGTATGTACATACATTTTGTGATATTTTCATTGATTATTTCTTTGTGGTCATCTTTTTTTGCTGTGTGTATATTATACATGGTTGTTTGTTCTTAATACTTGTAATGGGTAAATAACATTTGTCTATTTGTGTTATATATTTATTATGTCTGTTTTTCTTAATTGCTTAATATTGGTTATGGGTGTCCCTTGTCTTTCTTAATTTATGGATTAAGTTGATTGGGCATTGTTTGATATGTCTTGTCTTCTTTTTTTCTTAATGAGCACTTATTTCATGTATTTGGTTCTCTATTATACTGAGGACGTTATTTTTGTTATATTACAGCCCTAAAGAAGTCCTGTGTTGAGGACGAAATGTGTTGGCTTATGTTTTTATGAACCTGTTGCAAGAAAAGCAGAATTAAATGAAGACAACAATGTGACGTTCTTTAACGATTGTACTTTTGTGATATACTTAAAAGTGGTGCACTATCAAAATATTAATTATCTATTGTCCCCTTGGGTTGGCACCTTGGCGGCAGGTGCTGTGATTAGTGCACACCTGGAATGATCAATTTTTGCTTCATACTTGTTACATGCTATACACTTTAACAGGTGATAGGGGTTAGGTGCATTGTTCATGTTAACCCGCTGCCAATTTTATTATTAACTTGTCAACTATTAACTTCACATGCACTAGATAGAAGATATACATGTTTGTCCACCTCAGGCAAACACAATACTCCACAGTGATGTAATTCACAACCATGTGACAGATGAAAGAATAGATTCAGAATAGATTCAGAACTCAAATATTTCTCCATAACGTCTGACACTAATACAGGCTCAAGTGAATCTTAAACATGAATGAATCTGCCTCACTGGGTACCTAGGAATAGGTTAAATAATGTTTGTTAAGGGTCATGGAGTGATGATGACCCTTTGAATATCATCAAGCTATTTACAACAGGATAGGTGATGGCAACGTTTGTGAAAACAAAAGCACTTACAAACATGCTGCAATAAGAAGATATTGACTAAAAAAATGTACTCCGGATACTCAGTGAAGGTCCAGAAGTATTACTGAGACTCAGTACTTAATTTCTGCTAGTGGTTGTACAAGATGGGTTCCTTTCATTCAGTTTTGCAAGTTGAACCATTTATCATTTTGCCCTACAACAAGAGAAAGAAGCAAAAAGAAAGGAAGAGGAATAGAAAGGTACAACAGTAACAAAGTTAAAAAGCTGTAATGGAAAGGAATCTGCAAATGTGATGTAAACAGAAGTCTAGGATGATGGAATAAAGGTGAGAGGTGGGATCAATATAATGCATTCATCACTGGGCAGTGTCAGTGGTAGGCTCTTGCGTAATAATTTGGGCACTTTTGTTTTAATAATTTCAGCATCAAAAGCAGTCACACACAGCTCTTTGCTGCAGGGAAAGTAGTTATGCGATCTTGGACCATGCACCAGGGGAGCAAAGGGTGATGGGCACCAGGGGACCAGAGGATGATGTACATCCGAGAGGATCACTAACTTATGCACCTTGGTGGACCAATGGGTAATGTGCTGCAGGAGAGTACCGAGTGATGCACGTTAGGTGAGCTCTGGATGATGTGCCTCACAGAAGCAAAGGGTGATGTGCCTCACGGGACCCATAGATGGCATGACTCACAGGATCACTAGGTGCTGTGCATGAGGTGATCACTTGATGTTGTGCATTCAGGAAGAACTTGGTAACAAATACTTATGGCGAAGAGGTCTATGCACATTATGTAGACACTTAAGAGTGCATAGCAGGTGGCAAAAGTTGATGTACAGTGAAGGCAACACAGACCTCCACTGGCCCAAAGTGGTCACATGTAGAGATGTGTAGTAAGTGAGCATAGGGTGATTAAGGCCTAAGGTGGGTCATATCCGGAATGGGCAGTGCCTCGAGTACTGGCTTCATTTTTTGCCTTCTGGGAATCAAAGTCGCTCTCCTTCAGTTACAAATGCAGTCCTACAATTACCAGAACACAAATAATGTTTCGCAAATCCAATTGGTTATGCATTGGCAAGATGGTTGGATGGGTTCTTTATTACAAGCCTATGCGATACAAACAAAAATGAAAACATGCCATCACATAAATATAACAATATGGATGCGATAAAAATGTAAAACAAATTAACCATCATACAATTTTAATAGAAAACTACAAGTACCTCTTACTCTGCAGGTGTTCTATGAACAGGTTTGGAAACCTTTCTAATTGTAATGCACGTCACAGGCAAATATTTCTATTGACAGAATGAAAAGTATGATAGACAATGACTTAATGCACGTGGAAGACACATTAAACACACAAAGATGACTAAAAACAAAGAATAGAAAGAAAAAAGCATTTGCAAAGTAAAGTAATCGTCCACCAGAGCGGGAAGAGAAACGCAATTCTTTTTAAGTGGATGTGCACGTTACTGGAAAAAAGCCATCACTCGTAATACAATCATAGCTAAAAGTGGACTGACCCAACGCCCTTGCTGTAATGAGATGTATTGAAATTAAGTACGTTTGACAACTGACTTTGTGTTTCACCACTGTGCATATTAGTTGTTCAGTGTTCACCAGTAGCACATTACATTCTTTATTCAGTTTAGCTGCCTATTGGCTTCAATGAGGCATTAGACATTACATTTTGTATTCAGTTTAGCTGCCTATTGGCTTTATCGTGGCGTTAGACATTGCAGTTGAGACATTGCAGATAAGCTGTGCTTTTCCACATGGTAAACCAAGCTTGTGTTTTTCGTATTTTCTCTCACCGAACACTACCATGATAAGGAAGCGCATATTTTGTGTTTTTCTCTAGTGCAGCCTTGGGAAAGACAGCCTTGAAAACTTGGCCAACTTCCAACTCTGACCTACAGTAGTCAGCATGTTTTGACTATTAGAGGGAAGGGCCTGTCAGCAGGCTTTTTCATTGTTTAATCTATAAAAGGTGTCCATGGCAGCAGCGAGGGGAATTTTCAGAGACTTCAGTCAGGAGTGGACATCAGCTGCCTGACCTGTCCCGCAAGGGCGGAAAATCTCTTTCTCGCAGTTGAACAGGAGTCATCAACTTGCCAGCATGAGAAAGATTCTGAGCAGTGATAGGCCCTACGGTGATGAATTTTGACTTTTATTCTTTGCTTTGAAGTTATGCTATAATACAATCACAAATTTGCTGTGTACATTGCAATTGAGAATCACTTTGATATATTTTCCTTTCATTGCTGTGACTATTTTTAAACGTGTGCCTTCAACCTACTAATCTCCTCTCTCAGGAACCTCGTGGTGAAGTAATAATAAATGTCTTCTTTGAACTAAGAAGTGCATTCCAGAGACTGTTGTCAGCTCGGTCATTAGTGAAAGCAAAACATGAGCGAAAAGAAAATGTGAGTAACAGTTAAACAGACCAATGGATGAAGAGGGGTGACAGTAAGTCCCTCTATATCTACTTTTTTTTTTTTTTTTATTACATGAAGATATTGACAGCTAAAATGGTCACTATGCCAAACCTAAATATCAGTACCGTTTAGGTTGATATTTTAAAAAGTCACGGAGGACGTTTTTTAATTTTTTTATTTTTTATATAAAATAACACTTTGTTGGCATTTCATTGCAATCAATCAGTTTTTGTACAGCGCAACTACTCACCTGTGGGGGTATAAAGGCGCTGGTGGTGGGTCTAGGCCTCATTCGAAGAGCCATGTTTTGAGATTCTTCCTGAAGATGGTGAGAGATGGGTTCTGTCTGAGCTGTGAGGTATGCGAAAGATCTTCCTCCAGCAGTGGTTTTCCGGATGCGAAGGGACGGTAGCTAGCACCGAGCTGGGTCAGTCGTAGGTTCTGACGCAGTGGGCTCTGCGGGAGGAAGTTGTCATAGATGTCCTTAATCTTGCAGTGGAAGAAAGTGGCCAGTTTGTCGCAGAGGTGTCTTGCGGGTGGCGTGCTGGTGGCTTCGGTTGGAGGATTGGTGAATTTGTGGATTACCGTGAAGAGTTCTCTCGTGTTGTGCGGGGAGATGTTGATGCGTTCACAGAGAGCGGCTTTTTTTTGCTTTTTTGATGTATTGGTGATGGGTGGCAATGGCGGCTCTGAAAGAGGCGAGGTCTTCACTGGGTTTGCTGTTTCCTCCATTTCTTTTCTAAACTCCTGCAGGTGCGTTTGGATTTTTGGAGTTTGGCGGTGAACCAGCTGGCTTTTTTAAGGACACGCTTGACCGAAGTTGATCGGACGCGGGCTAAGGAGTTGGCGTATTCGGTGATTCAGGAGTTGAGGTTGTATGCTGTGGCGTCGGCGGGGGTGATTTGGCAAGGGTCATGGTGAGTTGCTCATCAGTGATTCTGTTCCATTTCCTCTGGGGGGGCCCGGGGGACGCAGAGGCAGCTGTTGGGTGTGGTGATGGCGAGATGTATGCAGTTTTGGTCGGTCCAGTCTAGAGTCGATACATCACAACATTAACAGAATATTATAAAAAATTTCAGTGCATAATACATTTTCAACAGCAATTCTTCATTTGAGCTAACTTACATTATTTCCGTTTACCATTTTACAAATATTATCATACTTTTGACAGTTATACATGCCACTCTTGTAGTATGTATCATTTGAACAAAGTTATAACACAGATGAAATACCTTTTTTGATATAAACATTTTTGAACTTGCATAGACAAAACAAACAAAAAAATTAAACTCCTTCCTAATAGCTTATCCAAATAAAGGCTCAAGAATGGGTACTGGACAAAGTTTATTGTTGGCTTAGTGTGTGGGGGATGAAACTCTACACAGTGATGCGAGCAGATGGCCAGCAATTAAACTTCACGGTGTGAACCAGTAATGTCAGGAAGAGGGGGGTCATGTGCAGATAAGTAGGCAGTGGTTGTTACCACTGAAGCTTCAATGTGAGCTTTAATGTGAGCTAGTCCTTCACATGGGGACTTTGTATCATCTTCCATAGCCTCGGAAAGGTCTTGGCACAACGCATCCCATTCCGTGGTAATAAGGTACTTGTGGAGGCCCCAGGCTTCTTTGTGTAATCCAGTGCTCTAACATTTTGTAAATTTCTCTATTACTGATTCCCACTTACAAATATGGGGGACGGATGTGGATTTTATCTCCCTTATGGGCATGGGAGCGAGGACAATTTGCTAACCCTTGTGATTGTAATTTCTTCACCGTGTATGGAAACATGCATTCTTTGTCTAACTGGTGATAGTGGATTTGCTGAAAACGGGCATTTCAGTTGATTCTCCCAGGGTACTCAAGGAGCTTCTCCCAGTCTTTTTCGAATAAGGTGGTTTAAGTCATTCTCCCAGCGAAGCGTCACCGATAAGCCTAGGGACGGCACCCATGGTAAAGAGTGCCTACAAATAGCTGTGTAGCTGTGCCCCATAATGCGCACATCTCTGCTAACATGACCCTGTATCTCAAAAACAATCGGGGTGGGGGTGAGGTACAGGGAAGGAAGGGGGTTGGAGCCCAGCCGCATACATCAATAAATTCCCCCCCCCCCTTTTTTTTTTTTAAGAACCCTCGCACTTCTTGGAGCCAGGCTTGCTCCCATCTCATCGCCCTATCACTATCAGAGTCCTGTGCATGCGAGTAAATCATCAGGTGTATCAACAGGTATAGCATGGAGCCTTGTGTAGGCTGCAATGCCTGTCAGTGGCAGTGCTGTGTTGCATGCTTAAGGCAGGAGATGGAGTTACATGGTCTACATGGACACACAAACCATTGTGCAAGCTTTGTTGCTTTAGACCTCTGGGTATTATCCCTACACTCGGAGGTGTAATGTCCTGAAAGCCAGCTCGATAGACAGAGTGTGGCCTGTCAAGTAATACAGTTTAAAGTTTAGGACCCCGAATCCACCTTGACCCACCTGTCTTTTGAAAGTGTCTAGGACCACCTGTGGGATACCTCCATTCCATATCAAGTCTAATAGTAGACCGTTTACTTCTTTGAAATGCCACCTAGGTATAATGATCGGCAGCTTTCTGTAATGATAAAGTAGGTTAAGCAACATTATCATCTTATATAAGGTTAAGCAACCTATGTAATTGAAAGGGATCACCAAGACGTCACCTTGACTGAAGCAACCTTACAGCATGAGTAATATATCCATCTAGAGCAGTGCTGTCCAAACTTTTTCAAACCACTGCCCAATTTTTAGAACGACAACTTTTTGCAACCCTAGCTTTATTAGACAGGAGGTGGGCGAATATTTGATGCATCTAAAGTATTGGTAGTGGCGCACTGTCATTTACAAACAGCACATTTTCCACTGCAATGGCCACTAAATTCGCACAGATGTACAGTTTTACTGACTAAACTACATTGCACACAAGTGTGGAGATCGGGTGTAAGTGAATATCATTGTGCATCATCAAGTCATTTGCTCCGATCTTATCTGTTTCCCTCCCACTTCATAATGACAAAACAATGTGCTTCATTTTTGCTTTCTTAACTGCTGAATGTGCAGACTTTGCTTACAGGTATTTCAACATTATGTTACAAAACAATAAGAGCATCATCCTACAGCCCTTCTTTCACGCTCCATGTACTCCAGAAAGATTGGCACTTTACTAAAATTCACTTTAATATAGATGTGCATCCCTAGATATTTAAACATGGAAGTCTCCAATGGGGGTAGGGCATCAGCGGGACCCGCCCAGTTCGGGGCGGTGCTCCACCTTATCGGGTAAAGGCTGGTCTTACTCCAGTTCAACTTCAGCTAGGCTATACTTCTGAATCTATTGAATTCTACGATGATTGAGCCAAAGCTGTTCTCTACATCCCGGATATACAGCAGCAAGTAATCTGCATAGAGAGACAATGGCAAACAATTCTCTGTTCTACATGTCCAAATCCCTCTCAACCTTTCTGCTTCGCACAGCAAATGGTTCAATTGTTAAAGGGAGGGGGAGCTGGGGCATCCCTGTCTGGTACCTCGGCAAGCTAGATATTGGTCAGATATCATCTGGCCTGTAGGCACTTGAGCTATAGGTAGGATATGAAAGACCTTTAGCCATCTGCTAAGAGCTTGTCCAAGGTAAAAGCGATTCAGAAACTAATGGAGACATCACCAGCTCAGGAAGTCAAATTCTTTCTTTAAGTTGAAAGCAAACATTTCTGATTTGGGCCATGCCCTGAGGGCCACTGTCATGATCATAAACAGCCACCTTATGTTCTGCGATGAACTACGGCCTTGGATGAAGCCATGTTATTTGTGAAAAAGGCAAGGCTTGTGAAGCAGTAACCCACTGGCTAGTATTTTCCCCAGAGTATTTCATTGTGAATATTCAGTATGCCAATAATTCCGAGGCGATTTGCCAGATTTTAAAAGGGCAGTAACAATGTTGTGTGAAATTATCACCTTCTTGTTTCTCCTTACCCACCGCTCCCCCCACAGTGTCCTCAACCCAACCTTTCGGAAAGTGTACTCTGTCAATGAGCTCTTGCTTTTATTTCTGTGGAATCGACATCTGGTGTTGGAGTTCTTAGAACATTAACTCTATGTGGCAAACCCTGTTATAGAGATTGCATTGATTATCTTGTAAAAGCCAGAGATCAATGCCCAGCACATCTACTTTGCTTTCTAGAGACGATCTGGTCATCATGCCCACTGCATCTACTTTTCCTTTCAGAGTTGTCCTGGCCTCCATGATGGCCTCTAAAATGTTATACAGTTTCATCTAAAAAGGCTACACCGAGTCCACTCCCATTCATGAGCATAATGTCGTCTCTGGAGTCAGACTCCTCTGTCACAACGGTCGCCCTGAGTTTCGTGGGTGCTCTCTACCTGCCATTCGCAGGTTGATGCCACCACAACCATTACTGACCTCGAAACTAGCTGCAACTATCACCAAGGGATGAGATATGCTGGGGCACAAGCAGCTGGTGGTAATCTCAGGGAACCGCTGACTTAATAGAGGAAATACTGCTACCAAGAGCACCCAGAAGTGAGAGCAATCAAAATCATGCCAGCTGAGGGAAAAGAGCGACTTTGCCACAAGTCCACCTCCTTGGCAAAACAAATAGTTCTAGTGTAGTCACTAGAAACCCCCTGTTGCTGTGCCAAGGAAAGGGGAATGTTGGAGTTTGCACCCGCTCAAGTTTGTCAGCCGGCGATACAAGGGCAAGTGTCAGACCCAAAACTGCACCGGGTCTTAAGGCCCGAAGGCCGCTACCTTGCTCAAGGGGAAGGACCACTGGTACCAGTTCATTGTTCAGGGGGGTAGGCAAAATGCTCCAGTGCAGGGATAATGCTTTGGGCTCAGCGCTCAGAGAGCCTCCAGGTACGTGGGGCCAAGACCACAGGAGTGGAGAGGAGCAACCCCCAAACATCAACAAACTTGGATCTGGCATCCAGGAGCCTGGTTGCAGAGCCTCAACCACCTCCACCTAGGCTGACATCAGGAGCACCGCTGCTATCTTGGGTAGTCACCCGGGGGCCCAAATAGGTCTTCCGCAATACCTGGATAAGAGTCAGAGCCTCTTCCTCACTCAAGTTTTGCTCAGGGATGTCCCCACCACTGACCTTCCCTATTCTACTGTCCACTGGGCCCGATTGCTGCAACAAAAGACCATAGCTGGCTGGGCAGACACCAGATCTTACTCTGGTGCATCAGCTATGTTAAGCATCCAGGCCAAACCCTTCAGCCATAATTTTAAAATCCATCTGAATAATTTCTTTAGAACGGAAGGAAATTATTTTTGTGTAGAAAGCACATTTAAAATTACTTCTGCACAAGCACTAATTTACAGAGCTAACACATGGGGGCACACATATACACACGAAAGACCAACATACATTCCCACCTGTAAAGCTGTACGTAGACCTATGTCATTTTTTACACCTTAGCCAAATCCCGGGTATTTGGCTGATAATTTTTTGCCTGTACCCATGATGATCAAAGAAGAACTATAAGACCCAGAAAGCAATGTTCTGGCTTACGGTGTTACACATGAATCGGGACACATGGTTGATTTCTGCTTTTTCTATGCTTTGCATTCTCATATTAAAAAAACAAAAGAAAATTTAAAAAAATACAAAAAAAAAAAAACTCAAATATTTTCATCTACCCTGTTCTCAAAAGTTTTCATTATCATCATTCACATTCCAAGCCCTCATTTCCATATCTCCAAAAGGAAATGGAATATTTATATCACAACTTAGGAATTTTAGACAAAGTAATATTTAAGGAGGTCTAGGGGTTTAGGCATGTGAAAAGCAGCAGGAAGCACAACCTCAAGCATGTTCTCCTTTTGGATAAAAAATAAACTTGAAATTACTGTTTTAATGTTTTGAAAATCTAATCTTTAAAACAGAAACATTGTCTCAAGTTTTGTTTTTAATTATAAAAGGAACACATTTGCCCAACAGCAGATATTAACTGAAATCCATTCAAGCACTGTCAGCAACACACAAATCACGTATTAGCCTACAATATGTCTATGAAATATAACCTAGGAACCTTCAACCCAATGAGAGTGCTCACCATCTGGGCTGAACAGGTTAACTCGTGGTTTGCTTGAAGGCCAACCTCACCTAAGCACTTCATAGTGTGAATACAGCTCAGTATCATCAGGAACTAGCTTGAAACAGCCCTAAAAATACACACATTCCCAACTCCAATCGCTCCTACCCCTAAATTAAGCATGCAATGAATGCTAAAGTCGGATGGGGAAGCTCTTTCTATGGAGAGATTTTTCAGAATAGTTATTACCCCGTTTGGAATACAATGAAACAGCTAAAAAAAAGAAGCAAGGAATAGCCTATATTACCGGTCACATACTGCAGGCAAAACGTTATCTTTTGTGGTTTCTCTTTCGTTCAAATCACAGTAATTAATAAGGGTTTGGTAAAGGCATGTGGATCATGACACAGGCTGAATCCTTCCTCCAGTCATATGTAACACGAGTTCCTTTTCATGTAGTGCCGAGCCGTTAAGTCTTAAGTAATTGTAGAGGCTGATGAATTTAAGTCCAAACACGAACAAAAATTAAATAGAAAACACTTAAAAAATTAAACCACAGATTTCCTTTCCTAATTTTTTGAGGGTTAAAAATAGCAAAGTTCGGCCATGCCTTACTGAGGGAAAAGTCTGATTGGCTGTAGAATAGCAACGGAAGTTCGCAAATTAAATAAGAAAGGACAGCCCGGTGACAACCCTTTGTGGCAAAACCCCGAGAAGACATCAGAATTTCGGAATTCTGTTAGTTTGTTTTTATGTAGATTCAGGTTATCTTCTACATTCCGTTTTTAAGTGTGATCGTCACTGCCTATGCTCTAGTTCAGAGGTTCTTAACTTTTTGACTTCTGTGGACCCCCCCACTTAATCATTACTGGAACCCGGGGACCTCCAACTGAATCATTGTTGGCATCCAGGGACCGGAGTTATTACCGTAAGCCAGGGACCCGGGCCTAAACATCTGCGATGATTTTAACCGAAAAACAATACACAAAACTACAAAAACAAGCATTAGTCAAACAAATATACAAATTATGAAGTATTTTATTAAATTCACAAATATAAAAAGCAATCACAATTCTAATTTTAATTGGAATGTCGGACCAGAGGTTAAGAATCAGTGTGGCAGGTGGAATACCTTGAAAAGACACAAGAAACTGGTGTGGTAAACGCAAATGGCAGCAAATATTGGGGAGCCATCAAAAATCCAATGAGTCCTCTAGCTCCCAAGAAACGATTGACCTCAATGATCAGCTGAAGAGGGGTGTGAAAAAGGGGGTGAAAAAACACGTACTGTTTTCCAAACATTAGAGATAATCAGGAGCTCATCTGTTAGTTTTAATTGGCACAATAGGACATATGAGGAGTGCAACCCCTACTATAGGAAGAACGACACAGGGCAGTTTAGTTCACTGAAATCTTCGCACTGGTCCTCAATAAGAGTAGAAAGTGCAGTGCATTCTTGTGTGGAAATCCGGATGAGCAAAAAAGGCACCTGCATTTTAGGCAATCCCCTGCGTGATTGCTCCATGCTGGGTTCTGTAATTTACTGAGTTCTGCAGTAATGGTTTTACACGTGTAGTTGAGCTGCATGGACCATAAAAAGACAATTTATCATGGTAAGCAGTAGCAATTTACAATGGTGGGCAGCCACAGTGTCACCTGTGCACATGGAAGTGTGCTCAAGATTGCGAAACACATTTCAAACATGATGTTTGCGCTAAATGGCTGCCATCTGGCTGCACAGAAGAAGAGTATTTATGGGTAACGCATCACAACCAGTACTTAAGAAGGACACACAGAAAATCTCAGCAACTTTACATGCAGTATCTTGTGGTTTTCACCACAGTTAAATCAGTTTAATTTTGTACCATTCTGTTTCTTGTTGCAACATTCCTTTCAAAATATTTCTGTTTCAGAGACGCCTTTATGCATTGAAAGCATAGACGTGCTACAATACATACAGATCCTGGGACAAGGCTCTGGTTGCCAAGGAGATCCCTCTGTATTTCTCTTGTGGCAAGGAAATAAACTACCAAGCATCAACACCCAACACAGGCGGGATTATTTTACCCTAAAACAACAACTATTTCTTGAGAAACTCTTGGAGGGAAATCTAGAAAACAGAAGAAGCAAACATACCTTTTCCATACATGAAAGAAAACAGAACTAGAAAAATTTTACATTGCACAAAATGCTAATTTGGGGGAAGTGTCTTTGGGGCATGTAGTTATGCAGGATAGGAGTGCTGAATTATTTTGGTCTTTGAATGGAACCAAGAGACGTTGTTCTGCCTCCTATCTAAGAGGCTCTTTGCTTGTAGAATACTTGGAAACAGAGCCATGTGAGTACAGTAGGAGGAGATTTGATGACAACACGTTTGAGGTCTCAATTGGGAAAATGGTCAACAGTCGACATCCACACTACCTCCTCATTGCATCTGTCGGCCACTGGTCGACACTGGGGAGACACAGAAAGGCCCCTCTGCTGCAGAGCACCAAAAGGATTCCTTTATTATTATTATTTTTTTTAATTTGGGCTGTTCGGGAAGAGCTTCCCGAGTAGCCTGAGATTTCTTTTTTTTCTGAAAGGCCGATCAGTTGCTCAGGGTGCACGACGTCATTACACTAAAGTGAAAGTAAAACAACCTGATGAACCCGTTATATTTTCAGTGCATCAGTGCTTGGGGCATATTTCAGTACCTTAAGCACAGATTGGGAGGGAGTGTTGTGGTAGAACAGATCTTACCCCTTTCTCTCACTTTTACAGGTTTCATACATGTAAAGACCAACAGAAGCAGGATTTGGATCAATACGTTCTATTGAAGTAACTGTATTTTATGTAAAAAGGCATGAATTTTGATTATCAGGATAATGAAACAACACTATTGTGGTGACTAGATAAGTGAAACAGAGGAAAAGTCCCACCATGCTGTCACAATAGTAAACTTAAAATCCCTACCTGCATTACTAAATTTCTGCATGACAGCAATAGAAGTGTTAGTCCTAATCTGCCCATCTAGTGCCTGGATGGAAACCCAATCCTCATACCTCTGCTATAGGTAGAGAAAAACTCTTGGGGGAAAATCTAAAAAACAGAAGCAGCAAACATAACATTTCCATACATGAAAGAACCAGATAAATTCAACATTGCACAAATTGCAAATGCAGGGAAGTGTCTTTGGGCATGTAGTTATGCAGGATAGGAGTGGTGAATTATTTTGGTCTTTGAATTGAACCAAGAGATGTTGTTCTACCTCCTATCTTAGAGGTTCTTTGCTTGTAAAATACTTGGAAACAGAGCCATGTGAGTACAGTAGGAAAAGGTTTATTGACAACACGTTCAAAGTCTCAATTGGGAAAATGGTTTCCCAGGTGACAATCCAGTTAGACATTCTTCCAAAAATTGACTTTTTATGACACACTACATGAAAATGTAACTCTTCATAGTTTCAAGATCCCACCTATATTATTTTACCCCTTTTAGTGAGGGTGTTGGCCAATAGTCGACGAAGAGACAGCGTTTCAGCTGAAACTGCGATGACAACGAGAAGCATAAGATGGCTTTCTGGGTGGCATGTCCCCTCCACTGTGGTGGGGGGCAGTGTGGTGTTTTATAATAAAACATCTGTTGTTCTAAAAACTGCCCTAACATGACACCTATTTTTCTGTGCAGGGGAGACATTGTTTACCAGGTACTGCTGGTCCAACGAGTACAATCGTGCGGCCTTGGGGTGAGCCTAGAATAATAATGTTGTGCAAAGAAATGAAAAACAAATTCTGCATGGAAGGGCAACTGATAAAAATTATAAATCACCACTAAAATGAAGCTTTGCTAAAATAATAAGAGGAATACAATTACATACATTAGAGATAAAATATATGTGCCCGTATAAATG
This sequence comes from Pleurodeles waltl, assembly GCF_031143425.1. Taxonomy (NCBI): domain Eukaryota; kingdom Metazoa; phylum Chordata; class Amphibia; order Caudata; family Salamandridae; genus Pleurodeles; species Pleurodeles waltl. The sequence goes on along the minus strand of NC_090443.1, from coordinate 822,830,972 downwards.
CTAAAATAACCTCACGCCACCCTCCCCCCATTGTCGGGTAAAAAGTACAGAGGTCTACAATAAAACCTAATACAAAAATCACTAGTCGGATAATGTCTATCAAAAGCGAGCTAAATTATACATTGAAGAGATAAAAATGTCCATGTTAACAAGTAGGACTAACCAAGGTTGAGCCAAATTAAAAAGATCAATTTAGAATTTCACAAAACTCTGATACCAATTAAGGCCAAATGGCAGAAGACCCAAAATAATGGTGATCCTTCAAAAAAAAAAAAAAAAAAAAATCACCAATGCCATCAACTGTTATTGAATCAAGGAAAGACCCCCACTTCGGCAGGTGATAAATTAACCAGCTCGCTCGGAAAGTGAGGGAGCACTCATGTTCCATTGTCTCGCCATAGCTCTGGCCAAGGCAGGCGCATCCATTGCAGTGCTGGGTGTTATTGCATCAGGAGCAACTTGATCCACAAGGGGTGGGTCATAGGAAGTTTGTCGTAGCAATCACAATCTCAATGTGCATGTCTGATGATGAACCCTCATTGAGAACACCAACAGACCTGCATCCAAAGAAAGTATGTGCTGTGTTGCATACCAAAACACTTCTGGTGCATGTTTGAATGGGCACCACAAACATCGGACAGGATGCACGCGATTCAGTGCCAGTCTAAATTACGAAGACCAGCAGGACTCCAGTTCTTCGAAGAGTGGTGCACCAAAATTCTGCATCATGCGTTCACAACAGTTGGGCTGGTGGAAGCGCCATCAGTCCTCCTTGTTGAGATGAGGCATCCATTGCAAAGGAAAAGTAGCAACAGCAAGATACTGCCAATCAATGCCAAGGTTACAGGGAATCCCCCAAAAACACTGGAAAAAAACCAAATCAAGTGTATGGCTGAAGCAGGGATGTGGAATTCCTATAGTCCAACAACCGGGACATATTGTTTGGAGTCAAGGGCAACAAGTTTTCATTTTTATTTTGTCCTTGTGACAACCCCGGACCTCCCAACAGCGTATCAAGTTCACCGCGCCGGCGCCCTCCCTCAGGGCGAGTGGTAAGACAACAGAGTCCCCTGCAGCGGAGGGAGTGGACACAATCTTACAAGCCATTCAATCCTTGCAATTGGCAGTAGAAACTAAAATCGGCGAGGTGAAAGAAAACGTGGGCTTGCTGCGACACGACCTGAGATCAGCGCTGAGCCGCATCAAGGAAGCCGAAGAACGGGTCTCACGGGCGCAGGACGAGATAGCGGATCTTAAAACTAAGGTTGCCCACCTGCAGACCCGCACAGGGGAGCTACACCACAGAGCCGAAGACGCAGAGAATCACTCCAGATGTAACAATCTGCGCTTTATAGGGTTCCTGGAGGGCGCAGAAAAATCACTGGCAATTGAGTTTCTGGAGTGCAGGCTTAGATCCTGGGTCCCAGAGCAGCGACTGTCCCCCTGGTTTGCGGTCGAACGTGCCCACAGGGAGCTGGCGCCTAGACCTCCGCCGGGGGGACTCAGGCGGCTAACTATCGCAAGATTCCTCAACTTTAGAGATTGTGATGCCATCCTTAAATAAGCACAGGTACACCCTGATCTTCGCTGGGACAACCATAGAATCCTGGTCTTCCCGGATTACACTCGAGAGGTGCAAGCCAGACGTCGTTCCTATGAAGGAGTCAAACAAAAACTTAGGGCTATGCAGCTGACCTACATGCTGCTTTTCCCTGCGCGCCACAAGGTCCTCCTGGACGGGAAATCATTTTTTGACTCACCGGAGGATGCGTGGGACTGGCTCAGGAAGGAGCACCGGGTTGCCCAGAGAGGGCCCTCCCGACCGAAGGTTAATTCCCCGAGACCAGGCACCACTGATCTGCCGAAAACACGTAGTGGGCGCGGGCATACCCAGTCCCGCCGGCAGAAACAGAGCGAACTAAGTTGCTCACCTGAAAGTGGAGCGCCGCTGGGTCCGGGTAGTCCAGGTGGGCAGTCTGGCCCGGATGGCCCGGGAGAGAGCAGAACTACAACCAGATGTGAAGACGATCGCCTGAGCCAGAACCCCCCTTGCTGATTTAACATCATGACTACGTAGATTCGGGGCAGGCAGGGGGGACACTTGAGATAGTCCCCATCCCCGCGAGGGGCACGGGACGTGGGGCTACACTATTGCAGAACTCCGATTCTATGGAGGGGTCGACCACTCCACACCACTGACTGACATTTTGTTTTGGAGGTTGTTGGGGGGTTTGCGGACGACAGATGCTTCAGGGCTGGAAGTATGGGGGGGGGGGGGGCAGTTGGGGAGACAACGTTACAGCAAGTTATTGCCCAGTTGTGGTTGAACGTTAGTTGTATTAACCTTATTCTTTTATTAGGTCACATTGTGGCTCTCGGGCCAGCGCGTCATGCATGCCAGTATCAGTTCCCCGCACACATCAGAAATTTCAAAGCAGGTCCTCTCCTGAAATGTTAACGGACTCTTAGATAAAATCAAACGCTCCGTGGTCCTTAGTACATTCCCCCGCTGCGCTCCTAATGTAGTCCTACTTCAAGAGACGCACTTGCTTGGCACCAGGTACCCCATGCTCGTGCGCGGTGGATATGATAGAGTCTACCACACAGGATTCTCCAGAGGTGTGACAATCTTGCTGCACCGCTCGTTGCCCATGGTGCCCACTTCCTCCCAGGTGGTCCCGCAGGGGCGATATGCTGCAGTGTCTGGCACGCTAGGTGGCCATCCGATAAATATCATGAGTGAATATGCCCCCCCTGGGGCCCTTGAGCAATTCTTGGCGGCCCTGCAGGAAGTGCTAGTGGCACTTCACCCGGGCCTGACTATCCTGGGGGGCGACTTCAACTCCGTCATGAACCCGGAGTCAGATATCACTGGACCCCTATCTGTGAATCGCTCGGCCCGGGCGTCCAGGCTGCGCAGTTGGGTCTTTGCGATGTATGGCGGATTTGGCACCCCAGAACACGGCAATTTACACACACTTCAGCGGCTCATCATACTCATGCAAGAATTGATCTTTTCTTTATGCCGGCCATAGATGTATTCAGAGTCGCCGGAGCAGAGATTCTGCCACATTGGGTTTCAGACCACACACCACTCCTCGTCCGCGTGGAGGGCGGCGAGGCCGCCAGATGCCCCCTGTGGCGCCTGAACACTCGGCATCTACAGGACAAGGAATATACTCAGGCTCTACGAGAGCAACTCGTCCAATATTCCAAGACCAACCTAGGGTCAGTTCCGTCGCCTGGCATTATCTAGGCCGCTTGCAAGGCCACACTCTGGGGGCAGGCCAAGCATCTCCTCCGTATACGGGAGCGTGCGTCGCTTCAAAAGATCTCAGACCTGGAAGCCTGGGCATTACATCTCAAACTTCAACTCACTGTCTCTGCGCCTGAGGCCATAACGAGGCAACTTACCCTAGTTAGAGATGAGATCAGGCACTCCACTCTTGAGACGGCAAAGCTTATGTGGCGCGCCTCGATGGCCCGTGTTTACGGCTGGGTGGACAAGAATGGAAAATTTCTACACTGGCTTGTGACGCGGCCCTTAGCAAATAGAATCATACCTGAGGTCGTTGATGGATCGGGAACTGTCTCCCGGACACCCCATGCAATTGCACAGAGCTTTGCCGCTTACTACGCAGGGCTCTATGCAGAGCGGTCCAGGTCCCAGGCAGAGAGAGAGGCCCCCCTGCTAGACGATGTGTCCTTCCCTAAAATTTCAGACCAAGAGTGACAGGATCTTGATGAGCCTATTGGGCTGGAAGAAATTAAGACCGCTATCTCGGCTATGGCCGCGGGCAAGACCCCCCGGCCCCAACGGGTTTCCAGTGGAGCTTTACAATAAATGTACCTCCTGGCCCCCCACCTACTCAGTATGTTTGAAGAGGCGGAACAGAGGGGGTAGGTTCCCCCCGGGTCTGGACCTGGCCATTATTGTAGTAATACCCAAGACCAACCCCCCCCCCCCTCGCAGTTGTTCTCGGCCTACCGCCCCATTTCACTTCTCAACACCAAAGTCAAGATAGTATCCACGATATTGGCCACTAGATTAAAGAGGGTGATACCCTCACTGATACACTCAGACCAGTGCAGCTTTATGCCGTTCAGGAGTACTAGGCGCTGCAATTGTCGCCTTCATGTTGCATTGGCTCACCGTGGCTCCCTGCCCTCTCCCATGGCACTCCTCCTTCTAGATTTCGAAAAAGCATTTGATACGGTGGACTGGTCATATCTCCACCGGGTACTTCTAAGCACCGGGCTCGGTCCCAGATTCCGTGGTCTAGTACAACTCCTTTATTTTAACCCAACGGCGTGGGCTCAGGTGAACGGGGTAGTGTCAGACCCATTTCCCTTTCGTCGGGGGACCTGTCAGGGGTGCCCTCTGTCCCCGCTCCTCTTCACGCTCGCGATGGAACTACTTGCATAAATAATGAGAGAGGACCCCTTAATGGAGGGCTGGTACTTGCCTACGGGGAGGGAAGACCGCATAGCCCTGTACGCAGATGATGTCATTTTATTCCTGGCAAACCCGGCCACAAGCAGTACCCGCGCCCTGCATCTACTGGAGCTGTTCTCAAGGCCTCTGGGCTGACGCTCAACCCCGGCAAGTCTCTGCTGGTCCCACTACACCCCGCGAGGGACAACTATGATTGGCATACCAATATTCCGATCTGGCGCAACCGCTTCGATATCTGGGGGTGATTGTAGCCCTTCTGCCGGAGATGGACTTGTCGCTCAATATGGTACCCCTCACTCGGAAGGTCAGAGAAGACCTCCAGAGATGGCGGACCCTACCCCTTAATGTCCTGGGAAGGATTGCACTATAGAAGATGATGGTGCTGCCCCGGTTTCTTTACCTACTCCACAATTACCCCTATTCTATACCCAAGAAATGGTTTAAAGAGATGGATGCTATGGCGCGACAATTTCTATGGTATGATTCTCGCCCCGACTTGCGTTCCGCACCTGCCAGGGTGATGTGTATGAGGGGGGGTTGGGGATGTCTAATCTCTACCTCTACTACTTAGCAATGCACCTACTGGTGGTTAATGATTGGCCGGGGGGCGGTTGGTCGGACCCTGCATATCAACTTGAACTCCTGCCTATGGGCTTCTCTGGCCTACTCGGGATGCTGCATGGGAGCCCCCTGCCACGTAGACTCCCTGAGGTGACAAGAGTGGTCCTGGAGGGGTGGAGAGCGGCACAGAGGGTGACGGGCTGGTGGCAGAGACTCACCCAGCAGACACCGCTGTGGCACGGGACGTGGTTGGGGGAGGTCGCGGACCTGGTGGGGTTTCATAAGTGGGACCTTATAGGTATATCACTTTTAGGAGACGTTTGGGTGGGTTCCCACGTCATCATTCCAGGAGCTCCAGCAGAGGTACTCACTTAACAGCACTCAATTTCATAGGTTACTACAACTCAGACACGCGCTAGGTGTACATGTTCCCTCTATACCGACCCTCTAGGAATTCAGGCCTGTGGAGGCCAAATCCTTGATGGGTGGCCTAGGCAAGGGGGGAGTGTCGCGCATATACCGCACCCTGGTCTCCAATACAATGCAGGTACCCAGCAAACTTCAAGAGCGGTGGGAAGGCTGGTTGGGCCCTATAACAGACGAAGACTGGCGAGACGCACTGATGGTCCCCAGAACTAGGACTCTGACCTCCCACCTTCGTGTTGTGCAGACCGACTATCTGCACGCCGCTTACCTTACTCCTGACAGATTGTACCAACCCCACGCTGACTGCCCCCGCTGCGCGAGCCCTGATGCAGACTTATCACATGGTATAGAGGTGCCCTCATATAGAGACCTACTGGCGTGCGATTGTGGCCGAAGTCTCTAAAATCCTGCAGGTGGAGACTGCCCCGCTGCTACTGTTGTTGGGTGTCCTGGAGGGGGTGGAGTCCAGTAGGGCAGACCGGGCTTTCCTGGGTGTGGCATGTCTAGTGGCGAAGAGAGATATTGCGGCTAGTTGGAACGGCAGAGTCGGCTCCGGGACTTGCGCGATGGTGGCTAGGGGTAGACTGGTGCGCTCAGCGAGAAAAGTTAGTATACGAGACAAGGGGATGCCCCTTGAAGCACGCCAGAGTGTGGGGAAAGTGAACCGGGACATGGGGCACCCATTTTGCTGCTACGCCTTAGTGGCGCCACTATGGTGGGGCCTGTCTTTGACCAAACCCTTAATGACTATTGACCATGTGCTCCTGCTGAGTATGTGGGACTTGTCCTATGCGAAGCATATGAGGAGCGGACGTGACCTTGTTATGATTTTGTTTTGTCTTTATGTATGCATGAAAATTAATAAAGTTGCTTATCAACATAAAAAAAAAAGCCTTCATTATTAGGGTGAGCGCTGTAAATAAAAATTTTAGGGTCACACTGCACTACTGGCACGTTCCAGCAACAACAACAAAAAGTGTACATGTTTGAAAAGTTTAACAATATGAGGCTAAGTATAATGTTCCCAGAATACTCTCTGATTAGATGTAAATGTTTGCTGAAGCTTGTAAGCAAGAGTGATGATTCTCTGCTTTCAAAACAAAATGGTCAGAAAAAAATGCAAGTAGGGAAAGAAAACCGTTTTGCTGCTATGAAATTTTAGGTGCTATTTCTTAGAAGAGTCAATTAGTAAAATATTATGATGCATGCTAGTATTTCCAAAGAATTTCCTAATGGAAAATCAGTGTAACCATTTTCAACAAGATTATGAGAAGCATGAAAATAAACAAGCTCTGGCAAAGCCAACCGATCCAACATTTTTTGTGAGTCTTTGGTTTCGTCGATGTATGTCTTTTCTGACATGGCTATTGTAACACTTTATTATTGTGGGAGCTGGCAGGCCCTCACCATTGTAACAAACGCTGGCAAAAAGAAAAAAAGTTTTTGGTCTAAAAAATCACACTGCCACCAGTGGTGTAAAAAAAGGCCCCGTAGCCTACAGCCCCCCCCCTCCAAGGCACTCCCCTCAACACAGCACCTGTCCTGAGTGAGTCTTGAGGGGGGCATCCATGTTCTTTGCAGGCCCTCCCCCCCCCCAGTTTTGTTACACCACTGATTGCCGCAATACTTCTTGGCACTGAACAAAACCACTTTGTGTGCAAATATGCTCCCTGTGGAAGAGCAGAATGCGATCACTCACAGCCAAGCCAGCCAATAGATAGAGAGAAAAATAGATGTTTAATAAAAACAAAATGTCTTTGTTAGTGCCAGACCCAATTAGGGACACAATTCTTAAAGAAAGTAACATAAGTACACCCATGGTATATTTCTTTGTATTAGTGGCTTCCATGAATTTGTAAGAACTTACAGAAGTAGACCAGGAAATCGTACTTCTAGAAAATATTTGTGAACTGTAGTTTAGCAGGAGCAAATATGCATGTGTAGATTTGCTCATGTGAAAATCTACTGAGAATTTACAAGATCACTTTCCCTCCAACCACTTTTTTCCCAACCCTGGAAGAACTTCTACTTCTGCCATGGCCAGAAGTAAATTTCCAACCTTACTCATTATGGGAAAAGATTAGAGAAGAGCAGGAGAAAATCCTTAAAACATGCAAGTTAGTAGGTTTGCAAACTCAAAGACATTCCAGCCTTGGAACTATTGCTTACTGCTTCCTCAATCCCCATTATGTTGCTCCGCGGAAAGGTGGCAAAATATGGAAATTGTTATAGTAGGGATTGAAATTACTAGTATTCAAGCCCTACTATAGTAGTAGCCCTGGCATAATCAGAGAGGCTATTATCAGAGCTCTTACATAATGAGATTGCTGCCATAATTTGTTGCCGCACTACATGGCACCGAAAGAACAATTATATATTTTTACAGGACAAGTAGATTTAAGAAGCAACCTGTCCCATGTACAAGTAGATATTTTATTAAATTCCACACCCCTGCTAAAGGTATTATGCCAAAGACAGATTGAAACGTGCTGACAAAAACAGAACCAATAGCCTTAAAGATCAGATCTGCTACCTTCCCCCACAGGAATCTATGTTTGATGGTGTTCTCTTTTGAATCTTTGAACCCATTTTGGTGCCGTATGTCCCAGTGCCAATATTAGAGCCTTATGCTCTGCAAGTTGTGCAATGCAGTCCCCTACTGCGTGTATGTGTTATGAGGGTGGAATTTACCATCACTTATGAAATCGCTCATCGCTGCCCAAGCGGCGGAGTATTGTCAGTTAGTGACTACTGCTAGTTGTGCTGAACCATCAGTGTAAATTATCATTTCGTATTGATCAATGAAACTAAATGAAAGAGGCAGAACGTGTACATGTTGGGTATTCAACTTCATATTGAAGGGATTCTTGTGTCTGAAGTTATGGATCAAAGACATAATCAACATCAGTGGGCATTGGAGACGTTTGCCCATTGGATCCAACGTGGATGTAATGCTTTTGCGTTTGGAACGCTGGCTTTTGTAACAGCCTCTACGGCTGATATTGGGGTTACAACATTAATGCCTTACCCCTGGGCCAGAGGTCTCTCTTTTATGACAGCCATCAGAACAGCAGTCAGATTTTTTTCAATCAGAGCAAAGCGTTGTTCAGCAGTGGAATACAAATGTGATTTCTATGTTATTGGAACAGTATCACCTTCATTGAATGTTACATAGGTGAACCCGCTGGGGCCATTAATTTCTCTGATGACAATGTTTGCTTTGTTATCACGTGTGTGTAAACATTTTGCGTCAAGCATGCGTGCATATTCAACTGTCCAATGTCTTCTTGAAAAATCTGGAAATATCAAATCATACAGTGGTTTTATGTGTTGTGCATTATCTAGAATGTATGTTCTGCCAAAATAAAAAAAAAAACGATTGTAGCTTTTTAATGGTATTTGGTGGTTGTAACTGTGCGTACTTTTCTAGAAAGTGGGGTGTCAGACTCTTTCCTTCATCTCATAACTCCTATCCCAGAAACAGGACACTGAGAAAAGCAATTTTTCTTTTCTTGAGATTAAATTTGTTGCCTAATTCGGCAAATCCCACAACAATGCAGTCCACCCGTATTAGGTGTGTGACAAGGTCGTCATCTTTAAAGGTAGCTATTATCTACATAGGACTACGCCTCGGGGTCAATATCATGTCATTTTGATGCTACACGTGCCGAGAACAGTCCAGGACTGTCCTTGTACCCCTATGGGAGTCTGCAAATTTTCCTTGGAGAGCCAAGCTCGCTGAAGGTGCTCAGATCCCTACTTTCAAGCACTAGATTTTGGCAGAAAAAAAGGTTGGAAATATTAAAGGTTGTTTTGCATTTTTTGCGCACTATATTGTTAATAAGTGTGCTGTTTGCATTTTGTATAGCAGATGTGCGTGTGTGACTGTTTAAATGTCTGTAATCTAAGACTATTCTATACAGATGGTCCAGCTTAGCTTCGGGAAACAAAGTTGTTCATTTGTGATATGCAGGGATCTAGTACACCCTGGTACTCAAGTTCTCAGAGTCTTTCTCTCACTAGAATCATGTTTAATGGGGTATTGTGGTTGAGGCTGTGGATCTAATAGGTATCATATAGTAGGGGAGTCTTTATCCCATCCTACATGATTGGGATATATAGCTGGAGCTTGTGCCAATGCCCAATCTACGGCGTAAGCCTGTCTTAATTTTTCAGGAACAAGGACCGAGAAAGATGGCATGAAGACATCTTCCCCTCGTGGGAGTTTACGGACAATTTCATGTAGCCAGTTTTTTCTGCCTAGAGGATATCATAACTCAATGTTAATTTCCCCCAAAATAGTGCTTTAATTGTGCACTCGGTCTCCCTCAATTTGTATTTTCACATTATAAATCCTGTCCGCGGTTTAGATTTCCAAAAAGTCGCTAGCTGCTGTCACATCCAGAAGCTCTTGAAGATTCCGGCAAACTATTGTACCCACTGCCAGGCTGTCTAGCAGAGTTACTGCTCACATCCTGTTCTTCAATAAAGTTCTCAATATGCATGGCAAATTGGCACCTTTTTCTTTTTGAATTGTCGTTTCTGTTAAGGAAGTTCCTCTTCTACAAGGTAAATCCAATAAGGATTCTGCCAAGGAAGCCGCAGAGTGTTCTAAAAATGCTGGGATAACCTAAATCAAAATAAAGACAGTGTAAAGCAAAGAGGAAAAGCTCTGCGTTCGGAGACCGCTGAGAAACGCTATCATTTGAAAAATAGGGAAAATTGAGAAATACCAATATACTGATACATACCATTCTCGTACCTTTCAGGACTCGCAAGATCCAGTGAGAGAGGAGGGCGTTCAGAACAACAAAACTAGTATGTGAAACCGAGAAAAGATTCACAACGCTCATCTGAAGTTTCCAAAATAAGCCATTTGTGGCAGCGCTTTCACCTGCAATGTTTTGTCACAATGGCCGATTTCAAAATATATATACGATTAGGTCCGCTAGACCCTTCTGGTTGCGGGGCCATATAGGGTTTGCAGGTTCTCCAAGAACTCAAGGTACCCAGAGCCAACAACTGAGCTGTACTGTACAGTGGTTTTTCATTGTGTATCGAGCATACACCAAGTCATATGGTGAAATATGTAGACTGAAAAAACGGGTATTAAGGAAATAGATGTATTTCTGAAATGGCATAGGATATGGCGTTTAGAAGCAATGGTTATTTCTATATCTCTGAATTTGTGGGTATCCGCACTAGCATATGATTTAGAGGGTATTTTTCAAAATGTCTTTCTTACTCACCGGCTTACATTTGGAAGACACAAATGTAGCAAATTCCAATTGGTAATAACAAATGTTCTAGTATTCTGTGCTCCCACATGTGTCTGTAAAAATGGTACCTCGCTTGTGTAAGTAGGCCTAGTGGCTGATTTTTACTACTCATTTTCAAGATTTGGGTTGGGAAACCTCCAGCAAATAACAGGTTATAGTTGTTTACTACTATCTGTTTGGCTCATGCTCGCAAGCATTACATTTTCAGAGACATGTAAGCTGTAGTGAGAAATCGAGTCACTACTACCACTCCTGTGGTAAAACTTCACCAGAGGTTTAAAGAAAGGAATAAGGTAGAATTATGATTGTACAAATAATCACTATATAAAAATAATGAAACTACCTGCAGATGATAATTTTCTCCGTCTTTCATTTTCTTTACTTGGAGAGATACATGGGCTTAATTGGCAAGTTCCTGTAGTCGGTGAAAATATCTTATCTAACATCTGTTTCTTTTTGCTTGGTGTTGGGATATCCTGCAGGGAAATGTAAAAAAATATACTTAAAGGAAATAACAACTTTAGGGCATACAACTGTTTTTCGAAACTATATTACATGTGAGTTACTTAGCTTGTAAAGATAGTTCACCATCATTAGGATCTTCATCCTATTCATACGCATTACGATTTTCCTGCAGGAGATGCCCTGACTAGGCCAGACCTTCCTAGGCCTAGGCCTATATTGTGCTCAAGGAAGTATACCTTTCCCTTATTTGGCAATAAGGAAGGATGGACATTTTCTGGATTTATCCAGATCAGAGCCTGGAAATATATTCTTTATACCCACTAGCACAAAGGACTTTGTCAATGTAACAAAATGAGACAAAAACAGCCATTTGGACTGAATCCTCCCGACAGCCCACTAAGCACAATTTGAATGAGATGCATTTAGGGTAAGAAGATATAATTAAAATATTTGTTTTTAAAATCAAAATCCTATCCTAGTGCTAACAATATGAAGTGTCTATTGTTAAAATCAACAAGATTGTGGCAACAACATTTACCATAGTGTGTGACTAGCAAATAATACTGTGAAATATTGTTAAAACAATACAACTTTTTGTGCCATTACTTATAATCTCATTCTCATCCTTTAGGCTCTCTAAACTAATACTAGCATCACAGAAAAGGTCTAAGTAGAGTTTAAAAGATTTTTCACACCCACAATCATTGTCTAGTAAGATAGCAGCATCTACTATTCTCATCTCAATTGGTAGGAAGGAAGCTAAGCCAGAGTGAAGGCTGAATATGCATCCTAGTAGCCTTCAGTAAAGGAAGGCAATGCTGCTCTGTTTGGCCTCTGCTGCGAAGTTCCTCTCCATCTCCTCACATTCTGTTCTCAGTTTATATAACATATCTGATAATTTTAAAATGAATAAACAATTAGCAGAAAAGGCCTTAGCACTCACACTTTGTGCAACAAAACTTTACTTTTTAAAACAATAAACGAGAAGGGAAATTATCAGCTTCAATGAAACCTTGTTGATTATTGAAAACAAATTCAAAAACAGAGAAGTTGACTCATATAAAATAACATGAATATATAGAAGCAGGCTTGATTATCACATTGCAATGAATAATGTTACCAGTAAACGTACATTTGACATTTATACCTAAACACTCTACATATATAATTCAAGAAGTGTGATACCCAATAAGAAAAACATGACGATTAAAACACATGGGTCGGTTTTGAAAGATGGAGCACTACCATCACCACATCCATCTCAACTATGGGATCAGAAACATTGTTCAAAACTTTAAATATGAAGAAGCAGTGCCTCAATAAAACAGCAGGGACAATGAGGGCAACCTGCCACTTCAGCATCTGCTCTTACATCAGAACTGATGTATTGCTCATAAAAATATGTTTGTCGATTTCCAGTTTGTAGCACAGTGAATTTCAGTAGTGGTAATATTATGAAGGACCACAGCAGTAACAGATTTACTCCTGGCCGAATGCATGTCTGGGAAAAAGTGTGAATCTTTGTGGGATCCAAGATTTAGCACTTACTATGGAGCCGGGGCAAGTGGGTGTCTCCTGTTTTAATTTCCAGATAGTCTCAATTAAAATGTCGCACTAGGAGGATCATCAGCATTCCTTTTGCTTTCGTTTCATCCTAACAAAATGATAGGAGGACCCTAACACCTTGCTTCCAATATAGAGGAGGCTGATAGTCCAGTTGTCACATCGTATCAGATAAACTACAATTTGAGAAGACTTTCTGCCTTTCACAGACCTGTATATAAAGAAATGCATGCAATGGAAGAACATCAGATGGCTAGTACATACTTTGTTAACACCTTTGTTACTACAATGTGCCCCCGATTCCAAACTGCAGCCCACATTAGAGAATGCACATTAAGGCCCTCATTATGACACTGGCGGTAAATGCCGCTTACTGCCTCGGTGGCGGACATCCGTTTGCCATATTATAACACACACACACCAATCCAACAGAATACTGCCACATACCCAAATCCGCCAGGCCAAAGGTCAGTGCTAAAGTGGCAGTACCAACACCCATACCGTTACGCCATAAAACAACACCCACCACATTATGACCCACGAATCACCACAGCTGACATTCAACGCCGGTAAACCATTGGCGGTACACACTGGCGCGCTCAGAAGGACACCCAAATACAAAACAACACTACATTGGCCAAAACCGAAATCACACACCTGACACTCATACACACACCACACCCACCCACAGCACCGTAAAACACACACCCACATTACCCACAACCCTTTACGAATGCCAATTATTGCTGCCAGACTAAAACCAAGACCACTGAGACAACTACATACACACACACTACAAACACACACACATCCGTCATGTACCCCACATCCCACACCCCACCACATTACTCAACACCCTCCCATCAACACACACCACACAACACCCATGTCCCCACTAAGGCACCCCTGTTTCACTGATGAGGCGTTGCGGGTCATGGTCGAGGAAATAGTCAGGGTAGAGCCACAGCTGTTTGGAGCATAGGTACAGCAAATATCCATTGCCAGGAAGATGGAACTATGGCGGAGAATCCTGAACAGGGTGAACACCGTGGGACAGCATCCAAGAACAAGGGACATCAGGAAGAGGTGGAACGACCTACAGGGGAAGGTACGTTCCATGGCAGGAAGGCACCAGCTCGCCATACAGAGGACTGACAGTGGATCCCCCACCTGCTCCCCCACAGCTCACAGCATGGGAGGAGCAAGTCTTGGCAATACTGCATCCTGAGGGACTCACTTGAATTGCTGGAGGATTGGACACTGGTGAGTCAAACTTTACTACTTATCAACACCCATACCTGCATGCCATCACACAACCTCACCCTCATTCCCATCACTCCACTACATCCCACACACTACACCTTCACATAGGACTAACCCCAATGCCTAGCACTGCATTCTATACCAATGCATTGACAGCCCTCCCAGCCCTGCATGGCCACACCTTTCACAAAAGCATGCACAGCATGGAGAACTAACAATCCCACAATACATCACCATACACAAACAAAGGCGGCAGGGAAACAGCAACGATAGAGGGGAAGCCAGAGATGTATAATTTGTCACAGACATGAGGCATAATAAATCACTTACATCCCCACAGGTGCACCAGCCAATCCTCACTCAGCCCCACCCTCTTCAATATCTACATGGCTCCGCTCGCCAACATCGTCCAATCCCACGGTCTCAACATAATTTCCTATGCTGACGACACCCAGCTCATCCTCTCCCTCACAAGGAATCCCACAACCGCCAAGTACAACCTCCACACCGGACTCCTCGCTATTGCCAACAGAAAGACAGCAAGCCACCTCAAGCTGAACTCAGAAAAACCGAGATCATCATCTTCGGCCCCAACAAGTCAGCATGGGACGACTCCTGGTGGCCAGCCACCACGGGGTCGCCCCCAAAACCCACCACCCACGCACGCAACCTCAGCTTCATACTAGACTCTTATCTCTCCATGACCTAGCAAGTCAATGCCATCTCGTCCTCATGCTTCAACACCCTTCGAATGCTCCGCAAGACCTTCAGGTGGATTTCCCTTAGAAACCAGAAGAACGGTCACCCACGCCCTCGTTAGCAGCTGACTGTACTACGGCAACGCCCTCTAAGCGGGAACAATGGCCAAGCTCCAGAAAAAGCTCCAGCGCATTCAGAACCCCTCAGCACATCTCATCTTCAATCTCCCTCGCCACAAACACATCGCTTCCCACCTCAAGGACCTCCACTGGCTACCCATCGACAAAAGGGTCATCTTCAAAATCGTAATCCACGCTCACAAAGCTCTCCACGACACCGGACAGACCTACCTCACCGATCGACTCAACTTCCACATCCCGACACGCCAGCTCCACTCCGCCAACCTTGCAACAGTCCCTCGCATTCATCGTACCACAACTGGTGGCAGATCCTTCTCTAACCTCACAGCCAAAATCTGGAACTCACTCCCCACCAACCTACGTAAGACCCAAGACCTCCTGACCTTCAGGAAGCACCTAAAGACCTGGCTCTTCAAGACCCTTCTGGGTGAGTTGCGCGCTCAACAAATAATTTGATTAATTGATGAAGTGGAGAGAAGGTGCCATGTCTAACCAGTCCCCCAACAGAAGATGCCCCCAGTGATGACAGTAACTCTGGACTTCCAGATCTGGATGAACTACCTGGCCCATCACTGACCACTGGTCAGTTGGACACCCCAGCCCACTCACAGTCCACCACAGAGGCTACCCTATCAGTATCCAACACCACTGCACCCACCCAACGTCCCCACACATCTGTCTCCAGGACACGTCAATCAGCAGTGTGCCCACCTGTACAGGGTCCCCAGTCCACATCTCACACCCAAGACAATCAGGATCCTGTGGTCAGTGGCAGTGGGCACACCTTTTAGGGGACAGAGACACAGGGCTACAGGGACACTGGGAGGAATGCTGTGCGCCAGGGGGAGGACAGGCCCACAGAACCGACTCTCCAGGAGGCACTCACTAAGGTCCTGGGGGCTTACCAACAATCCCAGGACAAGATGGACCAGATCCTTACCAACATTCAGGAGAACAAGCGGCTGCAGGAGGAACAACATCAGGAGATCAGGGAGGATTTCCAGGCCCTCAACGCCACCAGGATCTACATAGCAGGGTGCTGGCAGACATGGCCAACATCATGAGGGAATGGACGGCACACTAGCAGGCCCCTACCACTAGCCAGTCTACTGACCAGCCCACCACATCTGCTGCAGCTAGTGGACAGGAGGCCCTGCCACAGGACCCACAGGCCACCAGCACCCCCTCCCCCTGCAGAAGGTGAACCACCCTGCAAACGTTGCCTGCGACCCAGACAGAAGCCAGAGACGTTTGCCAAGACCAAGACCACTGCCAGGAAATAAGACCCTCCTGAATGTCCCCCTTGTGTCCCACCCTGTCACCTTGTCCACTTTGAACTGCCTTTGTTCCCCTTCCTAGGGCCACTGGACCTTTGCTACAAACAGACTGGAACCATACCCTGAAAGGAGGGGGTAGGAGCATATTCATGTGCCATTACCCCCTAGCATGCTAATTATCGTAGTGCATTATTGCAAGGCAATTTCAAAGTTTGCAAAGTTGTAGAAAAATATTCAGCAGTCATTACAATATCTTTTAAACACACTGGTTTCAAAGTTCATCAAAATATTCACCTCATTTGGTACAGTCATTGCTGAATCTCTAGACACGTGTTTCTGGATTATTCCGTCACATCATGTGCAAATTATCTTAAAACTGTGACAGCATACAATTTATGACCTGTAGGTGTCTGTAGTCATCACAACAGTACACTGTTGTAATATCACAACATCTGCAAAATGAGAAGCCATTGGTGACAGGAAGTACAGATGCAAAGGAAGTGAATGCCATCCTGCTACAGCCAAACAGATAAAACAATAGTCAGAGGAATGGTCAGTTACACTGTCTCACTTGTGTGTCTTTGGAAGTATTGACGTGTAACTGATGTTCTGTTGTCCACATCCTCATCCTCTCCCTCCTCACACTCACTGTCCTCAGAGTCCACTGCTGCCATAGGGGAATTTCCAGTCTCCTCCTCCTACAGATAAGGCACATGTCGTCTGAGGGCCAGGTTGTGCAACATGCAGCATGCCACTACTAACTGGCAGATGTTCTCGGGTGAGTAGCACAGGGATCCACCTGTCAGATGCAGGCCTCTGAACATGGCCTTCAGGAGGCCGAAGGTCCTTTCGATGATTCTCCTGATTCACCCATGTGCTTCATTATAACAATTCTCAGCCTCTGTCCTGGCATTCCTCACAGGAGTCAGGAGCCACAATAGGTTTGGGTAGCCTGAGCCACCTGCAAGTATTGAGGGACAAACATTAGCCTTACACAATGGTATGGGGTTAACAGCAGAAGGCATACACTGACATACATTGGGTGGGCACTCAGGCACACCTATTAGCCACACTCTGTGCCTCCGTAGTTGTGCCATCAGCTGTGGGATGCTGCTATTCCTCAGAAACAAGGCGTCATACACCGACACAGGATACTTGGCAGTGACGTGTGAGATGTACTGGTCCGCCAGGAACATCATTTGCACACTGAGTTAGTGGAAACTCTTCAGATTCCTGAACACCTGTTCATTCTGGCGTGAGGGACAAACGCAAAATGTGTTCTGTCAGTCACCCCAACAATATTTGGTATATGTCCTATAGCATAGAATCCTGCCTTCACAGTGGCCCAATCTTCCACCTGGGGGGAAAGCGATGTAGCTGCACATGTGTTTGACCAAGGCAGACAGAAACCTTGCCAGCACGATTGAGAACATTGGATGTGACATTCCTGCTGCCAAGCCCACTGTCACTTGGAAAGAACTAGTTGCCAGAAAATGGAGCACTAATAGGACTTGCCCAAGAGGGAGGATCCCAGTGGAATGACGGATAGCTGATATCAGATCAGGCTCCAATTGGGCACACAGCTCTGTGATTGTGGCCTTGTCCAGTCTATAGGTGAGTATTGTGTGCCTCTCCTTCAGTGTAGCTAAGTCCACAAGGGGTCTGTATACTGGGGCTTGTCTCCTCCTCCTATTCATCTGCAGTGGTAGGTATCCAAAGGACACAAGAGTGAGTAGGCTGTCACAATTTGTACAATGGAAACACCACCTCAGTGTACATAAAGCATTAATGTGATGGGACAGTGGGAATGGCAATGAATGTGCAATCATCAGCAATGATGCAGTTATGGATTATCTGAATTTTGTCCACCACCATTAAATGGCAGGTGGAAGTGCTGTAACTCCGCCGGCGTTGGGCGTCATGGCGGAAGGCAGTCTTGCACCGCCATGCTATTCCTCATTGGCTAACATGGGGCTCTATGGAGTACAGCATCCAATGAGGATCAGCGGCAGCGGTGACAATGTACACCGCTGCAGACGTGACCGCCATTTTCTATCTAAATCCTCACTTGATTCCAGACTTTCCACAGGACAACATTACACTGCATGTGCTGCTGTGACCTGTGTCTAGAACCTACCATGGCCCGTGTGACCGTGGAAAGGGCCCCTGCCTTCACATCAGAGGAGTTGGAGCATTTGGTAGAAGGGGTCCTACCCCAGTAAGGACTGCTGTATGGGCCTCTAGACCAACAGGTGAGTACACCTTGGCATGATGCATGTGCCAAGGTTGCATGGAGATGTGTGTGCAAGCATCGTGTCATTTGGGGAGGGGGGTGGTATGTCTGTTGCCAGTGTACATGGTGGGCGCCGGTTGATGTGTGTGCCAATGGAGATGGAAACAGGATTTGTGGGCCATATGTGTGACAGGCTGGATTGTAAGTGTAATGGTGTCCTTCCGCCTGTATTACCTCTGCAGGTCAGCGCCCATCAGAAAAAGTGATTGTGGCGTGCCATTGCTAAGGACGTGCGGACCCTGGAGGTCTACAGCAGGTGGAGCACCCACTGTCGGAAAAGGTGGTAGGACTAGAGATGCTGGGCACAGAAGACCGTATATGCCCAGCTGGGGATGGCCTCCAAACGAGGAAGGGGTGCCCGTTGGAACTTGCCCCCCTGATGGCCTTAATACTGGTGGTGGCCTACCCAGAGCTGGATGGGCGTTTGAAGGCATCACAGCAGCCACAAGGGGGTGAGTACAGTGTGTGTAACTACAGTCATTGGTAGGTGACATGGGAACCTGGGTGGTGGTTGAAAGTCAGTGGGTGCCCCATAATACCAGTTCAGACATTGCAGCGCGACCCACCTCAAGGGTAATTGATGTATAGCAAATTCAGGAAACCTAGCTAGGTTGTTTTCCATGTCAGGCATGGTTTTGTGGTTCACAGGAGGGGTGCAGTTGGTGGTGTTTAGCCCTCATGTTGCTGTGGCACGAAGCCAATTGACTGTCAGTGTGGTGCGTAGTGCTCAATCCTGGACCCTGTGTGTGATGGTAATGTGTATGCCAACTGTGGTGTTGGTGCTGTAATTGACCCAGTGCTCCCTTCCCCCCCCCCCCCCCTTTTTTCTTCTGTCATCTTGTCCATGTGTGCATTAGCATCATCTGGTGAAGGAGCAGGGGCACCGGCGACTGAGGGAGCTGCATCCCACAGGACCCAGGAGGCAGAGTCTTCCGATGCTGAGGGAACCAGTGGGATGGAGGGCGAGGGGAGCACCACAGCAGAGACAGGAGGTGACAAAACTGACTCTGATTCCTCCTCCAATAGGAGCTCCCTGGTGGTGCGGACACCTTTGGGGCCACCCCAGCTCCAGCCGCCACCCCGTACCAGCACCGCCCTCCCAGTAGCCCCTCCCTGAGTTGCCAGTGCCTGCTCACTTAGGAGGGTGAGCATCTCCTTCACCCCAGGCACCTCAGGCGCTGCCCCAGTGAGCCTTGCTGCCCTGAGTGAGGAGGCTAATGACCTCCTGAGAACCATCTCTGTAGGGCAGTCAACCATAGTGAATGCCATCCAGGGGCTGGCATCCCAGATGCAGCAATGCAATGCACTCCTGGAGGGAATCCACGGAGGATTGGCGGCCCAACAGAGATCGTTCCAGGCTCTGGCCTCCTCTGATGGCAGCCATTGTCCCTGTTCCTACCCCCCACCCCCTCAACCTAAACACATCCCATCCCATGCACACATACAGACAAGCATGCACACAAAACATCACACAAGAGTAGCACAGTCAAACACAGGCAGCACACGTCAGGCCACAAGCACTCACACAAACAGACAGTTGCGCACACACACCAACATCCACTGCCTCCACTGTCTCCCCCTCCATCACAGTCACATCCGCCCTAACACCTGCATGCACTGCTTCACCAGCCAGCACTACCATCACCACACCAAGCAGCACACACACACACACACACACACACTTCACTATCAGACATCTCTACAACATCCATCTACGCGCTCCATGTGTCCTCTCCCACCCTGTCTGTCCGCCCTCCTAAGGGAGGTGGGCGCATGCACTCAGACACCCAACAACCATCCACCTCACATCAGCACATTGCCCATGCACCTGCACCTAAGTCCAGTAGATGTACTCCTCCAACACCCACTCCCTCTACCTCCACTCCCATCCCTCCCCCGTCATCCCACCCCACTGTCCCTAAGAAGCTTTTCCTTGACCAACTTGACATCTTCCCTCCCCCTCCACCCCCGTCCTGCCCGTAAGAGCAGGGTCCCAATGACCCAGCCCAGCACCTCAGCCAAACAGTCCACGGGGACAGTGGAGGCACCTCTTAGTCGTGGAGGCAAGAAAGGGAAGGATCCCACTCCACCTGCCAGGAAAGTGAAGGATCCCACTCCACCAGCCAGGAAAGGGAAGGATCCCACTCCACCAGCCAGGAAAGGGAAGGATCCCACTCCACCAACCAGGAAAGTGAAGGTTCCCACTCAACCACCAATGACAGTAATAGTTCCCACTCAACCCCCAATGACAGAAGAGGCTCCCACTCAACCCCCAATGACAGAAGAGGCTCCCACTCAACCCCCAATGACAGAAGAGGTTCCCAGTCAACTACCAATGAAAGAGACACAGCAGCCCTCACCTCCAGCAGAGGCTGCCCAGGAGACACCTCCCCCAGGAGAGCAATTCAGCCTTCAAGTCCCGCAGAGGCTGCCCAGGAGACATCTCCCCCAGCAGAGACAATGCAGCCCTCACCTCCAGCAGAGGGCACTTAGGCCACCCTCCAGGGACTGTTGGACAAGGAGTCCCCGTCAGAAGCAGTGGGTGAGTTCCCCACTTCAGAGACTGATCTTACACTCCCCAGCATTGGGAAATGGGCATGTAGCCCCCTCCAGAAGCAGTGCACAAGTTTCCCACTTCAGAGACTGATCTTGCACTCTCCAGCATTAGGAAATGGGCATGGAGCCCCCTCCAGAACCAGTGGGCGAGTTCCCCACTTCAGAGACTGTAACCTTGCACTCCCCAGCATTGGGAAATGGGCATGGAGCCCCCTCCAGAACCAGTGGGAGAGTTCCCCACTGCAGAGACTGTGACCTTGCACCACCACTTTGGGAAATAGGCATGGAGCCCCCTCCAGAACCAGTGTACGAGTTCAGCTGAAGAGCCCTCACCCCCTTCCCTGGGGATGCCTGCCCACTTCCAATATGTTGCCCCTGCATAGTTTGGTGCTGTGAATGTCAGGATCAAGTTGGGGCTTGAATGCTGCCCTGTGGCCATGTGGGCCTTTTGTACTTTGAACTGGGCGCTGGCCCTTTCTGGACAATGGTTCATGTATAATATTTGTCACTTCAGTACTAATAGTGTTTGTTGTCATGCGAATATATTTTCAATTCTGCCTTACTGTTGTCCTTGCATTATTAGGACGTGTGTCCTGTGACACGGTTTTTCGTCTGCAGTTGGTTGTGTGTATGGTGTGTGTGTGTGTGAATGGTGTGTGTATTGTGTGTGTTGTGCGTGTGTGTGTGTGTGTCACTCTCCTTTTCCTCCCTCCCTCGTGTGCTAGGCAGCTGTACTTACCGTCATCTTCATCAGTGTTACAGGTGGAGCATGGAGTAGAAAAGCATCGGGAAGACTTGCAGTTCCTATTCCATGGCGGCATTGATCTTCTGTGTTTCTAATAGTGAGTCTTCGGTCTTCTGTGTTGTGTTTCCGCCAGGCTTTTGATGGCATTAGTACCGTCCTGGAATTCTTGGCAGTGTGCTGTGTCATAATATGGTGGGCGGTACCTTGTCTTCCGCCTGACTGTTGAGGGCTACTGCCATGGTCAGTGGTGTTTACACCCTGGCGGTTGGTGTGGTACAATGGCTGTCTATGGGAGTTGTCACCGCCATGGTCATAATTTGGGGGTAATTACCACCAGCCTGTTGGCGGTATTACCGCCACTTTATCACTCACTGGCAATGTCATGATGACCACCTAAATGTCTTCAATGCAGAATCAGTCAGCCTAGCTCAAATTTGATCAGCTGGTCTGTTCATCTTCAGATTTGAAAAAGAAAATTTCTGAGTAGTTACTCTACTTAGAACTAAGCAATGATTGTACAGCTTTATTATACTGTTTTCGCTTCTTCTACGAGGCTCACTAACTGAAAAAAGAAACCATGCCACTAAAGGTCTAATGGGCACCTGCGTGGACAGCGGCTCCGCAAACATTCTGCTACACATAGGCCAAACCCTGCGAATATGGCTTTGGAAAGGGAGTCAGTACTGGACTCACTGACAGGGGATATGACCCAGACTGATGTCATAGGCCGGGTTCTATGTTTTGTCATCTTGTATGGGTGGACAGGGTGGAGGCAATGAGGGTGGCCCCCGGGAGTGTGTTCTGTTCTCGTTTCCTTCAGATGAATCCTCGCCTGTCAGACTGGCATGACTGGCCCACCCGGCCTACACAGGCCTGAATACATTTATTTTTCCATATTGAATGGACTGTTATGTGCATATGTTTCTAGTTACTAGACTTCAGGGGGTGTCTGTCTCCGTTCTTTCCCTGTGATACTTTTAGATTACCTAAGCAACATAGTGGCAGCTCAACACGGGCTATCTGCCTCACAACGAGGCTCCTCCTTAGCCACTGTTGGCTCTCCTTTGCTACCATACCCTCACTGTGTGACACATGGAGCTTAAGAACCTTAGCTTTATTGTGAGGGGACTTAACAATCCCACCAAACGGCTGGCTGTTCTTTACCTCCTAGAGAAGTCAGGGGCGGATATCTGTCTCCTCCGGGAGACGCACCCGATCCCGAAGGATGTCTGTGGAACGCACTCCTGCTGATTTCCTAGACAGATCTGGTCCTCCAAGCCTACAAAGAAGGGTGGGGTGGCCATTCTATTTTCTTGAAGATTTTTTTGGGGGGGGAGGTTTTGTCGACCCTGAGGGAGATTAAGGGGTCTCTTCTAGCTGTCTGCCTTCAAAAGGGCATGCTTTCTTTTACACTGGTAATTGTATATGCGCCGAACGAACATCAGGAGACTTTTGGGGCCCTGAATTTAGTCATGGGCTTCGATCCTGGACAGATCTGGGCAACTCTTCGGCCAATTAGACGCCGTCTTAACTGCAGGCAACAACTGGCTCTCAGAATGCGGACTATAAGATGTGTGGCACAGCTTCTTCCTCTCCGCTCGAGATTACACTCACTACCCTGCCGCGCGTAAAACTTATGCACGCCTTGATCATTTTCTTGCCACTCCCCCCCCCCTGCTGGAGCTGGTCATGGATGTCTCCACTGCCCCACACTTACTCTCAGACCATGCCCGACTACAGCTTTCTGTAAGGTGTCCTCTGGGGCGACTGGCGAAATCCTGGCAGTTACGTGACAGCCTTCTGCAATCATAGGCCAATGTGGCTTCCCTCAAAGCACTAATAGCAACAGACCTACAAATTAACGATGCAGGAGGGTAGCCGTAGGCGGCCGTTTGGGAGCCTTTGAAATTGGTGGTTCAAGGGGAGCTAATAGCGATTGAGCACCACAGAGAAAAGCGAGCGTCCTTGGAGAGGGCAGTGGCAGAACTGGAGACTATCCACAAGCGCACTGGCGAACAAAGGTTGTGGAGGGAGCTGAAAAAGACCCAGCTACTTCTCAAACGCCTCGACCAAGATAACTGTATACGTGATGTTGCGCCGTAAACATAAATTTTGAGCAGTAACCATAGCGGGCAAATGCTCATTCACAGTCTGCGTAGCAAAATTCACTATGGTGCAGTGAAAGCAATTAGCACCGGGTCGTTCATCACAACGACTACTGACACCAAGATGAGACAGCCGAGGCATTCCGCGCCTTCTATGGTGCATTGTATGAATCCGTAGACAGCCCAAAGGATGACCCTCAGACATACGTCAAGGACATGACACTAACCATTCTACGAGAGTCGGATGCCTCAGCCCTATCCGCGTGGAGGAAGTCAACTCGGCGATTGCTCGCCTGAAGCCCATGAAAGCCCCAGAGCCAGATGGCTTCACCTCCCAGTTTTATAAGACTTTCCGGCATGAATCGGCACCATTACTCACCCAGCTGTACAACATCTTTGCTGACTCAGGCTCCATCACAAATTCTATGCGGGAAGCTACCATATCGGTGATCCCGAGGCCAGGAAGGATCCTGCTTTTTATGGGTCATATCGCTCCATCTCATTACTAAATACTGATGCACAACCTTTCGCTAGTGTGTTAATGTCCCACCTCAATCCCTTGAAACCTGGGCTGATCAAGCCGGACCAGGCTGGATTCATACCCTCGCACCAGTCTAGCGATAATACGAAGTGCATTCTACATTTCTTAGATAAGGTCCAGAGATCATAGCAGGAAGAGCTCTTATTGTTCATTGATGCAGAGAAAGCTTTTTGACCACGTTCATTGGCCCTTCCTCTTTGCCACCCTTCCGCGGTTCGGCTTTGGGGCACGCTTCTGTTGGTGGATAGTGAGTAATTACAGTGCCTCTCAGGCATCTGTTAAAGTTAATGGCAAGCTCTCAGCATCACTCTGGATCTAGTGTGGTACCTGGCAAGGCTGCCCCTTGTCCCCTCTCCGGTTTATGCTCTACATGGAGCCCATTGCGCAGAAGCTGAGACACCCTGATATACAAGGAATTCCAGCTAGGTTGATAGGGGGTACTCAACACTTGATAAGCCTGTACCCGGATGATATTCTCTCCATTTTGGACTCACTGAGCTTTCTCTTGGTACTGATGGCAGAACTCCAAGCTTTTGGGGATGAGGCAGGCTTTAGGGTCAATATGCAAAAATCACAGATCCTTAATCTCACAGTTAGCCCTGCTCATGAAACTGCCCTGCGGTCTAATTTTTCCATTCGAATGGGCATCATACACCCTTTCTTACTTGGACACCGCCCTGATGTGGTCCTCATACCAAATTCTGACCATCAATTACTCCAAGCGTATCTCTCAGACATGCTGGGACCTGGAGTCCTAGAGCCACCTCCAGTTGTCGTGGATTGGACAGATTGAAGCGGTCAAAATGACCATCCTGCTGCGCATCCTGTACATTTTCCAGACCCTACCTCTCTCCTCGCATCACATGCCCTACAGGCTCTGCAGCTGGCCATTAATACATTCATTTGTGACGGCAAGAAGCCATGCCTGCCTAAACATCTGCTCTATCACCTGAAGGAGAAGGGGGGTTACTGGCGGTGCCACATGTTCTTCGGTACGCTCAGGCGGCCCTGCTCAGATATGTGGTAGAGTGGAACTGCCCACTATCGGAGAAACATTGTAACTTCATAGACCAATCTATCGCTGGCTCGCATATCTAGAAGGAGATTTGGCTGCCCCACGACCACGGAGGCTGGGGTTCATACTCCTCCCCAGTGATGAGCGCGACGACTTACACCTGCGATTCTGCTGCAACTAAAGCTGGCCTCACAACCTTTCTCTCACCCATCACCCAATCCTGGCGAATCCTGACTTTGCACCCGGGCTACACCAGGAGCAATTTAAGTGCTGGTGCGAGGGTGGATGTAAACGTCTTGCATCCCTTTCTGACTCCTCAAGGATCCTCTCCTTCTATCAACTTAAAACAGACTACTCTCTGAGGGACTCAGACCGCGTCTAATATCTCCAGCTCTACCACTGGGCGTCTGGTTGAGGGAATCGTGCTGGCAGAAGACAGCTGCTGCTGCAGTTCAAGCTCTAGCTTATTTTTAAATCTGATAAGAAAATCCTCATTTCTGACCTCTATGTCTTGCTGGGTGGGGACATGCCTTTAGCTAAATCTAAAGGGGAGCTGAGATGGAAGGCGGAGCTGTGTAGAACTTCCCCCCCCCCCACAGAATGGGCTGATATTTTTTATAGGGTACACCATACGGCACATAG
Source organism: Pleurodeles waltl (assembly GCF_031143425.1). Classification (NCBI taxonomy): domain Eukaryota; kingdom Metazoa; phylum Chordata; class Amphibia; order Caudata; family Salamandridae; genus Pleurodeles; species Pleurodeles waltl. The sequence continues at coordinate 822,804,946 of NC_090443.1, read as the reverse complement.
GGGGTCATTACAACATTGGCGGGCGGCAACTGCCGCCCGCCAAGTTGTAACCGCTGTGCGGCCGCCAATGCGGCCGCACTCCCGCTGTGCCCATAATGACATCCCCGCTGGGCCGGCGGGCGGAAACAGAGTTTCCGCCCACAGGGCCCAGCGGGGATGTGGGGCGCAACATGGGAGCCGGCTCCAAATGGAGCCGGCGGTGTTGCGGCTGTGCGACGGGTGCAGTTGCACCCATCGCGCTTTTCACTGTCTGCTATGCAGACAGTGAAAAGCTGCACAGGGCCCCCCAGGGGCCCCACGACTCCCCGTACCGCCAGCCTTTTCCTGGCGGTTCAAACTGCCAGGAAAAGGCTGGCGGTAGGGGGACTCGTAATCCCCTGGGCAGCGCTGCAAGCAGCGCTGCCCTGGCGGATTGTCACCGCTGGGGCAAATGTGGCGGGAAACCGCCGGCCCCAGCGGTGCGACCGCGGCGCTACCGCCGCTGTCGTAACCCGCTCCGAAGCACCGCCAGCCTGTTGGCGGTGCTTCAGCCAAAACAGACCTGGCGGTATTGGACCGCCAGGGTTGTAATGAGGGCCATAATATGTCTAACACCGAAGCTGCCTATAAGAATGCTTCCTATTGGTACTTAACTCCCCAGAGACAACAGGAATGGGTAGCGCAAGCAATACAGGAATACTGGCAGGGATGCGGCAACACCAGAACGCTGTTACACCTCTTGTAGCATTGCCCAAAGCACACCTGCTAATGCCTTTGCAACCTCCTTCCTGACATTCTCGCCCTACAATATCCTTGGGCTCCCAAATCCACTGACATTTCCCTTACGCTCTTGCAGGTGCAGACAGATGGCCCTGGCTATGAATGCTGCCCACCAGGTCATACTCTTAAACTGGTGCACCAATAAAACCCCCGATCACACCTCGTGGATGCACAGGCAATGGTTTATTTTGGGCATGTAGAAACTGTCCTTAGCCACAGAATCAGACAGGGCGCTATATGCGGACATGTGGTCCCCCTTCATATGCCTACTTTCACAGGAATTTTGGGAGCTGACTTGCCCGTCCTACCTACGACTCCTTCGCCTGAGCCCTGATAAAACACCCTGAGTGCCAGCTGGGAGGGTAGGGGGGTCACCAATCCCTAAAGTCTGATTGAATAAATTGCCTTTTTAACCTCCACTACGCTAGATATGTTGGGACACTGGGGATTATTTTGCATTTAGGTTGGTTTTCACTATGCCTATCATTTGCTGTTGGCCCCAGGGTTGTAGGCACATTGCTGTGTACTTTGTGCTCCTGGTTTTGCTTCCATGCACAGCTGGCCCTTCGGGGTTGTAGGTCGATACACTGTGTTTTGTGGCTTCAGGCAATATCATCCCTAATAAAAATAATTATTCCAGAACATTTTTCATTACACTTGATCAGAAGCTTAATCATTTCTCCTGTGTGCCTTCTTCAGTAACAAGTCAGGCCAATACAGATTAGTCTTCTAACCAGGTCTTTTGTTTGCACATACACGTTTACATTAATGGGGTCACAGACGCTCAAGAATAGAACTGAAAGGAAAACCATAAATTTGTGACAACTGTTCCGTGCCATCTAAAGCACAGGTAATAGGCTGTTCCCATTTCTATAAGGAGCTGTTCCCAACCTGTAGTCCGCAGACCCCGAGGTGTCCATGGCACATTCCCAAAGGGTCCACAGGCCTGGGCTGGGAGGAAGGCACTTCTCCAGCTGGGGCCTTTCACAGAAACATGTGCATGTTTTTTATTTATTACTTTGTGCAGCAGTTTTAAAAGCACTGCAAAGTTTATTGTACATCCAGCAGCTTTTGGGCAAAAATAAACAAGTCAAGATAACTCTAGTGATTAATGTACCTGCCGGAGAGAGATGGGAGTTTTGTCTAGTGGCAGTCTTGTCTCAAAGGTACCGCAGATGGCTGCCCGCAGTAAAGAAGGTGTATCATGCAAAGCACAGTACTTTATGTGCATGTAACAGTGGGTTACTGGTTTTGTCACAGAGCTTCTTTTGTTACTGTACAGTTCATAGGTTGCAATCATAATCTAGCACAGCGAGCTTTGAACTGCCATTAAAGACCTGCATGCAGATTGCATGGCCCAGATAAAAAAGTTTTTTCCCAGTCTTTCATTTTCCTTATGCTTCTAAGAAAGGTTTGCTTGAGTAGAAATATATTCTTATTATTAAATTAAATTCTAAGCACTGTGTTGTGCTCTGAATTCTGAGTTTTTGCTTCTCCAGACCAAGCACTCTTAGAAAATGCCTATCAGTGTGGATAACATGTGAATCCTACACCTTGTCGCCCTCTGTAAAGTGCTCGGAGACCCTACAATGGTATGAGAGGTGCTATAAAACAAATTAATTTGAGGCTACAAAGAGATGAGAGGCCCTTATGGTTTTACTTCCTTTCCCCACCACATATTAATGTGAAAAAGCTTACTCAGATGTTATGTACCTAAAAAATAAAAACAGAAATCACTAAAACGGAAATTTAGAATCTGAACTGAACATTCAACTTTCTTAAATAAAACCAAACATTGAAAAGTTATTCACCAGAATGCAGTGCCAAACATAACATTAAAATGTTTCGATTTTGCATATTTTTCAAAATAAAATATTTATATTTCCGGTAATTTTGGTGTGTACTGCTTTGCGCATTTTTTTGTGAATTACTGTTTTAATGTTTGAAATTTAAATCGTACAAATTGCTTGGGGGTCCCCGGCTTCCAGCAATGATTCAGTGGGGGTCACTCAGGATTCAAAAGGTTGGGAACCACTGCTATAAGGTATAACTGGGTAAGCTACCAGCAATGCACACCCCAATTGAGGTGAGAAGCCCATTGAGTGAGGATTCACTAAAAAGGTGACTTTCGTTACCCAACAAACATGGCAGCGTTATTCCCCAGGATCCATCGCTCAAGCCAATCTATAGAAGGAAAAAGATAATGTTCTCATGTGTGGTACTGACGACATCCTTGAAAGCGAATGGAAACTCTGCTAACTTGACTTGTTTGTTTAATATATCCTGGGATGTCTGCAAGCTTAATGTAAACTTCTGACCTTCTTGCAACATGAATGTAAATTTTAAGTAAGTTACCTGCCAGCCCTTTCTTATCTGTGAACGGGAGCAACAAAATGTTATGGACACTGTGCCTACTCCCCTTCAAGCAACTGGATAATGAAGACTCATGGAAAAGCCTCCCAAAAGGGAACTTTCAAGTACCTTTCATTACAAGAATGTGTAGGCATGCATAACACAGTTTTGGAATAAGTCTTGTCAACAAAAAAAATTCAACATATTTATGAAGTTAGACCAACTATAAACTCAGTACTAAGTCTACATGACCTGCAAGATGTGTGCTGGCTATTAGCAAACCGATACTTTTTATTGTTAGACTCAATCAATAAGGTATTTGTAAAGCACAATTTATCACCGGGGGGTCTCAAGGAGCTGATGAAGGGGTCAGGATCAGTCGAAGAGTTAGGTGTTGAGGTCCTTCCTGAACTAAGGCAGTGAGGGGGGACTGCCCTTGCTAAAGCAGCAGCATGTTCCAGGTCTGACAGCGAGGTAGGACAAGGATTTTCCTCCAGTCGTGTTCTTCCGGACCCTAGTAGTGGCGGCGAGGGCCAGTTGAGCAGAGCAGAGTTGCCTTGGGGGTGCGTAAAAGGAGAGGTGGTGGTTGAGGTAGGCAAGTCCGATGCTGTGTAGGGCCTTGTAAGCGTGTGTCAGGAGTTTGAAATTGATATGTTTGTTGACAGGGAGCGGTGTAGGTCTCTCAGGTGAGAGGAGATGTGGCTGTGGAGGGGGATGTCCAGGATGAGTCTGACCACGACATTCTGTATTCTCTGGAATCTTGTTTGGAGTTTCTTGTTAGTGCTGGCATACAGTGTGTTTCCGTAGTCGAGTTTACTGCTGACGAGTGCATGGGTGACTGTTCTTCTTGAGTCGATGGGGATCCACTTGAGAATCTTCCGGAGCACGTGGAGTGTGTGGAAGCACGAGGATGAGACAGCGTTGAATTGGCAGGCCATAGACAGCAAGGATTTGAGAATGATGCTGAGGTTGCGTGCGTGGGAGATGGGGCAGTTCCGAGGGCAGTGGACCACCAGGAGTCTTCCCAGGTGGTGGGGGTGGGGCCCAGGATGAGGATCTCAGTCTTATCCGAGTTGAGCCCAAGACAGCTGTCTGTCATTAAGTGCGTAACTGCCTTCATTCCATTGTGAAAGTTGCTTTTGGCTGATGGATCGTCGGTGAGGGAGAGAGTTAGCTATGTGCCGTCGGTGTACAAGACGATGCTGAGCCTGTGGGGTCTCACAATCTGGCAAGCAGGGTCAGGTAGACATTAAAGAGAGTGGGGCTCAGAGAAAAGTCAGTGGGTACTCCGCAGCTGGTCTCCATCAGTTTCAAGGTGAAAGGTGGGAGTCTGACTCTCTGGGTTCACCCGGTGAGGAAGGAGCGATCCACTCCAGGGCTTTGCCGTGGATGCCGATGTCATGTAGTCTGGTGCACAAGGAGGTGCGGGAGACAGTGTTGAATGCGGCAGAGAGATCGAGGATGAGGGCAGATGTTTTGCTGTGGTCCAATAGGGTGCGAATGTCATCAGTGGCTGCTAGGTGTGTGGTTTCTGTGCTGTTATTACGCCTGAATCTGGATTGGGGGGAATCTAGGATGTGGTTTGCCTTGATGAACTCAGTGAGCTGTGTGTTGATTGCTTTTTTGATTACCTTGGCTGTAAAAGGGAGCATTGAGATTGGTCGGTAGTTTTTCAGCTCCATCGGGTTGGCAGAGAACTTCTTCAGCAGGGGCTGTATCTCCGCGAATTTCCAGTCATCTGGGAAGGTGGCAGTCTCAATGGAGTGGTTGATGGTACGGCATAGTTCGGATGGTGCCGGTTCGGTTGAAGATGAGATTGAGCCATGGGTCTGAGGGTGCCCCAGAGCGGATGGAACTCATGAGCTTCAGGGTGTCTTCCGGGGTGAGGAGGGTCCAGTGGTTCAGGGTAAGCAGGGAGTTGGAGTCCGTGGTGGTGCTGCTGGGTGGTGAGGGTCTTGGCTTGCAAATCCTTCGTAGATGTCCTGAATTTTTCGGTGAAAGAAGGTGGTGAGGTTGTCGCAGAGGTCTTGGGAGAGGTAGATGTCTGTGGGTTTCTGAGCCGGGTTTCAGAAATTCTTTGACTATGGTGAAGAGTTCCTTGCTGTTGTGTGCATTCATGCACTCCTGAATGGCTTATTTTCTAGCTGCTCTGATGAGCCGGTGATGCGATGTGACGGCGTCTGTGAAGGCTTTGTGTTCTGTCGTGCTGTTGCTGCTTTTCCAGTTTCTCTTGAGACATCTGCAGGCGCTCTGATTCTTGGAGGTCGGAGGAGAACCAGCCAGGTTTCCTGTTGTGCTGACTGCTGGCAGGTTTCCTCAGCAGGGCTAGTGTGTTGGCGCAGTCGGTGATCCACTGGTGGAGTTTGTGGGCCGAGGTGTTGTCGTCTGGTGTTGGGGAGTGGCGGACAGCGGTGGTGAGGAGGATGTAGTCAGTTGAGTTGAGGGTATGGGGAGTGATGAGGTCAGCCAGGGATTTTCTGAAAGGGGGGCATGGTCCGAGAGGTTTGTAGATGAGGGTGCCACGGAGGGTGGTGTTCAGATTTGTCTGCATCTGAAAGTGTAGGTGTTCAGTGATGGGGGTTTGGACTTTGATGCTGGTCACTGCTCCTCCTGGTCGGTGCGGTCTTTATGTCTGATCTTGTAGCTGTCGGGAATGGTAGTCGCAATGTTCGATGCTGAGGTGGTAGTATTCCCGATCTCTGTGAAGAAGGCGACGTCGGGGGAGATGGAGTCAAGTAGATCCCACACGACTATCGCGTGTCTGACGAGGAAGCGAGTATTGAGTAGTATGCATCTGATGAGTCCTGATGGTCTAGCGGAGGAGGGGTTTGGTGTGCAGGGGCAATTGAAAGGGCAGGAGAACAGGCCTTGAGTATCCTTAAATGAGGCATGGTGGCATGTGACGGAGCCTTCGGTGTTGAGGGTGTGCAGGGTGCTGGCGTCGTAACGTCTGGTGGAGCAGAAGCCAGGGTGCGTACCACTGGGCGCAGTCCAGGTGCTGACGGGTTTGCCTTCAGCATGCCTGCTGCATGAGGTCATGGCGCAGCCGCCATTAAGAAGTGGATGGAGGTGGGTGGGGTCAGTAGACTGGGAGGTGGGAAATGCGGCGCTGAGAGAGCGTCTGGGGGCCGCAGGGGCAAGCGGGGAAACGAGGGTGAAGCAGAAAAGCAGGAGAAAAGGAGGAAAAGTGGGCAGACAAACGGGCAGGCAGACAAAAGCAGCAAAGAGAAAGACAGAACAGCATCCACTAGGCCACCAGGGATGAGGCACAGAGCCTGTGGGTAGAAAAGGGCCTCGAACTCAGAGCTGGCAGGCTCAAGATCGCACATAGGGCAGCAACAGGTGGTGCTGCGTGGGGGGGAGAACACAGAATCCCAGTTCTATGTCAGGACATGACAGAGTGTACTATGCTGTGTTTTCTTTCTTTTCAACAGCCGATGACAAATCAAATCTAAACTACAATTCCCAGAATAACAATGGGATTACATAAAAATGTCACATGACCTATACCTAATTAATCGTCTTAGCATTTGACAAAGCACAGGAGTCCTCCCAGCACTTCCTCTGTTTTCTGAGGAGCAGAGGGGCAAGTCTTTTTATAGGTCTGGATCAGACACATCTTTAGTTGTCTTGCCAGCTTTCTGAAGTTTCTAGAATTCATACATGAAAATACAAATATGTACATAAATAGATGGGTTTTGCATTGACCTCCCTCTTTCTACCATTTGTCTGTATAACTGTCATTCACATTATGCTTCCACCCACCACAGCTTAGAGCATGGGATAATGGGTCAGCTCACCTTAGCAATTGGCTCTCTTACACCGAGATGCTTGCTGGAGAACGTGTTAATCCACTTACGTAGATGGCACAAAACTTAACTTTGCCAATTCTTTATATTTTTTCAGGTAATCCTTGTGTGTTTATGCTGTATCTTTAGGCTGCAATAATTCAAAGTCAAAGAGTATATTTCCTTTGTGCAAGTATAAATCATTTTCCTGTGATGTGCATTAAAACAAAAAAGGGTTTGTACATGTGTTGTAAGTACACCTGCCTGCTAGGAGGCCCCAATACACCTCTATTAAAATTATATGCAAAAGCTGTTTTTTTAAAGTTTTATTTTTTTAACATCCACATTTTTTATTGCAAGCATCTGGCTGCCACTTGTAGATGGTGGCATGTTGTGATTTATTACGGTTTTCTGTTTTTGTTTCATACGCTTCCAATAAAAAAAAGAGGAAAATAAAATTATTTATCGCATCAGCTTACCAAGGCCACACACACTGACTTTCAGTAACTGTAACTGGCCATCATTAGAGGTGGGAAGCATGAACATTTCCATGCGTGTTGGTATTCACTGATTGTGCCTGCTACTATTGGTAGTTGCTGCACTTAGCAAGCTCAACAGACCAACCTGCAGGCTGTAGACTCTGGCACAACTGGCAAGTCCATTGTACCTTGGTGCTTGTTGGACCTGGCCCTTTTTGCAGGGTCATCCCAAACTTTTTGCCTTCCTCCTCCAATTTTTTCTGACCTCTTGTTGGCTGTAGGGCTCTGAGTACTTTATCACTGCTGATCAGCGTAAAAGTGCAGGAGTTCTAAAGTTGGTATAATCGGCTTACACATAATTGGCACATTTAATTTACCTGCATGTCCCTTGCACAGTGGTATCGCTATACCCAGCGACTATAAACTAAATGCTACTAGTGGGCCTGCATCACTGCTTGCACCACCCACAGAAGTAGCCTTTCAAACCTGTCTCAGGCCTGCGAGTGCAGGGCCTGCGTGCCCAGTTTACTGCCACAGCGACCTGGCATCTAACATTACTTGCCAGGCCTGGAACTCCCTTTTTACTACATGTAAGTCACCCCTAAGGTAGGCCCTAGCTAGCCCTATGGGCAGGGTGCTATATATGTAAGAGGCAGGATGTGGGTGGGTTCTGCCTGGCTTAGGTAAATACCCAAGCCAACCAGAAAAGCAATTTCTAGCATTGGCTGTCAGCAGTGAGGACAGGACTTGTGCTTGCCCCATACTGTTGTGACTCGTTGCACCAAAAAAATTGTGTTTAGACCATCACGTTTTTGTTTCTCCTGATTTTAACTCATTGGTAATTTTTTTCTGGTTTCAGCTCTTACATTTGGGTATTTGGCTGTCGAACTTGTGTTTAGCGTACCTAATTAAAATGGGGCCGACCTTTAACCTTGAGGACCTGCCGTTTTACATGCAGGGGGAATTAAAGGTGTTCTGCAGAGAGAGGACTGCCAGAGAGTGGGGATTCTCGTGAGATCTCTAAATGTCTTTGAAAGGTTTGTGACATATGCCCAGAGGAGGAGTGATCTTAGGGGGTACTAAGAGGATCCTGATTGTAGTGAGGGTTCCCAATTGGGGCGGGGGCTCCCAGACCTCATCCCAAGTGAGTGGTGAAGAGACTGGCCAGGAGGGTGAGAATGACCGCCAGTTGACAGCGAAGGCCCTAGTGATAGGGAGTCCTTCGCTGGGTCCAGTGGTAGTAGCAACGTCACCTCTCATTCCTCGTCGCCTGATGAGCTTAGAGATAGGCAGTAAAAAGGGACCTGAAGTTGCAGTTAGCACGACTGGCTGTGGAGGAGAGCAGGGCTGAGGTAGAGAAGACCTTGGTCCAGGAGAGGATGGCAGAGAGGGCCTTTGTCAGAGAGAGACTCGCTGTTGAGCGCAGTCTGAAGGGTATGGACTCACCAGCGCTGCAGGTAGAGTCCAGTGTTGGCAGTAATGTTGAGTACTGTGGCAGAAACAATACCCACATGCCCACAGATCTGGTACGTAGGTACCAAGAGGGAGCAGGCATAAATCAGTGGTTGAAGGAATATGAGGTGGCTCTGGTAGTGTGCAGGATCCCTGAGAGGAATGGGGGACTGGCCTAGGGAGCTATATTCTTGAGGAGGGGAGGTATGCCCTACTGGCTCTGAAAGGGAGTATCCCCCCTATGAAGGACGCACTGATAGAGAAGTATGGTATCACCCCTGAGCAATACATAAAGAGGTTCAGGGGCAGTAAGAAACTGTCCCACCAGTCTTGGGGGTAGTTTGTGGGGGACTGGATGGATGGGTGAAGAGTAGCAGAGTAGACAATTTTGAATGGCTGTTCAGAGAGCACCTGCTTCGTTGTTTTTCCAGGCTATACCAGCACTTGTCAGTGTGAGCTCTCCGACCCCAGGGAGCTTGCAAATGAGGCAGACCTCTGGTTAAGTGTCAGAGTCTGGGTGAGGCATTTGGGGGTGTTCCTAAAGGGAGTGGTCTAGGTGTTTCCCAACGGGGTGTGGTGGGAGAGGTTTGCAGTGTCCCAGGTAGGTCCCAATGTAGTGGGATGGGTTCAGGATCCCATGTCCTGTCTCAGGGGAGAGGGAATAAGGGGTGGGCTGAGTCCCAGGATGTCTGAGACCCAGTCTCAGAGCCTGGATGGTTCCATGATTGAACACCAGGCGGAGGGCCTAACCTGCACCATAGGGACAACTGCTGAGAGGAACTCCATAATGGCAGGAGGACTTGGGCGGACGGCTGATGTTAGCATTCCGCTGGTCCTGGTGTCTGGTAGGCTCACTCCAGAGAGGAGGAGGCGGATACTCCGACATAGGGTTGAGGGTTCCAGTGGAGAACCGGGAAGGTCAGGGTTCAGCTCTGAAGTCACAGCCCCCGCAGAGTGACCCTGGTGACACCATTTCTGGGTGCGGGGGTGGGGGGGGAGAATCAAGACTTGGCCAGATCGGCAGGAGTTTCCCTTGTGGAGGGTAGGTGTGCCCTCCAGGAAGTCCTGGCTTGCTAGGCAGTGGTCCCGTCTCAGGGTGGTGACCTTAGGCTGGGTGATCAGGTTCAGGGGGTAAGCTCTAACCTGATGGGGGAGGGGGTGGTTGGCCCAATTACCCCTCCGCCCTGGTGTGTCTTCTAGAGGTACTTCGCATGGTGGGGAGGAAGGGCAGAACTCTGGGAATAGGGTTTGAGGAGGAAGAGACTCACCCGAGCCTGGTGCTAACCAAGGTGGGGACCCTGGGTTGGGAGGCCAGTTGCAGGGTTGTGACCCTGGGCTGGTGGGAGAACTGTGCAGGGCGGCAGTACCCAGCGCCCTGACTGTTCTGGATTGTGTGGTACTACTCCTAGGAGAAGGAGGCAGGACCCTAGAAGGAGGGGTAGGGTGAGAGCCTCACCCCTAGCCCCATGCAGCCCATGGGTGCTGACCCTAGGTTGGTGGATCAGTGTCAGGGTAGAACCCCTGAACTGACGAGAAGTGGAGTGGAGAGAGGTTGTTATGCACCTGAGGTTACTGCCCCCCTCTCAGTGAGGTTTCAGAGACCAGGGGCCCCTGGACGGCCTGGGGCCTGGATCTAGCAACTAGCAGCTATGGAGCCCCCGTGGGTTAGCCTAGGTTGCCTGGGAAGCATTGACAGAGGGACTCAACTGGAATCAGATTGGCGTAGAACTGGAGTGTGCCCCTGCAGTTGCAGACCAGGGTCCATGTTCTATCGCCCCAACCAGGGAAGCCCATCAAGGGATTGATTGGTCTCCCCTGGTTTTACGATGGTGGAGTTTGTGTTGGACCTTTCCCTTTTTGCAGGGTCATCCCCAAACTTTTTGGCTTCCTCCTCGTATTTTTTCTGACCTCTTGTTGTTGGCTCTAGGACTCTGAGCACTTTATCACTGCTGATCAGTACTAAAGTGCAGGTGCTCTCCCTTCTAAAGTTGGTATGATTGGCTTACACCTAATAATTTATCTGTAAGTCCCTTGTACAGTAGTATCGCTATACCCAGGGCCTGTAAATTAAATGTTACTATTGGGCCTTCAGTGCTACTTGCTCTAGCTAGCCCTCCAGGCAAGGTGCTATGTATGTAAGAGGCAGGCCATGTGCCTGTCCAGGTAGTGACAAACAGCCTATTTGGTTTCTCACTTCTGTGACTGCTTCTTTGCTCACAGGATTACATTGGAAATACCCTGCCTTATGTCTAAGGGGTATTGTCTGATCTATGCGGGGTAGCGTAGGCATGCTCGGTATGGTTGTAATGGTAGTGAGAAATGCTTCTTACTGGTGTAGGTGGATTTTTCTTACCATTCGAGAAATGCCACTTCTAGAAAGTGAGCATTTATATGTGCTTATGACTGGTGTTTTGCAGCTTGACTCCAATCGACATCTCAGGCTTTGTGCATACTTTTCAGACAGCCTGTTAACGGGGAGGGTGGAAGTGTCACAGAGGTGCAAATGCATATTGAATGGTCTTTCTGGGCTGAGAGATGGGCACATCTGCATTTGTAAAGGCTTTGCCCCGGCCTCACACAAAGGGCTTGTTTACCCCCAAATGTCTGGAGCCTGTGCTGGAGGAGAGAGGGGACAGTCCTTGAACCAGTTGTAACTGGTTGTAACCGCTTGTCCCCCTCGTTCTGATAGCCTGTGCTAAACTGCATATAGGTACAGGGGGTCATCCCCATATTAGAGAAGACACCAATGAACTACTGAAATGGACAGAGGATGCTGCTGGAGGGACTCACCAGGAACCGTCTTGGCCTGCTGCTGTTGTGCTGACCTGTGACCTGCTGGGTCATTAGGAGGAACTGCCATTGACTGGAACTCTTTGTGCTGGCCTGTTTGTTTGGGTCCTACCACCCTGTGCTCCCTTTGACAGTCTCCAGTGGCTGGGTGCTAAGGCCCCTGTCCCCTGCATCACAGTGCTAGAAGAGCAATTTTTTTTTCGGCTTCCCTGGCATGAGGGAAGCATTGCGTTTTACCTTCTCCAATTTACCTGAAGCGCAGGAAGAGTACTTTGCCTTTTGTTCAATTTGGCTTAAAGCACGTGAAGAGCGCTTTACCCATTGTTGCCCGAGTGGGAAATCACCGCAGCCCTAGGAGATGGAGTGGAAGCCGGGCGGTGCGCGGGCTGCAGCTCCACCTCTGCATGCAGCCCCGGCCCATTGAAGGAAAGGAAAACAGAAGAGCTGGCAGGCAGCTAGTTCTCATGAGGCGAAGTGCCTCTGCCCCAACGAAGTCCGCGACGGAGACGGACTGCTGTCCCGATCTTTCCCAGCCGCTCATGAAGATGAGAGTAATTGGGGGAAACTCTCCCCGCATTCTCCCGAGACGTGCCAGAGCGCCGCACTCTCAGTAGGAGAAGCGCCCTGGGGAGGAGGAGTTCCAGGGCAGTGCAACCTTGGGAATAAGAGGAGCACAGGAGCTCCTCGTCTGATGTAGGTGACAGATTGTACTCGCCAGTGCTGTGGAGAGCACCATGAAGTGATATGTGCATATTTCTTGGGACCTGACCTATTCTCTGGGAAATGTTCTTGTGATGTGTGCATTCAAGGTAGTGTCTGCGCCCCTCTGATAATGTGTTTATTGCGCTATATGCACTCCTGGGCGTAATGGTGACCTGATGCTACACTATATGTTGTGCTTCTTCTGATAGGAGCACTGGTACTTTCTTCAGGGATTTTAATCCTTGTGCATGGATGTGGTGTTTATTCTGCCATGAGCATTTTTGGTAATACTAGGACATGTGCATTTTTTGTAACGTTTTTACTATGACATGTGCATTGTTGGTGATAATAATGACACCCTGACTACTGCTTATGTTCCAAAATAATCAGTAACCTATGTGTTGTATGTGACTACTGCTGGCTTTTGCAGAGTAACAGTAACTGTGTAATGTTCTGACAACTGCTTACGTAGCAGGGTATTACTGACAGGTTGTGTTTTGTCTAATGATGTTGTGTACAATACAGTTTATTTTTATATAACTTGGTGTTGTGTTTCCTTTGTGGTGGGGATAGTGCATCATGTGTTTTGTGCAATCCCTTTACACATATCCTCTGGGATAGGCATGACTGCTTGTGCCAAGATACCAAGGGGGTGAGCAGGGCTTATCTTGGATGTGCAACTCCCTAGCCCTGCCTAGAGTGGGTCGGTTCTGCCTGGCTTAGGTGCATACCCTAGCCAACTGGGAACCCCATTTCTAACAGTGCTTAATTTCCTCACAGAAACAGCTCCCTGTGGAAAGGATGAGAAGAGTACTCAGCTGAGTCTGGAAAATATTTCAGCAGAGGTACACCATAAGTCGGAGCAAGGGATGGACATGAAGGTTCCAGGAGTGGGGGAAGAAAGGGTGCACAAGGATGACAAACACCATCCCAGTGGCAGAGCCCAGTCTTAAATTAAAACTTGCAGTGCTCACTTCGGCCCCAAAGTTTCAAGGGGACATGGGTGTGCGTATTAAGTGTTGCTGTTTCAAGGTAAAACACTTTGACATGCATATCAAACAATGCTAGATGCTCATATCAAATTCAATGCCTAGATTAACTGAACTTTCCGGTGGTGTAGCAAGGATGCAATCGGCCTTGATGTTTGGCAGGAAAATGGGCTTCCTCACTATCTGGTAGAGTGGTTTATAATAAAGAAAGCCTAGTATAAAGCTGCAGTGGGCCTCATACACCCCAAGATACCAGTGCACTACCAACAGCTATGTTCCTAGGACAGTTTGCAAAATAGATAGCTTCTTAGCATATGTGTTCGAAAATTGCAATTACATGCAAAATTGGAAACATTTAAAAAAACATTACTCGGGGCAAGGAACCAGCTCAAAGTACCATAGGAGTAGTCTAGCTCACTCCCTCACTCAGAGATATGCAGGATGTCTGTCTATCCAAGACCACTTCCAAATTAACTTCTTTCCATTGATTGAACACCATCTGATAGAAATAAGGAGATCCAGCCCAGATCATTTTCCTTGATGTCAATGTCAAGTGATGTTGGAATAAATGCAGTTGTTAAATGCAGTAAGAGATTTAAAAAGCTAAGAGTGATCGCTTTGCCATAGAAGTGAGTCTTGAGGATATCCCAGAAAGTAAAAAGGATTCATTGTGTCCCATAGAGAAGTCAGAAAGAAAAACAAAGCTACATGTGTACCCAATATATGGTAAGCTATAAAAAACAGAAACAAATATTAGAGTAGCATGTGGTGCTGGATGCTATAAAATATATGCATCACTTGTAGTCTGCAGCCACCAGTACAATGCTCAGTTGGTTGTGGTGAGAATCCAGATCCTTCATAAAATACAAGGATCTTTGTTCAGTTCTCCAGTGACGTTTTTCTAACCTCTTTTGGAGTAAATGGGGAAGAGTCATCAAATAGCAAATGGGTGGATACTAGAGCACACATTTTACCCCATAATTTGGCCTTAAAACAGCAATATGCGCAATGGAGTGAAGATTTAAATCCATCTAGACTGGCAAAGTAGGAGTGCTAGTGGGTACCTTCAGTAACATTTTTATAAAAGAATTTTCAACTCTTTCTAGGTCTTCCAAATTGCAATGGCCCCATAGCTCTGCTCCATATAGGGCTCCCCCCCCCTTGCTTGAGCTTTGTATATTTCCATGGCAGGGATAATGGCAAATCTGGGAGACCTAGCTGCATATCTCAGAATACCCCCCGACTTCGGTTTTAGGCTCAAAGATGATTTTAATAAATGTGCCTGCCATTTATGCGAGTCCTCCAACTTGATCCCTAAATAGTCACAATCTGTAACTCTTTCTAATACAACGCCCTCCAGATATATGCATTTCTTTATTTTATGTCTCGTATCCCCAAATACCATATACTTGGTTTTAGTTGAATTAATTTCTAGGCCATGATCTTTACAAAAACCCCAAAACTTTGTAAGCAAGTTAGCGAGACCAACGGCCGTTTGGGATAATAACAGAGTGTCATCTGCAAATAGCAAACATGGAGTCTTTAGCCCGCCTATTCTGGGAGCATCATTAACACAGTCCAGGAGGTAGGGGAAACATGCGTTAATAAACAAGAGGAAGAGAGTAGGGGCCAGCACGCACCCCTGCCTCACCCCTCGATGTATAGGAATCTCAGTTAACTTTCCCTTTGTCCCCCACTGAATTCTGGAATAGTTCTCAGAATACAGATTTTTAATTATATTTAACATGGGGCCCGGCACCCCCACTTTACTCCTAACCTCCCATAACTTATGGCGTGGGACAAGATCGAAGGCGGACTTCAGGTCTACGAACGCAACAAAAAGCTTCCCTGCGTCTGCATCCACCGTTTTCCATTTAATGGTAAGGAAATGAAATACCTGATCAACTGTACTTATTTTAATCCTAAAACCCGCCTGTAAATGGCTAAGAGCTTGGTTTTCTTCAATCCACTCTTTTAACCTACTTAGAACTTGGTAACAAACGATCTTTTGTAAGTTGTCCAGTAGACTAATAGGTCTATAATTTGCCGGGATACCCCTCTCCCCTTTTTTGTCAATAGGAACGATGATTGCTCCCTTCCAGGACCGAGGATAAATTCCACTTAACAAGACAGCATTTGAAACCCTATTGACATAAGGACCCCAAAGGTTCGGGTCCGGTTTAAACATGTCCGAGGGTATACCGTCCAGCCCTGGCGCCTTTCCCGATTTTTGGCCCTTAATAGCAATCTCGGTTTCCTTCAAAGTAAAAGGTGTCAAACTAGCCAAGGGAGAGGAGAGATGTAATGATTCGCCATAATTAGCAGTAGTACAGTCTGGCTCAGATCTATACAACTCAGCAAAGTAACTCGACCAGATTTCCGGGCGAATATGACACACCAGCCTAAAATCTTCATTACGGCCATTTCTGGACACCAGGGACCAGAAACGTTTCAAATCTGAGTCTCTGGCAGCCAGAACAAGTTCTTTCCATGAAGTCTCATCCCAGTGGTTTTTACTGGACTTAAGTACAGAAGCATAATCGCGCCTAGCCATGACTATATTGCCTCTGTCCTTAGATCTTATCGATTTTATCAAGGAACTCTTAGCCTTCCTATATGCCTTGTCAAACCACCTGTAACCAGGATGAGCTCCCGGGTGCTTGTTCTCCCTAATGGTTTTGAGGAATAACTCTTTGAGGGAGTAAAAAAAGTCTGAATGTAGGTTCATAACCTCTTTTGGAGTAAATGGGGAAGAGTCATCAAATAGCAAATGGGTGGATACTAGAGCACACATTTTACCCCATAATTTGGGAGAATTTGTAAAAGACTCCCATCTCACCACCCGCTTATTAGTAGACACCTCCAGAACTTCGGGGGCTCCATGATCAAGGCAGACCTCTGTACCCGAGAAAAGCTGTCTGTCGGACATTACTAGAAGAGGGGCGTGATCACTAGTATATTGATTTCCCACCCTTACATCTTTTATAAGATACCAAATCCTCATGTCAATGAGTACGAGGTCTAGGATACTACTATATGATCCTCTGAAAAAAGTAGGTTTTGCAGGGTTATCGGAAGGAAAACGCCCATCGCCTAGGCGAAGTCCATAGGATATCATAAGGTCAATGATCTGGAGAGCCCTATTACTAGTTTTAGGGTGCTTCATCTGAGTTGAATAAGGGTGGATATTCCATATGGAATCTTCTAACTGCGTGACCTCAGAGAAGACTGAATTTGGGATCAATAGATGCATAAAAATCCCCAGCTATAATAATATAATGCGTTGTGTGGAAGTCCAACACAATAGAATTCAGCATCTGGATAGTCGGAGACAACTGATTAGGGGAATCTGGTCTGTTATAGATATTTATACACAACACTTGTGGACCATAGTTGGACTGTATGGATGTAGCCAAAATATCAGGCGAATCCACATGTATTTCCTTTACTCTACCCACCTCAGATATTCTTATCCAGGTGATAAGGCCCCCTGATGCCCTACCAGCAGAAGACTGTTTAGCTTCCTTAAAAAGGAACAAAATGCACACATTAGAGGTGGCCCAAGTTTCCTGGAATAAACAAAGATTACATTTGTCTATGTGCTCTCCCCAATCAGCATCATCAGCTGATTTATTGCGAATTCCAGCCACATTCAAAGACAAAAACTTAATCACTGAAAGTTTAGTAAGACAAAGACCTTCATGGGAATTAACTGAGATACTGGACTTAGCAGAATTTTCCACCAGATTTGCAGTCACCATAATGTCATTGGTAAGTGATGCCTTACTCCTTAGAGCCACAGATTCCAGATCTTGGATGACATTAGTAAAGGGTGTAACAATAGAAGAAATATCAGCACCCTTATTTATTTTGGGGTAAGGCAGTCAATCAATATCTGATACAACGGCCAAATGGTCTGTCTCACATAGAATGGATCTCTCGGACGAAGGGTCATATTCCTTTGTTGGGGCCACACAAGGCATTTCATCCAAGAAGGCTGCAGGCCCAAGGCCCTCATTGGGAGGCGCAGGTTTCAAGGACGGAGATAAAATCGTCCCCAAAGAACTATTCAGGGGCCAGCTACCACTGAGAAAAATGTTTGTTCCCTTCCACGTGGTGTTCCGTGCTTCCATGGATAACAGGCCCTTTACCAAATGAGGGCTAGCAAGTTTTAGTCTTATAACATCCCAGCAGCCTTGGTTGCTGCTCAATTGGTCAGCCGATAATATTTCCGAATGAATAATGGAACCACAGTGCCTAGTGTGGTGTAACCAATGTGAGGCCTTATTTATAAGTGAGGGTTTTTCTTCCCGAGAATTAGGGGGTAATGGAGGAACTTTACACATGAAGATCGAATAACCATTATTGGGACGTGTACAGTGACCATAAGCAGCAGTCGAATCCCACTCTAATTCCACACGAGGATGTTGCCCCAATAGAACTTTGACAGACCCCCTAGCACATGGTACATTGGTACAGCTAGCCTGGCTGATGAGGGGTGAAACCCCGAAACCGGTCCCAGGATGCTTGTTTCCGGTCCAGTGAGGACCTGGCTTGGCAGTTCTGTCTGGACTGTTCCCATGAGGAACAGGGTCAAGACTGATTTGCATATGGCTGGGTTCAAACTGGGGTGGCATGGTGAGCAAAATAATGGATGGATTAAACCCAGATCTGTGACTGGGGGTGAGTGTTTGACAATGTTCAGCATTCCGTCCATCACTTGTTGTTTTTGCTCAACTAGAGAAACCCCAGAGGCATAAGCATGCCTTTTAGGATGGCAAGAGCCACTAGTGTTTAACACAGTTCTGTGAGATGAAGGGAGCTGGACATTCGAAGAGGCCACCTCGCTCTCAACAATATGAGAAGAGCCCCTCCTCAGACCAATAGATCTGAGAGTATTAAGTACGTCTGCCATTAGTGATTTCAGTTCGCCCACTTCATTTTTCAAGTCAATCACTAGGGGAACCAGATCCTCCGGGGGCAAAGTACTAAAGGCTCCAGGGCGAAATTGGTTAGCGTTCTGCAGGAATGCAGAGGGCCCCCCTTGATCATGCATATGATCCTGGAGTTCCAAAGGAGAAAAGCGATTGGTATAGGGAATTTCAGGAATAATTGCGCTTTCTAAGGGAGCTTCTTGATTTTGATGGACTGCATTAGATGCTTGTGGGCTTGCATTTGTGCTGCCATCCTGGGATATCAGCACAGGGACTCTATTAACTTGCATATTGCTCTTGCAAAGAGATCTGGTAGTCAAGAACGACGTAATGGTGCCATTTTTTGATCCCTTCCGCTGGATTTTCTCCTTTTTATTTAAGATGGATTCTACCTCTTCAATCAAGGTGTCAATTTCGTTAACTACACAATTAGAGAGAGGATACGGAGTTTGAAGAAGCTTTGGTATTTTTGTTTGGGCAGGGCCTGCAACAGGACTTCCTTTAGCCTCCGCGTCCCCATCGGTTATGATGTAGAACCGCACAGCAAAAATAGCAGAACTTCAGAAATCCTACCTTAGAGGTCAGAGGGGTGGCCCGGCCCGGCCCCAAGACGGTCTCAGATGGGCCCGCCCTTGGCCCGGGCTTGCCCGCGCGCGTCCTGCGCAGCGGGGCTACGCTGCACACTTTTGAGCACCTGCGTTCAAGGGCCCGCCCCTGATGCAGCAAGAATCTTGGGACAGCGAGTCCCACCAGGATCCAGGAAGCAGGTCACAGGTCAGCAGCCCAGACGAAGAACGGGGCTACGCGGCATGCTTTTGAGCACCCGCGTTCAAGGTCCCGCCCCGGATGCAGTAAGGATCCTGGGACAGCGAGTCCCTCCAGGATCCAGGAAGCAGGTCACAGGTAAGCAGCCCAGAAACTATGATGTTTTCACTACAATAGACTTCGAATACACCTTGGAGGCACCCAGAAAAATAGTTCTTTTAGGAAGACACAAAACACACTGTATTATTGGTTGTTCATAAACTGTTATTTGAACTTTTGCTTGGTAGTCTGCAGTTATCTTTAGTAACATGTTATTTCTATGATTCAATCTTTGATTACATTGTATGCATTTAAGATTTGAACCTTTTCTTACCATCTAGAAGCCCATATTTAACTCTTACTTTACATTACACTCAAACCTTTGTGTGCCGTCCTATAACTTGTTTCACCAAGAGTTTTTCCTATTGACTATTTTCAATTTTCTGAATGATATCCTATTTTCTGGATACAGGACCAATTTCCAAAGAGTTGTGCAGGCTACGTAGCTCATATGTTATCCTATGCTTAGATGGTTGCAGAAAGGTTGACAGTGATCTGGCATGGCTGCTGCTAGATGTAAATGTAAATGTCTGAAAGATGAGAGAGCCCAAGAGGAGCACAAGTGGCAAATGTGGGGTAAGAGACTGGAGGCCCTTATTCTCTTAAATTTCAAAGTATTGTTTTATTTTGAGAGTTAAACCGGCAGATGAAAAATACCAGGGCTGGAAAAATCTACTCTACCACTCACTATGGGGAGTCATATTTGAACAGGTCGAGCTATTTTTAGGACTTACCCCTTCTGCCAAGTTCACAAAGAACAGGTGTTCTGTTCAGTCAGAAAGTGGAGGGGCAATAAAAGATGCCTTTATATGTTGTTCTTGTATGTCACATTTGCTCTGTGATCACAGACAGAGGAAAAAGTAAGTGTGTCTTACAATTAATTTTCATTCTGACAGCAGAGTTTCAGGATTTTGTAAGATGAAATGTCTGACCTGCTGTTTAGAGTGTGAAATAAAAGTCTACAGGGTGTCAGGTGTTTCCTAACAAACACAATTTAAGTGATTAAGTCAACTGTACAAACATTTCAAAATATAGATCAGTTGTTGTGAAAGGCCATTGTTTGTATTTGTGTGAAGCAAAAAATATTTTAATAGGAAGAAAACAAATCAGAATACTCTGTGTTGATGTGTAAAGGATATGCTTTCTGAAACCCAATTTTCACAAATTAATACACTGTATAGTTTTATCAGTAATGATGCAAGTTAGTGGAAAGGCTTTTGGACATTTCTTGGAAATGTACTGTGTGGATATGACAGTATGCTACCATATCATGGTTTAGTAATATTTTTTTTTAAGTGAGTGATTAAACAAACTGAGAAACACCCCTGCCCTATTAGTAAACTAAAAGCAAGTCATGGGTCATGTGTCCCCTATGTGTGGGCTAGATTCTTGTGATACATGCAGCAAACTTTAGTCTACTGAATAAAACAAAAGAGGTTTTCTTGCATTGCAAAAATGCTGAGCTCACACATTTGAAGGTGCAATCATATGTGAGAATGAAGAAAAAGGCGACTCTAAACTATTTGCCTAGGATCATACAATTTGAGACCCGTTTACGGGTCAAGTACATTACAGTTCAGTTGAGTAGATTATTCAAGTTACTCGACCTGCAGGTCCAGTAACATTTTTATGATTTTTAGAGGACTGAATACTGATATTGCTGGGTGCAGTATTTTCTAGTGGAGCATTACCTCTTAATTCAGAGTTCAAAATATGTGTGGGGGGTTAAGTGCAGTATTACTGCATCAGTTGTAATTCTGATTTAGTGTCAAACTCATGTTCATGCTCGAATAGAGATTACAGGCCGTTTGTAAGAAAGTATGTTGCAAGTACAGTTTAAGCTCTGTTGAAACAAAAAGTATGCACAACTGGCATGATAATTTAGATATTATCATCTGATCTTTCTATCTGTTCCACTTTTGCAAACTTCATCTATATGTTATGTACTAAAAGCAAGACATTATGCCAGTGAGACGATATGCATGCTGTAATAATTCATGGCATGAAAGTTATCAAGCATACACTGCTGGTGCTAGAAGCAGTACATGTGTTAACATAATTCTGATCCTGCCCACTGCAACTTGTCTTGTGAAATTAGTAATTGGGGAACCTCAATGATTCCGCCATCTTTTATTATGGCTGTAGCCCCTTGGAATTTCCTCCCAGCAGAAATGGGAACAAACCTAAATTATGTATCTTTTAGAGAGAGATACACCTTACGTCCTTTGTTGTATACCATGAAGCTTTAGAATTGGGTAGTGTATGGACTGTAATTATAAAAACAATCGGTAAGTGCCTAGTCCACATTTCCAATACAATAGCTTATATAATAAATAAATGCACCATCCTTACTATTGAGAGAGAAGAGGAAGAAGTTGCACTGTGGGTTATTGTACAAAAAAGTCTGGATAGTGATAAACAAGCACTCCTACGTCTGATTACAGTGAAATGTTTGTGATACACATATCCATAAATATCATGGCCATCTGTGGATAAAATTGGACTATTCATTTTAGAGACAAGGACCCTAACAACCTAATAAACTCCAGCTGGTTTGGTCAAAATACTTGTTAAAGATTCCCTGCTTAACTCCAGGGAGCAATGATACAAGCAGTGGGCAATCTCCTAAGAAGTGCACATGATGTTCAAGCAGTACCAACAATTCCAAAGAAAAGAATTCAACACAATAAAGTTCCCAAACCAACTTAGAATTAGAAAGAAAAGCAGAGAAACATCTAATGAGTAAAAAGACACAAAGATAATCAAAATAGGATAAGGGGGACCAAAGATCCCAAAATTGTAAGTTTTAGACAAAACGTGTCTAGTAGTCATCAAAAAAGAAAAATAGTTCTGGATTCACTGGGACCTTAAGCCAACCACAGCGGAGCACAGCTTGGATGCACCAAGCAGGTCATCCTGACCAAAGCTTTTATCTATAAATTTTGTCTCGATAATGGATGTGAAAATCTTCCAGCCGGTCAAGGTCCAATTCAATGGCTGGCAAGGATCGTATAAAGTCAGATATGTCATTGAACTTATGCTGAAGCCGCTAGCTTTGGTGCAAATACCTCAAAGCAGGACAAAGCTGGATTTCACAACCACCAAAGGTGCCTGTCGGATGATAATGCCATCTTGTCCCGGTAAAAATGTTTTCCCTTCTGATGTCATAGACTCTCGCTTTGGTAACAAGTCTGTTGGATTTTTGGGTGGCAGCACCTCCGAGCGTGAGGGACTGAGTCTAATCCCACACCGTGTGACAGCTCTCAGCCTAACCCCTTCTGGAGAGCTAGCAGCACTTCACAAGTAGCAGAGGGTACAAGTGATTTGTGGCAACCTATTGTACGACACTCAGACCCCTCAGGAGAGTCGTGGTGGAGCAGATCTGATCCCTTTCTCTCAGATATATGAGTCTCAAACAAGCAAATGCAGAATAGATGCAGGGTTTTGGTTCAATAGGTTTTTTGAAGCAACTGCATTCTACGTAGGAGGTTATGACTGGCGATTTAAGGATAATGAAATACAATGTCAGGACAGCGGTAATCACAAGAGTGTAACACAAGAAAAGTGGCTAGAATATCCCCTCAAAGATGTTGTGGGCAGTGTGACGTTTTATGACAACATATCCGTTATTCTAAGAACTTGCCTGACGCGAAAATATGTATTTCTGTGTAAGGTAGACAGTGTTCCTTTTGGATCGGCAATACCCGGTAATCATTGTTCGCAGACTTCGGTTCAGCACAGGATGTGACATGTTGTGGAAGTAAATGAATAACAGGTTCTGTAAGGAAAGACCACTGATAAAAGGAATAAAAAATATTTCCACTAAAATGAAGCATGGCAAAAACAACAAAAGGAATAAAAGTGAAATGTAACTGGGTAAAAGGGCACAGGCCTCAGGACCACAACTAAATATTGTGCCCATGTAAAAACGCTAAAATAACCTCACAACACTTACTTAGGCACTTTTTTTTTTTAGGAGCCAAAATCCTAAAGTGGAAGAAAGCTGGAAGCTGTAGGCTCCAATGCAGTGGATACCATTACTAAGTGGTCCCACTGACCTACTTTTCAGCACAGCATTAAGATAAGTGAGACAAACCTGGTTTTATTGCCCACCAAGGTAAGGCATTACTGGGTCCTTGGGAATCGGAAAAAAAAATACAAAGTCACACTTTTCTCCAACTGGTGGGAAACACTCCTTCTGGTCAGTCCGGTAGCCCCTAGCTCCAGATGGCAGGCCTCTAGACACGGGGTCCCACTCCAACTAGTTCTCATGAAGGGTCCATTCCTATGGTGTCTTCTGGTCTCTCTTATAGTCAGGTGTGCTGCTGCTTTTTGAATCCCTGAAGTAGCCAAACTAGAGGCCAACCACTTGACCCTCAGAGACCGGTTACAGTCCCTGGGTGCCATCAGGAGTTCTTGAGTCCTCAACTTCAGGTGGATTCTTCCCAGATCTAGGGATGTTGAGGAGGTGGCGGCTGAGGTGCCAGATATATCCTCTGCACTATACAGTGAGTAGAGAAATTCTCTCTCCCAATTCTATTTTTTCACAGTTCTCAACCTCCTTTTTCAAGACTTCCTTTTTTCTTTGCTGCAAAATTAACCAGAAGCCTATGTTTCAATATTCCAGAAGCACCCTTCTACCAGGCATGTCAGTCTTCAACTCTTTTGCCACTCCCATCTTTAGATGAGCTCTCCTCCTACATGACAGGCTCCAGACTCCCCTAGTGTGACTGGCTCTCTAGGACTATTCTGAGAATGATAAGAAGAAGCTCTTCGTGACATCATCAAGTCAAAAGAGGTACTGTTAAGGCTGTCCTTTGTTCTGCCAACTGGTTCTGTCAACTCCAAGATAGCCAATCCCGCTAAGTGGTCAGGAAATAATTTTACCATAGGCTCAGAGGCAGACCATTTTCTTCAGAGTCAGGGTCAGGATGTGTGTTACCTGGGGGTGTGAAGAGTAGCAGAACTGATTTTAAGTCAGTACTGGCACAGGAACCCAAGTACATGTTTACACTTGTTCTCTAACTCACATTATCAAAATATAAATTTCATCATTAAATAAGTTTTTGTAAGGTCCTAAAATGCGGAACTGGGCAGACTCTGTGATACACTGGGCTGAAATAGAACTATTGACACTCCACAAAGATAATTACAGAGGACTGGGTAAGTCAGAACAGATCTGGGAGAGGCATTTTGACAATGGCGTAACAAAACTTGGTGAGGGGGTGCTGCAAAAGTACATGGAGGATCCCCTCTCCAGCCCAGCACCTGCCACTTTTGCTGAGGGAGCCCCCTGGAGATCACTCCCCCCTGCAGTACAGGTGCTTATGTTACACTACTGCATTTTGCGACACTCCGCAAGTTGACTCAAACACCTGCCACATGAGAAACCATGAGGTCCACTAGATGCCCCACTAGCGATAAGGAAACAGAATGAAATAGCATGCTAGAAGTACCACAAACAGGGCTGTGATTCTGGTCACCACCTTGAAGGGTTCAAACAAAAAGGATGTGGATTACTTGCCATACTTAAGAAGACTTGTCATTCAATGTAAAGTGCACAAACTACAGTTTTTTTATTTTTATTTGTATATTCGCCAATTACTAAACAATAAAAAATAAAATAAAAAAAAAACAACAGTGGTTGTGTGTTACAATAATCTTCCACTCCAGTAATGATATCACTAATGTCAGTATGATGTATATGCTTTAAATGAAACTACAAAAAGCTACTAAAAATGTTTTGGTAGAAAAAAAACACGATTTTATAAATTAAAAAAAAAAAAAAAAAAACAATTGAAGGACTTTGTTGGCATTGTTGCTGGACCTACACAGTAGAATAGTGCTGAGCCTTCAATCACTGTGAGGGCTCACTCTTTAAATATATAGTGTGCCACTTTTATGTATATTTTAGACACCCTACCTTGTGAGCATACAAGGCAGACCTTAGGGGTTGTTTAATACATAGAAATAGATTTCCCTGCATGGTAAACTTACTTATCCTTGCATGTGTTACTGAAGTGCTTTTAAACTGCAGTTCATCCAGAGCACAGTGGTACTGCTAGCAGCTATATATCTTTTCCAAATTTGTGTGTGGGGTAAATGCGCACTGTATCCCACATAGGGCATTTAACTCTCATTCCTTTGTTTATTGTCTGTGCTACCTACTATTGGTTTTGAGGAAAAGTTAAATAAATCAGTTGGCTGAAACCAATTCTATTTAGTGGCCAGAGCACCTACACTGTTGCACTAAATGTAGGTATGATAGTGCAGTAGTTCTAATATATGCAAAACTAAGTTCCACAAAAAAAAAAAACAATCTTGGGTGACCATACAGAAAAGGTAAATTTGCTAAAATATGTATCATATATACGTATGTGTAAGCAGATGCCAAGCTACAGTGCCCATACACCTCAATGGCATAAGATATACAGGTGCAGTCAGTGTTACGTATAAAGAGGTGGGCACAACCACATTCTTCTACTCCAGAGAGTGGCACACCTTGCGTCTGCCATACAAGACAGATTTGTCTGCAATATTTGTCTTGTACAAAAGAAAAACAAAAAGTTCAGGCCTGTGAGCAAATTGGCACAATTAAATCATTTTGTGGTTTATGGCCATTTCAAGATGGAGACAATGATTTGTCTGAGAGACATGTTGAGCGACTGAATTTATTAGTCGAGACCTAAACAACTTATTTGGCAGATCGCGTGTTCGAGGCCCTCCTCCAACTGCAAGCACTCGCCTGCGCCTCATCTTTGGCGTCTAGTGGGCTTCTGATAAGCATTACTAGACTTTTAGTACTAGCGTGTCTGTTTCTTCCCTCTCACTTGTTGTGCCCTGTCTCTGCTGTTTTGTATGGTTTTTCCACTGCGCCTTACTCCTGTCTTTACCGTTTGTGTTGTTTTACATTGTTCCTTGTTTCCTGATTGTGCCCACTTTGCCATAGTCTTTGCCGTTTGTGTTGTTTTTCACATTGTGCCTTGTTTCCTGATTGTGCCCACTTTTCTGTAGTCTTTCTGCCCAGTCTGTGTAGTTTTTCCCCGCCGCTGCGTTCCCGCCCCCTTCGTGCCCCCATTCGCTTTTCCCTCCCACCTGCTCCTCCCTCCCACCTCCCCCTCTTAATGGCGGTCGCTGCGCAGCCACACAGTAGGCGCGCCAGAGGCAAGCCCGTCTGCGTCTGTCCGCGCCTGAATCGCGCACAGCGCCAGTCCCCCTGGCCCTCCCAGCCAAGACCTCCCCAGACACCACTACTCCTCACATAGTCTCCACTCCCTCAAACCAGGACCACGCCCGCCTGCACCCAAACCAGCCCCACACACACAGGGGCCCCTTCACCTGCCTGTTCTCCTGCTCCACCTCTCACACCCCCAACACCCACACGCCCCACACCAAACCAAGCCCCCCCCAACACCAAACACAACAACCACAACGCAACTAACTGCCGCACAGCCACCTCACACACCAACCGGCCCCACCACAAACAACCCCACAACCTGAATTCACCCCACGCCAACACCACCATGACCCACAGCGACACCACGAGCACCCACACCAACCCTATCACTCAACACAACAACCACAACGCAACTAACTGCCGCACAGCCACCGCACACACCAACCGGCCCCACCACAAACAACCCCACAACCTGAATTCACCCCACGCCAACACCACCACGACCCACAGCGACACCACGAGCACCCACACCAAAACTATCACTCAACACAACAACAACACCCCCAACAACCATCTCAACTGCTTGCTCCTAAACACCCGCTCCCTCCATAAACATGCCATAGAACTCTGGGACCTCATCACATCACACTCACCTGATGTCGTCTTCCTCACGGAAACCTGGACGAACCACTCTTCAGAGCCCAACAGTCATAGCCACCCCCATGGGATACAAACTCCAACGCAAGGACCACCTTAACAAGCCAGGAGGTGGCATCGCCATCCTGCACAAAGACACCATTAAGGTCACCACCAACACCCTCAACAACGCAGAACACATGCACTTCCTAATCCACAAACACCACCACCACCCTCAGAGGCACACTTGTATACAGACCCCCAGGACCATGCCCCCCCTTCTGTGACACCATCAGTCCGCACACCCTCACCTCCACAGATTAGATCCTCCTCGGCGATTTCAACTTTCACCCAGAGAACCTCCACGACCACAACTCCTCCTCCCTTCTAGACAACCTCACCAACCTCGGACTCAAGCAACTGATCACAGCACCCACCCACTCAGCAGGACACACACTTGATGCAATCTTCACTTCAAGCCAACACATAACCTACACCCACACCACCAAACTGCACTGGACCGACCACCACTGCGTCTACTTCTCCTTCGCCAAACCCCCCACACGCCACCACCAACCCATCCCACCCTACCGCATGTGGGACAATATCCCCACAGAACTCCTGAACTCCCAACTGGCACAGAACCCCCCCCCCTAACACCAATGACCCCAACACGGCGGCACATAACCTCACAAAATGGATCACCACCTGTGCAGACTCACTCGCCCCCTCAGAAAAAACATTACCACCCGCAACATCAAGAACCCCCCATGGTTCACTGCCGAACTCCAAGACTCCAAGCACAAGTGTTGCAAAGCAGAGAAAGCCTGGCGACAAGAACCCTCCACTACAAACTTCTCTACCCTCAAAACCTCCACTCGCAACCACCACCAACTCATACGCACCACCAAAAGAGCACACTACAAGGAACGCATAGACAACAACTCCCAAAACAGCAAAGAACTCTTTACCGTCATCAAAGAGCTCCCCAAAGCCAGCAACCAAGACCCCCCCCCCCACACACACAGATACTCTGCAACGCCCTCTCAAACCAATTCCACCGCAAAATCCTGGACATACACAACAGCTTCATATCACACACAGCCCCCACCTGTCCAACACAGACCCCCATCATACCCCCTCATACTTCCTCCAGCCTACTTACCACCTGGGCCCCAACCACCGATGAAGAAACTGAAAAAAACAATGAATTCCATCCACTCTGGATCACCCTCCGACCCCTGCCCCCATCGGATCTACAACAAAGCCAGCCCAACCATTGTCCCCAAACTTCGAGACATAATCAACAGCTCATTCAACACCACCACCTTCCCGGACCCCTGGAAGCATGTGGAAGTCACTGCACTGCTAAAAAAAAAAAAAAAAAAGCTGACCCAGACGACCTCTCCAACTACCGCCCCATCTCCCTCCTCCCCTTCCCCACCAAGGTCGCTGAGAAACTAGGGAACGCCCGTCTATCCCACTTCCTCGAGGAAAACCACACACTCTACCCCTCCCAATCTGGGTTCCGCAAGAACCATAGCACGGAAACTGCCCTCATCGCATGCACTGATGACATCAGAACCAAAGTCGACAGGGGCGAGACCGTCGCACTCATTCTCCTGGACCTCTCCGCAGCCTTTGACACTGTCTGCCACCAAATACTCCGTGCACGCCTCCACAACTATGGGATTCGACACAAAGCCCTAGACTGGATCTCCTCCTTCCTCACCAACAGAACCCAAAAAGTCTGCCTCCCACCCTTCCAATCCACTGCCACCAAAATCATTTGCGGAGTCCCCCAAGGATCCTCCCTCAGCCCCACACTCTTCAACATCTACATGAGCCCACTAGCCAACATCCTCCAACCACACAGCATCACCATTCTCTCCTACGCAGACGACACCCAACTCATCTTCTCCCTCACCCGCAACCCTACTACCACCAAACACAACCTCCACGCTGCACTCCATGACACCTCCGCCTGGATGACAGCTAACCACCTCAAGCTCAACTCCAACAAAACCGAGATCATCATTTTCGCCCCCACAAATCCATATGGGACACCTCCTGGTGGCCCACCACCCTAGGCCCCGCACCTACCCCAGCAACCCACGCACGCAACCTTGGCATCATCCTCGACCCCCTCCCTCTCTATGACCCAGCAAATCAACGCCGTCACCTCCTCCTGTTTCAACACACTGCGCATGCTGAAAAAAACCTTCAAATGGATTCCCACAGAGACCAGAAAGACCGTGACTCACGCACTAATCACAGCAGGCTAGACTACGGCAACGCCCTATATGCCGGCACCACACTCAAACTCAAGCACAAACTCTAGAGAATCCAGAACACAGCCGCACGCCTCATCCTGGACCTCCCCCGCCATGAACACATCTCACCACACCTCAAATCCCTTCACTGGCTCCCCATAGACAAAAGGATCACCTTCAAAATCCTCGTCCACGCACACAAATCCCTCCACAACACCGGCCCATCCTAACTCAACGATAGAATAAACTTCCACTACCGCCACCTCCGATCAGCCAACCTCGCACTCGCCACAGTCCCCCGCATCCAACACACCACCACAGGGGGCAGATCCTTCTCTTATCTCGCCCCAAAGGCCTGGAACTTCCTCCCCACCAACCTCCGCAAGACCCAAGACCCCCTGCTCTTCAGAAAAAACCTCAAGACATGGCTATTCGAACAGTGATCGTCCCACCCCCACTAGCGCCTTGAGACCCGCATGGGTGAGTAGCGCACTATACAAATTATTTGATTGATTGATTGACAGCCCCTATATTTTAGGGGCACAAGAAATATTTGTAATTATTTTGGCAAGGAAGTCTCTAGACGCTCTGGTCTCTCCCATTATGTCCCTGCTCAGCTTCTTGGTGTTTTCCAAAGCTGCTAAAACCAGTGCCTGCATTTCTCAGGTGTCAAGGCCCGACAAAGATTGTGTCCCGTGACAATATGATTTCTTCAGTCAGGTGATGACTCTATTGGTACAGAAGGTGCAGATGGTGGTGGATCTTATCCAAAGTCTAAGGTTCATTGTGGATGTAGAAAAAGGTTAGATCATATTCCCTCTCAACGGCTGGACTTGTTGGGATTCCTAGAAGGCACGGAAAGGGCTTGTTGATGTTGCCAAGCGAGAAATTGAGGGGGGATCATGAAAGAGGGGAGATCGCCGCTGGGTCAGACCCATATTTCATTAAGACATCTGGCACTGCACTGGGGTTGTTGGCATCGTCTATTTAAGCAATATTTCCAGGGCCCCTTTATTATCAGGCTCTTCAGAGATTAAAAATAAGGCTTCTTCACAGAGGCCAACGATATTCTCAGTTGGTCCCATTAGATGAAGAGACAAGGGCAGACATTCCTTGGCATATCACCCATATGGACACCAGGAACAAAAGAGTGATATTTCCTTCTTCGCCAGATCTTGTTTTGGAATCCAACGCAAGTCCATGGGGAATGGTTGCAAGGTGTGGCACCTATTGCACTGGGGGGAGATGGTCCAGAAGGGAATCACTATGACTCATAACTGATTAAAAGCTTCTTGCAAGCTACTGTGTAATTTAAAGTGTTGTAAAAGGGATGCTACAATGTACGGTCCTTCTTCACATGGGAAATCTTTCAGCT
Source organism: Pleurodeles waltl (assembly GCF_031143425.1). Taxonomy (NCBI): domain Eukaryota; kingdom Metazoa; phylum Chordata; class Amphibia; order Caudata; family Salamandridae; genus Pleurodeles; species Pleurodeles waltl. The sequence continues at coordinate 822,774,376 of NC_090443.1, read as the reverse complement.
GTCAGATACGTCAACAAGCGGGAGGAGGGAACTCAGTCAAAACCAGTGGTGGAATTGGCAAAGGTGCTGTGGGAGTTCTGTGTCTGGCAGAAAATACTACTGGTGGCAGAATACATGTGGGGGGGGGGGGGTGGGAGGGGGTGATGATTGGTATTCGCGCAATATGCCAGACAGCAGAAAATAGGAGTTGGATTCCAATCTGTTCATGGTGCCGGAAGGTCTTTGGGGTCCATTCTGCATGGATGTATTTGCCACCAAAAATACTGCTAAGCTGGACAGGCTCTTCATCTGCAGACTGGATCCTGCTGGCCACAGATGTGTTCTTCCAAGACTGGTCAGAAGGGGTTCATTATATATTCCTTCCATTTCTCATTGTAGCCTGGACATTGGCTTAGATTTGTAGACAAACAGTAGAGGGTTGTGTCAACCCTGGTTTCCCGCCGTGCTGCAATTCATGATAAGATTGCACTGTGCAGTTGCCTCCCTTCCCTCAGGTGTTGAAGAGCCCCTATGCCCAGTGTCCTGTATTAGTTCCTCACAACAAACTGGCCTTAGAAGCATGGAATCTTTCAAGATGCTTGCAGATGTGCCAGGATTTTTGGATGGGACTCCAGGCTACATTGAAGCCTCACAGGCTAACAGCACTGTCAAGGGTTACAAGTCAGGATGGGGCTTCTAGTGTGGCTGGTATCTGGAAAGGGGACATCACAATCTGAACAGCACATATAGGCAATTCACACCTACAGGAGTTAATTTTCGCATTTCCAGAAGGACAAAAAAATGTGTCCTTTCTGGAATTTTCATATTTTACTATTCACTCCACATTCTGTGTGGCACAGTGCCTTCAGCAAAATATTGGGTGACTGACGGGGGTGCGAACTCCTGCACCTCAGCTACTCATACTTTTGTGAAAGCCTTTTCATTGTGTTACTCCCAGGACTTTAAGTAGATGGCTTAAGCTGGTAATGTTGAGAGCAGGGGTATACACGTCCACTTTCGGTACACAGGAGTGCATGGCATCTAAGGCATTCTGGGGAGGGGCTACATTGGAGGACATCTTGAAGGTTGCAGATTGGTCTATGGTTTCTACTTTTAAAGCCTTCTATTGTACACCAGTTGATTATGTGGCAATGTCTGATAATAATTGACTTTGTACATGATGCGTCTTTGTATTTTGCTGTAGCTTCGGAAGCACCAAATCCGGCATTCATCTGGCGAGTGGATGTGGCCTCCAGCAAATCCTCAGTCTACAGTGGCTGTAGATCTGTGGACTATATATGACATCAGGAACATCAAAGAAGATGCTATGCGGCTCCTGCTGGGTTTACTTTTACTGTTTTAGCTCCTCCATTACACCCATGGATTTTAAAAGTCTACCTCGGGACACATCAGGAAGAGAGGGCGACATGCTTTAATTGAACCCTTTTATTCTGGGTATTTGTGTTATGTCATGTCCTGTGAGGACTACGGGATACTGAGAGTTCTAGTATTGATTAACAGTAAGAAGAGAGATTGCCTAATGCTCCCCTTCGTTGTTTAATAGAAGCAGGACTCTCCTTCACAACTCGCTAAGAGAATCTGCAATTAAACTTAGGGTCATAACTACAAAAAAAAAAAAAAAAAAAACATGCATACATTGTTTGCACCCATTTTATGAAATGCATAATTTATGCACAATATGGATGGAAATGTAGAACACTTAGGGAAAAATAGTTTAAGCTAAGTATTTGTACATGACACCCTGAAAACCTCTCCATCCCCCAGGACCTAAACGTTTTCAAAACCTTTTTAGATTATCCTCATTGCGCAGTTTGCTTAAAAATAGCTTTTTTTCTTTTCCTTGGAGGCCAGAAAAAACAATACTACTAGTAATGTGGAACTCTATCCTTGGGGAGCTGGACTGACCACCACCTCAGTAGTCGAGGTGGTTATGACTAAATCGCATCACTTACCAGGCCAGCATCTGTACATATGCTCGGGTGTCAAACTGCTCCCTCATCCGGAGCCAGGCCATTGACTCCTGTCTTCGTCCAGTGAACTCTAACACGTTTTCTGAGGCATGGATAAAGATAGGGGACTAAATGTGTGCCTTTATCGCTTATCCGCAAGGACAATACCCCGCCAGACGCTCGATCCAGGAGCAGACGCAAACACATTTCAAAGGATGGGAACCGTAATAAAATTGTGAACCAATGTATTTTCTTTTTTACTGCCACTGCGGTAAATTGCCACTTTGTTTACACGAGAGAGTAGCCAACAAATTTTCAACATTACATGAAGCACGTTTAGAGAACAGCAGCGAGACTTATGAACCCATTAAAGAACATAAAAAACACATCTACACCGATAGCGGCACAGCAAAGCGGTCCGGGAATTTAAAAGCCACTCGTTCATCTGCCTACTTTAGGACTCCCTTTTTTTGACAACCAATTCTGATCATAAACTCCACAGTACCAGGTCCTGACGCGACACCCGCCATTAGTACAAGATAACAATCACCTTCTATGTCATGATGCGCTTGGGATCATGTCATGATGCATTTGGCTTAAGCATCATAATGTGATGGCATCTACAAAAATAACAGCATCCCTAGCATTTTATTTTTTATTGTGATAAGTGCGGTGAAATTTATGACGTTGTCGCTATTTTATTGTTTAATCATCTCCGATTAGCTGCAGTAAAACAATTATTGCTCCTTGATGCGAGTATCCCTCCAAAGGTTTTCTGTTCAGTTTTGCATTTCATAATGTGCAGATTGTGGAATTACTGTAATATCCTATTTTTTCTTGTGATGCTGGAGACAGGACCATTACTCCTGCAATGCTGGGCTCATTTTAAGAAAATTGTCTTCTGCTACGGTGTAACCCATTCTATTCACAAGACCATTCGAGGTCGAAAAATGACTTCTCTCTGTTGTGGCAGAGCAGCTACGGTAGGATGATGATAACTTTCCTTAACTCTGCACCCCGGCACTAATAACCTCCTCACTGGTCTTTACTGCACAACGATAGCTTTTCTTTGCAAGGACTTTCTTAATCGCTAAAAGCTCTCATTTGCATCATCTGCCTGCTTGCAGGGCTGACTTTTAATGCGCGCATAGCAATGTAAAACACTTACTCTTGATTTTGCAGAATCCTCCAACTTCAGTGACCTTTTGACCCTGCAGGAATAATTTGAAATGATTAGACCATGTCTTTATTTCACAACATAAACTACAGTTTCATTTTAAACGTTGGGATGACAGCGTAAAATGTGCCACCCCAACAATACCGAGCATTGGCATAGCCAACTGGTCTCATCTTTTGTGCCCTATTGGCTTTACCAATGGTTTTTGGCCATGTTGCATAGACATTGGATAAGTCAGGCTCACAAAGAACACTTTAATGTTTCTTTTAGTAGGTGGATTATTTTTCCACATGGCCACATTTCAAATTTGTTCTGAAACAGACTGCTAGCAAACTATTTTCTTTTATGAAAAATAGTTTTGTATGAGGATTTCCTCCGATTCCCCACCTATTGATAATGGGTGCAACATACATCTGGGACAATAAGTACATTTTTGACAGAGTATGATATCAAGCATTGCACCTTTGTGTCCACAAGCTAAATGTCTTGTCGAGAAGTTCAACAAAGCTTTTAATTAATGTATAGAACTGACTGTACTGGAGCACATGCCACCGTAGATCCACAACACCACATAGTTTCAGGAACCACAATATTTCTCATTCAACTACTGTGTTTACATCCTTGAATTTCTCAGCAACAGATTTAGCTTGTGGACACAAAGGTGCAATGTTTGATATCATACTCTGTCAAAAATGCACTCATCGTCCAAGATGTATGTTGTACCCATTATTAATAGGTGGAGAGTCGGAGGAAATCCTCACATAAAATAATTTGTCATAAAAGAAATGAGTTTGCTATAAATATGTTCATAAAACAATTTGAAATGACACGTGGAAAAATAATCTTCTACCTACTAAAAGAAACATTGAAGTGTTCTTTGTGAGCCTGACTTATCAAATGCCTGTAACACTTGGGCCCTTAAGAAAAAACATGCAGGAACAGGAGTACAAAATCGTATTCCTGGAGATATTTTCCCATTCTTAAAGGGCAAACTTGTAATGGTGTGGTAATACTGCAACCAGAAATTACTACAACGCACAGTATCAGGATTTCCAGGTGTGGTATTAACACATTAGGAGCTCTGTGACTCAATGTAACGAGGGCCAAGATGAGATAATGTATGTTATTCCCCTCATTAGACACTACCTCACTAATGAAAGATCTTGAGCATAGGATTTAAGCACATCTCCCACATTTCTGAAACTCAGCAAACACTTCTTCAAACAATCCTTTGTATCAGACCGTAACCACTATCAAATGCTACATGCTACCCATACTTACGGACAGTGAGCCTTAAGTGAAAGTGCAAACACGCTGCAGACGTGCTCCCATCTATCCATCTGAACCATCCCTGCCCAAATGCTTCTCTGAGTTCTCTACAGACTGCCTTTCCAGACCTCCTCTAGTCATGCTCTTCCTGTCTTGATATAATAATCCAGCAGTGCTGAAATCGCAGGACTTCTCCTAGGAGAAAGAATAAACACTAAGAGCTTGTGACCAGCCCAAACAGAACCTAGTTCCCGAAGGATACTGGAAAATGCTTTACTCTCATTATGAAGAGTAGTACTTCTGATGCAATAGCAGTCATTGTCTTCTACCTCAGGAGAAGTACCAGAAACAAACTAACCTTACTCAGTGCTATAATATAAAACAGGACCGCAGCTAAGCATTCCAAAAGAAGCTTCCTGAAATTTGCAGAACGGGATGCAAAGTTGCATAGCCAAGGAGGACACTAGCTGTTCTGTATACAAAAAAATGATTAATAAGATCGTCCATTAATTTGGGAAAACATTTCTCATTCTTTTAATTCAGACCACAGTTGTGCAAGATGTCTAAAATGCAACACTGAGCTTTAATTTATATCTCAGTGCAGTCCAAGATTGAGTTTAATTTTAGGAGTACACATCATCAGAAACTCTATGAAGTTGTAGCACACAATTTCTCCGGAAATAGCTATTGTGGATGTCAGATTTACAGAATATGCACGACTTAGCATCACCCTGCTGAGTGTGACAAATGCTGGACCCCATGTCAAGTTGGACAGGATGGTGGGATGATTGCAGGTTAACTGCTGAGATCACACAAGCATTGTCTGTGACGGATTTACCCACAACATTATGAGTATGCTTAAAGCACAGATTCACCCTTGGGTCTGCTGGCATGCTTATTGTTACCCGACTAACAATACTCATTCCATCAACCTCTGCAAATGAAAGGCTGAGTGGACCTGCTAGGATTCGAACCTGGGCCATGAGATCAAACAACTATGTATTGGTTCACTGCCCCATCAGATCAGGCCAATGAGGAGCAGTGTGACAAGTTACAATACTGTGTGTAAATTTGAGGGGTTTATACACCCTTCAGTGCATGCTCTCTGTGCTTTCATAGCTAAAACAATGGGGGTGGAAAAGGGGGCAGGTGGTACACATTTTCTGCCACACCCTCTAGAAAGGGATGTACATTAGAATTTAATTTTGACTACCAAACCATGACCTACCTCAATAAGTTAGCTGAACACTACTTTGAGTCTCTTTATTGATCATGAAATAAAAACATCATCCCTGATTTCTTGATTTGACAACTACAGCGCTGTACCAGTACTGTATTAATCTTTCCCTGTTTTTCTTCTGCACTGGTTTAGTAGTGGTACCTTTTGCTTTCCACCTTCTGATGTCCACTCTCATCACTCTACTTTCACTGTTTTCCCTCATTACTTTATCAATATATTTACTCACCTTATGTGTGCTGTAGTTCATGCCATAAGTTTTACTGTCTGTTTTCCGCCCCCGCCATGCACAATCTTTCATCAAAAGTTTTACTGCAAATATTACATTTATATCATCAATTATGTTATCAAGGGTGATGAGTGCCGTTATTTGTGGGGTAATTAGCAGTGCATGGCGAGGGAGCAAGTTATAGTTACCTTAGGGCACAAGCTGTAGTTACTTGAGATAAATCTAACTATAACAGGTGAATTTCTATGGTTTGGTACGTTTAAAATGTAAGCTTAACTATAACGCTGTCCCCTGCCCCCTTTTCTTATTTTTTTACATTTTAGACTGGGGCTCGGCAGAAGCCGAATCCCAAGATGGCTGCCAACACTTCCTTGTTGAAAATCCCTATGGAAAAATGCATGGGGGAAAAAGGTTTTTAGGACCCCCGCACCCCCCTTTTTCTCTGCCCAGAAACTTTCCTGACAGACACTAACGTGAGCATCGAAGTTTTTGTAAAAAATTTGTGAAGATTCATAAACCAACGCCAAAGATACAGGCAAGTAAAAAAAAAAAAAACATTTTTTCTGTAGAAACTAGGTCCTAACTATAACTAACTAGTGGATCGCCACTAGGATATATATATATATATATATATATATATATATATATATATATATATATATATATATATATATATATATATATATATATATATATGTATGATTTATTAACAAAAAAACAAAGGTTACAGGGACGTTATAGTTAGGTTCACATTTTAAACATACAAACCCATAGAAATTCATCTGTTATAGTTATTTCAAATAACTAACATGCCCTAAGGTAACTATACCACGCGCTCCCCCCCATGCACAATTTTCTCATCATTAAATTATTTTATTGCAGATGTTACAGGGAGTTTATCAATGATGTTATCAAGGTTGTCATGAGTGCTGTAATTTGTGGGGTAATTAGCAGTGCATGATGAAGGAGCGAGTTATAGTTAACCTTAGGGCACGAGTTCTAGTTACTTTAGATAACTAGAAATATAACAGCTGAATTTCTAAGGTTTTTGTATGTTTAAAATGTAAGCCTAACTATAATGTCCATGTAACCACTGTTTTTTTTCCAGTGAATTTCTATGTTTTTTTTTTTAACAAAATGTAATTTTAATTACTATACACTAATTCAACTTCTGCCATCCACCCAACTCCACGCCACGCACATCCCTTGGCCGTGCGACACAGGGGTTGGCGGCCAACCCCTTATAACCACCCAGAGAGTTTTTCAAGACTTGCATGAATTATATACTTAGAATGAGATATTTTATGACAAATTGAAAAAAAAAATGTATTTGTCAAGTAAAAAGAGTGAAGTCACCTCTTGGTATATACTTTAAATATTTGAATATGAAAACTAAAGCAGGAATGTGACTTCTGACACACCTAGAATGGAACCCTCAACCTTCAGGGTGAGGGCCTGAGACCTTCACTTCTAGGCCACGGGTGTCTCTTTGCTATGTGGTTTCCAATACAGAGGTAGGACAATCAACCAAAAGATTTTGATGGCAAAAAGACGTAAAATGTTCCATCACTAGGAATGTTTAACATTCACACACTAGTAAATAAACATACACACTGTTGTGAGATATCAGGATTTGAACCTTCAACCTACTGAGGGAAAGTCCTAGAGCTTTACCATTATGCCAGATATGAGCCTGGTCTGCTGTGCATCAAAGCTATAATATTAAAACTAAATATTTTGCTTGTGTGCCGCTTTCAAGTCGTTCTATGGAAAGGCTATTGACATTGCAATGCACTCACCATAGAATAACTTCAAAGCAGCAGGCCAGCAAGATGCTTGGTGCCAGGGCAGGACCACAGCCCTGAAGGCCCCAGCTGCCTTAGCTGGCTCCCCACGTCCTGCGGGAGCTGGCATTGCTCCTGCAAGCAAGGAACAGCTTTAAATTGCAGTTCCCTGCTTTCTGGAACAATGTTTTCATCTTGTCATCGTTCAGCATACTGAAATAACATAGCCCCTGGGAGGCGGTTTCTGAAGCTGTGTTTGGAAGTGGGTGCGGGGAGGGCTGTGTGCATATAGGGGGGGAGGATTAGGGAGGGTAGGGTTTGGCCACATTTATTTCAGTTCAATTGCTCCGACGAAGGGTGGCAGTCCCTGGGGCACTTTCAGGCCCACCTGCCTACATAATAAGCAGTGTCCCGGGTAGGTGGTGGTCCTCGGGAATTTCATAAGCACTAGGAAGAGGGGCACTGTGACCCCCTCCTATTTGTTTGCTATGCCCACGGGACCTGGCCCACCCAGGGGCAAAATAAAAAGTAAGAGGGATAGGGGAGTTCTTGTGGGGCCCCTGCACCAAGGCTGTGGGGTTAGGGTGACAGTACCCTGCCCCTTTTCTTTTTTTCCCCCTTTTTTTGAGACTCGGCTGAAGCAGTCTCAAAATAACTGCCAAAACTTCCAGGTTGAAGTGTTGGCAGCCAATCATATCTCTGAACAAGATTGTGAGTATTCTCGAATCCCATCTCAAAATGAACAGATTTACACGAAATATTAAAAAGGCTTTTTTTCTGGACCAAAAGCTACCTTTCTGCCAAATTTGATATAATTCCCTCCAGCCGTTTGGGCTGTAGCCATGTTCAAAACCCCTTTTCTCCACCCCCTCTTGACGGATCACCCCGAACCTTCCCATGCACACCTTTTTTTGGAAACCTTTGTGAAGAGTTGTCAAACGGTGGCAAAGATATAGGTAAGTCAAAAAATGCTTTTTCTATGGAAACACGGTCTTAACTACTTAACTATAACGGCCTGTAGGTAATGTGTATGTGTGTGTGTGTGTGTGTATATATATATATATATATGGTGGTTCTGTCATACACCATTATCCATTTAGAAATACACCATTTGGCTTGCAAGGCATATCCTGCATCCAATTTAATATTGCTGAAGAGTTCCTTGGTGTGTTTGCCGCTTGCTTCAATGCGCTTTGTAAGGGTGTCTTTTTTTGCGTCTGAGTCGCTGGTAATATTTGTTTAGGGCGCACTTGAAAATGGATCGGTCTGTGGTAATTATGCTGGTGCTCCATCAGCTCTCCAGTAGTTTGCACTTGTGTTTCATTGTCCTGAGTTCTATTGTGTACCAGATGGCTTGTTTGGTTGCTCTGCGGGTCCTGGCTTGTTTAATGGGGCAACTTGGTCAGCAGTGTTGGTGATCCAGGTGGCGAAGTTCTGCTGGTTACAGGTTGGTTGAGGGGCAGGGCTGGGAGTTGATGAGGGCGTCCATTTATTGGGTCTGCGTTACTTTGTTCGAGCTGTGAAAGGTGGCGTTGGAGTGGGCCTGATGATCCTGTGATGGTGAAGTGGATAATGGAGTGGTCTATCCAGGTGAGTTCTGTGGCATGGATGTAATTGACTGCCGGTGGCCGTGAAAAATCAGGTCCAGTGCGTGTCCTGCTCTGTGTGTGGTTGGTGACCAGCTGGGTTAGACCAATGTTGCTCATGTGTTCCAGAAGGTTGGTGGAGGTTTTGTCCATGGGTTCATTCAGGCGCAAGTTAAGGTCTTTTAAGAGGGAGCAATGCTTGGGCTTGATGGCTAGTGGGGCATGAAGTCAGTGATGGTGTTGCAGAAACTGTTACGTGATCCTGGCGGTCTGTAGGCGAGGGTGCCTCTCGTGGTTGTTCTGTCATTGGTTTAGATTTGGAAATTGAGACGTTGGTGTTGTTCTCGGTGGTGGTACATCGGATTGTTTCTTTGTGGATGATGACGATGCCTCCGCTGTGTTTGCTGGGGCGGTTTCGGTGTGCCATCTTGAAGCCACTGGGTGTTTTGCGGTGGCAATGTCAGGGGCAGAAGAGGGGTTGAGCCAGGATTCTGTGATGCCAATTGCATCAGAGGCGAGGGTGGTGATGATGTCCCAGACTTCAGTGGCACATTTGCAGAGAGATCGTGCATTGAGCCGGAGGCATCGGAGAGGTTATGGGGAGCGGTTAGTGGAGTGGCATAGTGCTCTGTGAAGGTGGGAGGTCCTGAGTTGCAGGTGAAGATACAGCGGTGGCAGGTGAATGAGGATAACCGAGGCAGCAATTGTTTGGGGGTCCAGGGCCCAGAGTTCAGGGAAAGAGTACCTGTGGGTGGTTGGAAGGGCAGGGTTCCTGGCACTGGGCACGGTCCAGGTGCAGACGTGGTTGCTTTTGGTGCACCTTCTGCACCAGACCTTTCAACCTAGACCAATATTATTCTACAGTTCTTGCTTCCACAAAATACATACTTGTTCCCATGGTATTTATTAGTAATACCTTACATTACAGACAGGCTGAGTAAGTGGAGATTGCAGGCCATCATTTTGGCCTACGAACGTCCCACTGGGATTCAAAAGTCTGCGTTTGATACATCTTATATTTTACAGCATCAAGGTGTGTGTCTCACAAAACGACTAACTGCTTCAGTTTCTGAAGCTAAATACCATAGGTTTAGAGCTTTTGCTGAGTACAGTACAACTTCGTGAAATAAAAAACAAACAATGCTATCCAGGAATTCAAATGATTTCCTTTCAGGCTGGGCAACAGGAGTGAGGCATAGAATTCTTGACAATAATGGGCCATAGAAACTTGTGGTAACCCGTGAGCATAGGGCGTGGTTGTGGTCCTTGAGGTCTCCTGCCGTTTGCTTATGAGCATAGTGTGGTTACTCCTTGCTAGATTCATCTCCACTGGAACATGTTTTGCCAAATTTGCCAGCATAATTGTGTATAAACCTGCAGTTGTTGAAATACTGCAGCACACTCAACCTAATCTGGAATAGCTATGCATCCAGTGGTAACTTATGTTCATTGGTGCTGGATGTCTGTGCAACTGGTTCCTTCCATGGAACAGTTGCAATGGCCACAAGGATACCACCTGCTACATTCTTGAGAATTTTGAACATAGTCATTCAAGCGATGCAGGAAGAAATGGCCTTCAACCTGAATTTTGTCTTAAGAATATTTGGAACGAAGCAAAGTACTGACTTTAAGCCATTACAACATTTACTACCATTGTACAATGTATTAACAGCCTGCATCGTTCCACCCATTGCACTTGAGACAAATTTCTGAAACCTTACACGACTTAGGCCCTTATGTCTAAGCTGTGCGATTTCCTAATGGCGATTTTGAATCAGTAGAAATTGATATTAGGAAGTTACAATTTACATACATTCCTTTTAGGATTCACAAATAGCGATTTCTACAGATTCGCTATTTGGGAATCGGAATTTTGTACTCATAGGCCAAAGTCACCTTAGACTAGCTTTAGAAAGACTAATTCCATTCACTAGTTTGAAAAATGATAGATTGAACTGTGGCTTTTTGAGAAGTTACAGGTAAATTATTAATTTAGCTATTATGGGTAAAATGCAATTATATCTAACAATGGCCATTGAACATAAGATCAATCAATTATATTTCTCTTGAAGGTAGACAGACTATCCAGAGTAGCAGTCAGAGGGACATGAATAGGTAGTCCTGTAGAAAATAGTACAGGTCCTTTATATTATTTTGGGTATAGGATTTGGATCATATTTTTTTTTTTCAAATGCCAGTCACTTGCACAATATCAATCTAAATCTTTAGATCCTTGTTTTAGCACTCGGAAAGCATATACTGAAAAAAACATTTGACAGTATTACTAGCACCAGTAAAAGGCTATGTTATTGTCTTTTTACTTTTGTTCACATTTTTTATATGTTATTTATTATATTTTTTACATGTTATATGAGACACTCAGGATAACAACTGTAAGGAAATCAGTCAAAAAATGTAATAGTTGTACATCTCTGCATAGTAGCGGGACAAAGGAGTTTGACAAAGATGTACATGACAAGCATTAACCAATTTCCACGTTTCCTTAATGGTTATGTCCTTGAGATGAAAACAGTATATTGATGGATGGAGCATGGACGTCTGCAGGTGATGAAAGTATGAGCCATAAATGCAGTACACAGAGCACTGAGTGGCATATAACAAAACATACCAGAGCATCAAATAGCATAATGACATTTGGAGATTTAAGGGCCGATGACACTAACTGGCATGCGATGAGACATACCCGAACACATGCATTAATATATGATGGTGTGCACGAAATGCATATATAATCTAATTGTGTGACAATGACATACCAGGGCATTCCTGGTCACATGGCATTGTTTTGTATTTGGTAGGGCATACTTATAGCACTTGCTGCCATACATTGGGGTACCTAAGCACATCAAGGTAGTAACTAGCATATGTTGGGTGTACCAGCAAACAATGATAGTTGCATAGCATGACGTGGTGACAGTCTTCACTGAATTCTGTGTGCTTGATATTTGAAATCAAACTTGGACACTCGATATTTTTGAAGTTGAGACCTTACCATGCTATACACTCACGAAACTGTTGAGACTTGAAAAAATATGTATCTAAAGAAGGCATTTGCAAACGATATCAGTGTATTTTAAGAAAACAACAAACTAACAATGCTAATTTATTTATTGAAGAAGTCCACATTTAGTGATGTGTTTATTTTTTTAAATTAACTCAATGGTACTTGGATGGGGGAAATTAGCTCATTTACAGAACATTGTCACCTGATATTTTTAAACTAAATTGTTGACGCTTTTCCCCACTATTTTTAAAGCTTACTGTGTGAACCTATTACAGAGTGACGCTTTCTGTTGATGATGATGGAGTTTTAAAGAAGTTTATGAATTTAATATTTCATTATATATTAGCTGTTGGAGGACTGAGCTCTAAATCTGTTATACCTTAGTTCTACTTAGCCTGTAAGAGCTGATTAAGAGACTGTGGTGTAGGACCTGCGATTGATTATGTTTTTTGTGTTTCGAATGAGTAACTCCCTGAAAGGGACATGATGGGGAATGTATAAGTGAAGGGAGAATTATTTGTGTTTCGGAAAATAATGTGCGTCATAGCAACCTTAACACTGGGTGTACTGAAATGACAGTGAAAACCTATGAATCTTTTAGCCGTCTTTGTTTTATTTTTTTATTGGAAGTATTTCTGAAATGCCTAGCAGTCCGGGCAGCAGAGCGCTCTACAAAGTAACAGCACACGCAACCAACACGCCAGGCAAGGAAGGTATGTCTATTTACAGTGAGAACTCAGGGGAATGTTCATACCGCTTCAGCGTTCCGAGGTTTTTAAATTTAGAGTTTTTTTCGTCTATACAAACACTGAATGAATGAGCACAGGCCTGTAGCCATTGCTTAGCTTTTAACCATCAAGAATCCTGAAGAAGATGCCCATAGGTGAGGCACAAAGCAGTTCGCTAAGTGAGCTCCTGGACTGGAGGAGGGAAGGAGCTTTGACAAGAGAAGAGACTGAAACAAGGATACCCAATGTTGCCATATATTTTTTTGTTAGAAGACTGAAAACAGACATTGCCACTATTGTTGCTCTTAGCACCTTGGTGGAATATCTTTTCCCAGGGTGGAGCATCAGAGCTGAGTAAACCAAATTGTTAGGGCGTTTTCTGCTGTGTTAGTTGTTGACTATGAACTGCTGACAGATTCCATCCGCACAGAGAGGGAGTAGAGTGAAGACAGAAGCCCCTCTCAGGAACTTAGCTGCCACAGGTCGGAGAAGAGGTTCTAAAGCTATTGTAACCAGAGTCAGGTTCTGCAGAGCTCATTCTTTCCAGAGCAGTTGCAGGTCGAAAAGGAGCAGTCGCAGGTCAAAGGGGAGCATGCGGGTAATTGCAGAACTCATGAACACTAACATCAAGGCCCATCTACAGAAAAGAGAACATCCTAGCAAGATGTATATGAGAACCATTGAGGGAATCAAGGCAATAGTCCCATCTAGCAGTACCTGAATTTAATACTGGGAAGCAGTTAAAGGTACGTGCAAGGAAATGAATCTTTTTGCATGGTATCCCCAAAGTTTTGGACTGATGCTGCTTGTTTTTCGAATTTGAGAGTGCACTGAGGCCTGCTAACCAGACTTCAGTGGCGGTGTCTTAACTCTTACAAAATGTATTTTGAATTGGCTGCCTCCAATTGGCATAAGCTGACTTAGTTATAAGTCTCTGGTATATGGTACCCACAGCCTGTAAGTTAGATTGTCCACCTAGGGATACAGCACTGGTTGTGCCATACTGAATGTGAAAGTACCCACTGGCTCCCAGCCTACCACTGCAGCCTGGAAGGGCAGTGTAAAACTGCAAGTTCAACTTAACCATTTAAGCCAATGGCAAAGCCTCCACTTCCTTTAACAACATAGCTGGAATGAACAAAGTTCTTCAGGGATCAGGATGTTTTAGGACAGATTGTATGAATCTGGCAAGATAGAAAGAGATATAAACAATTGTTAATTACTATAAACCACTGATTGTACACATTTCAAAGGTTAAAGTGCTGTGGAAGGGGAATTTGTGGGTGTTCAATGATGTAAAAGAAGCAAAGATAAGGGTGGTTTTAGGGTAAAGATGCAGGTAAAGTGAGGAAAGTGATATTTTAGGGTTGAGAGTGTGAGTACAGGTAAAGGGAAGAAAGGAATGAATTAATTTAAAAAAAGGTGGTTTGGGGGCAGGGCTTCTCTGAAAATAAAAAATGAAGACCAAATAAACAAATTATTAAAATAATTAATGTCGATAATACCAAAGCAGAAAAGGACTGTGATAAGGTTATGCAGATCTTTTTAAATTCTACCAAGAGCTATAGCAGGAAACTTTTAAGCCCTCTGAATTATGGACCAAAAATGTTTAACCAAGTTAGAATTAAGCAAATTAACAGAGGAAAAATATAGACCTCTGCTTGCCCAGTTTACTCAGTAGAAATTATTAATAATTAAATAACTTGCATACCATGGGAGAACACCCCCCCCCCCTCAGTGAAATTAATAATAGGTCTGCACACCTCATTGTATTATTTCACTTAAATGCATGGTACAAACACTGATTTGTCCACCATCATTCAAGAAAGAAAAAACTAGTTATATTTTCAAAACTGGGAAAAAATCCATTACTTTGCAACTCCTTCCAACCATTAACTCTTTGCAATTCGGATTATAAAATCTTTACAAGAGTATTCACGATAAGACTAGCTTGAATTATAGGACAGTTGATATTCCCATATCATACAGGGTTTAATCTAGAAAGAATATTAGCCACTAATACTCATTACACATGGGAATCTATAGCATATGGAAACCAGATTGGCCAGAATAGGCAAACTCAAAAAGTAATTTTATGTTAAGTGGCAAATTTTGTTTTCAGCAAGTGCCTTTATGGAATTTCCTAAAGGCCAGATATATCAAAGAAATGTTTTGCATTTCTTAAACAGCGAATTTTAAGAAATCGATATCTGAGAAATGCAAAATGAGATGTAAGAAAATAGCAAATCCCTAAGCGATTTCTTAAAAATCGCAATTGCTATTAGGGAAAGAGATTCCATTCATCCAAATGGGTTTGAAGGCCCATAGGTGCAAATTGTTTTGCATTTCGTAATTTGCTAATTCCTGTTAGGAATTCATAATTTAGGTAATGCAAATCGAAGGGTGCTGGGGGGGAGGGGGCTAAGGTGCCCTTTGATGCACCCCCTCAAAAGACATTGTGCACATGTAAAGCACACACATGCTCTAGGGGCGTGTGCGCGCTACATGGCACTTTTAAAAATGCATTTTTAATGAATTTTTTTAAAGGGCACGTTACCCCCAAATGTGAATTTGTGGTAACTGCATTTCCTAAATGCCCAGTTCGCATTTAGAAAAAGCATGATACATGTGCATAGGTAATCACAAATAGGCATTCCCTATGTGCGATTACCTATTTAAGGAATTGCTATTTTAGTGATTCCTTAAATTGTACTGCGAATGGCTTTCATAAATCCTGAAAGGCAATTTTGCATTCGCAAACAGGGGAATTTAGCAATTTGCACTGTTTGGGAATGCAAAATAGTTTGATACATCTGGCCCCAAGTGTTTTATTTATTTAGTTATTTTATTAATTGTATTTGTCATTTTCGAACATAACATATAACAAACACAATGCAGTGCAGAATCATCTACCAGAACAGTATCACAAATGATCAACAGTTTATCATTGAGGGACTTATAAAGTAATAGTGATTTCTAAAAGTATTAGTTGGGCATTTAACCATGAAAGGCTCAGAAGGGACAAAGTGTAGACAACAAACTGCGCTATCAGGGTATCAGCATCAATCTGTTTCAGTCAAGGTCTGCGAGAGAAGCGGAGAAGCGGCAGTTCTAGCTAAATAGTCCCTCAGTGGTTGCCAGATATCTCTAGGCCTACACATAGCGGGCTGAAGCAAGGTCTACAGCTTGCTGGTGTTGTTGCAGTATGTGAGACTGACCAACCAGGAGACAGCACTGGGCGCAATCCTAGAACGAATCCCCAATGAAGCGCTGTTTCCCACCTTGCTAACAGGAGCGATATTGCCGTAAGGCGTCTAATGGACTTTGGCAAATCGCCAGTATAACCAAGCAGGTCAGTAAGTGGGTCAGGGCTGAGAGGCCATCCCACAAAGACCAATAAGCGATCATGTACCTCACGCCAATCGAGGCTAATGTTAGGGCAGGTCCATGACGTGCAGAAAGTCTGCAGTCGGTGCCTGGCACGTGGGGCAGGCTGATGAGCAGGCTGGGTCGATACGAGCACTGGGGGCAACATAGGCTCATCTGAGGAATTGAAAGTCTATAAGCTTGTGATGCGGACTGTGCGAGACAAATCGACTTTGCACACAGCATGCCTCCCATACTCTTTGGGGCAGACGACATCCCAAATCCCTTGCCAGGATTCCCTGATCGCAGCATCCGGAACTGGAAGGGCCTTAATACACAATGTATATAGATTGGAGACCAATCTAGCCCCCAAGACAGCAGAAACCACGAGTGAGAGTGGAGGAAACTCGGCCAGCACCAGTGGGTATATGGAATAACATGCACACAAAGCAATTTGTAGTCGGCATAGTATGAAATACCTGCAATTGTTTGGCATCAGAAAAGCGCGAGTCTGTGGTGCGGGAGAATATGTGATCATCCAGAAAGACATCTCCGAAGTTGGACGGTCTGCAGCGTATGTTGAACTAATGCCTCCTGTGTAATGGGTATGAGGGTGTTATTGATTATCTGCAAGATGGGGGAGAACAATGAATCATAGTGAAGTAGACAGGCAAGTTTACGCCAGGCCCAGCTGGTTGTGGAAAGAGTCTTAATATCTCTACAATGGATTGGGACACCAACGGGCAGCAGGGCACTCAACGGCACAGGGGCCGCCAGGTCACCCTCAGGGATGGAGTAAGGCAGGCATCAGGGTGGAACCAATGGTATGTATGCTGACATTGCACCGCCAAATAGTACAGTTGGAGGTGTGGAACCCCGAGGCCAGAACACTCATAAGGAAGTGTGAGGACCTCCCAGCGAATGCATGGGTGTCTATTCACCCATACCAATCTAGTAACCAGGCCACAAAGTGCTGCAAAAAAACGAGTTGGGTAGCGGAATCTGGATGTTCGTGAAAAGGTACAAAAACTGCATTTTAACAAGTGCTATCTGACCCGCCGTGGAAAGTGGCAGCTTCACCCATCTGTCCACCTGGGCAATGAGACTCTCGACTGTGGGACACTAGTTTATATCACCTGCTTCTTGACTCTGTGGATGCCTAGATATTTCGCAGGGTCATGGCACCTGCGCAATGGGAACTCCATCACAGGTGGATGTCAGGAGTGACATCAGTTGATGGGAAAAGCTCCGACTTGTTCCAAATTGTATGTAAGCTGGAAAATTCGCCAAAAAGATTTACCTCATCCAGTATTGGAGTGAGACTGATATCTGGGTGGTGAATGAAAAATAATATGTCATAGGCCTACAGTGACACCAGGAGAGGTCTGCTAGTAAATTGCAGCCCCCTGTGTATGTGCCCCTCCCTCAAATGCCGCACCAAGGGATCCATCGCCAGTATGAAGAGCATTGGTGACAGTGGGCACCCTAGCTGTGTTCCACATACAACAGAGAAAAGGGGGGCCTAGAACACCATTGAGCCGTATACCCACAGTGGGTTGTGAATTTAGCAGATATATCAACTTGGTATAACCACAAGGGAACCCAAACTTCCCTAGTACAGTGTATAAGATGTGCCACTCGAGGGAGTCAAAAGCCTTTTCAGCATTCAATAGAGCAACAGCTGGCGGTACCCCCGAGACTCTATTTAGCACAGAGAATACAGTGCAAAGATTAATGCTGGTTGAACGGTGTGGCACAAATCCAGCTAAGAGGGAGAGGCAGGTGGCGATCATCTTGGCTAGTATTTTGTCAAAATTTAATAGAGGAAGGGGTCGGTATGACCCACAGTATAAGGGGTCTTTATCGGGCTTAGGTAAGAGTGTAATTACCGCCCCTCACATGGTTGTTGGGAGGACCCCCTATTCTATTGCTTCAACGTAAACTGATATGAGATGCGGACTAAGTATGTCTTTGTACTTCTTGTAGAACGCCCCTGTAAACCCCTCCAGCCCCGGAGCACGCATTCCCGCAGGTGAGTCAATAGCCTGTACCACCTCCTTGACAGAAAAGGTTCATTGAGAAATTGTTGCTGTGCTGTAGTCAGCCAGACCATAGCAATTTCATTGCGATATGCCTGCAATGCCGGACACGGCGGTGTCTGATGTGCTGAATACAGCCAGGAGTAGTATGCATAAAGTTCTGCTTGAACCTCGGAGGTACCAACTGCCATGTTACCATCCAATCTTTTGATTTCTAGAATGTGGGACGCTGAACATGATGGCCTGAACAGCCTGGCCAACAGCCTCCCGGGTCTATCTCCTTCACCATATCTACGGGCTTTGGCGTATCTGTCTATGTACTGCATCTCCCTATTCGCCAGGGAAGCAAACTCGTCAAGCAAGGGTTTCCAACGGTGTAGTGGAAGGGCATTCTCAGCGTGCTCCATCTCATGGTCAGTAGCAGAGACCTGCGCCTCCACCGCTGTCAGCCCTCGGCGTATCTCTCTAAGGATACCAATGTGTGTAGAGATGCAAACACCTCTGGCATATCCCTTAAAGATGTCCCAAAGCACCGCCCAGGTGTTCACAAAGCCCTCATTTAACTTGAAAAAGTCAACAATTGCCTTCCTTAACGCTGCACAAAGTGGGGTGTCTTGTAATGCCATATCCGGAAATCTCCAGAATTTCCTGGTACCGCGTGTTCCGGGGATAGCAACTGTAAGAAGTACCAGTGAGTGATCAGACAGTGTGCGGGGCAGGTGTTCAATCGCTGTGACCCAGTGTGCAATAGTTTGGGTGATCAGCCAGTAGTCAATACGTGACCAGGTGCCATGAGGTGCTGAATGAAAAGTATAAGCGAGGCCTCCACCATTGAGCAAGTGCCACGGTTTGTGAAGTGCCAGAGTACTGCAAAGGTCCCCAAGCGCCCGCAGAGAACGAGGTTTGGAACTCGGAGAGTGAGAAGTAGTGTCAAGTGCGGGGTCCCTTGCTAAGTTGAAATCCCCACCCATCTGGACATGCTCTACGTCAAAACGGTCTGTGTTCGTGAAGATCTTGAAAAAAGTCTGGAGTGTCCATGTTGGGTGCATAGGAGCTTATGATTATCCAATAGCCCCATTACCATCAGGTATCTACCATCACTATCCGACCATGTCGATAATGGCTTAAACTGTACAGTTTTATACACCAATATGCAACCCCTGGGAGTAAGTGCTGTAGCTAGCAAAATAGCGATGTGGGCCCCATATGGACGTAAACGAGGGAGCAGTTCCATTGGGGAGATGAGTCTCCTGTAAAAAAGCAATCTGCACCGCATATCTGCGAAGGTATTGCAGCACCAATTTGCCCTTGCAGGGGTTGTTGAGGCCACGTATGTTCCAGGACAGGAGTCGGAGTTCTAATAAGTTTCTCGCCGCTAAGGCATCAGCCCTCATGTGTTGGGTATGCGCGGCCATGTACAAAGCGGTTAGGAGTATCATTACACTGCACTACCAAACAGGACAACGTATTAACACCCATCCCATAGATGTAGGATAACCCTCCCACATCCGGCCTAAAAATGCTTAGTGAATCCCATATAACCCAAACGAAAGAGTTTCTTCCCTTCGGTAATGACTTTTCTGGTGGATACATTAGCTACCTGTGGATTCCTCACCTATTGAATACTCCCCTTGCACCAGCATCTGACGGAAATCTTCCTAGCTTCTGCACGTCGATGAGGACTTCACAATTGCCTACGTGACGCCGTCTGTACCAACATTTTTTTACGTGCCTGAGACTAATAGGCCATTGAGACAATCAATCAAATAACAATATTTAATAACATCCAAGATAAAAACATCATTCCAAAAACTCATTTTTTTTCTTCTAAATAAATACATAAATAAATATATACAGAATATGTACAAGCGCTCAAATACCAAGAGGAGCACATCCAAGAATAACTTGGTTAGACCAGACAGGCAACGGGGAGGCGGGTGGGACCGTGAGGAATCCACAGGTAGCTAATGTATCCACCAGAAAAGTTGTTACCGAAGGTAAGTAACTCGTTCTTCTGATGGCTACAACTACCTGTGGATTCCTCACCTATTGAATAGAGTCCCAAAGCAGTACGGCACTCGGTGGAGGGTGCCTGAATGGTCAAACCAAGAAATCCTGCAGCACTGACCGTGCAAAATGGCCATCCCTCCTAACCTCAGAATCTAAGCAGTAATGCTTCGCAAAAGTGTGGAGGGATGATCAAGTTGCGGCCTTGCAGATGTCGAATACCGGAACACCCCTAGCCAAGGCTGAAGAGGCTGACTTAGCTCTGGTGGAATGAGCTCTTATTCCATCAGGGGGTTCCTTCTTTGCTAAAGAATAACACAGTTTAATGCAAAGAAAGACCCACCTGGAGAGTGTTCTCTTGTGGACTGCCCTTCCTCTCCTCTTTCCCACGTGCCCGATGAAGAGTTGATCCTCCAACCTGAAATCCTTCGTTCTGTCCACATAGAAGCTCAGCGCTCTCCTCGGGTCTAAGCGGTGTAGTCTTTCTTCCTCTTTCGAAGGATGAGGTGGAGGATACAACGAGGAAAGAGTAATTGTTTGGGCCATATGAAAGGGTGAAACAACCTTCTGGTCCGCAACACCACCTTATCCCCATAAAAAGATGTGTAAGGGGGTTTAACAGATAGAGCCTGCAGCTCACTCACTTTTCTTGCTGAAGTAATTGCAACAAGGAAAACAGTCTTCAGAACCAATAATCTTAAAGGGCAAGAATGCATAGGCTCAAACGGTGAACCAATAAGAAAAGTCAAGACTAGGTTTAGATCCCACTGGGGCATAATGAAAGGAGTGGGAGGAAATATATTAATGAGACCTTTTAAAAATCTTAGTACTATAGGGGATTTAAATAAAGAGGGCTGGTCTGGAAGATATAGAAAGGCTGACAGAGCCGACAAATAGCCCTTAACTGTAGCAACTGCACAACCCCTCTGTGCTAGGGACAACGCAAAAGACAAGATTTCCGATAAGTGGGCACGTAAGGGATCAATTTGCTTCTCTCCACACCAATTCACAAATTTAGCCCACCTGCTTGCGTAGATAGATTTAGTGGAGTGTCACCTGGCCGATAAAATAACATCCACTACCTCAGGTGGGAGAGAAAAGGAACTCAGGTTGCCCCGTTCAATCTCCAGGCATGAAGGTGCAGGCTCTGGAGGTGGGGGTGTAAAACCTGCCCCTGCGATTGCGAGAGGAGGTCTGCCCTGAGAGGGAGACGGAGCGGGGGGCACAGAGAGAGTTGGAGAAGATCCGAATACCATACCCTCCTTGGCCAATCCGGAGCTATTAAGATGACTTGGACCCGGTCTTGGCGAATTTTCCTCAAAACTCGAGGAATCAAAGGTATGGGGGGAAACGTGTAAAGCAACTGGTCGCGCCAGGTCATCTGAAACGCGTCCCCCAACGCTCCTTGTACCGGATACTGGAGGCTGCAGAATAACGGGCAGTGCGAGTTCTCCCGAGTGGCAAACAGATCTATCCGAGGGATCCCCCACACTTGATTCGGATGGAGACGCCACTCGTGATCGGTCGAGAAATGCCGACTGAGACTTTCCGCACGCACGTTCAAGACTCCGGCCAGATTTGCTACCAAGCAAATCAGATGGTCCCTTGCCCAGGACCATAGCCGCAGAGCTTCTCTGCGGAGAAGGTACGACCTTACTCCTCCCTGTTGGTTTATATACCACATTGCGGTAGTATTGTCCGTCAGGACCTGAACCGACTGACCGCGAATGGAGGAGGAAGGCCTTGAGTGCAAGACGTATCGCCCGCAACTCCAACAGATTTATATGAAACATCTGTTCCACTGGAGACCAAAGACCTTTGATCTCCAGGTCCCCCAGATGAGCTCCCCACCCTAGAGTGGAAGCATCCGTTATTACTGTGGTCACCGGCAGAGGTTGCGAGAACGGCCTTCCTCAGGAAAGATTGCTGTCCGCAATCCACCATTTTAAATCTGCAGCAGCATCCCTGGAGATCTTTACCGATCCCTGAGATCCCCTTTGTGTTGAGACCACTGCTTCCGGAGGCACCACTGAAGAGCCCTCATGTGCCAGCGAGCGTGAGTGACCAGCAGAATGCAAGAAGCAAACAGACCGAGCAGACGTAGGACCTTGAGGACTGGAACGACCGCTCCACTTTGAAACATTGGAACCAACGCCTGAATGTCCTGAATCCGCTGAGGCGGAGGAAAGGCGCAACTCAATGTTGTATCCAGTACTGCCCCTATGAACAGGAGGCGCTGAGAGGGCTCTAGGTGAGATTTGGGCACATTCACTGAAAAACCCAGGTCGAACAACAACTGGGTTGTCGACTGTAGGTGATGCAACACGAGCTCCGGAGACTTGGCTTTGATCAACCAGTCATCCAGGTAAGGAAATACTTCTATCCCCTTCCTTCTCAGCTCTTCCGCAACCACCAACATCACCTTTGTGAAGACTCGGGGTGCTGAAGTAAGACCAAACGGAAGGAACGCAAACTGATAGTGTTGCGACCCCACCAGAAACCGGAGATACTTCCTGTGCGACTTGAGTATTGGGATATGAAAGTAAGCATCCTGTAAGTCGACAGACACCATCCAATCTCCATCGTTCAGCGCCAAAAGCACCTGAGCTAGGTTCAGCATCTTGAACTTCTCCTGTTTGAGGAACCAATTCAAGATCCTCAGGTCCAGGATTGGCCTCAACCGACCATCCTTCTTGGGGATCAGGAAGTACCTCGAGTAACAACCCTGACCCCTCTCCTGCTCTGGAAACAACTCCACCGCACCTTTTAAAAGGAGGACTTGAACCTCCTGTTCTAGTAACAGGAGATGCTCTTCTGAACAGTAGGATGGGCGGGGCGGGATGGGGGGAAGAAACTCCCGAAAGGGAAGGGCATAGCCTTTCCCCACAACGCTGATGACCCAGGAGTCTGATGTTATAACCTCCCACTTGTGGAGAAAGTTCAATAACCTCCCACCTACAGGAGTGGTGTGAGAAGGAATCCTCGTTTTAAAGAGCCACAGTTTTCAACCTCCCTTCCATTTTCTCAATGTGCTTCTTAAACACCGATGTGTCGTCTTCAACGGCAGAGATGAGACTCTCAGCACCCTCAAGGCACGATTACTGTTTGTCCTACCTATTTCCCATGTTATCCAACCTGGAGGTGAGCGAGTCGAACCTGGTGTCAATGGCGTGGAACCCAGCCGTTAGCTCCAGCAAGATATCTTCTGCTCCAAACACCCGGTCCTGCACCAAGTCATCCTGGGCTGTGCCCGCATCTCCAGCATGGGTGGAATCCATGTCTACCTGCCTTCTCTTTTCACAGGGGAGTTTGCGCTGTTTGGGGTCCCCAAGAACCCATAACCTCATTGGGCCACACCACCGGCACTTAGAGCAGCCCGCTGAGGCCACGAGCACCAGCAGATCATGCACTCCAACACCCATGGCCTGGGGGGGAGGCAATGAACTATTACTTGGGCTCTCCGAATCAGTCAATCGGGGTCCAAATTTGTAGCAGTTTGTGACTGGTGCACGTTATGGTCACAAATACGGCCCAAATCTGCAATATCCAACCAGGAATCACTGCGTCAGATCGTGGCCTTAGGCAGATCAGGCTCGCAGCAGGTGCACAGCCAACCCAGAGGGCCCAACAGCATGGCAGGGGGACCAACTATCACCCCCCCACCGCTACCATACACCCCCTGCAACAGCAGCTCAGCAGGGGCCCATAGGAGCAGAACACACTGCTGGTCCCACATTATGGGCGTATTGGCATCACATGGTCCAGCACCAGGCAGCGCTGCCTGGTAGAGATCACCGCTTGGGCCCGGCTGCACCCACTTCTCCCCCAGAAATCCTGCTCTGGTCTTTTGGGGGGGCGGGGAAGGGAGGGGGAGAGTAATGGGTTCAGCCTTTGACGACTGGTACAGGCTCACCCGAGGCCCCTGTTGCCTCGGGCCTCTGAGGCGTGTGGGCTGACAGGCATGGGCCTAGATGTCTACCACGCCCAATAGTGCAGCTGCCGTGGCCCACTCCACGCACCCTCCACCCGTTTTTCCTCACGTGTTGCTGCAGACTTCGGTGACCGCCAATCTCCACGGTTTATTGGGAACCGCCGCAGGAGCTTCACGGCCACGCAGCCATCTTGGTCGGCGGCATGGCAACACACCCCTCCTTATTGTTTTATTATTATGATTAAGTCTTTATATGAAAGATCCTCAGCAGAATTAGTGGTAGCATACCGTATTTATCGGCGTATAACACGCACCGGCGTATAACACGCACCTCATTTTAAGAGGACATTTCAGGAAAAAAAACCATTACATTTTATCGGCGTATAACACGCACACATCATTTGCTCCCTATTTTCAGGGAGAAAAAGTGCGTGTTATACGCCGATAAATACGGTATTTTGTGTGGGAGGGCAAAGAGATTGGCTCCTTTACCTTTAGCAGTTGAACTGCAACAAGGTTGTACCAGATACTTTTGCGAAATTTACAAAACCACTACCTGTTTAGAAAAAGCTTTCTTCTCCAGACCTCAATGGTATTCTGTCAAAAAAACTCCAAGGACATCTAGAGTTAAACTCAATGCTCCATTACATCATGCTAGCTGGGCTCTACCAGACTTTGAAATACCACGAGCAAATCTTTGCAAGAATCATAAGCTAGATGCCAGGAAGAGGAAACAGGGTCTACACTGCAACATTATCTAGGCCAAAGTTGTTAAAAAAAAAAGTTTGTTTGAAAATACTTCAGACTTTCAGTAGAGTATGGAAGATGGATTTAACAATTTTTGCTGCAACAAGAAAGAGGCTTCTTTTCCCTACGAACAACCGTAATCATCCTGATGAGGTCACTAAGGAGTTTCTATCTTGGATAAAGAAGGATATAATAGAAAATTATCAATTGGTAAAGGAAGGATTCTTTTAATTGTTTCCAGAAATCCAGGCTGAATTTGGGATATTAGCTAAGCAGGGCTATTGCTGTGCATTTTTTACCGTAAGCCTCTTATTAAACCGCATCTCTGTTTAATGAGTTTTTTCGCCAGTATCCTAAGAAAGATTACACAGATGTGATCTTGTTTAGGATAGTTATTAATGGAAAATAACAATCCATATCATATAGTTTGATCCTGTTGGTCAGCTAAATTGGGTTTTGTAAGATCTGGCTAGAATTGAACAAGATTTTACATCAAATACCGGTTAATTCAAACTGAAGACAACTTCAGTACTTTTGCATCAATCACTGTACACCAAAGAGCTTTAATACAATTAACTATGGGGATTAGTGAATTGCGCATTCGTATTTTTGGACTGTATTCAGATTAAAACATTATGGAAGATATCTACACAAAATTGAAGAATTTAATGGGAAACAGTTACACAAAAGCCCTTATCGGTTGGGGCCAAGGTAAACTTCTGTTCTGATACTCAAAAAGAAAAAAAAAATACATATTATATATATTATATGTATATATATATATACACACACATATACACATCTTGGTGCTCGTAGAAAGCGGATGACGCTTAAACTCCAAGAGGATAAAAATTGACTACTCTTCCATATGTTTTCTGGTGCGTGTTTGTATACTTGGCACAATCAGTACGTGGCAAAAACCCAGTAAAATAGAAGAAGTTTGACCTTCTGACAAAACCAATGCCCATGGTTCATACATTGAAAAATTAAAATTCTTAAAATATCTTTTATGTGCTTTGTGTGTGGGACACAGAACAGTAACAAATAAACACATTCACAGCTGCAAGTCACACTAATTTAGGATATCAATTGTTGAAAGATAAATATGAACTAAACAAATACAAGTGCAACACAGAATGTCCACGTGAACCAGGGTATAATTATCACAAAACACATATCCACGGGAAACTCATTTTCAATCAAATTAAATATTATAGCTGAAAAATCCTGCTACTGGTTAACTCATACAAAAATTCTTAAATGAGTTTCACATGGATATGTGTTTTGCGAGAAAGGTAAATATGAGCATGGCAGGTCATAAGCAGTAGCTTGCTTGCTGCTAAAGGTTTTTTCACAAACCTCTGCTAGTGCTATTCTGTACACTAGTTTCCCATATACAAGAGAATATTGTTCACATCTTCGTGCCTTTAGCATCAAGCAGTTTACAAAAAGGGCTCTTCTTCATTTGTACGTGTACGTGCCATTTCAACATTTACAGTGGCCTCCACTTCAGCTTCTTCAAGTAAACAGATTCAAAAAGGTACCTCACACTGAGGGGTACTCGTTTTCAGTGTTTGCCATTCCAGACTGCAAAAGGTTTTCCCTTTGAGGGTCGTTTTATAGCGAATCATAAAACTTTTAGGAATAAAAAAATAAAGACAGTTCTCTTTGCCTACTAATATTTCTCTTTTCTCTGCTTAAATCATCAGAGCTTAGTGCCAGGACACAGTTGGGTAACACAGCACTTAACAAGCTTAACGTTCAGCTGGAATGAGACCGGTGGTGGGAGAAGTCAAAGATTCAATCTAGAAGACCAAAGGTCAGTGAGGGATAGCAAAACTAATTTCTTTGGCTTTGTATGGAAGATTCAGGGTTGGGGAATTATGGATTTTCCAAGGGGTGGGGTTGGCGGAGGTAGGTTAGGCAACCTTCCATAACCAGGTGGTGGGGTGGAGAAGAATAGTCACTGTTCACAAACTTTGCACCCTTTTTCAGTTATTTTTCAGCTAGTGACATAATATTCACTATAGCCAAGAACCAAAGAAGAGAGGCTACTCCACAGACAAGGAGCCACCGATTTTAAAGGAAAAGTATCAAAATAAGGATGAGTCTGAGAATGTGTGGGATATTTACAAAGCTGAATCTCTCTGAAGGATGCAGAAAAGAAAATGTCTCATCTCCCTCTATCAGAGAAACAGACCATCTTCATCCCATTTAACACTTTCCCATCCCTTATAACATACGTGCAAGTCAATAATTGATTAGGAATGCATTAACACATATGAAGACAAGGGATTTATGCTGTAATATGGCAGGCACCATTGAGATTCTATAGTGTACTGCAAAACAAATCATTTAGACCAATGTTTTTCTTTGTGATCCTCAAAACATCGGACTATTTCAAGCAAGTCCCTTTAAAACGGTCTATAAAACTTTGCTTTTTACTATTTTGTAAAAAAGTATACAATAAAAATCACCATTTGGCCTAGTTGGTTTATCAGTCTTCTCCTGGGAATAGCATTGCTAGTCTTTACTGGGCTGGGAAGGATATTTACAACTAGCCAGTCTAAATGTTTGCCAGCTCCCACTCCTGTGTTTTTCTGAAGGAAACAATCCACCTGCATTATGTTTACTTTCTTTTTCACGTAATGCCCACTGAACGTTCTTTGATATTCTGTAAATTACACATTCAGAGGCAGAAAGAGGCTAACTCCGACTAGCTGATGAGAAAGGTAATGTGTTTCAGATACTAGCAGTGAGATAGTTTAAATTTGCTATACACTCATATTGTGAATAGAATATCATTCAGGTCAAAAATAGAACTCTAAGATTTTTTGACTAACAAAACTCAGATTTGACCCTTTTACCGGAGATTAAATATTCCCTCAGATTGACTCAAAAGACTCAATTTTAGATACAAGAGGCAGTGTACCACTGTTCGAAATATGCCAAATTTCATTTTCCATAAATGGGTATTTTTCAGTTGAGGAGATAAAACGAGATCAGACAAGTAGATCATTGACTCTCTAAATTGTACTTATGGGTGAGCAGATTGTGTGGACATTGTTACACTCCAGTAATAGATGAAGGTTGTCTCCTAGAAAGAGCTGAAGCTGGAAATGTCCACTTTCCCTGTTCCATTATGAACGGTGACTATATTGTAACACTGACTAAGGCTGTTTACTTTGCAACCTTTGCAGTGCCTGGAACTATTCAGAGGTAACGTCTAAATTGCAAGATGAGGTTAGATTGTTATCCTACATATTTGAGATGATTAATATATGATGGGTGGCACACCTGCACAAATCTTTAGTCACCTATGATAAGAAAAAGATCAGGCACGATTAGACTGCTTCTTAGCATCCTGCTCAATAACCTGGCTGCATTTGCACATCCTGCTGCTGGTTCCATCACTGTCCCACATATATCTTGTAAAATAGGAGGAAATGGTGAGCCTCTTTTCACAGTTTACCTATGGGAATACCCCATATTTCTCAAGAATGTAGTCACGTGGTTTCTGAATTTTTTAGGGTTAATAAAGGAATAGTCCCACATTCCCAGCTCTGGTGCTGAATTCCTTAAAGGCTTTGTTTAATCTCAGCTTGGCAGAAAGTAAAAAGAAGAGAACAGACCATTGGCAGAACTCAAGGATCAATTGGCAAAAGCATAGTGAAATAGTCCCAAAACCTTTAAAGGAGGAGATATGGCTGTGGAACAATTTAAGAGTAAAATCACGTTGATTAGAGTTGAAAGGGAGACTACAAACTGCATGACAAAGTCTTTGAGGAGGGTAACAAAGTAGACAAGTAATTGGAATAATAACATCTAAACACAAATAGCCCAAAATTTCGTAGGCTGCATACAGGACCTTGAGACTGGGATGAACACCAAGGACACTGGGGAAATTGGCAAAGTATTTTATACTTTTACTAAAAGTTAAATATAGAAAAAGTTTAACACCCAATGGGATTAAAATCTAAAATCTTTTTGAAAACAGCAAAGTTAAATAAATCAAATTCAAAGGATCAGTAATTATTTCAATGTCCGATTTCTCAGGGACATTTCTGCTATCCACTGAGCTAAGGTTGTTTCTGCCCTTACTTACTCACTGCCTTACTCTTGGGTACAGGACAGCAATAAAGGACCTCCACTTCTGTCTTGGGTAGTTTCTGTGCGGTGCCCCAGTTGCGGTTAAGAGTACTCATTTTTGTCTCACTGGTTTGCATCAAGGCATTCTTTGGCCTGCCTCTTCCATTTGCCTTCTGAGTCCAGTGGAGAGCTGTTCTTGTGACAGTTTTGTTCTCTGCTGACGGTGTGTCCCACCCAGCTCCATCTTATTGTCATAATGATGTAGTCCATGCTCTCTTGCTTGTTTCTGGTGAGCAGTTCCTGGATGGAGATGGTTCGCAGCCAGAAAATGCTAAATATTATTCTTAGCTTACTAGTGTTGAAAGCTGACAGTTTGGTGATGTCGTTTTTCATCATCGCCATTTTAAAAATTGGATCTCTAGTTGGCAGAGGTATGCACCCTGTCCAAGTAGGGACCACAATCCTAGTTAAGGCAAGTCACAACACAACCTAAACTATCCTGTGCTCACCCTCAGGTAGCTTGGCACAGACAAGGCAGGCTTAACTTAGAAGGCAATGTGTAAAATATCTGTAAAACGACTCATACAGTAACACAGTGAAATCACCACAAAAAGACTACACAACAGGTTAAAAACTGATTAGGATTGTTTCAATAAATTAAGTCCAGAATGACAACAACAAAAAAAATCAATGTGTAGAAGTTGAGATATGAATTTTTAAAGAATAAATGCCAAATAGCGCATTGAATCAAATTGCGCTCTTAAGGGTTACTTTAGGTCGCGCTGGACCAGGGCAAAGTCAAAGTTCGGGCAGACTGTGATGGAGCGCAGGCCGGCTACAGGACCCACACAGACTCCCGGGAAAAAAGTACCTTTCCTTGTAGCAACAGCGAGATGCATGGTGAGATGTGATCTGTCTCACGCAGTAATGGCGATGCATTGATTCCGAAGACAAGCACTGGAGCTGAGATGCATTGGTTCCGAAGTGCGATGCGCAGGGTTTTCCCACGCAGTCAAAGGATGCTTTGATCTCCAAAGAGGGCTGAGGTGGCAAAGTGCGGTTGCGTTGTGTCTGGCTCTCAAGGCAATGTGTCAGTTCTGAGAGAGATGCAACAATTTTACTCCTGCAACCGGGTCGATATGCTGGTTTTGCTGCATGCAGACAGGAGATGCGTTGATTTCCATCTTGCAAGTCTCTGGGTCCACCTCCAGGGAACAAGGCACAGGAGCAGGCATGGAGACTTTGATGTCCACGAGTCCCAAGAAACAGCTGCCAAGCCAACAAGCCCTTGGAAATCACTTGTGGTGCAAGGCAAGGTCGCATGACGATTGTGACTGGTCCCTGAGGAGGAGGTCCCTGACCCAATCAGGAAAGACATTGCTGTCTGTCATAAAACCCTCTTGGGCCCTCTGTTCAGTGGGTTTTGCACACAGGGCTTATTGTCTTTTACCGGTGGCACCTCACGGCCTCCTGCAAACTCTTGTTTTCCTCCCAGAGCTCTTCACCCCGTGAACCTCCTGTACCGTTGCTTTCCCTGGTAACATGCGTCTAAGAGTACTATGTGTTTCCTAATTATTAGCTCCAGCCGTCATTACCGATTGAATGTAACCTTAGGCATGCTTTTTCACTTGCCTTGGTTACTGGAGTCAACTGGCCTGACCTACTGACTCTTGGTTCTGGCAGCTGGTTAATTGGTTTTCAGCTGTCATTTGCACCTACAAGAGGTCACATCCGTTAGGTTAGCACATGTTTTCTCCCAGGTTTCCTTTGGAACTTTCCAGCTCTTCCAATGTGCCAGTCTGGAACAGTCTTCTCATCAGTTATATAAACCCCATCAAAACTCTGAGTCAGTGCTTGGCCTTATTCCAGTCTTGTGCAAGCTTCTTCCCTGCACTCACCTTCTAAGTTGCCTGGAACCTCCACCACTCTAGTGTCCCAAGCCCTCCTGTGATCCTGATTACATTTCCATCTCTAGTGTCTTGAGCTACGATTCAACTTCCTCTTGTAGCTTCTTTTTCCTCAGCCATTGGCCTTCCTCCAGATTTCTGTAGAAGAACCTATTTGAAGGATACGCACTGTTTCTCAGGTTAGTGCACACTAATCCATAGTTTCATTATGAGAATGCATTGTCTGTTACCAAGTTCCTTTGAGGAGATTCCTCTCGTTCTTGGAAAATGGACTAAATGTGAGCCTACGTCTTTATAATCATAGCGACTCTAACACTTTACCTCATCAGCGTGCTGAACTTTGACTCTGTTCTAATTGTCTTCATGTTTGTACTCTTGAAAAGATTTTGAGCACATAATTGTGGTTCTTGAACTTCTGAAGTGAACTTTGTTCTATAGGACATTCAGTGGAGTGCCAGAAAACTCTGCTTTTCCTTTTGAATTTGTACCTGCTCTCAAGCCGAACGATGAAGCCTATAGGTGTTATTGTTGTAAATAACTGTTTAAACACCATATGCTAAGGTTCTTGTTGTTTCTATTTTACCACACCGCATCTACACACTAAGCTCCATGGGGAGTACAGATCCTCCTGTGCAGAGTCCCAAGGCAGCAGAGCAGATCCTGCAACCCAAGTCCATCTTTTTTCTTGTTTTATCCCACTCCCCCCCCCACTGGAGGCAGTGGGTGAATTAAGGTTATTACTTTTTTTATTTGCTGCCCGAGGTGGGATCAGAGGTCTAGCATTGCCTCCACAGTCGGAATCAGGTGAATGTGTGACACCCCACTAGGTGACCTACCTGAGCTTGCCAGCTGGCAGGTTGAGGGTGGGCCCACAAGGGAGGAATTCTGCCAAGCGCAGAAAAAATGTCCCACTCTTGAGAGGCCAAGCTGCAGCTCACGCAGCAGACGAAGCCTCTGGGGGAATCACGTAATCTACTGGGAAAACAAATCTCCTTTACAGGAACCCTAAGGTTCCAGTTGCTGGGGCAGCCCATGGCACCATTTCTCTTCCCCCAGGGACACCAGGGTTACCTCTGTTTGTTCACCAAAACTAGCTGGGATTACCTCCTCGCCAATCGCTACACTTTCCAAACCCGTTGTCTGCCAATCATTGGGATCTGTGCCTTCTGGTGCCATTTGGAGACACCCTTAGAGTGACCATACTAGCACCCTGTACATTGGGGTACAAACCTCCCTATTTTATAGCTAAGGAACCATTTCATTTTAATATCAGACTGGGACTGGTTACCACTGCTCCCTTGGGAATCATTTTGGGGGCTTTTTGAGAACTCCTTATTTTTATGCCCCCCTCCCTCCTTTTCTTCTGTTGGGTACCCGGACCACCTTTGCAGGTGACATCCCACCTGCCCAACCCAAGATACCTTTTTGGACACTCTGGTGCTGGCCCAGAGGTCTGCCTCCTCAGTAAGCTTCCTGGGGTCAGTTAGCTTACTATCTAATGCACTGCAGGCATAACTCTGTAAAACAGATCCTGAGCAAGTGCTTTCTCTCATGATTAAAGTGTACATCCCAACATAAATCATTAGCTTTGGTGCCCTTACCCAGCTATTCAGCGCCTTACTGGAGTAATCAATAAAATCTACCCAGGGCTGCATGGGGAGCTTCTGACTGTCCCTGAATGTTTGGAGATACTTCACAGGGGCCAGTGCAAATTTAGTAAGTACGATATATTCCATGGGAGTACACTTGGTTTGGTCCCCAACCTTTAATATTAGAAGTGTGTCCCTTCCAAGTGTTGGCATGTGTTTCGAGAGATACCTCCTCCCCCCTTCCCCCCCCCCCCCCCCCAACTCCCACCACATAACTGGGTACCAAATCCTTGGGTATGCATAGCTTCTTATCTTCCTCGTGTACTGCATGTATACTGCCACCATCACTGCTGGTCTGCCTGGCCTTGAGTTCCAGCTCATTTAGACTCAGTTCATGAGTCAGCAAAAGTTTCT
Source organism: Pleurodeles waltl (assembly GCF_031143425.1). Classification (NCBI taxonomy): domain Eukaryota; kingdom Metazoa; phylum Chordata; class Amphibia; order Caudata; family Salamandridae; genus Pleurodeles; species Pleurodeles waltl. The sequence goes on along the minus strand of NC_090443.1, from coordinate 822,741,303 downwards.
TCTCAGCTAAGAACCTTTCAGGCTCAGCCTTCCTATCCTCAGCCTCCATTTTCAATTTTGCCAACTGCAGCTGGAATTCTGTCTCCCCTCTTCTGGGGACAGGCCATGATAGGAGACACAACTTCCAGATGTCACAGGGGGCATAAATCCAGGGGTGTCCCCCTTAAATGCAGCAGGTAGCTGCTCGCAAGAGCTACACCCAGGCTCCTGCAACTCACCACTCCCTTGGAAGCGGGCTTATGCCCAGGCCCTCAGTGCCATTTGAAACTCCACCTTCTTAGTGGTTTCTCGGGTAGGTACACCCATCTCCTTGCAGAAGCATCTTAACTAGTTAGCTGAATAAACCTCCGGCTTGGCCAGCTGAAACTCTATGGCTCCACTTGCAGAACATGACAGAGACATGATGCATAGGATGCATCAAAAATGCAAAGCAAGGAAAAAATGCAGAAAAAAAATTGAAATGGTCTTAAATGCGGATGGGTAGTGTACACCTACCTATTGTATGGCACTGACAAACACAAGTCCTATCCTCACCCCGATCACCAATGTTCGAAACTGGGTATCTAGGTGGCAGAGGTACGCACCCTGTCCAAGTAGGGACCAGAATCCTATTCAGGGTAAGTCTCAACACAACCTACATTATCCTGTGCTCACCCTCTTGTAGCTTGACACAGAGCAGGTAACGTGTAAAGTATTTGTGCAATAACTCATATAGTAACACAGTAAAAATACCACAAAAAGACTCTACATCAGGTTAGAAAAATAAATTGTCATTTTATCACTAAATTAGGACCAGAACAACAAAACTCCAATGTGCAGAAGTCAAGATATACATTTTTAAAGAATGCAAAATACCACTTAGTATCAAAAAGTGCTCTTAGGGGTTACTTTAGTTTGTGCTGCACCTAAGCAAAGTCAAATACAGGCCAACTACGATTGAGCACAGGCCGTCTACAGGGCCCACGCTGGACCGGGGGAACAAAAAGTTTTCCTGGTCACAACAGCGAGATGCAAGGTGCGATGCATCGTTCTGTCCGATGGCAGTTATGGTGATGCATCGATTTGGATGACAAGCACTGGATCTGAAATTAATTGGTTCTAAAGCGCGATGTGACGGATTATCCCAGGCAGTCAAAGGATGCGTCTATCTCCATAGACTGCTGCGGCAGCGAAGCGCGGTTCAGATGCATCTGGCTCTCAAGGCAATGTGGCGGTTCAGTGAGCGATGCGCTAATTTTACTCCCGCAACCGGGTCGATGGACCAGTTCTGCTACACAGAGACAGGAGATGCGCCGATTTCCATGTGCACGTCTCAGTATCCACCTCCATGGCACAGGAACAGTGATAGAGATGCTGATGTGCCAGAGTCTCAAGCAACCGGAGGCAAGCCAACAAGCCCTTGAAGATCACTTGTGGTGCAGAGTCCAACTCTCCCTCAGCAGGATCAGATAGTAGCAGGCAGCATGGGAGTACAGCAGAAAGGCAGTCCTTCAGGTAAGCAGTCCAGCAGAGTAACAACACTTGTTACAGTACAGTGGTTCTCCTGACAGAGCCTTTGAAGTGGGGAGACTTAAAGGAGGGTCTCTGAAGTGGCCTGGGGCTCTTTCTCCCCAGCCCTTGCTCCAGACTATCACTAGGGGGTTATCAGCCCTTTTCAGGCACTCCCTTTTCAGTTCTGTCAGCTCTCCGTCCACCCTTTCTGTCCAGGAAGAATCATTAGAATGCAGATTAATGTAAATGAGTGCCCAGACACACCTAACTTTCCGATGTTTGTGGCTGTCTTGAGGAAATGCAAAAAGTGTAGCTATCACCGACCACAGACGTGTATTGGAGACAGCCTGTAGGCACACGCAGCTGTAAGAGCAGAGAAACGCCCACTTTTAAAAAGTGGCAATTCTAAATTAGTAATGTTAAATGTATCAGTATTATTCCAATGATATAGAACGTGATGCAGCTACTCCTTTCTGATTAGGAATTACAGCTTAAAAAGTGTATTAAAGAATTCCCAATCCTGGCCTGTGAAAGGAGTAGGTCTCACTGTAGTGAAAGACCCATTTGGAATTTTTTCATTTCACTACCAGGACAAGTAAAATCTTAAAAGTACATGTCCTATCTTTTAGTTACATAGCACCCTGACCTATGGGCTACCTAGGGCCTAATTTAGGAGTGACATATGTAATAAAAAGGGTGTTTAGGGCTTAGCAGGGGGTTTTAAATGCCAAGTCAAAGTGGCAGTAAACTGCCCAACAGGCCCGCAATGACAGGGTTATGTGGGCAGCACAATCAGTGCTGCAGGCCCACTAGTAGCATTTAATTTACAGGCCTTCAGCACAGGTAGTGCACTTTACTAAGGATTTATAGGTAAATTAAATATGCCAATTTGGTATGCGCCAACATTACCATGTTTAGGTGTAGGGAGCATTTTAGCATTGGTCAGAATTGATGAAGTGCCCAGAGTCCTAAAAGCAGCAAAAAATGAGATCAGAAAAAAGAAGGGAGGCAGGCAAAAAGTTGGGGGAACACCCCTCCTCCAAAGGACATCAGGTCTAACATAACAGCATTTTGATCAATACTGGAGTGTGGACAGAAGGCAGATCTAGTAAAGCCTCACCTTGGTGTGGGCACTCCACACATTGTTCAGCATCCTGAACGTATTTCTGACTTTGATCAGTTTGCTCTTGAATGCAACTGCCTGCCTCTCCATCATGTCTGATAGTACTGCCATGGTTAGTTAACTCTTCAGTCAAGGCTAGGTCCTGTCCATGCACCTTGATTGGTGAAGGGTTTGTGATGTTAAGTGGCATGACTTCTGATATCTTTGTGCTGATCTCTTTAGGCTTGCTTGCTGTACACTTAAGTTGAGGCAAGATGTCTTTTTCTGCATATGCTGATGTGTGTGAGACAGCAAGGCTAAGACATCCACATAGTCAAGGTCCTCCAGTGTATAGAAGAAGGTCCAGTTGATGGCTCAAACTTGGTATTCTGTTGTGTGTCATATCAGCCAGTCGATATGCCAGCCTAGTTTGAAAAGCAAAGCTGACATCACACATCCCGGTCTCATACCGGTCTTGACATCAAAGCTATACTCGCTATCTCCCATCGCACAGGTAACATCATCATACAATGGAGTATAATGCATAAGGCTTTTTCAAAATCAATGAAGTTGGTGTGTAGTTATCTCCGCCACTCGTGCACTGCTCTATGATGCTGCTTATAATAAGGATGTACCAACAGACTACTACTCTTGGGGAACCTAAATTGTTCCTTTCCTAACTGCTTGTCTCCAGCATCAGCAATACATGCATTTTTTATGGATTTTTGTCAGGATTTTACTTGGTATTGACTTGGTATTTCCCCCCCACTCTTTACAGCTGCTTAATGCTCCTTTCTTTGGAATCTGGACGATGATGCCTACATGCCAGTAGTCTGGTACTTTCTTTCACTCCCCAATCAACGTAAACAGTGGTTGGGGGATCTTGGATAATGTTTCACTGTCTGCCTAGAACATTTCTGCATTGAGGTTATCTTGGCCGGAAGCTTTTCTATTCTTGAGGGATCGGACAGCAGTGATGATTTCTCCTGTCTGTGTTGGGGGGATAGTGTTCACATCAAAGTCTGCCGTTGCTTCTTGGATATCCACTTTGCTTGTTTGTTCTGGTCTGTTCAAAACTCCTTTAAAGTACTCAACACAGTGTGCTTCCTGCTCTTTCTCTGTTGTGAGTAATCTACCTTGCTTAGCCAGGATCGGAATGTTGTATGTTATACGATATATTCTCCTGTGCTTGGCTGGCAAGCTTACTCTTGTTGCTCTTGTAATTCTTTTGACTGCTCAGTTAACTTCTATGTAGTGCTGCTTGTAATTTTTCAAAATGGACAAATGGTTCCACAGGTATCAATCCCGATTACCAATGAAGTTGAAATACATGCCAATCTTGATCATCTACATTAATCACAATTCATTATTCTTCCAAGAGATGCTAAATGAATGAAAGTGCAGATGGCACAGTGCTCATAAGAGCACTGGTGAAATAAATAAAATATGATACAAACATACAACATGGGTATCCACAACTTCCATATTCAGTACAACATAAATACTGATTCAAGAACAGAAACTATTCAATATTGGATAAGGCCCACTGCAGTGTTGACATTTTGACCCACAAACTAATTTTGGTAGGACTCCTTAGGACAAAAGTCTGTCTGACAAAATACCTTTCAGCTGTCTGCATCCTGCACCTGTAGAGGTCTCATAAATGGATCAACAAAGGTCCCTGTTGCCCTATGCATACATTTGTAATAAGCATCCAGTATTGCCTTCCGCAATATATTCATGTCTTTAAGAGATGTACAATCAATTTCAACTAAATAGTTCGCACTCATCGGTCGATTGAGACCCACGGAACCGTTTGTTGAATGTTTCAATATACCCAGGTTCTGTTCGGGCAGGTTGGAGTTTATATAATGGAGAGACATGTTTTCATTTCTTGTTGACTGCATCTACAGCTGGCTCAGACTGATCTTCCATATCTGCCAGTAGTTGGAAACTGTTTGATTTCAAAGACGAACGCCTTCTTGGTCTTGGGGTCTTGTAATTTTGAGACATCGAAGTACTGTCATCCTGTTCTGTTTTTCTGAGCTTCAGCTTCACAAAAGTGTTCACTATATGGTGACTGCTAAGGTCTGCTCCCCTCCTTACTCTGAGATCATTCAATAAGCGCCTCTAGTTGCCTCTTATTCAGGGGGTCAATCTGGTTCAGTCTCTGCCATGGGGGGAGTACCTAGTAATTTGGTGAATATAATGGTGGGGGAAGAGAGCCCCTCCTATGACCAGGTCATTTGTGGAGCAAAATTCCAACAGTTTTTCTCCACTGTTCATTGTTTCACAATCTTCCATTCACATGGCTTTGTCATGGTTCATGTTCTCATTTCCTACTTTAGCATTCATGTCCCCCATCTCAATCTTCATGTCGTTTTTCGGCACAGTTTCAAGCTCAGTTTGCATTTGCGGGTAAGTTGTGTCCTTCACTGTTTCCTGTGCATCATCTGTTAGAGCATAGAACGGGGTAGTGGGGTTGTTGATGTGTTTAACCTTTAACCTGGCACTCATGAGTCTGCTGTTAATTTCCTCAAAATTAGGCATTTTTCTGTCCCTTTGCTCAGGATAATGGCTCCACCATCAGCATGTTTATCATCTCTTACCCCGTACACTATCTCCTCACCTGTGGTGACTTCCATTCTGCCAGATCTGGTCCACCTACTTAAACTTTCGGCCATATCCCCAAGGATGTGTAAATCAGATGATACTTGAGCCAGTCTTCCTTTGTCAAACAGTCTGTTCATTCTAGAACTGGGTTCTGGACTTGCACTGGGCAAAAAAAATCGTCATTCAGTCAGTTCCCTGCAGCTCTGTCTGCAATCATTGACCCCAAACCGACCTAATTATGTAAAGTCAATCTGGTCGTTCACTCTATTCTGGGGCTTTTACATTGGCGGAATTTAACTACATTTTTGAAACCTGAGACCTCCATTTTTCCCCTTTTGCAGTGTTGTTTTTTGACGCTGAGAAAGACTTCAACCTGTAAACTAAGACTATTTAGCAGCAGTGACATAGTAAATTCCTCAGCCCGCTTGCCATTTGATTCTTTCTTTGTATCAAGGTACATGCTTATTTTTCAGTGTTGTGTCGGTTCCCTGAGGACAGAACAATGCAGCCAACATGGGTGCTCTTTCTCTTTACTATATTATAGGCGCTCATGGCAATATTCATTAAGTAAAATCAAGAATTAAGGGCTGGCCCAGACATAGTAGACGCTTCTAAAATATACCTGCATGCCTATGATTGTGTTCTTTTTTGGTTCGAAAGAATAGTAAAATCACTTGTGAGTAAAATCAGGTTGAAAAGTTTCTGGAATCTGTGGGTATCATATTAATAAAGGAAAAAACTGAGCTTATTATATGTAAACCCTTTGAGTCTAATCTTTCCATAATGCTATGTAGCAGCAGTTGAGTTTGGTGACCGCTATCAATTAAATTACGGTAGGCTTCTAAATAGAGTCAGGCGCTATTTATCTAATCGTACATCTATCTGTCTTTAAAGCCCCTGCTAATGTCATGAACATTACACTACTCCAATTTTTCTTTTTGCATTTAAAAAATTGACCATTATTTTTTGGTAAACACGGTGGTTTAATCACTTTGCTCATATCAGCCTAGAAAATAGCCAGTGTAGTAGTTCCTAGGGTCCTTATTATGAGGTGTCTGCTAACTGACCAGTAATTCAAGCTCCTTGAGTTACTGTTACCTGCTAGTATGGGAACTGTGGAAGCTGCTAAAATAGACATTGCAACTTAAGCATAGCTTACACTGAAAATAGGGAATAACTAGGGAAAATGGGAACTACAGTCTGTTTCATAATATAAAGGTCTATTTTGTGTGCCGTGCTAAAGGAGGGGAACCTGGGGTCTATCAAACTTTATTATCCAACAACAGTTATTATCACTAACCAGAGACTGGTCATCCCCGATATGACCCAGCAAGGTATTGATTCTGTAATTACAGAGAAACCTGGAGTGTTTGGTTTGTTTGTTTTTTTCAGCCAAATTTAAAGGTCAAAACGTTTGGAAGAAAATAACATTTCATTCATTACGGAATTTTTGGATGAAGAAATTGTGGCCAACTAGTGAACTTGGTTGCACTTCCCAAAAGCAGAATACATCTTACCAGCAGAGCTAAGTAATCGGAAACCAAGCTAGTAAGTAGGTGGGATTGTTGGAAGTGACCACATTCTTTGGTGCAGATGTGATGCACTCATGTTTATTATTATAATTTATGTATTCTGTTTTACACGTATCTCTAGCTTTGAGGTTTCACGCTCAGCTAAAACTGAAGCCTACGGGGGCAGAGTAGGATGCTTTGTTTTGGCAAGACTGTTTTCGATTCCTATATCTGGGGCATAGTTTGTATTCCCCAAGTTTGCTGTGCCACGTAGCAGATTATACAGCGACAGTGCACATTCGCGTGTGCATGCATTAACTTTTTAAAGCACAACTTACTGACTTTGCCAATGGTAGTTTCCTCCGAACCTGGGCTAACATTTCAGTCCGTAAACTGCCACTGAAGGCTGGTGATGTACAATACCATCTGCAATGAGTGGGCTGTTCTGGATCCAGGGATAGCAGAGTGTGTTTTTCATAATTATTAGGCTTTCTTTAGACTTCCTCTTGTTTCTCTTCAAAACGCCCCATGCAATGTTTAGGTCCCGCAAGGCTCTTGTTTCATTGTTTGTATTCAAATTGTGGCACCCCTGCACCCGTTCTCTGCCAGCATTTTGATGGTGGTAGTACAGCCATGAAACCGCAGGTAAAGAAGGGGTCGTAATCCCCTGGGCATCGCTACCCTTGTGGATTAGGACCACCACCACTCCAGACCGCCAGGTTGTAATGAGACACTCCGAACGCCACATTGGCGGCTGCCTGACCACCATTCATGAGTCTTGCAGTCTAGCGACCAGACTCGTAATGGCCCCCTAACTGTTGAAATAAAACAATACTCAAAAGGAGTAGAAAAAAACATCCATTTGTGATGTTTCCATTTGTAAATTCTTGTCACAATGTCCGATCGATGGTTACTTGAACCACTTGCACCCCACATTTGGAATACTGGTGTCCCCATGTAAGTCCCTAGTATATGTTACCCAGGGCATTGGGGTACCAGGGGATCCCCATGGGCTGCAGCATGTATTATGTGTACCTGTGTGTGAGGGCACCCCTGCACTAGTAGAGGTGCCCCCACAAACTCAAGTTTCATTTTCCTGGACTTCGTGAGTGCGGGGACACCATTTTATGCGGGTACTGGACATAGGTTTCTACCTATGTCCAGCTACAGAATGGTAACTCCGAAGCTAGGCATGTTTGGTATCAAACATGTCAGAATCATACCCCAATACTGTTCCCAGTATTGGAAGTACGATTCTATGCACTCTGGGAGCTCCTTAGAGGACTCCCCAGCATTGCTCCTACCATGCTTCTGGGGTCTTCCGGGCACCCCAAGCTGCTGCCACCCCTCAAACAGGTTTCTGCCTTCCTGCTGCTTGAATAGCTTAAGTCCAGGAAGACAGAACAAATGATTTCCTTTGGGAGAGGGAAGTAACACGCTCTCCCTTTGGAAATATGTGTTACTTGGCTTGGGAGGGGTAGCCTTCCCAAGCCACTGGTATGCTTTGAAGGGAACATTAGGTGCCCTCCGTGCATAAACCAGTCTACACAGGTTCAGAGACCCCCCCAGTCCATGCTCTGGTGCAAAACTGGACAATGGAAACGGGAGCTCCTCCAGAGGGTCCTTGATTCTGCTATCTTGAATCCAAGGTGGACAGAGGCCTGTGGGAGCATCTGAGTGGCCAAGTCATGCAGGTGACGTCAGAGCCTCCTCCTGATAGGTGGTCACCTGGCTAGGTGACCAGTCCCCCTTTCAGGGCTATTTAGGGTCTTCCTCTGGGGTGGGTCCTCGGCTTGCACGATTCCAGCAGGACTCCTCTGCAACCTCTACTTTGTCTTCTGGCCACTAGAACTGTGACTGGACCCTCCAGGAACCGACAATCTAAGACGAAGAATCTGCTTGTAACATTGTTTTCACAGCTCCTTCCAGCTTCTGCAACATCTCCCCGGCTGTATATCCTCTGAGGGAGGCAAGTCTTCAGTCTGCACGAGAAGGAACAGGGAATCTCCCTTGGACTGAAGGAGTCACTCCCCTGCATCCGCATGCACCAACTGCAACTGCAACGACGACCGGCTGCGTGGATCTCCTCTCATCCTGAACTTCATGGATTCTGCATCACAGGGGGTGGTCCGGAGTAGTCCTGTTGGTACTCTCTGCCAGACCTCCAACCTTGGTGGAAATAAGGCCTTGTCTTCCCATGCAGGACAGTACGCTCGTGCACTGCATCTCTTGCAGCTGCCAAGGCTTGTTGGCATCTCCTCCAAGGGATCTTCAGGCTCCGTGTAGCCCCAGCACTCCTTCCTGCAACACAGAGCCCTCTGTGTGTTTCTCCTGTGGCGTGGAACCCTTCTCCAGTTGTGCTACGTGGGCTCCTCTGCGATTCCTGGCTCCTCTATCAATGGGTCTCCAGTGGGGGTTGCCACTTCTTCTTTAGACTCTCTGCCTTGCTGAGGGTTCCCCTAGGACTCCCCCGTGAGTTAGTCCTCCTGGACCTTGCTGGTCCACAGCAGCTCCACTTTTGCTTCACTGTGTCGGCTGCCTTTGCCAAGGCTTGTTGGTGGCTTCTCCATGCCACTAACCGCCTGCAATCTTCCATCCAGCGTGGGACTAGGACTGCATCTTCCAGGAACTCTTCACCTGCTTCAGGGCTGCATTACTGACCGTCTTTGTCCTACCGTCGACCAACTCCTGCATCCACAGTTGGGTGGGTAGTGGCTCCTGCCCTCACTGGTCTCTTCTGTGACTTCTGGAGTTAGTCCCCTTCTTCCAAAAGGTCTTCCTCTTCAGGAATCCACCACTGGTTTCTTGCATTCTTGTGTGGGTGTTGCATATTCTTCTTTTCCTTCCTTTCGGGGGGTTTGGGGAAATTCCAGTAAACTACTCCTTTCTTCCTGGTCGCTGGGGGGCACTGTGGCACCTACCGTTGGGGTTTCCTAGTTTCCCCAGCTCCTCTCTACACATTCCACTTACCTAGGTGGGGGTCTTGTGTTCACATTCCATTTTTTTAGTATATGGTTTTTGCTTCCCCTAGGGTCACTATTGTCTACTTGCATGTGCACCGTTTTCTATTGCTTTCTATGCCTATTTCTGATTACTAGTGTACATATTTAGTGTGTTACGTTCCTCCTACTGGAGGGTTGCCTCCAGTACTTTTTGGTAATTGTGTCACTAAAATAAAGTATCTTTACCAAGTGTTCTTTCATGTGTGTAAGTGCTGTGTGACTACAGTAGTATTGCATGAGCTTTGCATGTCTCCTAGATAAGCCTCAGCTGCTCATCCACAGGTACCTATTGAGAGCCTTGCTTCTAGACACTGCCTACACTAAACTAATAGGTGATACCTGGGCCTGGTATAAGGTCTATGTACCCACCACACACCAGGCCAGCTTCCTACATATATACAAACACACACAGTTTGTATGTTTTCCAAGAACCAGAGGAACCCACAGTCAACAACTGAACTGCACCAGGTACAGAGCAATTCATATGGCAACATTTATACAGAGTGAAAATGGGCATCAAGAAAACCTATGTATTTCTAAAATAGACACCAGATATGGCGTTTAGGAGCAGTAGTTATTGGTTCTTCTCGGAATTTGTGGGTAGCAATTCTACCATGTGATTAAGAGGGCTTTTTCAAAATGTTTTCTTCCTAACACAATGGCTTACATTTGGAAGGCACAAATGCGGAGAAATACAATTGGTAATAAGAAATGTTCTACTATTCTGCATTCCCACATATCTTGATAACAATGGTACCTCACTTGTATGGGTAGGACTAGTACCTGTGACAGTAAAGACCCCAAAACGCAACATGATCACTTCACATTTTTACACTGAAACCCGACTTTGTTTGCATTATGGTTCGGTGTAGGTTTTGGGCCCTACCTCAGCCAGCACTTGGGGAAATCTGCAAACCTGCACAATTTTCAAAACTAGACTCCCAGGGTAAACAGTGTGGGGTGACTTGCATGACTCAACAGGTTTTCTTACCCAGAAGCCCTTGCAAACCTCAAACTTTAACTAAAAAAAAACATTTTCATCATATTTGTGTGATGAAAACTTCTGGATTTTATCCGGCATCAGGTGGATCAAGGCAGAACGGCTATTCTGGTGATAACTGGAACTGTGTGCAGCCTTTAACACCATTTCTCTACCTGTAAGTAGGCTGTGACAGGCTGGGTTGAGAGATAAGGCACTCCAACTATTAGCGTTCTTTCCAACGAATAGGACTAGCATAGTAGCAGAGGAGACTTTCGAGCCTGTCCATTCCAACTGCTTTTTCCTTAGCCCCACCCTGTTTAACTTGTATGTCGCTCCACTGGCACGGCGGATGCAGTCCTGGGGTTTTTAGGTGTCATCCTATGCTGATGATATGCAGATTGTCGTGCCTTTCGGGGAGGACTGGACAGAGGTGGCTGATAGATTCAAGTCCTGCGTGGCAGAGTTTAACATTTGGATGAAGCAAAACTGGCTCAAAATGAATAGAGAATAAATGGATATCTTGATTTCTGGTGCTAAGGACCATCTGGAATAGTACCTGGTGCCCTGAGGCATGTGGACCGCTGCCAGTTCCGGTGAAGGAGGCAAAGAATCTGGAAATGTCTTTGATAATGCTCTGACCTTTCAGTGTCAGGTAACACAGTGAGCTCTTGTTTCTGGCTACTTAAAATGTTGAGAAAGATCTTCCCATTCATTCCGGGGGAGCTTAGGGTACCGGTAGTACTGGCATTAATCACCTCTCGCCTGGACTACTGCAATGCTTGGTACCTTAATTTAACGCAGCACTCCCTCAACAAACTTCAACTTATCCAAAAGGCGGCGGCATGTCTAGTCCTAGGACTTTGTAAGAGCCATTCGGTGAGGAAGGGTTTGAGGACCCTGTACTGGCTGATGAGAAGGAAGAGGGTTAACTTCAAGTCCTTATACTTGGTTTTAAGGCTCTCCATCAGCTAGGTCCTAATTACCTTGGATCTGTCTTCACCTTGTACACCCCTAGCAGGTCACGGAGATCTGCTGGTCAGAAAGTGGTAAATGTATCAAGGTTTTGGAAGGCTCGATGGGGGTGGGGAGACCCTTCAGTGCCAGTGGCCAGGCTCTGGAACATGATGCCAAGAGCCATTAGAAGGGCGGACTCGTATATGATGTTTCGCAGGGTGGTTAAAACTTGGCTGTTCTCTGCAGCATAATGGGCTTCTGGTCAGTCTCTCACTTCAATTGCCTTTAAATGGTGGTCTTCTGGTTCGTGCTCACCTGCTCAGCACTTCAATGCCTTTCTGGTTTAATGCGCTTTACAAATACAGTGTAGATCTCATTTTCCCTTTTGTCTCCACACTGCGTCCTTTGCTCATCCCATTTTGTTACACCCTCCAATCCCTATTCTCCCTTTTGTTTGTCATTATGTCCCAGGATACCTGTTACTGTAATGCAGCCAAAAAAAAAAAAATTCAGTTGTTAAAAAAGTTTCCTTTTTGCTAAATTTGGTTGTTAGCCACTTTTTTTAATTTTCTCTCAATGGAAAAAGGGAGCCCCCTTGCAATTTTGAAGATGACAAGGTGGTAGCAGAAACCCACCGATCATCTGTCTGCTGCTGCTGGAGACAAAAGCAAAGCCTCCTAAATGGCCACTGTTTGTAATCTGTCTCCTTGCATAGACTACCCCCTTTCACTCTACCCCCATGTAACATTAGTGCTAGCTGTGATGCTTATAAACAGCATCATCACTCCCCGTGGCCTCATTGTAATGTTCAGTGACTCAGGATGAGGGGAGACCCACCACTTGCTGTACTTAGTCATACTATGAACCTCCAATCTGACCACAGGTGACCCAAAGGACTTTCAGGCCTGGGAAGAGGGTGTGAGCGAAGCTCCACTGTGAGGGGGGTGGTCTCCCTCCAAAAACAGTCCCCAAGGTCTAGTGGCCAGATCCCTGCTTGGGGATCGCCATCCTGTGACGATCCTCAAGTAGAGATCCACTTGGGAAAGGTACCACTGGAAAGGAGAGGTTTCCCCTTTCTAATGATACCTCTCCCGTCTGAATCGGTGCTCAGGGGGCTCAGATATGCCCCGACCACGGATGCAGCAAAGGTGAAATAGCTGACCAGCTCATTGACATTTTTTTCTCTCTGTAATGACGTCAGTGCACCATGAGTGCTGATAGTCACAGCAGGAGAGAAACAAACCCCTTGGTTGCTGGGGAAGATGTTACCCAGCGGCCAAGGTTGAATTCAATAAAAAGAAATCCCTCTGGTGCTCACACCAGAGGATTTCCTGCTTATGGTGCTAGGGCGCACTACAGTTGTCAGCTCCTGAGCACTGGTGCCAAGGACGGCTACAGCATGTCCTTAGCACCCAAGAGGTTAAGTTTCTTGCTCATGCCTTACGCAAGCCCTTCTCTTCTTTAAATATAGCAACAACTGCCAGTTTACACCTTACTTTTCTAGTTTCCTTAGTACATTTTCATTTGCTGGCAACATGTAATTTGATCTACCACCAAACGTTTTTATATTTGAAAGGTGATTCACCAATTCTGTTCAGCAGACGGAAAGAGGAGTTCAAAAGGGCTAAGGCAACTAAGAAGCCAGCCAAGAGGCACAAGCCATATTTCTTCATTGTTTAGACTCAGAAGGCCAGGTGTTGTATGGAACCTTGCCACAATCTGTACCTCAGGAAGGGCAAGAGAACACCACCAAATCTGATGAAACTCTTCAAAGAACTGAAGTGAGATTTAAAGGCTGGATCAATCTCAAGATGGGGTCTACATCATGCAACTTTGGTGTGATGGCAGAGGAAAGACAAGTGAACAAATAATAGTACATGTTAGAAGTAAACACAAAAAAAATCCAACAGCAGTTGTGGGGGCTTCCAGACTCTAAACAGCATGATGCTGTAGCCACTGCTAAGGCTATAAAACAGACTAAGAGGTGGATGAGAACAGACAAAGGGGATAGGGTGTAATTCTAGGAGAGCAGAGGTGAACGGTATAAACTCCTGGAGCCAAGAGAAGGGAACCTCACACAGAGGTCAAAGTGATATAATGTTGAAATCCTAGTCATTTATCTTCATTTAAGTTCTGTCCTTCAGTCTGAAGATTTTACAGAAACTGACAAATATGAGCATTTTGCAAGGGCTTGCAGAGAAACAAGGAAAAGAACAAAAGGGGAAATTAGCATGTGTAGTGGATAGCAGCGACATGTGTGAAGTTTGACTGTACAAATGATTTCAATGTGGGGGTATTTAAGGAGCAAGCATGCCAAGGATCTGTTAGGAAAGTAGGCTTCGCTAATGGCAGATCTGGGTTCTTCCTGAACTATAATTGTAGTTCCAGGAAGAGAGGGCAATTTTGAGTGGCCTGCCATTGCAGATGAAGAATTTGATGGGTGCAAGACTGACATTGTAGGTTTTGCAGAGTGAACTTGACATTTAAAGACAGATATGCCAACATCATACTAAATTTAGCGTAAGAGAGTAAATGTGTTTGGATGGAAAAACCATGGAAAGTGTGAAATGCTTTAAATTCTAGGAGTAGTCACAAATACTTGTGGGAAGAGAGACTCAGGGCAATTAGTGGTTTGAGAAACAGTTCCCAGAAGTATTTTTTAGGGAACTGGGCCTGCAGAAGATATTCATACATAAAATAAAATTAAGTTGAGGAAGGAAGACATTCTATTGAAACAAAAACTCACTGTGTTCCGAATTTACAAGGAGCTTTATCAGTGAAAAGTATGCCTTTTGGACTGGACTTAGCAGCCTCTGTGCTCCATATAGCAATGTTTCACATTTTCAAAGCTATATTATCATGTATTGTTTCCAGGATAATATCCTGACTTTCTAAGGGAGTAAACCATAACACAGAGCACATGAAGGAGGTCTGCAGAAGATAAAAGGAAAATGATTTTATTTTCACAAGAGACACTTGTGTGCGGTACCTTAGGTGTTTTGGAAGCAATCCAAAACTTTTCTATTCCGGAGGCTACTGTCTTTTTACAGAACTTTGTGAATAGTTATTTACAGATTTACTTTTCTGAAGAAAAAAAATGAAGCTGACAATTGTTATTAAGAAAAGAAGCAGAAATGTGTTGGTCTTCGATTGGATAAAACCAGATATTATCTATGGGCTTTCTATAAAACCCTTTTGTGGGAGAAAAGGTTGTGTGCTGATCGCTGATGCAAGTATTTATGGAATGCTCCAGTCTTAATGCAAAAAGCAGGAAACTAAGAGGAATGTGGCTGGTGCTTCTCGAACTTTGAATGCAACACACAGGAAATATGCTGTTGTTGAGAAGGAGTTACTGGACTATTGGAGCATTTCAGGTTGTCTCATGTAGTCATTTTGTCTACTACACAGATTTTAAACCCTTTGTTAGAATGTCATCTCTGGGTGGTGGGGATAGGGAGTGGCTATGGAGAAGTGGGGGTTTGGAAATCCATGGCAAATATTTCTAGGTTGACGTCTAGGTTGCAAGAGTACAGTTTCTGTGTAGAATGTGTGTAAGGGACAGCTGGGTGATTGCTGAGATTTTTATATGCTGCAGAGATGCAAACAAGAGTAGAGGTTATAGCTATCATAGCAGTTATTTCTTCTACTGGTGTCAATGAAAAGGAGTGGGCGAAGGCTGATGCTAAAAAGGAGTTGCTCTCCATGTTGAGGAAATGAATGGTGAAAGGTTAGTCTAACTGCAGGAGTTTATCTCCTGAGGCTCTTTCCTTTTGGAATGCCTATGAGAAGCTGGATGTGAAAAAAAGGCTGGTATTCAAGTCATGGAAGTGTGTGACTCCTTGTATAGTGTTTGAAAACATTTTAAATGTAGCCCATAAGGGACACCCAGGAAGGCCTTCTATGAAAAAGGTTGTTGAGAGAACATTTCAGAAACCTGGCTTAGACAAAATGGCTGACAGGCGGGTGAGGAAAAGATGGAAATATGGGATCAATGAAAAGATGTTAAACATAAAAACTACAACTCTGACCCCGGTTGTTTGGCCTGGACAAGCCTAGGAGAAAGACAGGTTTGGCATCTCAGGATCTTTCCATAATTTGCCCTGCAATTTCAGATACACATCAATGGTGATGGATTGCCATTTAAAGTGGCCTTGGGTTACGACTGTAAGCACCACCACGACAGCAGTAGTTATTGGGTTTTTAAGAAAATGTTCAGAAGAGAGGGGTATTGTAGGACTCTTGTAACAGATATTGTAGACCAATTAACCTAGTTTGAAAGTATTGTATAATGCACATCACCACTGGTTAGTAGGACCCACAGTGCAATGGTCAGGGGGAAAGATTTAACAGTGTATTCAAAGATTGTTGCCACACACTCATAATTTGAATGGAGGCATTTTGTTCACTACAAGAATTGGATCACATCCCACCACATGGCATCACTGAGGAGAGTTTGTTGAGAATACTTAAAGGAAGAGAACCACCTGTGGTGGTTTAAAAAGGAGGCAGGTGGCAAAAGGGAGCACGTATAACAAGTAATGCCCAGGAAGTGGCTGAGAAAGAGGAGAGTATGAAGATTAGGTAGGATGGTAAAAATGCTGCATGAGCACCTGACTTCATGAAAGAAGAGCGGGTCAGGATTTTAAAACCCCGTTTTGTGGCAAAAGACCTTTCAAAGTACTCTAAGCCTATAAAGGTGATGAGAATGAACTCACACATCTTGGTGATCCATGAAGGGAGTGTAGTAGAGTTTTCATTTGCTCAAAAATCATGAACCATCCAGGCATGCTTCAATTAGCATAACTAGGCCACATGATGCTGCACTACCAATCATTCATTAAATGCTGCAGAAAAGTTCATGTTTATTTTAGAAGTACACGCTTTCCAGATGCATGTCTTTTTTAAGAAATCAACTAAAGAACAAGTTACTTACCTTCGGTAACGAGGTATCTGGTAGAGAGACTATCTAGCTGCAGATTCCTTACCTTAGAATTCCCTGGCGTCAGATTCGAATCCAGAGTTTTTTCTGAGCAGTACCCTGCGCGCGTGCCGTCGGACGGCGTTGTTCGGATCCACGTGCGTCGACCAGCTCCGCGTGCGTCGTCAGCATCGTTGGAGCCGTCTATGACATCACGGTTGTCTATATAGACGCCGTCTCGGCGCGCATACGTCAGTTCTTTTCCACAACTTCCCGCGCCAGAAGCGCAGAGTCATGGAAGAACCAACCAATACACTTTTAACCTCTTTGATTGTTTGGAGTAAGAACACTTTCATGCCTATAAGAAAGGCAAAAGTTGCCAAAATCAAAAATATACATATGTACACATAGAAACCTCTATACATATATATATACACATATCCACATGAGAAAAATTTCCCCAGAGCGGGGAGGCTTGGGCGGGTGTAAGGAATCTGCAGCTAGATAGAGTCTCTACCAGATACCTCGTTACCGAAGGTAAGTAACTTGTTCATCTGATAGAGACTTCTAGCTGCAGCTTCCTTACCTTAGAATAGATACCCAAGCTATAACCCATGGTGGTGGGTCTGAAGGAGATTTTTTTTTTTTTTAATACTAGGAAGTCCTGCAAGACAGAACGGGCAAAATGCCCCTCTCTTCTCACCTGGCTATCCAGGCAGTAGTGTTTCGCAAACATGTGTAAAGAAGCCCACGTTGCGGCCTGACAGATGTCCACCACCGGTACGCCACGTGCTAACGCAGTGGTAGTAGCTTTCCCCCTAGTGGAATGAGCTCTCAAGCCCTCAGGAGGCTGCTTCTTCGCCAAAGCGTAGCATATTTTTATACAGAGAACTACCCAGCGCGAAATGGATAGTTTCTGTACTGCCCGACCCTTCTTTGCACCAACGTACCCCACAAAGAGTTGGTCGTCCACCCGGAACTCTTTAGTGCGGTCAAGGTAGAACGATAACGCTCTTTTTGGGTCCAGTTGATGGAGACGCTCCTCTACCTTAGAGGGATGCGGTGGTGCAAAGAAGGTGGGCAGGATGATATTTTGACGCAGATGGAAAGGGGTCACCACCTTGGGGAGGAAAGAGGCACGAGTTCTTAACACCACCTTGTCAGGATATATCATGAGATAAGGTGGCTTAGAAGATAAAGCCTGCAGCTCACTCACTCTCCTGGCAGATGTAATGGCCACCAAAAAGGCTGTCTTAATAGTGAGCAGCCGGAGAGGACAGTTATGCAAGGGCTCAAAAGGAGCACACATAAGGAAGGTAAGAACCAAATTAAGATCCCACTGGGGCATAACGAAAGGCACAGGAGGGAACAGATTTACAAGCCCTTTCAAAAACCTCTGTACTATAGGTGATTAAAACAGAGATGGTTGATCAGGCAACTGAAGAAAAGCTGATAAGGCTGCAAGATAGCCCTTGATAGTCCCCAAGGAGGAACCCTGCTGGGCGAGAGACAAAATAAACAAAAGGATGTTAGATAGAGAAGAAGAAAGAGGATCAATAGACCTCTCTGAACAATAAGAAACAAAACATTTCCAAGGGCAGGCGTAGATCGACTTAGTAGAGGGACGCCTGGCTGCCAGAATGAGATCACAGACCTCGGGAGGGAGGTCATAAACCATCAACTGTCGCCGCTCAATCTCCACGCATGAAGGCGCAGAGTTGACAGGCTTGGGTGGAGAACCTTCCCCTGCTGCTGCGACAGAAGATCCTCCCGAAGAGGCAGCCTGATTAGAGGACCAATGCTCATTTTGAGAAGCTCTGGATACCAAACTCTCCGTGCCCAATCCGGAGCCACAAGGATTACTTGGGCCCGGTCGTTCTTGATTTTCTTGAGAACTCTGGGCAGAAGTGGTATAGGCGGAAAAGCGTACAGGAGGCCTGAACTCCACTCACGACGAAAAGCGTCGCCTAGCAATAGCCCCCTTGGAAACTCCAACGCGCAAAACTGCTGACATTGCACGTTCTCTGCGGAGGCGAACAGATCTAACCAAGGCTCTCCCCACTGCTGAAAGAGTCCTTGCGCCACCTCCGAATGGAGACACCATTCGTGATCCTCTAAGCATTTTCGGCTGAGTTCGTCTGCTCTGGCGTTCAGAGAACCTGCCAGGTGTTGAACCACCAGGGTCATGCCCTGCTGTTCCAGCAATGTCCAGAGGCGTAAAGCCTCTTGACAAAGGGTCCACGACCCCACACCGCCCTGCTTGTTGCAGTACCACACTGCGGTAGTGTTGTTCGTGAACACCTGCACCACCTTCCCTTTCACAACAGGAAGAAATGCTTTTACTGCAAGCCGGATCGCCCGAAGCTCCAACAAGTTGATGTGGAGCCCGGATTCCGCCGGAGACCAGTGACCTCTGCTCTCCACCTCCCCCAGATGACCGCCCCGTCCCATAAGTTACGCATCTGTCACTACCGTTAGATCTGGTTGGGGAAGGGAGAGGGGTCTGCCCTTGACCCACTCACAGTTCACTAACCCCCACTGCAGATCTTCCGCAGTCCTCTCCGAGATCTGAACCATGTTGGTAAGATTTCCCTGATGCTGTGCCCATTGGAACTTCAGGTCCCACTGCAGAGCCCTCATGCGCCATCTGGCATGCTTGACCAACAGGATGCAGCAAGCCATGAGTCCCAGCAGCCTCAAAGTCTGTCTCACCGAGATCCAGGATAGAGGCCGAAACATCAGAATCATAACCTGAATATCCTGAACCCGCTGATCCGGAGGATAAGCCCGATACTGCATTGTGTCCAGAACAGCTCCGATGAAAGAGAGCTTCTGAGAGGGAGTCAGGTGTGACTTCTGCACATTTATAGTGAACCCCAGCGAATGCAAGAGGTCCGCCGTCGTCTGGAGGTGGGTGATGAGAGCCTGGGGCATAGGAGCCTTTAACAGCCAATCGTCCAGGTAGGGGAAGACTGAAATCCCTGACCTGCGCAAATGAGCTGCCACTACCGCCATCACTTTTGTGAACACCCGAGGGGCACTGGTGAGACCGAAAGGAAGCACGGTAAACTGAAAGTGCTCGTGGCCCACCTTGAACCGCAGGTAACACCTGTGGCTTGGCAGGATAGGAATATGGAAATATGCATCCTGCAAATCTAACGCTACCATCCAGTCTCCTTGGTCTAGGGCAGACAAAACCTGAGCAAGAGTGAGCATCTTGAATTTCTCCTTCTTGAGGAAGAGATTGACGTCCCTTAAATCCAAAATAGTGCGAAGGCCTTTGTTCTTTTTGGGAATCTGAAAGTAGCGGGAATAACAACCACTGCCTACTTCTGATATCGGGACTCTTTCTATGGCTCCCTTGGCCAAGAGAGCCGTAACTTCCTCACGGAGCAAAGCTAGATGGTCCTCCATCAGCCATTCCTTTGTCAGAGGGATAGAAGGAGGGACAGACTGGAAGGGAAGGGAGTAGCCCTTCCGTATGATCTGCAGGGCCCACTTGTCCGTGGTGATGGAAAGCCAGTGAGGGAGATGAAAACGAATCCTCCCTCCAACTGGACGGACGTGATCCCGCAGAACCATACTAGGAGGGCTTGGGCACAGTGGAGGGGGGCTGTGTGGCGGCCGACCTCTGGCCAGACCCTCTGGGTCTGATAGTACCACGGCCACATCCTCTTCCGGGATGCTGTGAAGCCTGAGGACGGTGGCTAAACTGTGACTGGCGTGGTCCAACGCCCCTCCCGAAGCCTCGGAAGGGGCGAAAGACAGACTGCTGTCGTGCCGGTGCTGAAAGGCCCAAGGATCTGGCCGTGGCTCGAGAATCCTTGAACCTCTCAAGCGCGGAGTCTGCCTTTTCGCCAAAAAGGCGAGAGCCATCAAAGGGCATGTCCATCAAGCTGGACTGGACATCCCCTGAAAAACCAGTAGAATGTAGCCAGGCGTGGCGACGTAGGGCCACTGACGATGAAATTGCTCTGCCCAGCGAGTCGGTCGTGTCCAAGCCACACTGGATTGTAAACTTGGCTGCATCTCTCCCATCCTTTACAGCCTGGGTGAGAGTGTCCCGAACGCCCTCCGGGACCTGGGGCAGCACTTGCGCCACCGTATCCCATAAAGTATGGGAATAACGGCCCAATAGGCAAGAGGTGTTTACAGACCTCAATGCCAGGCTGGAGGAAGAAAACATCTTCTTCCCAAGCTGATCCAGCCTCTTGGATTCCCTATCTGGGGGGAGCGGAAGGGAAGGCACCACTGGAAGTAGAGGCTTGGACAACCAAGCTCTCAGGAGTGGGGTGTTGTGTCAGGAAACTAGGGTCGCTGGGAGCGGGTCTAAGGTGGCGGCCGACCGTCCTATTCACAGGAGCCCCTGTGCTGGGTTTGGACCACGTACCCAGAAGGACGTCTGTAAGAGCCTCATTGAAGGGCAACAACGGCTCTGATGTTGACAAACCCGGCTGAAGCACTTCTGTCAGGATATTCGTCCTGACTGGCACCGTAGGCAAATCTAGGTCCAAGACCTCAGCTGCCCTACGCACCACCATAGCGAAAGAAGCCCCCTCCTCCGTAGCCACATTAGGAGGAGAGAGCATACCAGTATCTGGAGATGTGTCCAGTCCACTGGCCTCCCCTAGATCCTCATACCAGTCCTGCTGCAATCCTGATTCTAAAGGGTCCTCAGACCCCTCTCATTCCTCTCCTGCGTCTGTCTGTTCCAAATAATGCTCAGACAATGATCTGGGCCGAATCGGCTCCGTCGGAGTCGACGTCATCGCTCCGGATCATCTGGAATAAGGATGGGGCTGCCACCGGTGAGCGCCGGTGGCGGAATCGTCGAAGTCAGACCCGGCGCCGAAGGAGGTCGACTGTGAGAGACCGGCGCCGGTCCAGATCCGTTAACGGATCCTGAGGTCCCCAACGGCGCCGAGGCCGAAGCCGCCGGCGTCAAATCCGAAGGGGCCCCTGCTGACCCCACGGGGCCCGAAGACCCACCCGAGGGTACAGCCCACTCAAAAACGAGACGCATGGCCTCGCAGAATTCTTTTATTTGAGCGGGGGTCGATCCGCTCCCCAGAAAGGGGGGAAGACGCAGAGTCGTTCCCTAGACGCCTCTCGTATGAACATCCGTTATCAATCAATGATCATTGCCACTATTCAACATTCTTTCTGTAATCAGTGCCACCAAGCATTTGGTCACACTAAAACTGACACCCACCTGATCACTACCTATGAGAAGAAAGCTCCTGCCCTCCCCCCGCTGGGGCCTACACTGCAAGGCCTTGTGGAATGCAATGGCTGCTTGCCCTGCTAGGGGTGAGAGAGGAGGCGATGTCTGGATTGCGCTTGAAGGTGGAGATTGCTATGGTCACTGCTTCAAGACCCGATTGAGGCGGGTTGACAGCTGCTCGGAGACGCCTGGCTTGTAGATCTGTGCTCCGCTCCAGCCATCGCTGCTCCGGGGCCTGGGACTGGGCTGGGTGGCCCTGCAAGAGCCCACCCAAGGAGGGTGCGGGCCCACTCTGTCCTTGGCACTGGCCAATACGGTGGTAGCAAGACTAGGGCCGCACTCTCTACTGTGTGGAGGTGGCTGCTCCAGCTGGAGGACAAGGATGGGCAGCTGATGTGCAGGCTGGGCCACATACAACGCCTTATCACTCCAACCACCTTTTTGGAGGCAATGTTCTCCCAGCAACAACCCATTTCTTGATCCTGGCACCTTGGCCCTATGCAGAGGAGACTTTCGGGTGGGCTTTCCCTGGCAGCTATAACACTGCCAACTGGCTGCAAGGATCAATTAGTGTATAAGTTGCCTGTCTTGAGCTGTGAGGCACTGGTCTCTTGTCATGAAGAGAGACAGTCTGCGCGTGCCCCACCCAAGATGTTCAGGACCACTTGGGGGATATATTGACATGAAAACCAGAGCTCAGCAATCACCCTGAGGGAGCGTGCGCTTGCCCTCGTTTGCCTTGACCACATTTACCCAAAGCTTTTTGGGATCCTATCGCAGACTGCGCCCAAACAAAACACATGTGAGACTGGCCCCAAGGGTGAGTATATGAAACCTCCCACCCCCAACCTCTGCTGCTGTCTGCGAGTGGTGTGGCAGTTGTGAGTACACCTATCAACTTATGTAGATCTCCTGGGCCTCAATATGTGAATACGATCTAAAACAAGCAAACCTATCATTCGAGAACAGGAAGACCTCACAGCTGGAGGCTGCTGAGGTGGTGGACAGGTCATCCTTGGGCAACCCCACAATTCTGGACTCTGATATAGATGTCAGAGCACTATTGACTGAGATGTGCAATAGCCTCTGCATAATTGATCCCAAAATCACCATCCTTATCACCAGATTGGACAGCATGGGCGACAAACTAATGAAGTATCAAGGTCAACTGGACCAAGTCAAACACAGACTGTTTGATGTCTAGGATGGTGCCACAACCAACACCGAACAACTGCTGCAAATGGAGAAGGAATTAGAGGTGACCAAGGCCAAAAATGAAGAACTGGAGGTCCACTCCCGGGGAAACGTCACGTTTCTGGGCCTCACAGAGCCTCAGAGGGGAAAACTGAGACTTACATTGCACACCTACTGAAGTTCCTCTTTGGCGACCATTTCACCCACCTTTTCCTCAATCATATGGGCACAGCGGTCGCTGGGCTCAGACCTATGTCAATGGCCCCAGCACGACTCATAACTGAGTGACTTCTACACTAGAGGTATTGCGATGTGATTCTGCAGCTTTCTCACAAGATAGGCCATATTCAACATCAGGCCAATAGGCTATCTAGGGATCTGGACTTTACCCTGGCTGTTCAAAAGTGCCCTCAGGGACTTTCAACCTGCTAAGAAGCTGCTGCCGAAGAACTAGGCCGTCCTGTGTCCTTATGTATCTGGCCAAATTGCGGGTCACTGTTCAGGAAAAAATACATGCTTTACCCAGTCCAACACTGGTCCGGAGGTTTGTTCTCAAGCAACTTCAAAAAGTTGCATCAGATTGACTAATGAATGTAGATGACTATGAACATAACCTTATCGATAATAACTAGTAACTGAGATCAGGTAAAGTAGCCCCAGGACCGTCCCTGTCACCTTTGCATATCCCCTCTGCTACGGGGTTTGCTCAACTCCCGTTCCTCTGGACATCTCTCTATGCCTAAATGCCTTGGAAACATGACTTTCTCAAAGATTACCACACATACCTCCCCTTACCTTTAGAGCTAGCACTGTTCCTATTGCCGTCACTGGTGTTGATGACAGTGGGAGGGATGCCTGTGCTAGCAGGGTGCTATGTGGTACAACACTCTACCTGCCAATCATTTAATTCCCCACCACTTGTGTAATCCTTTGTCATACAACATGCCTGTTGATGGCACCTGACTTTTCCAGCAACTCATTCCCTGTACATGAGGGGAGACCTGCCCAGCTCTCTGAGCTCCTCCCGTATGACTCATATATGGTCCCCACTGGCCTTTCAGTTGGCCAACCTTGATTTTTCTTATAAGGCTTTTGGGGTTGAGGTTATCTTCAACGGGTTGGGGAGGATTTTGTTCTGGTTGCTGCCATCGTACCCCTCTCTCTTCGAACAGAACTCTACTGTTATACTGCAGGGTACTGCCATGACCCTATACATCAGGTGGATAGTGCATGGTTGGTATTGGCTCTTCCCTGCACAGGATGTCTTATCACTTGCACCGTCAATGAGAAGATGACTGGAGTTAAATTACCATCATGGAACATTAGGAGTATATATTAACCCATGCAAGGGCAGGCAAAACTTCACATTTTAGATATTACAATGTTGGCATAGGGCTTCCTGCAGGAGCTTCACCTCATGGGCCACTCCCATACTCCGCTCACAGCTGGTTGGGTAGGTGAAGTCCACGTGGCCACTTACTCCTCTTATAGCCAGAGTGGCCATTGTTATCAGGAAGTGGGTGAGATGTCGTACCCTTCAGGAGATGGGAGGCTGTGAGACGCAATATCTTATCCTTCATGAAATTCTAGAGAGACATTGGTATGCATCTACGGCCCTAACACTGAATGCCCTGGCTTCTTCCTCTCAGTTTGGCACAAACCTCTTGGTTTCTGCTGTTCCACAATTATCCTGGGGGGAGACTAACACATATTTTGACCCTGCAATCAACTAATCCCAGATAGGCTGCTATGACGACGGAATGGGGACTACTCGACATTTGTCACGAGATAAGGTGTGAAAGGTGTAACAAGGCGTGAAAACTGAAGATGAGCATCACAACCTCATACAATGCATGGTTATGCATCAACTACTGGCTAGTTTCAGGAGATTCTGCAGCCTGGGTTAAGGGGGATGACCATTTACCTCAAACATTAGCAGACCATGCACTGATAATCTTAGGCCCGGATCTGAAAGAAACGGGCAGGCTTCCTCCCAACAGCCTTTGAGATCCTCTCCCAGTTCGATTAAAGCTGCCATAACCGAGCTTTTTGTTACTAATGCGGTCTCTGTTGACTACCCGGGCTTAATCCGTGAGACCTTAAGAGCCTATATTCGTGATGCCTATATGCCAAAGCAACTGAGTGCACAGATAGACTTGAAGGCTCAAACGGGAGCTGAGGGCTTTGAAAGCGAACTACTTTGCTACTAATGACACACAGATAGGAGGCAGTTCCACAGTACTCCCTCTAAGTATCTGGCAGAGGTGGAGAGGAAAACTCACTACCTATATAGAGAAGAGGTCGCGAGATGCTACTGGGAAGGCGACCGAGCTGGCAAAACTCTTGCATTCCTTACTCAAATACAAGAAAGGTAACTGCTATGTCACTAAATGATGAAGTCCACTGTTGTCACACTACCAGTGACATCCTGCTGGTGATGGTACAATACTACTCCCTGCTATATACCTCTAACCTCACAATTGCCTCAAGTATCACGCAAGATTACTTGAACTCTCTGCAACTTCTTTGGCTGGATGACAACCACAGACAATACCTTGAGGTTCATTTTGATGCAGAGGATTTCATATGAGACATCCAGAGCATGCGCAGTAGAAAGCTTCTGAACGCTTAGATCCCCACTTGCAGTCTATGTAAGAGGAAGCAAGTAAATACGGCATTCTTCCGCCAACTGAGAGAGAGGCACTCAAAGTTAGGATACTAAAACCTGACAAACCTGGCAACCACTGCGACTGTTTTAGGCCACTATCTATGATAAATATCAACAACAAAATACTGCCCTAGCTTATTGCTGACAGACTAGTCACACTTCTTTACAGTACTATTTGCCCTGACCAATCAGCAAGCAAAGCCACCTTGTATAACCTCTGAGCCTTTTTCGCAGTACTCAACTCCCTGACACCCAAGCTCCTGCCCCGATTTTCTTGGTGCCATTAAGGTCTTGGATTCACTGGAATGGCCATATTAATTTTGCTTACTGTGGCATATTGGTCTCAGCCCCAGCTTCCTCAAGTGAATAAGACTTTGCTATGCCCAAATGAATGCGTGCATACTTGTAAAAGGCATAGTCTCATCATCCGTTCGGATGAGTAGGGGCACAAAACAGGGATGTCCTCTATCCCCAGTGTTCTTCTGGGATCGCCATGGACCTTTGGCACCCTGCCCCTGGCAACACCAGGCAAAACGTGATCTATGGTTAACAACACGCAGGCTTGTGGTTTCAATGTTCCTGACGATGTCTCAGTCTATGCATGAGAACCAGAGATAAACCTAGAGCCAAAACTATGTCAATTTATCAGATTTGGCAGGTGTGCTGGAATCAATATTCACTGGAAAAAATCTGTAACATGCCCTTTAACACCAGCAACACTGCAATTCAGTATAAACTTTCTTCTGTGACGGGCCGACTCAGCAGTAACTTATGAGACTGGATCAGCAGAAACATGGCGCAACTATGATAGACAATTATGGCCGGCACATTTCTTGGTGGAGGATCGAATCCCACACTGTGTCGGATTATCTCTGACCACACCAGCGAGACTAGCAATTGCCAAAGCGGAGATCCGGCAAAAGTTTTTTTTGTAATCTTTCATCAAACTTTCCATATCCCTCACGAAAGAATTCCTCCCATGCTTGCAATCCCATTTGACAGCACTTCCCTGGGGTGGTAGATAACCACGATTATTGTGTGGGGTGTTGACCCTACCATACAAACAAGGCGGAAATGAGCCAGAAGATCCGTACTTCGAGATTTTTTGCTCTGAGGCTTTGCCTTGAGATTTCTGCTCTGCCAAATATATTTTTTGAAGAACTCTTTGGGCTTTTCTTTGGAGAAAAGACCTTATGTTAACCTGCTTCCTAATTCACTTGATTTATTAGGAAACACATTTTTGCTTTCTGTAATGATATTATATTTGAATAAATAAACAAGCTTATTAACTTTAGAATCTTGTCATGTGCAGGTATTAATAAACGTGGATTAAGTCTGAGAGACGCAGATAGTCCCATTCATGCATAATGACCATTTAATTTCTTAATTAACACATCTGTAGTTGTTGTGGCCGGTACAATGGGCTAGTTACTTAATTGGGCTAGTTAGTGCAAATTTTTGGGTTGTCAAGAAGTTGGAGAGTTCTTGAGATTTTGAGCATTGCCATAGTGCCTTTAGCTGCTCTCCAGATGCTTGATTTGGCAACTACTAATAGGTTTTGGTTGGTGTGCTTTTCAACATGTGCTGGGGACTGAGTCTGTATTATGTCATGCACTGTATCTCATGATCTGTTGAGAAGGGTGCATTTGATGGTGCATTATTAAATACCGTTGGTTTTGTCTTGACATTATGCATTTTATGTAAAGATTTTCGGATTTTGGAGAATAAGTTAAATAAACGTGTCTGTTGAAGACTTGAAGGTAGTGTGGAGATATAAAATGAGTTATGAAATCCATAATACTCTAGTTGTGAATGAGTACCGATTAGGAATAGTGGAGTTTATTCTGTGCACACAGGTAAACTATACTGATTCCAGGTTAGGTTACTGACAGTCAAAAGTCTAGCTCAGTGTGCGTGCAATGGTGTGGTACCTTGACACACTACTTCCCTTCTGTGGAAAGTTTGATTTCCATCCTGTGTCCCAGCAAACAGACCAAAGTTGTTTTCTACTTTCTTACTGAATAATTGTGTAATGAGATGTTAAGGTAACCTTTTATTCTGTCAAATTGCGTATTTGAGTTTTGAGGAGTGTTTAAATCTACAATGGTTGTATTGGATGAGTCTGTGGCAGCAAAGGGCCACTCACTCACTCAGGCACTGCTCCAACCTGCGTAATATTTGAAAAGTGTGCTAGATGACCTAGACAAAATAATGGACAGAAAGATACTTTGCATTCCGTCATATGTTTTGTTGGGTCTTCCCAACAAGCTGGCTTACCCACTATACTCCATTAAGGGTAAATAAATGGTAATGGCATTGTGTGCAGCCACCCAAGCGATTCCCTTACTCTGGGCAACCAACAAAACTCAAAAAAACATAAAGTCCTGGCTCCCTACGATTTGGGACCAAATGTGTATGGAAAAGTTGACTATGACGTTGGAAGTCACAGATTTCACAGAGATCAAGGTAATATGGGCCCAATTTCTCACATTCCTCTCCTATCTAGGGAGCTGTCCTGCCCCAAACACCTAGAGGTGCTCTATATACTGTAGGCACCAAATGATGTCAAGTCCCAACTATACTTTTGTTTATTCCTCTTGTCATTTCGCTAACTGCCTCCAGAAGACACAAAGATAGTAGACAGATTATGTGAGGGTCTCAAGGTACTGAATTGTAGGTACAGGGAGATTAATTGATTTCCTCAGAATCACAGGATGTTGAGCCAACACCGAGCCTGGAATCAGCCCTAAAGTCGACAACTTTGTAAAGTGCGGCAAATCACCCGTGAGGGTCTCAAGGCACTGAATTGTAGGCACAGGGAGATTAAGTGATTTCTTCAGAATCACAGGATGTTGAGCCAACACCGAGCCTGGAACCAGCTCTAAAGTCGGCAACTTAGGCCATTACACCACATCCTCTCCCCTTCATCTTTTGGCAATGACAATAAAGAAAATTGATCTACAAATCTACAATGGGTGAAAACTTGACAAAATCTAAGACTTCACTGTCAGAAGGGTAAGTAAGCTCCACTTCCTGTTGGAAGTGCTGCACATGAAATGCTTTAAAGATATTGCATATACACTGTTCTGTGGCTTGAATCTTCCACAAATTATACAAAGCTGCAATTTCCTGAAAAGGGTATGTTTGAAGTAAAGTAAATGGATTATTTAAGACATGTTTTTCTTGAGATGAAATCACAACCAAGACCTGCAAAGTTTAAATCACTGAACAAATGGGATTATGTACCTAATGAGAAAGCACATAACAAAATGTTGAAAGGTCAGAGTGTTAAATCTGTTTGTGATTGGATGAATGCAAGACTTGGTTTGCAAAAAAAGACATGGTGTGAGGAAGTGCTAGGAACTGTGGGTGCATTTCCTGTAAATATTAGTGACACAAATAAAAATAAGCCAAAAGAGAATAAGAATCAAAATAAAATGAGAGAAAGACTGATTTTGATGAAGATGGTGAATTTATGGATAATTTACTAACTATGGATGATTTATTAGTTATGACAAGATAATCTACTTACAATAATAATCAATCAAGTTCACATTCAAGATCCTGAGTTGAGTGAATCAAATTAAGGGAAACATGATTCAGAGGCTAGTGTATCATAAAAAACGTAAGGCAAGCGTTGTGAAAAAAAATGCTTCAAAACACCAAGCAGATTTAGACGAATGTGTTGACTCATATATATTATTGTAAAAACAAAATATTGTTCATGAAGTTGTGTTTTTGAATTTGGATGCAGGGAAGCACACTTGTCATGCATATGAAAAACTTAAAAGAATGGCAGAACAAATTGGTGTGAGTTTGGGGAAAAAGAATTTCAGAATCCTATAAATTGAGAACAACAGATGCTGAAGAATGTATTGTACAATTCAGAGCAAATTTTAGAGAACTTGCAGATTTAGCTAGAGAATGAGAGAGTGTAAAAAACACAAAGAAAAAGCTTAAAGATGACTGAACTGAATAGACAAATCCAAAACGAAAAGTCATAAGTGGTCCGGAATGTGAAGTTATTGAAAGAGAATTCCCATTGAGTGAAGTGTCCTGAGGAGCTTATCTGCATGTCCTGTGGAGAGAAAGGATCTATGGACTTTTACAAAGGATTTTCCAAAACTTAAGGATGAGACAGAAAAGTGGTATAAAGAGGTGGTTAGGACGTGATGGTTTCAAAAGTGTTATGGCAAGATTCAAATGGATTATTTTTAATTATCATGCCTATCATCCCACACCTTAGGTGGCCAGAAAACTCCCTGCTAAAACTCATATATAAAATGGTTGTATTAATCTAAAGCTTTAAGGGATCCACAGAAGCCTCTCTGCAGGTCGTATCATGAGGATGTAAAACCGCTTGGTTCTGGATAACGTTTATGCTGGAAGAATAGGATTGGTGGAATGAGTGCAAGAATTGTGTAAAGTGGCAAGAGGAAGAATCAAGGAGAGAAAGTTCGAGTAAGCAGTTCTCACCAATTTGTTACAGGCATTGAAATTACCAAAGAAAATAGGAGGTTGTCAAACGTGCTGCACAAAGAAGTAGAAATTACATGATTACATAGAGGTTGTCAAATGTGGCCAGAAAACTCCCTGCTAAAACTCATATATAAATGTTCGTACTCATCTAAAGCTTTAATGGATCCACAGAAGCCTCTCTGCAGGTCGTATCATGAGGCTGTAAGACAGCTTGGTACTGGATAACTTTTATGCTGAAGAAGAGGCATGATCCAAATCTGCTTGACATGCTACAGGAACTCACTGCTCACTCACACATATGAACATTCATTCTCTCCTCCCTCTGGAACTCCTCCCTCGGTCTCCTTTTTTATTTCATAATTTCACTTCCACTCGCACATTCTAACCTAATGCACCTATTGGGCCTTTTATGTTTCTATGTCTCTCCATCTATCGTATCAGCTTTTTGCCCTCTAGCTACATCCAACTGCCATGCTCTCAGACCCCTTTATCTATTTTACTCTCCCCTTTATCATTCTCCTTCCCATTCTTTTCCCTTTGTTTTACATTTCTTTTCCATTTCCTTGTGTCTCTTACAGTTAGTCTCTTTCATTGTTCCCCATTTCCCTCATCCTGATTTCTTTCCCTCTTTCTTTTTATTAAACTACAAAGTTGCCCTCTCTCTTACTCCTCTGTCTCCTATGTAAGCTCTCATTTTTTCTACTTCCCATCTCCTTGGGTAGTAAGAAAAGCCACGTATTTCTGGCAGAAACTGTAAAACCTAAGGAGACCCCACTGGCAGTATTCCCTTTATCGGACTATATTTTTCTTTAAGGACATACAACTGCTGTGTCTGACTACATATTCACCACTTCCTATAGATACCAGCGAACCTCTAAATCAAGCTATAAACCTCTGGCCCACTAGAACGTCAGAGATCTAAGGAGCATGTTTAAGGCCCTAATTCATCCTTTCTGTATTCTCACTGACCAGAGAACTTCTAACATCATCTTCTCCATCCATCCATTACATCATTATTCACTGTTTTTCTCACCTCACAATCTCCATTGGTTCCACTGTTGTTTCCCACCCTTCACTCTCCCTCTATACCAATCTCACTCTAACCTTCTCTCCTCTCAATTTTCCTTTCTTCATCTTCTCTTTGGTCTCTTCCCTCTCTTCCTCCATATGCTTATCTGGAATTATTTCTTCCTCCTCTATTTCCTCTTTTACTCTCTCCTCTCCCATAACTGTTGTCCCCTTTCATTACCCATCTCCCCATCCATTTGTCTGCCCACCTCTCTCACAGTCTCTAATGTCCTCTTTTGTGGAAACAGAAAGCTCTTAACTGGACATGAGGGTGCCTTTTTGTATGCTATTTGATTTCTCGAATGTATGGACTACGTGCAGAGCTGCATTTTGCTTGCGACGGCAGTTGCTCTGTTTGACCCTTGGACCTGCTTTTACTCTGAATTTGTTTGCTCACACTTAGCAGATGGTCTATACTGCTGCTTCCCCTATTCTGGGATATTTCAGCTTAGAGATGTTATCCTTATTTTGTTAGCTCAAGGCGCTTCAGTGGAGATATTGCCTATATCCTGTCTATTTGCGAATGTTTATTGATAAAACATTATCTGTATCCTGTCAGTTGAAACCCCTTCTTTTAAGATGCCATCTGCATCCTGTTAATCTTGCTAAAACCAGCTCGGGATGGGTTCTGCACATATATGGAACTAAGCACACACGCAGTGGGAGAAAGGTGGAAATTACAGTATAAAGGTGACCAGGGAGTAGGGTTGGGGGTTGCTACTGCTTTGCATGACGAGGCGCATGTGCTCCTGTGCTTGTAACCCGCTGGAGCGAATAAACTGATGAAATTGAAGACCAAACGCTGACTCTTCGTATTCTATTAAGTAAATCTTAGTGGTCACTCCTACTGGAAGACACCTTGGGGAAATTTAGCCCCAACAAAATGAAGGCACTGCTGAGATCCTCATGGCAAGAAATTCGACAGACTAGAAGCCTGTGACAGACGGAGGAGACCGGAGACAGCGGATTGTGGGGGCCCCTGACATAAGACTAGTTTCTTGCAGCTGCCATCCAACGTCCCCAACATCCGTCCATCTGTAAAGAATTTCTTCCACTGAGAACCAGTAGGAGGATAAATGAAATTGTGTCTCAAGAATACAAAGACCCGGCCCCTGACTTGACCACGCCACTTGACTGCATTTAATTGGTGAGACTGTTCTATGTCACTTTGAACCTTTTGGGGTGTTTTGATGTGTTGAATACTAAGCTCTGAGTTATTGTTGACCTAGACATTTGATTTGGTAAGAGACCTTCTCATGCCCATAATCCACTTTTAGGATAAGGATGAGTAAGCTCAGGAAATGCATTTCTAAGTGTTGTTGTTTCATGACCTTCAGTCTGGATTAGTCAATACCTGTGCCCGATGAGGGAAGCCTGGCTTCGTTTGAGTTAAAGAAATATGGTACGGGCGTGACCTTCTGGGGCCCATTATGGCACAAATACACAAGGGAAGGAGGGGAAAGGCAATGGCCATTAAATGGCTCTTGGGAGGATGTAAAACTTTATTACCTTGAACAAATGTTGGATAAACAGAAAGTACGGGGAGCTATGTGGGATATTTATCGTACCTGGGAAAAAGAAGCTAGAAAGGTTAGAATGAAAGAAATGAAAGAACGAATAAAACAACAAAACAAGTCACCAGCCCAAAAACTATGCTCACCAACAGAGAGCACAGAATATAGAGGAGGGCCACAGGGAATTTAGGATGACTACAAGTAAGATGAATCCCTCAGCACCCCACATGTTAAAAGAAGAACATTCAACACTCCCTGATCCGTTGTTGCAACATCTACTTGATAACCCCCCTCCATCTTACACCCCTATTATAAATCAGACACCCCTACACCCCCAGACAAAAATGCCAATGCACAAGTGGAATGTGGCGGCCAAATTGTGGCCATGACAGTTCCCTCCCAGCCACCTCTAACATATAGCGAGGACCCTATCTACCCGTGATTGTAGAAAATAGGGATCATCCATTTCTGTTAGACACTGGCACTACACGTACTTCAGCCATGCGCAACTCTCTCCCTGGGGTGTCCCTCTCTGGGTCTACAAATATTTCGCTTGGGTTTGCAGGAACACTAGTACACAGCCCCATCTCCAAGCCACTTGACATTACTGTAGGACCTTTTTCCGTCCCACACTCTTTAGTCCTAACTGAGGGGTGCCAGGAGAATTTGCTTGGTTTAGATCTCCTTAAGAAATTGTATGCTCAAATATATTGTTCCCCCAGACGGTGTATATGTTACCATAGCCAATCCCAAAACAACACAGAACTATTCAGTGTCATCCCTCCTAGACACACATCCAGAGCTGCGTACCATCAACACTTCCCTAAGGGACACAGACAAAAACGATGTTGCTACTGTAAAAATGGACCCCATTAAAATACGGGTAAGGGATGGTGCTCCTCTGCCTCGTATTCCCCAATTTAAGCTACCCCCAGAAGTAGAGGAAGGGCTGTTCCAAGTCATTCAACACATGCTGCACCAGGGAATAATAAAATAAAGTTTTGGTAGCCCCTGCAATAGTCCTCTAGCCCCCGTGGTGAAAAAGACGGCACCTGATGCCCCACCTGAGTATAGATTAGTTATTGATCTGCGTGCCATTAATAAAATAGTACCACAGTTTCCTGTTGTCCCTGATGTCACAATATCATTCAACATGATTCCGCGCACACAGCCAAATACTTCTCTGTCATCGACCTTAGGAATGCCTTCTTCAGCATTCCTATTGATGATGAAAGCCAATACTTTTTCTCGTTCACCCTAAGACACAAATGTTACAAATTTTGCAGGGCTCCTCAAGGGTATACTGAAAGTCCGTCCATTTTCTTACAGATTTTGAAAAATCAGTTAGATTCTCTTCAGCTCCCTGAGGGCACAGTGTAATTGCAGTATATTGATGATATACTAGTGGCAGGTGACACTCTTGACGAATGTAAAGACTCTACACTACAGGTTTTGACACATTTGTCCACATTGGGTCACAAAGTATCCCTCCCCAAATTACAATTCTGTCAACAGGCGGCCTCCTACCTAGGGCACCTCCTGTTGAAGGGGGTAAACGACTTGATCCACAAAGAATTTCAGCCATTGGTGCATTGCAGAGACCCAGTACACAGAAAAAGTTGAGAGCCTTAATAGGAATTACCTCATATTGTAGACAATGGATACCAAATTTCTCGTGGCTAGCCAAACCATTAGTAGCTCTCACCCTCAAGGAAGTACATGTACCCTCACAATGGACGCAGGAATGCGAGCAGGCTTTTAAACAATTAAAAAGGGCTCTATGCAATGCACCAGTATTGGCCACCCCAGACTATCAGAAACAATTAACGCTTTTTGTACATGAAAACGAAGGATGCAGTTTAGCCCTGCTAACACAGTTAGATGGAGAAAAGAACAGACCATGTGCGTACCTCTCATCCATGTTGGATCCGTTGGCCCGAGCATTGCCTTGATTCTTAAGGGCGGTTGCAGCTACTGCGACTGCCGTCAACCAGAGTGAGAGGTATGTATTGGGCCACTGATTGACAGTCATGGTACCACATGCAGTAGATGTTTTATTAAACAAAACACAGACTCAACATCTGACCAATGCTAGATAGACTGGACATGAGTTGGTGCTATTTGCCCCCCATATCACCATCTGAAGATGTAATGTCCTAAATCCAGCCACCATGCTGCCCCTCCCAGACAAAGATTTCTCTGACGAACACATTCATGCCTGCATTATCACCACTAAGGAAGAGACGAAAGGGAGAGTTGACCTTACCAATCAACCACTGCAAGATTAGGAGGGGAAACTGTTTGTGGATGGCTCTTGTTTCAAATCACCCAGTGGAATGGCTACTGCTGCATATGCCATCACTACACTCAAGACGGTAGTAAAGACTAACAAAATCTCTCAAAACTCTGCACAAGCAGCAGAACTGATAGCTCTAACCACAGACTGCGAACTGAGCTAGGGGTTAAGAGTAAATGTCTACACAGATAGCAAATATGCATTCAGGGTGGCACACTCCTGTGGAAAATTGTGGAAAGAAAGAGGGTTCATGACTTTGCAAGGGACGAAGATACAACATGGGGATTTGATTGCGAGATTACTGAATGCCCCGACGCTACCCAGTAAGATTGCAGTGATAAAATGTTCAGCCCACAAGAAAATAAAGAATAAAGAATGATGTGGAGAGAGGCAATGCTTATGCTGATCATATAGTGAAAGAGACAGCTGAGAATGGACAGACACCCATGTATGTGGAACGGACAGCTAGATGGATGCCAGAGATAGGCATGATGAATCAGACAATAATCAGTGTAAAAGATATCCAGGATGCAGCGACACTGGAGGAACCTGAGTGGTGGCATAGTACCGCCACCTTGGACAGAGAAGGGTGTTGGGTGGATAAAACAAGAAAGAAAAGGTGGAAGTTACCCGATGCCTATGTAAATGCTATTGTTACTTCAGCTCATGTGCCAGCTAACATCCGTGCACAGGGTATAGTGGATACGCTAGAACAGGTCTGGTGTAACAAGAATATTACTAAATGTGCACAATCACACGTGCAAAGATGCATAATATGCCAGACATACAATGTAGGAAAGGGTACCCTGGTCCCTAAAGGAAATTTTGCACCCCCAGACCTTCAGTTGGAAGTCCTACAGATGGATTTCGTGGAAACTGAATGAGTGAACAAGAAAAGGTACATGCTGGTAGTGGTGTGCACTTTCAGCAGATGGGTGGAGGCCTATCCACTGATTGATTGCTCCGCTGCAAGTGCAGCCAAGGTACTGATGAAAGAGTACTTTCCTAGGTATGGCCTGCATCGAACAATTTGGAGTGACAATGGCAGCCATTTTACTGGACAGGTGATGGATTTGGTCAGTAGGGGTTTGCAAATACAACAGAAATTTCATAGTGCCTATCATCCACAAGCAGTAGGCCAAGTGGAACATTACAATAGTATAATAAAGAGCAAATTGGAAAAGATATGTGCTGAGACAACGTTAAAGTGGCCAGATGCACGCACCATAGCACTGTTGGCCATTAGAAATACGCCACACTCTAGAACTAAGGTGTCGCCCTATGAAGTGATAATGGGACGACCAGCCAATCTGTGGGGGGTGCCGAGGAAAAAGCTGTTCTTTGACATTGATTATCCATTATTCTTGGATTATTGTGTGCAGCTCACTGAACAATTGCGTTCTATTCACGAACAGGTCCAGGAGACACTACCCAGGAGAGTCGAGGGGGACGGCCATTCCTTGCAGCCAGGGGACTGGATATTCATGAACAACTTCCAGAAAAAATATCCAGCCTTGAGCCCGGGTGGAAGGGTCCATTCCAGATCTTCCTAGTGACCCTTGACTCTTCGTCTTCTATTAAGTAAATCTTGGAGGTCTCTCTTACTGGAAGACACCTTGGGGAAATTTAGCCCCAATACTCTCTCTCTCTCTCTCTCTCTCTCCTTTCCTTTGACTAGCTCTTCACTACCTCTGCCCTTGCATCCTAGGATGGGGTGGTTGGGGGATGATTTTTTTTTTTTTTTTACAGCAACATTGTCAAAGAATGTGTTTTTTTTTTTTACCTATATCTTAATATTTTACTTTATATTTCAAGTTATTTAAAACTTTTGGGGGTTTATCAGTCACTTTTCTCCCTTTGTCATCCTCTTTCTCTCCACTTTTGTTTCGGGCCTTCACTCTCTCGTATACCACGCTCTCATTCTACCCATCACTCTATTCGGTCTTTCCTTACTTCATCTCCTCCTTAGTCTCTTCCCTCTCTCTTTTCTCTGTCCATCAGCTTATTTAGAATTTTCTCCTCTTGTTTTTCCTCTCTTCTCTCCCTTAATTATTTCTCCCTCTTTCACCTCCCCCTCTGTTTGTATCTTTACCCTTCTTCCAGTCTCATTTCCTTTTGTCACCTTCTCCTTTCCTTCTCTAGTGCTCCCCTGCCTTTAACTTTTCACCTCAGGATAGCAACTGAATGAAGATTTTGTACAGCAAGAGAGTTAAAAAATGTGGTTTTGTTTTTACCAGTTTCCATTTTTATTTTAAATTTAAGGTTGTTTAAAACATTGGGGATTCTTAGTGTTTTTCCCTTTGTTCCATTGCTCTTCGGGCGTCCACAGTACAGCATTACAATGACACTCCCAATCTTAATGGGAGAAGATTAGCAGAGCAACAAGCACCTGCCACTTGATTGTGCGATCTTTGTGGTCTGCTGCTGGGGACAAAATCCTCCTACCCACAGCCAAGATGTGTTAATTGTGCTGCTTTAAAGAAGCACCTCTCGCAACGGGAGAAAGTGCACCACGTGCTGTGCCTTCTTGGTTGGGCTCATTGTTGTTTTCCAAATGACAAAGAATACGCCAGGCATTGTGGCATGCTCAGACTAATTTTCACCTATCGGCACAGCAGCCTTTTGGTTTCTAAGCCAGCAGCAAAATCGACCCAAACATGAGGAGCTGCTTTATCAACAGCTTTAAAAAAAAAAAAAAACACACCATTCGCCCTCTGCCATCGGCCCCTCGGGCAAAGGCAGATTGCCCACCCAGACTTTCCCACCCTGACAACAGTGCATACTTTAAGAATTAAACCATGAAGATCTTATGCACTGCTCTCAACAATGAACAGATGTTCCATTGTAGTTATCTTCAAGAAGCACCAGGCATGGTGTCTGCCTCAAAATCTGTGAAATGGCTATATTACCTCCAGTTGGTTTTGCTTTGCATGAGATGTACAAGTTAAAAAAATGGTTTCAGTGCCCATGGCTTGATGATGGGAAGGCATACCATCAACTGCTTTTGTAAACATTACTGATGATTTTGTCTAGGATTACTGCAAAAGTCTAGCCGATACAGTACCCTCAATCTCTCACCAGGCTACACTTGCTACACCTTTCTTCAACTACAGACAACTGTCATAACCTCAAACCTAGAGACTGAGTTCTAGTAAAGAAACATGTAAAAAAAAGTATTTGCTTGGAGTCACGTCAGAGTGGGTGAAAGCAGGTGATGCTGATGACAAACACAGATTTGAAATGTGGAGGTTTGCCGTACTGGATCCACACCTCTTGTGCAAAAAGAGTGTGTGCTGCAGATGACTTAAACTGGTGACTCAGAAAGCCATACTCAACTTAGCTGAGTGGATTCAGGAAGGGGGGGGGGGGGAGGCAAAAACGAGTTCAAGAAGAAAAACATCTCTGAAATCCAAGAGCAAATCAAATTACACCACTTACAAATTTTGCAAATCAAGAGACACACTGAACTAAAGCAGATCAAGCAACAAAAAAAAAAAAAAAAAAAAACACAACCTCAAGACAGACGCTTAACTCAAGTAATCAATTTCCTGAAATTGTGAAAAAAAGAAGCAGCCGTTGCAAAAAGGATTGAAGAAAATGTGTTGGCGAATCAGCTGAAAACAGTGAAAGAGAGCAAAGAGTGTGAATGAACAATGCATCAATTATCATTTGAGAAGTCATTTACAGACATTTAATCACGGAGATCAACAGTGAGAATACCCAGAAAGAAATATACAGTTCGTGAACTGGCGAATCTGAACAAATTGTGCCAGAAGATACATTTAAAAATTAGATACTTTGGCTTGAAAAGCCACCACGAAGTGACAAACTATAAAGCAATCAATTCTGAATATGTTTTCCTCATGAAGAAGAGAACTGTTGCTGTGACTTTTGAAAGACTTATGCTTTTAAGACTGCTTGACTCTCCAAATATTTTTTATTTTGACTGCAAT
Source organism: Pleurodeles waltl (assembly GCF_031143425.1). Classification (NCBI taxonomy): domain Eukaryota; kingdom Metazoa; phylum Chordata; class Amphibia; order Caudata; family Salamandridae; genus Pleurodeles; species Pleurodeles waltl. Next base: position 822,702,334 of record NC_090443.1, on the reverse strand, counting down.
AATTATTGTATTATTATATCCACAGCCTTCTGCTGAATGTCTCTCAATCTTAAATAATAGCTCAATGTTCTCTAAAGATATCAATATTAAATTAATGTTAGATAATAAAGATAGTTATATTGAAGAGTGTGGAGAAAGGTATTGTGTAGATTTACTAAAGAAGGATATAGACATCAATTTGTCTGATTGTTATGCTTGTACTCATTTCAGGTTCTGAACGGTTTACTTACATAAACAATCTTGAGCAATAGTCTTTCACGTTCGGTTCACTATTCTGTAGTAAATCACCAGAATTGGCTAGACAGGGACAGCGTAAGGATTTTGGGGGCCATGGGCCAAATGTATTTTTGGGGCTCTTGTTTGGAATAGCTGTGAATTTATAATCCAGTTCCAGCTCTTTCATGCCCTCTTTGGCCAGGTCACTGACAGACACAAGCAAACTCGTCCATATTCTAAATGTGTTCTAATATTTAGGGATAGTGATGTGTGTTTCAATATTGTAACACAGCAGCATCTCCCCAATATTACTGCAAATAATCTCTATGACACCCTCCCATTTCTCATATGTAAGGTCCTGTTTTGATCTAAAATAATTATTTTTTATGAATGTTGCATGAAACAAACACAGCATTTCTCTGAAAGATATGTGTAATAGACTCTCACACATCACCCACATTAAAAATAAAATTGAAGAAAAACAGGATTTAAAACAATTTAGTTCAGAACTATTCTAGGTCATTAGGGCAAGACTCTCTGCAGAAAATAGTTGGCTCTACTGGGGGGCTTAAAGGCTTGGGTTTTGGGAAAAGCCCACTTTGCGTTAAAATCAGGCCTCAAAAAAATCTACTTAACCACTCGCTATGTCCAGCTATTTTTAGATCCCACTCCACGCTTCTGGCAAGTGGACAAAGAACAGGTGTTCTGTTTAGTCAGAAACTGAATTAGCATTTAAGATGCCTTTAAATCTTATTCTTGTCACATATGCTATGTGTTCAGAGACAGAGGTCAAAAGTCATTCTGTCCTCTTGCAATGCAAATACTTTTCCTTGTGACTGCAGAGTTCCAGGATTTTGTAAGGTGAAATGTCTGACCTATGTGGAATGAAAGGCTTTTGGTATCAGATTTTTCTTAACACACAACATTTATATAACTAAGTCAACTTTACAAACATTTCAAAATATATTTAAGTAGCTCTGAAAGACCATTTATTTTTACTTCTGTGTGATGAAAAACATATTTTAATAGAATGAAAAATGGCAGAACACTTTACTTGGTGATGTGCAAATGATAAATGTTTTCTGAAACTAATTTTTCACAGATTATTGTTAATACACTACATAGTTTTACCAGTAAAGCTGAAAGTTAGCAGGAAGGTTTTTGGACATTTCTTGGAAATTTACTGTCTGTAAATTACAGTGCACTGCCACATCATGCTTTAGTAATATATTTATTAAAAGTGAGTGTTTAAACATAAACTGAGAAACACTCCTGCCCTGATGGCAAAGCTATTAGTAAACTAAGATGCAAGTCATGCATGGCTCATGTGTACCCTATATATTGGCTAGATTTATTATACATTTAGCAAACATTTAGCATAGATAATCAAACAAAAGAGAAATGCTGAACTCACATATTTGAAGGTACACTTATATGTGAGAACACAGAAAAAGGCGACTGTAAAATACAATATTTGCCTAGGATCACACAATTTGAAACCAGTTTCCAATCCGTACATTACAGTTGGGTCGAGCAGATTATTCAAGCTACTCGACCTGCAGGTCTTGTAACATTTTTATGCATTTTTGAGGCCTGAATATGTCTGTGTGTCTAGAAGAAAAATATAGTTTATGATCTGCTTGTATGAAATTTACCTTCTATTAGACGACTTGCAAAGTGTGAAATCTATAGGACACAGTTGAAGTTGTATGGAAAAACCTTTGGAAATACTAACTTAAAGTGTGTGTAAACTGAATGATATTGAGCATAACTTTATTACAGAATATAACAAAAAGATCAAAGGAAAGACTTGAAAGAACCTGCAGAAAGATTTGAGTTGCAAGACCAGATAGTGAGAAAGAATTTACAAATGCATCCTAGTAGAATTTGGAAAGAGAAAAAATGTGTGTAATGGTAATGAAATGGAGAATGACAAATCATTTGTAGAGGACATTGAATACGCTCTTAACTATATTATAGATAGGTTTTACAAATTAGGTAGTATAAATATTATGATTAGAGGGATTTATTACATTTCCAATACGATTGCTTATTTTAACCCTTTACAATGTTGAAAAGCTTCTTGTTCTTAACTTTTTGTGTTCCGTAGAGTCTACTAGGCAAATATTTTCAGTTACATGAGTGAAGTTCGTCTTGGAAGAGTGAAGAGAGAAAGTGCGAGTCAACAAGTGCTAGATGTGTTTGATATTCTGATTTCTCCTACAGGAATAGCTTTAAATCGCGCTAAGATTGGAAAATTGTCTACTTTTTTAGAGTGATTAGCAGGTAACACAGCATATGCTGTAGCTAAGTTTAATGAAGAGATTTTTGAGATAAAACCAATAGTTATCCTAAATTGTCTTGCTTTAGATGTGCTAATTGCTAAACAAGGTAGGGTCTGTTGTGTGGTAGGGAATCAGTGCTGCACGTTTATTCCAGATAACAGTGAGAGCATTACCAGATACATTGATAACATAACTAGTATTATGAATGAGATTCACCCAATGAACCTAGAATTTTCCAAACAAAAGGTTCATGGTTTGGTCAGATTGGTAAAGTTATACCAATAAAAACAGTTGTTGTAATAGTAATGTATGATGACCTGAAGGCCTTGCAAAAGAGGAAATCAGCAGAACCAAGAATGATGAAAGAAATGTTTTAGTGTCAGAAGGGTGATAATTAGCTATTAAAAAAAAAAATCAGTGGGAGGATTGTAGAAGAGTTATAATTTGCAAGAAGAAAAAAAAAAAAAGATTAATGTAGGAATGCTTCAGTTAGCACAACCGGGGCGAGCCCGCCATTAAAGGGGAGGAGCGTAACCCCACCGACTGAAATGCCTCCAAAAAGCCCCAGAGAGAAATAATAATATGTTAATAAAGTTACTTTACTACCATTTTATTTTTCACCTACCCATCCCGAACTGAGTGTCAGGACAGGGCAGTGCCTGCTGGGTGTCAGCAGCAGGAAGATGGGTGGGCTGCCTGGGCACTTCAGTATAAAGTGTGCATGTCCCTCTGGCCGGTGTCTTGCGAGGCCAGCCAGACATAGGTACTTAGGCCACTCCCTCCAATCCTGGTGCTTGCCTGGGGCCCACACTGAACATCAGACTGCAGCGAGGAGGAAAAGGTGTTGTGCATGTAAGCTTAGTCCATTTTTATTTTATTTGCAGCGCACAGCACGAAAGTGCATGCAATGATCCACCACCCATTTGCTCGCCCCACCAGTTTCTGTAGATGCCAGCCACCACTAAGCACAACGAGTCTCCCTCTGGATGCACTGTCACATATTCACGATGCTGCATAAAAGTCTGTTTATTTTAGGTGTACAAGCTTTCCACATGCATGGGTCTTTCTTTCTTTCAGGAAACTAAAGAAAATACAGCCTCAGCACTGGTTTCTGCCTGAAACAAACATATACTAATAGTCTCCTCTCCAGAGGGAATGATGTGTTTCTGTTAGACATTCAAATTAAATATGTATAGCATTAACCAATAAAGTGACTTCCAATGTCTGAGTTTCTAGTGGTGTTGTAACAATTATACAAATAGATTTAATTGTCCTAAATGGTACAAATTATTGTTTCTGTAATACTATTTTTGAATAAACTAACAAGGCTATTAATTTTAGAATCTTGACATCTGCAGATTTTATAAATAGCCTTGGACTAAGTCTATGAGACACTCAGAAGGTCCCATTCCTGCCTAAAGGCCTTTAATTTTCTAATTAAAGACTTACTAGGAGAATTTGAAATATCAGATTTGTGGTAAAGCGTGAAGGAAGGTCACCGAAGGAATGGACCCCCATAGTGACTTTTTGGAAATTATTGGAGACTGTGCTTCAGAATACTCTGAAGGCCAGAGTAAGATCTCGTGCACAGTCCGGGGGAGGGAAGAGGGAAGTGTGTGGGAGTTCTGAAACTACTATTCTCTCAGCTGATTTGATTGCTACCCATGTCAAACAGATCAGTAGCTTTAAGACTCTCTCCGTGACACACAAGGAATGTGTGTGTAATTTACTAAGCACCAATTTAGCTTTTCTTCATAATAGTTCCGTATATATGAATATTGTTACTTTCCCGTCTTCTAATAGGTGGAAAAGCTATAGTAAAATTCTGCTAGTATTTCTTTAGTCTTTCCCTTTTTTCTCTTTAAGCAGACCCAATGTGATGCTTAAGTTGCATGAGGCTAAATGTTCTTTACAAGTATTCATATTGAATCAGCTTGTTCTCGGACTCAGCACTGGATTAGCGGTTTGAGATATTACATAATACCAGGATTATCTTCTTTAAAGTGTGTCCCCTCAGGTTTTGTAGCAGCCTGCGCAGAACAAGCAGTACTACGCAACTCCAGCCTTCTCTGAGCAGGCCAGACTTTTTGGATGAGCCTAAACTACATGAATTAGGCTATTCAACTGATGTCCTAAAGTTAATTTGAATTGAATGCACTGGCTGCATGGGTTTTAAATTGGAAGTAAAAAAGATATTGTTGTACCATATCAAGACTATTTCCTTTCATAATTGATTTGATGGACGTTGGAATTTAAATTGAGTGCTCCCTAATTGATTTTTTCATGTTTTTCATCCTGGTATCTTGAGCATCTGGTACTGTTCAGGGCTGCACCTATACAGAATCAGGGACAAATTTGGATGCAATGTATCTTTTTTGCCTATCTGCTTTGTAAATTGTTTGGCAAACCCTATGGTGAAGACTTTATTTAAAAATAAAACAAATCTGTATCTTATGACTATTGCTGATATCCAGTGACACACTAACCACATTACTAATATCTTTGTAGTTTATTTTGGAGGGATGCAGACAAACAAATGGACACTTCTTATAAAGTGCAGTGTTAAACTACAAAGAGTTCCTGGTGCTAGGGCTAAAGAGGCAGAATAAATAAGATGGTAAATTACATTGTCTAAAATTTGGTTTGTAATCGGAGACGATCAGTGGGATGACAAATATTAAGAGAAAGCAATTTGATTGCTTTACATACAAGATATCAAAGGAGCGACCAACAAACTGATATTTCTTCAGCTTGGGGGTTAGAAGATAGTTGTAAGATGAATCGCACAGGGTTATTCGAGGGAGGTACACCTTTGTGATGGATTGACAATAGAAAGGTCTAGAATCATGGAGCAAGGCCTAGAGGCACAAAAACAGGGCTTTGAAAACTGATCTTTTAGCTATTGGCAAAAAGTGAAGTGAACCAAGATTGAAAGACAAAGACTTTAACAGAAGCCGAAAAATAAGACCGTTTGCTGAATTTTCCACTAACTGAAATCTGTGCAAAAAATGAGCAGATATGTCAAAGCACAATGATTTGCAATAATCAGTCCTTAAAGGTACAGCCAAACCATGCCATTACTAGCTATTTTATACATTTTAGGTCCCATTGTACCAGATAGCACAGCTGTCTGGTGTGCTAAAGACATCTTGGGGACTTTCATAAAGTTTATGTAGGAATGCATTCCGCTTGTTGATTACCAATAGCTTTGTGGTTTGTAAATCACACTTTCCGGCTTTCCATTTGCTGTCTATATTTGATTTCGTCTCTAAGTTTAGTTTGTCTTTCCCGTTGCTTAAACAGTGTTTTCTGTATCCTTCCACAAACTTGCTTTCTGTTTATAGGCTTTTAAATCTTGTTCTTATGTCAGGCACTGTCTTCCGAGGGAGCTTGTTCTCTGACTTCAAAGTGAGAGGATTTATGTGACAATCTTGCTGGATATTGGGTATAGGAAAGAGTTTTTTTTCTAGCACAGATGGTGTTCAAATTAACTTTGTAAGTATTTTAGAATATATCAGAATTATGAATGCACAAATTGGGCCAGTTTTATGTTTTTTCTGAAGTGTGTTGGAAATGTCGTAGTTTGGACTCTTGCTCTGGGCAAGACTGCTGGTTCAAGGATGTCAGTACTTATGTTTGTAGGCGACTATGCCTATCCTATAAGTCGCAACTGTAGTCCCAACCCTTCCGGCTCCCTAGCAGTACCTCACCAATAACCCAAACAGTTAAAGGTGATTTGTGGCAGCTGCTACGCATGGACTCAGAAGTATGACATCTCAGGGAGTGTTGTGGTTAAACGGAGATTACCCCTTTCTCACAGATATAGGATGTCTCATCCAAACACAGTAATGTTTGAATAGTTTTTATTTAATACAATACGGTAAATCGCATGGGCGGCAAGGATTAGAATAATGAACAATGCAAGAAATAAAATTGTAAAGACAAGAGTCATGATTACGAAGACCCCCACCATCTTGCGTTAGCATGGAAAGACGAAGTGTATATGTCCCAATACCCTATTGTGATAGGCCTAACCTCCTACCTAAAGGAGAGCTTGGTATGTTAAATGTAATCTGCCAATGCCATGTCCCTGGAAGGAGCCCCCAACCCTGTTTACCTTGAAATGAGGTCTCGAGCTCAGACTTCAACTTCAGAAGAACACGAAGTCCGGGTCAGCGTCAAGGTATCTGGTCGGAATCCCTCTGATTATCTGTCTAAAATGTGATGTATTTATACAGATCTACTTGGACCCCTGACGTAGGTTGTTCCAAAACAATAGATAACACCGTATGCTTGGGACGGTAATTTCCAATGTGAGCACCTACAGTTTGTTTGTCTTTGTCGCATGAGTTGATGCCTCAGCGCAGTGACACTGATAACATAACTCTAAACAAAAGGGGCCTAACTATAAACAAGGCAGCCATCTTAGAAGAATTAATTCAATAAATGGTCTAAGACAGAGCAAGCTAAGTAGGGTAAGTCACTAGGTGACGGGGGCACGAGTCTGAAAGCCAAAGGCTAAGCTTACTCCTGTTATCCCATTAAAACAAACTAGGATTCACTACAGAAACAAATACTTTAATGTGATCAAAACAAATAATTAAACTAGGTGATGCAATTTCCACACATTTATGTCTGTGCACTACATAGTTTAATGAGTACAACTGTATGTCTGTGCAAATGTAATAGTCACTTCAATTGAAAATGTGTTGTCTGTAATGGCAGTGTGCTACCACAAATGCTCCACAGTATGCCACTCTACTCTGCACCACTTCACATCACTACACTCTACTCCACTCCACGCGCATCACTCCACGCCACTGCACTCTGCATCACTCCACGCCACGCCTCCCTATGCTACCCTGAGCCACTCTACTCTGTGCCAATGCACTCTTCGCCACTTCAGTCTACACCACTTCAGTCTAAGCCACACCAATCTACTCTGCACAACTCCACTCCACTGTCTTCTACAGCACTCTGCAACACTGCACTCTATGCCAATGCACTTTGCTCTGTAACGCTCAACTTTATGCCCCTGCAGTCTACGCCAATCCATTGTACACCACTTTAATCTTCTCTGCACCACTGCACTTTACACCACTTTCTTCTACATCATTACACTCTATGCAACTGCACACTACCCTGCATCACTCCACGCCACTTCACTTTACTCTGAAACAATCTACTCTATGCCACTGCACTCTAATCTTAACAGCTGCCCAGTGCCAATGAGCTCTACACAACTGCACTATATCACTACACTCTATGCCACTGCATTCTAATCTGCAACACTGCATTCTCTGCCACTGAACTGTAGACTACTCCTCTCTACTCCATTTCATGGCACTCTACTATGCACCACTCTAAACTTCACCACTACATTCTAGAAATGCTGTGATTGTACGCCTCTGAATTAAATGTGACTGTACTTAATGCCACTGTACTCTACGCCAATGCACTCTACACTAGTCCAATCTATGCCACTCCACTGTATGCCACTCTACGCGACTCCACACTGTACCACTCCAATATACAACACTTCCTGCCACTCGCGCAACACTCTACTCTTTGCCATGCCACTGGGAGAGCGTAGCTTATATTAATATGAAATGTTTATGAACCAACGTGTAATAATGCTGCATAGAAAACGTATTAATGTATTTTGCTAAAACGTGCGCTTGAAATGTGCCCACGGGGAGTGGCAGCCAACATATACAATGACTAATGTAACGGACTAATAATGTTGAAATGTTCTATTAGGATATGATTTTGCACTAATAGTAATGGGTTATATGTAGAGGTTCTGCTAATAAATCATTAGGCCTTAGTTAGCATGAGTCGAGGCCTAGCTCCCTGGCTTTCATATTAAATGTGTTTTTTCTAACGTGCAGTGTGCTGACTTGCTGAAGGACATGAACTCTTGTATTCGTCCAAACTAGAAGAGTAATGTAACTGTAGTAGATCCGTTCCCATGAAATTCAACTTGCTTAGTGAAACATTCTTGCTGAACGCAACAGTATAGACTACTTGCAGGTACAAGGTCGCCTGAACCGGTACAGACAATGGAGCCCCCGACAACAGATGCAAAGAAGACAACGAGAGTATGAAATCATACCGGGCATTCTACCCACTGAAGACGTCAATCATAAGGACCAATAAACTACGTGGGAAAAGTTATCGGGTGACAAATTCAATTAAGTAATTGAAACTCTATTGGAGGGAGATAGTGGGGTACTGACCCCAGCCAATTAGCTTTTAGGGGATTGTACAACAGAAAAAGGGATAAAAACCCTTGACACAAGGAAGTAAATCAGAACAGGAGAGAATTAGGGAGATGCTGATGCGATTTGCGATGACCCAGACACTTTGTCACTCTGCATAGACTTTGCTGTTTGGTTCTTAAAACCATCCTTGCCTTATATTGCCCGTTTACACTTTACCTCCTTATGAGGGAAGTGCCCCTTTTACCCAATTGCTGAATTCCTGATGGCGAATCAACTGATGTCCTGAGGACGAAGACCGAGCCTGAGTGCTGACCCAATACGGAGGGTAACTATGACAATGAAATTGTAATTGTCTGTTTGCTTTTCCTTTCTAGGTACCAACTGCTTTTTTTTTTTTTTTTTTTTTTTTTTACAGAGCCCATAGTTAGATGGCTTTCCAAATTGGTTTTATTAAATTGTTTTGAATGAAGCCCAACATGCCAATGCTGATTTGAGGTTAGATGAGGGGTTCACTAAACTGACGCAAATAGACAAATTACCAAATCTATGCTTTGTTGAATAACGTGATGAGGATACTCTGCTAAGGATAACCTATGCTGACGCCGTGCTATGTTCTAATATTCGTGATTCTTGCTTTGATCAGAGTTGCCATATTGTGACTATGCTATTGTGTTTCTTGGTTTTGAGACTAATAAACTTGCTAGTAGAATTGTAATCAATAGGGAATAAAGTTAAAATAATAGTACTAAACTGGTGTGGTTGTCATGACTGCAAGGTCATGGTGGTTTCTGAGTGTTATTAAATGTCTTTGACTAATTTGAATTGTCGAATTACTGTGAACTTGGATGACATTATTGACATATTGATTGACATGCTGATTAGTTATCTCGTCCTAAGGTGTCTTCAATCAGGGTCAAAAGATTAATTGGCCTAAAACGAGTCCCAAAGTGAGAAAATTAGTCATAAACTGACGCGTTAGCCGTTCTGGTAGCAGAGCGACAGTTTAGGCCCTTTGGGGCCCTAGGACGAGGGACCATTGTTTAAAAGTGTTTTTTGAGATAATACAAATTGAAGGTATGATGCGTTTCTAAATTCCCCATGACTTTCCCGGAATCTCGGAGCTTGCCTAAGTGAGTTGGGTATGTTCTCGGCGTTCTAGCATGTGTGGTGTAGAATTTGCGCTTGCTCAGCTTATGCATATTGCAGGTGATTTGTGAAGTGTGTGTGGATTTAGGTCAGGTAATGTTGTCTTAGTAGGAGTGGGCGTACTCTGCAGTATGAGAGTACGGAAGTCGGCGAACTTCATGTGAGTGTGGCGCTTTGTGCTCAAAATTATCCACGTGGCTGTTGGTGATGTACGGACCCGTTGTGGTCTAAGACTCCGGAGTATATTCACAAGTGTAGGAGACACACCGGGGGTTATGTTGTAATTTGTGCGGTTTAATAGGTCAATCGGGCGTGATTGACAAGTCGGGTTTGAGTCAAATTGTGTGAGTGAAACCTTCGATGGAGATTTGGCAAGTTCTAAAGTGCACTAGAATAAACCATTGACAAGTCGAGAGTAGGATTTGCGGGTCGAATTCTGCTTGCGAGTGCGGGAGCTGAGAAGGAGAGAGGAGCGGCCGAGGCTTCAAGTGAAATCTCTGTAAAGTTCTGAAGCAAATGTGTTACCCTTCCTGTAGTAAACCGGCAAATTTGGGTTTTGTTGTTAAAGGTGCTCGCAATATATCGCATTAGTTTTGTGTAAGGAGGACAAGCCGCAAGACTTTGACAGCTGCAGTGTATGTGAGTGTGACGTCAGTGGTGCCGCGCTGGGATAGGTCAGTTGCTGAGAGGAGTCGCGCACGGATTGGCAGCCGTCCGTGAGAGACAATAGGTTGAGAAAGGTGGGTGAAGAGTGCTCTGGGAATTAAAGCCACTTCCTGATTAGATTCTAAACAAAATAAAAGATGCATAAATGAAGTTTTTCAAGGCTCTAAAGAGTGCTTTGAAGGGAGATGTATATATTAGAGTGAGTGTGGGGGAGCCTACACCGCCTGAGGGTACTTCCAGCTTATATTGTAATGGAAGATAAGGGAGCTGCGCCATCTTTGGATGAAGCAGTGGAGCAAATTGACAGAAAAGGAGGGATGTTTCGCGTTTCCGGAGTACGGAACGTTTAATACCAGAATTTTAGAGAACTTGCGAATGATATTAAGTGTGCAAAAACCGCCTCCAAGACCAGCTCAGTATGAGGCATTAGCAATCTGGGAATTGATGGCCATACGACAGAGACAGCAAAAATCTGAGAGGAGAATGAGGAAAGCAGAGAAGACTTTAGCCGAGGCTAGATGGGATAACGAGAACAGGATGTGGGAAGAGGAGTAGTTGACGGACTTAAAATGTTCCCGGCCATAACACAAGACGACGAGACACAGGGAAAGAAGGCTACTTGTAAAACAGACAAGGGTTCTGATAAACCAAAGGAGACTCGGAGGTCTTGGGCAGATGCAGATGGTTCAGACGATGAAGAGTTTCTTAATCAATTGTTGCCCGCCACCATATGCCATAAATGATAACATACAGAGCACAAGTGTGGGTTCTGAAGACCCGGCACAAAATAAGGGCATCACAAGTACAGGGCAGACAAGTGACACAGTTTTGATACAGAATGGTGTCAGTGTACCCACTGCGCCAGACACACAGATACAGTTGCAGCCACCACAGATTCAGAGGATTTATCCTGATGTTCCAGTATTGGAAACAAATACAAGTCTGGTGGTGCCGCCTGATCCGATATATACGAGATCAAAAGTTAGTGCAGATTGAGCCAACTCCGCAATTGCTGCCCCAACCGCAGCAACAGCTGGTTCCGAGTTACACTTCAGTTGCAGGACCGCAGTCAGTAGCTACAGCACCAATGATGAATCAAGCTATGGGAGTTAATGCTTCACAGGGTTTGGGACCAGGTCAGACACCAGCTGCTATATCATTGCCAATTACTGTTGGTCCCCCAGTACCCCTGTATGGGCAAGGTAAGCCTGGCGTATGTGATCAGGGAGTAATGACCCAAGAGGCAATAAGAGGAGGGTCCACAGGATACTTGCAGGGAGAACAGACAGTCGAAAGGACTAGAATCTTGTTAGACTTTAGTCCGATTGGGGTTCCTTTGGAGACAATAAGGCAAGCAGGGTTGGGAATGCTAACCCCACAGGTAGTGAGAACAAATACGACACAGACACCAATGGTGCAATCTGGAAACATTTTGTTGCAAGGCTTAACAGCGCAACAATTGAACGAGTGGTTGGACAAACTCAACACTCCGCAGACTACTACAGTGACCGCAGAGAGGTCAGAAAGGGAAGAATACCTGAATTCTGTGAGACTGGGTGTGGAAGCCATAGAACTAGTGGAAGGAACAATGGGGGGTAAACAGACTAGAGTTATACACGGAAGCAGAATTGAGGTATCTGTGCCCCAAAATAACTAGAGAAGTGAGCAAGGTGCATCAGAGGTTGGCAAACCTGGCAGATAAATACAACATAGACATTGAGAGTACTAAACATTTGAAAAGAAGCTACAGATTAGACTTCGAGCCTAAAGATTTCGAGCACATGAGATCTGCCGGAATGAAGACCCATCTTAAAGAAATATTGCAGAGTGCTCAAATTTAGGGAGCCTTAGACAAATGAGAAGGCAGATGGGCAAAGAAAAGGGATAAAGAAAAGGGTGATGGTCCAGAACCAAAATAGGCTAAAGCCGCACCGGACACGGGGACAAGAAAAATGTGACCCATGAGGGAGACAGCTGGAGGGGGTTCTAGTCCATGTACCGTGGTCTAGGGGTGACATTCTGTCATTCACAAATGACTACCCCAGGTTGAGGGAGAAGCCGATAGAGTGGTACCAGCAGACGGACAGATTTGTGAAGCTTGCAAAATGTCTCTGGGAGGACTTGAATACCCTGTTTGAGATTATTGTTCCACCTGACTTATGGCTTGAGTGCAAGAGGGGCGTAGACTGGCCGACAGAGGAGTCGGCAAGGGATAAGGTTACTGAAGCACCATCTGAAGAAGTGATGAAATATTATCATAAAGTGATTGAGTTTTTGAAGCAGAAAGTGTCGCCGAAAGTGACTGATTGGCAGAAAATCGATCGAACGTCCCAGGAGGACAAAGAGTCGATTCATGCTTACTATGAGAGATTGTTGAAAGCGTTCAAACATTACAGTGGCACTGAGGTCATTGAGCCGAAAGACATGAATCATCGTGTTCAGGTTTGTTGAAGGGCTGAGACCAGAAATTAGCCAGATGATGAAGAATCATTTGATCTGTTGGCAAGCAAAGCATATTGATGAGGTGTTGCATTATGCAAAATACTGTAGTGATGAGATTGAATTGAAGCAGAGAAAGTTGAAAGAGAAGGTGATGGTGATGCAGATTAAGGCAGCACAAGCAGGGATGCAGGAAAATGGTGTACAGCAAGTGATACAGCAGCAACCGCAGGGGAATGGAGTGTTCCAGGAACAGCCAAGAGGTCCAGACTTGAATACTGTTGTGGTTCAAAATTATGTGCAGGGGATGAAAAAGGTGTCACCATGTCACGCGTGCGGGGGTGTGGGGCATTGGAAGTGGTAATGCCCAACGGTGGTGCAGGATGGTGTTGTTCAACAAAGCAATGATGTCGGTACCTTTCAGAATGCGAGAGGTCCAAAAATGAGAGGGCAAAATCAGAACTTCCAGAATAACATGGTAAAGATGCAGGGGTTACAGCCCATGCAGCAGATGCAAATGTCGCATGTCCAACAAGCACAGATGCAACAGGCACAACAGCAGATTCCCATGGTACCTAGACAGCAAATACAGATACCATTAGCTCCAATGGGACAGCAACAGCTTCCTCAACAGGTCACAGGTCAAACGATGAGTCAAAATAACACAGTACAGCAGTTCCCATTGCGTGGTGAGGATGGAATAAACAATGAATGGTCGGATGATTGTTCAGACGGTGAGGAGTGCAGGCTTGCATCGTCCCTAGAAGTAGATCAGAGGGGACCCTATGTAGAGGGGAAGGTGATGGGTCATAAGGTCTCGTTCCTAGTGGGAAAGTTTGAATTATTCAAGACCTGAGGAAAATAAATGAGATTGTGGTAAAGTGTTGCCCCATAGTGCCAAACCCGGCTGTAATCATGTTTCAGGTTCCGTGTGATGCACAGTGGTTCACAGTTGTGGACTTGTCTCAAGCATTCTTTTCGGTACCTCTTTATGAGGATAGCCAATTTCTCTTCAGTTTCAAATTCCTGGATAAGGTGTAAAGTTGGTGCAGAATTCCTCAAGGGTTTTCTGAGTTACCTTCCATCTTCAATCAGATACTGAAGAAGGACTTGGAGTCATTAGAACTGCCTTTCAGTTCAACTCTAATACAGTAAATTGATGATTTGTTAATTGCGACCAGGTCAAAAGATGACAGCAGGTACGACACAATTGCCTTACTGAACCATTTGGGAAAGAATGGACATAAAGTGTCCCCAAAGAAGCTGCAATACTGTCAGAGAGAGGTGAAGTACTTAGGTCACCTGATTGAGAAAGGGTCAAGAAAAATATCTAAAGAAAGAGTGACAGCCATACTGCAGATGAATCCCCCGACAACTAAGAGATGTTAGGATGTTTTTGGGAATGGTGGGCTACTGTCGTCAGTGGATTCCCAACTTCTCGATTATCTCTAAACCCTTGATGAGACTAACTGTTAAAGAAGTTCAGGATGGCCCGGGTGTTATAACCATGTCCGAGAAAGAGATGAAGGCATTCATGGAATTGAGGGAAAGCATGTGCAGGGCACCAGCTTTAGGTATGCCTGATTACACTAAGCTTTTTGTACCGTTTTGCGATGAACGTGATGCTTGTTCTTTGTCTGTCCTGACACAGGTCCATGGAGGTGCAAACCGCCCAGTAGCATATTTTTCAGCTACTTTGGACCCAGTCGCAGCAGCCTTACCGGGTTGTTTGCGTGCAGTTGCAGCAGTTGGTCAAAGCCTCACATAGTGTGAAGGAGTAGTGATGGGACATCCTTTAACAGTAATGGTTCCCCATTCCGTTGAAATCTTGTTAACCGAACCAAGACGCAGCACATGACAAATGCACGCCTTACAAAATATGAAACCATTATACTGGGGTCTCCGAATGTGTCCCTTAAGAGATGTACTGTATTGAACCCGGCAACTTTACTTCCTATTGATAATGCAGACATTGATGATGCTGAGGAAGTAGAACATGATTGTCTTGAGGTAACAGATCTGTGCACCAAACCAAGGCCTGATTTTAAAGATACTCAACTGGAAGAAAATGATTACATCATCTTTGTTGATGGTTCATTCTTGAGAGACTCAGTAGGAGTACTGAGAGCTGGGTATGCCGTGTGTACAATCTCTGGTATCTTAGAAGCTTCCTGGCTCGAACGAGTGTACTCTGCTCAAGTGGCAGAATTAATTGCTCTTACTAGGGCATGCCACTCAGCTGAAAATTTGAAAGTCACTATCTATACTGACAGCAGATACGGATTTGGAATTGTACATGATTTTGGCCAGTTAAGGTCACAGAGGGGTTTCATGACCTCTTCTGGTTCTCCAGTGAAAAATGGCAAAAAGATTAAGGATTTGTTGCACGCGATTCAGTTACCTCTTGAAATTGCCGTGGTGAAATGCAATGCTCATGTTAAGTCACAAGACTTTGTGTCAATGGCAAACAGCTATGCAGATCAAGTCGCAAGGTTTTGTGCATTGAACTGTATATCGTTTCGGGATCAGTGGGAATTGTTGCCTGAAACTGTAAATGAAACATGTTTAAACTTTGCATTAAGGGTGGTTGAGACATTAGATGAGCTAAAATCACTGCAGGGACGTGCCAGCAAAGAGGAGAAACGCTCCTGGCAGAGAAAGCAATGTGTACAGAGATCTGATGACTTATGGGTCTCAGAGGAGAGGAAAATGGTTTTGCCAAACAGTCTTTTGTCACACTTTGCGAGGTTTTACCATGGTCAAGCCCATGTTGGGAGAGACGCAATGATCAGGCTGTTCAAAATCGATTGGTTCAATCCAAAATTCAGACAAGCTGCTGAGGTTATCTGTCACAGGTGCATCATCTGTCAGCAGATGAATGCAGGGAAAGGGACTGTGGTGAATATGAGCCACGTTGGGAGAGCTGGAGGTCCGTTTAGCAGGATGCAGATGGACTTCATTGAAATGCCTGTGTGTGGAGGATTGAGGTACGTGTTGGTGATTGTGTGCATTTTCAGCCACTGGATTGAAGCTTACCCTACAGGTAGGAATGACAGTCTCACTGTAGCAAAGCTGCTGCTTAGGGAGTGAATACCACGTTTCGGATTCCCGATCTCTTTAGAATCAGATAGGGGCAGACACTTCGACAATGAGGTGATTAAGCTCTTGTGTGCCGCATTGATCATTGAGCAGAAGCTGCATTGTAGTTATCGCCCTGAAGCATCAGGACTAGTGGAGCAGATGAATGGTACCTTGAAGTCGAGAATGGCAAAAATGTGCGCAGCTACCAATCTGAAGAGGCCAGATGCATTGCCCTTAGTATTGATGTCAATGAGAAATACACCTGACAAGAAAACAGGACTGTCTCCCCATGAAATTCTAATGGGCAGAGCTATGCGATTGCCTGCAGTACCTACGAATGCTCTTGTGAATATCACGGATGATATGGTGTTGGACTACTGCAAGGGTCTGGCTGACGTGGTCCGCTCTTTCTCACCAGGTGGAGGCTACAACATTGCCACTGATAAGTGATCCAGGTCACACCCTGAAAGCCGGTGACTGGGTGGTTGTCAAGAAAAACATGAGGAAATCGTGTCTGGAGCCACGCTGGAAGGGGCCGTATCAAGTGATACTGACAACAACTACTGCTGTGAAATGTGCAGGTCTTCCGAATTCGATACATGCTAGTCACACAAAGAAGGTGACGTGTCCAACTGATAAGGAACTTGAAGTGTCCAAAACAACAGCTGCAGAGAAGGAAGTCTCGGGGCCAGAGAGTATTCGAAGGGGAACCGAGACTGAAGGAGAGGCCGTGAGGATGGCTTAATCACTCAAAACGAGATCCAGAGGGGTGACAGTGAGCCTCTCTCAGCTGGGGCATCAGGGGAACCGACACAAAGAGAGGTTCTCCCAGAAGCAGACGGATACAGGTTTGAAGTTAAGCCCATAACAGACCCTGAAGGTGAAGGCAGTGAGGCAGAAGGAAGTCGAGGTGTTCTGACTCCTGAGCCGCTTGCAGGTCCATCCAGAGAAAACACCATAGCACAAGAGGAGGGTGCTGTTCAACGTCCTGAAAGGCCAGACAGAAAGAAAACACTTAAAGGAGATCATTGGCCGGAGCCACAAGCTGCAAGAGAGAAAGTAATCCCTAATGGAACAATAGAGGAAGAAGTTATTACAGCCAGGAAAGAAGATCTCAGTGAAGGAGAGTTGCAGGGTGAACGCAAACTAAAAAGAAAAAGAGTTGCAAACAGAAGGTACGCAGGTCCAGAATGGGCATATGCAATGTCAGCTGAATGGCAACAAGAATTCTTGGCGTTTTGTTTTGATCGAGAGGTTCCAGGTCAATACTATGGCACCTGAAATAAACCTTAGAAAGAGACTGTGTTAAATTGAAATCTGAAAAGAGACTGATGAATTACCGGATGTGACACTGTTAACCTGAATTGACTTTGAAAAAACGATTATGACAAGCTGCTAACCTGATTTGACAAAAGGGTCTTGGAGTGAGTGGAGTGAGTGGAGTGAGTGGAGTGAGTGGAGAGAGAGAGAGAGAGAGAGAGAGAGAGAGAGAGACCTTGCACAAGTAAAAAAAAAAAAAAAAAAGGAGCTTTATATCGTCCTCAAGTTGATTATTTGCTTTGTATTATTCTGCTACCTGATTCTTTACAGATCATGAGTTACAATAGAGATAATAGTAGTAGGGGTAGGTTGTGTGGTTGGTTGAGTGCTATTCTGGGTATGGTTTGCACAATAATAATTATAGGTGTGATTGTGGGAATGCCATTGGTGGATAAGAAAGTGACTAACAATGCTTCAAATCCTGAAACTGCTACACGAACACCATGGGAGAAGTTTGAGGAGGATGCAAAATACTTGCATGAGGGAACTAATCCAAAAGGGGAACTATCTACTAATGTCTATCGCTTGTTGAATGAGTATGTTGACACAATGGATGCGAAAAATTGCTATGTGTGCACGAAGATTCCTTCATCAGTACAAGAATGGGTTACTTATCACAGTCTGCCATTAACCTACGGGATAAGCTACAGTTTGCTGTTAACAAGATTCTATGATCAAGAACATGTTCAATACTTCTATTCTAACTTAGATGTAGTGTTTTCCTTCGTGCCTGTGATTGAGTTTCGAAATAAACTAGCTAAAGAACACAGCATAAAATTAGTTAGGAGTTTCTTTGAGCCGACACTGACATTTGGGACAGCTTATGCGCACCGCAATAATCTAACCTGCTTACTAACACCTGTAGAAAAGAGCTTCTTAGATCACACTGATGATAGATGGAAAGCATTAAAGGAAAGGCTAGAAAAGGGATTAGAAAAACGCACGCTTGCTAATGATTACGCTTACACTGCAATAAAGACACAGGGCAAGTTAGCTATACATGCTTTACACGTAGGAAGGCTTTGTATATATAGGCCAAAATCCGAACATGACACTTTATTTGTGGGAACGAGTGAGTGCAGGCATGTGTTTTTGTTTCAGAATAAATGGACATTCATGTTAAATGGACAGGATCCAGCGATCCCTGGGATCTATTATATATGTGGGCTTAATGCTTATTACCGTCTTCCAAAGGGATGGTATGGGACATGTTATTTGGGAATAGTTCTACCTAAAATGTCTGAATTACAACATACTAGACAAAAGCGAGAGACAGCGGCTGCTGTCGGTGACATATTTGGAGCCATAATTCCTTCAGTAGGGGTTATCTTAAACTCCATAAAGATTCGAAAGTTGTCTACTATTGTGGATAACATGCTAACAAACTTCACAGGGGCTATACACCTGATGGATACTGAACTTGCTGCGGAAAGAGCTATGACTCTTCAAAACCGACTTGCTTTAGACATTCTTTTAGCGAAGAGTGGCAGAGTCTGAAAAATGCTTAATGAGCGCCATTGTTGTGCATTCATTACAGATAACAGTAAAAAGATTAGAAGTATGCTTACTAACTTAACAAGAGATAGTGCAGATTTGAAAGAGTTGAAGGAACCTGGAGTTTGGGAAAAGGTTGGGAAAGGAATTACCAAAGTAGGGAACTGGTTTAGTAGTATTTGGAACGGGGTTCTTGCAAACATATTAGGGGGTCTATTGATTGTCCTGATTTGTCTGTTAGGACTATGGTTGTCGTGTAAAAGTAATAAAAGAAGAAAAGAAGAAAAGAAGAAAAAGAAAAAGAAGAAATGTTCAAAGAAATTTGGGAAAGATCCCATAGAAAAGAAGAAATTGAGATGCGAAATTTAAAGAAAATGAGAGGTTGTGAAGGGAAAGGTTTTGTATGATGACAAGTGTCATCAGAGGAGGGGCTGGGAGAGCGTAGCTTATATTAATATGAAATGTTTATGAACTAACGTGTAATAATGCTGCATAGAAAACTTATTCATGTATTTTGCTAAAACGTGCGTTTGAATTGTGCCCACGGGGAGTGGCCGCCAGCATATACAATGACTAATGAAACTGACTAATAATGTTGAAATGTTATATTAGGATATGATTTTGCACTAATAGTAATAGGTTATATGTAAAGGTAATAAATCATTAGGCCTTAGTTAGCATGAGTCGAGGCCTAGCTGCCTGGCTTTCATATTAAATGTGTTTTTTCTAAAGTGCAGTGTGCTGACTTGCTGAAGGACATGAACTCTTGTTTTTCTCCAAACTAGAAGATGAATGCAACTGTAGTAGATCCGCTCCCATGAAATTCGACTTGCTTAGTGAAACATTCTTGCTGAACGCAACAGTGTAGACTACTCGCAGGTACAAGGTCGCCTGAACCGGTACAGACAATGGAGCCACTGACTAAAGATGCAAAGAAGACCACGAGAGTATGAAATCATACCGGACATTCTACCCACTGAAGACGTCAATCATAAGGACCAATAAACTACGTGAGAACAGTTATGGGGTGACAAATTCAATTAAGTAATTGAAACTGTATTGGAGGGAGATAGTGGGGTACTGACCCCAGCCAATTAGCTTTTAGGGGATTTTACAACAGAAAAAGGGATAAAAACCCTTGACACAAGGAAATAAATCAGAACAGGAGAGAATAGGAGAGTTAGGGAGATGCTGATGCGATATGCGATGACCCAGACACTTTGTCACTTTGCATAAAGACTTTGCTGTTTGGTTCTTAAAACCATCCTTGCCTTATATTGCCCGTTTACACTTTACCTCCTTATGAGGGAAGTGCCCCTTTTACCCAATTGCTGAATTCCTGATGGCGAATCAACTGATGTCCTGAGGACGAAGACCGAACCCGAGTGCTGACCCAATACGGAGGGTAACTATATGACAATGAAATTGTAATTGTCCGTTTGCTTTTCCTTTCTAGGTACCAACTGCTTTTTATTGACAGAGCCCATAGTTAGATGATTTTCCAAATTGGTGTTATTAAATTGTTTTGCATGAAGCCCAACATGCCAATGCTGATTTGAGGTTAGATGAGGGGTTCACTAAACTGACGCAAATAGACAAATGACCAAATCTATGCTTTGTTGAATAACGTGATTATGATACTCTGCTAAGGATAACCTATGCTGACGCCGTGCTATGTTCTAATATTCGTGATTCTTGCTTTGATGAAATCTTATCAGAGTTGCCATATTGTGACTATGCTATTGTGGTTCTTGGTTTTGAGACTAATAAACTTGCTAGTAGAATTGTAATCAATAAACTTCAAATAATAGTACTAAACTGGTGTGGTTATTCATGACTGCAAGGTCATGGTGGTTTCTGAGTTGAATTAAATGTCTTTGACTAATTTGAATTGTCGAATTACTGTGAACTTTGATGACATTATTGACATGCTGATTAGTTATCTCGTCCAAAGGTGTCTTCAATCAGGGTCAAAAGATTCATTGGCCTAAAACGAGTCCCAAAGTGAGTAAATTAGTCATAAAGGGACTCGTTAGCACCACTCTACGACACTCCATGGCACTTTCTTCTATGCCACTAACTTTTAGCCATGCTGAACAGCAGCCATACTGGTGAAGAACATGGCTAAAACATATTGGCAAAGCCAATAGCTCTTGCACAGGCGCAACCTATTGGCTTGGCCAATGCTCGTTTGTATTTGTAATCATTTAATTATCGCAATAAAGTCTGAAATTAAATTCAATGACTTTAGGTTTTCATGGAACAGTAGTAAAGGAGGGATACAGATCAGGGAATATAACTGCCCAATTTACAGTCTGAGCACATGGCCAACGCTGAACTGCAATGGCTTAGTGGTGTAATTTCTTCTAAATTATATTTGGAAGATTTTCTGCCACATTCTCAAAAGCACTGCTTTTATTTAATGTCCTGTGAAAATGTGAATCCAGAAAATATTAGAGAAAGCATACAAACCACAGACAGAATGCAAGACGAAGTGCTCATAAAGAGAACAAATGCAGCAGGGAGACTAAACTAGGGGCCGTAGACTTTACAAGACATGGGGGTGGTGGTGGACTAGCTATTGTAACACTGGAATGTTGGGAGTTCCATTGAAGATAATAGAGTCATCTGGGCTTCTAATGGTTGGTAAAGGTCTGGGGTGCCAACATTCCAATTTGTCTCACAGCAACAGCTGTGGACAAAGGCCTCATGGAGCCTGAGGGGAATTAAATCCCCTCAGGCTCCATAAGACCTTTGTTTTATTTACTAGAACATTCTGCCTTCTAATGGTATAATGTTCTAATAGCCATATAGCCCAAAAAAGCTGGGCTATACTGGCCATTAAAGTCCCGCTCCCTTGTTAAAGTTCCTCGCCTTAAACTCGGGCATTTAATGCTGCAGCAGTTAATGGACAGTACAGCCCGCTATGGCGGGCTATAAGGCCACAGGTCGAAGTGGGCAGAATCAGAGGTGCATGATACAACCCTACTTTTTTAAATTCATGAAAACCTGTTCCCCTACTTTTTTGAAAAGACAACCATCCCAGGACGGTTAATTCTGATATTAAAGGTTTTTTCTAAAGTATGATTCAGGGAGTCTCCTGTGCTGTGAAATCGAAGGCTGGCAGACAGCTTAACTTACAATCCTTCTTGCCAGGGATCCTGCTTGCTTGAAAGAAATGCAGATGTGTGCAACTGATTAATCTGCAAATGTAAAGGGTGATTTAGAGTCTGTGCTGGCTTTAATTGATTGAATCACTTGAAGCATTGGGATGACAACGATTTACTCTTTTTAATGGCCAGTGCAAGGGAGTTAACAGCCTAGCTGTGGTATGTGTGGGTATTACTAAAATCTACAGTTTGGAAACACCATTTTATCTTTTAGTGCATTTTGTAGCAGTCCATCTGTGTGTAATACAAGTTTAAAATAAAGACTTATTCACAGTGCTTTCTGTCACAGGCTCATA
Organism: Pleurodeles waltl; assembly: GCF_031143425.1. Lineage (NCBI taxonomy): Eukaryota > Metazoa > Chordata > Amphibia > Caudata > Salamandridae > Pleurodeles > Pleurodeles waltl. Next base: position 822,679,997 of record NC_090443.1, on the reverse strand, counting down.
ACTTGTTGCAGTAAAAATAAACAAGTCACGAATCTCCACTGCACAAACCAAGATTTAAGTCGTGTCTCTCTGATTACACTCAGAACGCTGCAGTGTATTAACTAATAGAGGTTTCATAATGAACTAAAGTGCATTTGCCACCGATTAACAACTTTTTTTTTTTTATTCTTGTTTAAGCTGTGCGCTATTTTATATGCAGCTACCTGAAGGTGAAAGACCAAAAAAAAGAATAATATATAAAATGTAATTTTTTTAGCCACAGATTTGACCCCGCTGCTACGCTCACTGACCACAACCTTATTGTATGCAGCATCACAGTTCCCATACTTTTTTTTTTTTTTTTTAAGCACTTTGACCGCTGTATAAGGCTGTAAGTGGAAAGGTCAAACAAAGTGTCAATCTGTATAATTGTAAAACAGAAAGTGTAGCGTGAATCTCCTCTATAAAGTTTTTGGATTAAAAACAAGTTCCGAAAGAGATCGCTTAAAACAGGAAAGGCAATACACAACAAAGTATGAACAGTGAAACGATTGGAATTCGTCTACATCCCTCACATGACACTCAACTATATTGGTGAATAATACATAGCAAATCTATCTGGCAAGGAAAGACAGTGTTTTGAGGCCACCCCAGTGAAATGCTGCGCTATAAAATTGTTTCATTACTAAACTTAGCCATCCCTACCATCTGTCTAAAGGGATTCTATGTCAGGACCGAAGGCTTTGGATTATGCTTCTCCTTTGCAACAGCAGCCAATCAAAACAGACTTTAAAAAAAATAACTATCCTTCCCAATAAAACATAGCATGACATCATATCACATGCACCAATCGCCATGTCGCAGTTCTTATAAATTGAAGGGTCGCCATGTTGACCACCTCGTTCTTTGCTGCTATGTGCTAAAATAAGTACTTTATTTCCTCCTTTATTAACATGATTTATGCAATTTCTAGTGCTTAACAGAAACTTGTGAGCGCACCTTTGGGCTCATCACTGCGATTTCAGCACCGAAAGGGGGTGCTCACGAGGAGGGAAGCAGAGCGCTTGACGTGCTAAGATGAGCCCAAAGGTGCTGGTCCTCTTTGTAGCTCGGCGTCAGCGCGTTTATCGCTCTGAGGAAAAAATAAAAATTCCTGGTAGTATGGGTTGGGAGATCCATGCTGCCTTGCAAGAAGAGCGCATGCACCTCCATCGTCATAACGACTATCGGAGTGCCTCGCTAAACCCTTCCCCCACGCTCGTGTAGGGCAAGAACAAAAACAATCTACAGGCGTCACCTGAGGGGCCTACTACTGTCTCACAATACCTTTGCCTCCTTGCGGCTTTGAAATACATATATATTCGGGGTTGCCACCCCCCACCCCCAATATCAGCTACTTGTGGTAAGTGTTACAACAAGAGACCTTTGTCTGAAAATTGATTGCATGAGGGACAGCTCTATATTAATGCATTGGGAGAAGGGAATCCCTTCCTGATAGACATTCCTGTGGAGGCCGATGTCGCCTCGGTCAAGCAGTCAGTCCAGAGAGCTCCCGTGTCTGTCCTTCAGCCAACTACACATCTTCAACAGGGGTATCGTTTCAGTCCTTTTTCCCTCCTTCCCTGACGGTAACAGCTCACACCTGGACATCACATCTGATGACCAAACATCACACTGTCCCTACATCTACCATTTCTCTTGCCTGATCCCTATTACCATTACGACCTATAGTCACACCATACCTGTCCATTCAGGACGCCACAGACCCTACGGACAATATTTGGTCACACATGACAGCTACTGCGTGAAAGGCTCTACTATCTACCCTTTCTTCTATGAACAGCCTGTCCTGTTCCCTCACTCTTCACGCAAAAACGATGACAGCCTGGACTTAACTTCCCACGCTTCATGCAATGTTCCCTTCCCAAATCACACTCAAAGCCTCTCAGACCCTCAAAATCGATCCTCTTTTGGTGTCTGCTTCCCTCCCTCAGCTCCCATAACGGCCCCGGACTCCGGCCCTGATATGACCATGCATTCCTTCTCTGACCAGACTCACCCATCTATTACGGAAGACCAACTCCAGGTCCAACCCCTTAGGTATGATTTGACAGGAAGTTCATGTCAAAACCCAGAGTTCACGCGACTGACGTCAACACTAAGGTAAAGTTAGACCCTACTTCACCCCTCCTTTTAAAGCGCCCCCTCTGGCAGATACTTGAGATGGCGGACCTCGCCACAAACTCAGATAACTCAGGGGATTCTGATGCCCTTCCAAAATGGGCACAGAGTCTTGCAGGCCTTCTGGGCAGTGAGCAGGCAACACTATCCTTAGTGCACCAGCTGGAGGAATTGATCCGCAATGACTCCAAATTAGCAAGGTTTGATACCACAGATTCAGGCCCTATCGCCACTGACAATCTGCCTGGCGACAAGTATTCTAATCACAGAAATCCCCTGAGCAAATATGTACGGCCTATTGCAGGTCCAAAATGTCCCGTTTTAGCATAGTGAAATCAAGGGCTAGCTCTGCGGCTGGGACTTCACCAAAAATCCTGCAGCAACGCAGTAAGTCTTCACAGCCTCAGGAGAGGTCCCTGCCAACCTCAAGTCGCAGACAAATACTGGAATAAGTTACCAAGGTAAGTCATAACCCATAATTCCAGTTATCATATGGTTATTCCTTGTTTGTCACTCAGGGACTGCATTCCTGGTAGTGTTTTCAGTCAAAGGGTTTTTTCCCCTAAGAAACCCTTTCCCCCCCCCTATTAAATTAAGGGAAAGTATACCTCGCCTGATAAGAATACCTAATTAGCTATTACGGCCTTGTTTCCATCACCAATAAACGTTAATAATCTGAATTAGAGGTAAATGTTACCTACCATTCATGAGACTACGAGTTTGATTCGGTCGTTTTTTTATACTTTCCATTTGATAAACGGCACTGATAGCTCATCATTAATAAGAGCGTTAATACTCTGAATTGGAGGTATGTGTCCCCATGCATCAGACTACAGATCTAATTCTGTACTTTTATGTATCTTCCAGTTTGATGCAAGTTGCTATCGGTTAAGTGTTCCATTTTTGGCCCCTCTTTTCCTTGTGTCCTCATGGTCCACATTTGAACGAAACACTATATCTAAAGATAACATATTCCCATGTTCTTCCAATGCATATTGTTTCTTGAATTTCAGTTGGAGTCGGTGTCAGCCCAGTTCTCCTTTCTACAGGAGCTACACATGGATTGGTTGATCTTTTAGTTCAAACCATCTTCCCGGCTCTCTTTCTACTCTACAGGATGTTTCACTGACTAAAGTTTCTTCCTTTAGAGGCGAGTAGCCTAGCCTGCACCGATCACTCAACTACATGGGGCTACATCAGACCCCTTTTGGTATTTTTGTTTCATCAATCAAATCAGTCATGTAGATATAATAATACTCTGGTCCCTCTATGCGACAATTTTAGCAGAAAGCAGCCATTATTTTGCCTGTAGATTTCTGGTCCAATTGTGGAATGAAAGTCCCTAACTCAATAGTTCATGTAGATTATTTTAGCTTGGGGTTGTACATTTCTTGCTTAGGGGTTTATCCCAAAGGAGGCCCTTATTTCATAGTTTTCGAATATCCCAAGGAAACTAGGTCAACGTATGAAACACATACTTGTTTTCTCTGGTGGGGAGGCTTACTCTGAGGGCTCAGTCCCATGGGTCTTTGTCCTTCACTGTCTTCTTCGATTTTGGACTGTCTTCTGGCATCCCGTTCCTACTCCGTTCTAGTGTCTCTAAAGGTATGGCGCTATACTCTTTAAATGTGACACAGAAATAATATACTATAATATTCTTTTCTGCATTAAGTTGTAATCATTAGGCCCGTGATGCTTCTGAGAATCCCTGAGATGGCCCAATTTCCCTTACCTACTAGCCCTCTCTTTTCAAGGCCAGTGGGTCCACCTCACCTATCATCGCAAGTCTGTTTCACCATTTATCTCTTCAGATCATAATTAGACTCTGTTCTTCATCGGATGCCTCTTCCTAAAAGTGGGGGCTAACCGGGAAAGCAAAATAGTTTTAAGACATAACGAATTCAGTTTTTTCCCCCCTTCTGTTGCCTGTTACTAGGCATAACGACACTTCAATGGGTTTCTTTACTTGTCTGAGATCTCTGTTCAAGTGATACTATCTGCATTTCCTTTCTTAAATTTTGAGCAGTCCAGTGCACTCTTATGAACATCACCTTCAGCCACACCTCTAAACTTCTCTGGACAGACAACCACTGCGTCCACTTCTTTACCAAACCCACCGTACATCACCACAGCCACCCCCTCCCCCATAGAAGGTCACCGAAGAACAGCTTACATCCTCCCTCAGCAAGACCCCAGCGCCGACATCCATGGATGCCAAAGTCTCAGCACGCAACCTCCACCAATGGATCTCTGACTGCACCAACACACTGGCTCTCCTCAAGAAAGCCCTTGGCAAGAAACACCCCAAGAAAGCAGGCTGGTTCACTCCTGTCCTTCAAGAGTATAGGCGCATCTGCAGACAGCTCGAGAAGAGAAGGAAGAACAGCAAGACCCCGGAAGCCTATGCAGCCTTCAAAACCGCAATCACTGCATACCACCTCCTCATCAAAACAACATAGAAAATGGCCCTTCATGAATGGATCAATGCAACATACAACAGCAAAGAACTCTTCGCTGTGGTCAAAGAATGCGCCAAACCCAACACAGAGACAACAGACAGCACACCCTCCCAAGACCTCTGCAACAGGTTGGGCACCTTCTTCCATTGCAAGATCAAACAGATCTGTGACAGCTTCGACACCCAAGACCATTCCTCCCCACCCGCCACCACTGCACCCAATGACGTGGGACCCCACCAGATACTGCTCAACTGGACCCCCCACTCACCACGGACGACACCCTCAAGACCATGAATAGAATCCTCGCCAGATCCTCTTCAAACCCCTGCCTCGCCCACATCTTCCACAGACCCGCCACCACCATCGCCCTGAGCTCCGCCACACCATCAACTGCTCCATCAAGATGGCTGCCTTCCCTGAAGACTAGAAACACGCGGAGATTACCCACTGCTGAAAAAGCCTTCTACCGACCCAACAGACCTCAAGAACTTCAGACCCATCTCCCTGCTTCCCTACCAAGTCAAAGTAAATGAGAAGGCCATCAACACCCAGCTCTCCGATTTCATCTAAGCCAACCACACACTGGACTTCTCCCATTCCGGCTTCCGAAGCAACCACAGCACTGAGACCGTCCTCCTCGTTGCTACAGACAACATCTGCTCCCTCTTCGACTAAGGCCAAACAGCAGCCCAGATCCTCCTGGATCTCTTGGCCTCCTTCCACACTGTCTCCCATCGTACCCAATGTTCCAGACTCCACAACACCAGCATCCGCTCCTTCCTCACTGGCCGGATGCAGAGGGTCAGTCTACCACCGTTCTGTTCAGAACCCACAAAGATCAGCTGCGGGGTACCCCACGGCTCCCTCCTGAGCCCCACCCTCTTCAACATTTGCATGGCCCCGCTCGCAGCCATCGTCCAGAACCACAGATTCAACATTGTCTCCTATGCAGACGACACCAAGCTGATCCTCTCCCTCACCAATGATCCCACAGTTGCCAGGAGCAACTTCCACAATGCAATGAAAGCTGCCGCCATCTGGATGTGGGATAGCTGTCTCAAGCTCAACTCAGACAAGACCGATGTCCTCATCCTGGGCTCAACCCCTTCCGCTTGGGATGACTCCTGGTGGCCCAACGCGCTGGGTACCCCACACACCCATGCACAAAATCTCTGCATCATACTGGACTCCTCGCTCACCATCAACCACCAGATCAACGCGGTCTCTTCATCCTGCTTCCACCCAGCGGTGCCTGCTCCGAAAAATCTTCAGGTGGATCCCCACAGAGTCCAGAAAGACAGTCACCCACTCACTCACTCAGCAGCAGACTCGACTACGGCAACACACTCTATGCCAGCCTCACCCAGAAACTTCTCAAGAAACTTCAGAACATCCAAAAGGACGATCCCAGACTTGTCCTAAACGTTCCCCTCCGCACCCACATCACCGAGCAACTGAAAGAACTCCAATGGCTTCCTCTCAACAAAACAATCACTTTCAAACTCCTCACACACGCCTACAGAGCCCTCCATTGTGGCCCGCGTACCTCAACCACAGCCTCTCATTCCACACACCCACCAGACATCTCCGCTCCGTCCAGCTGGTCTTGGATACTATCCCACAGTTACGTATGACCAAGAACGGAGGAAAATCTTTTTCCTTCCTTGCCGCAAAGACCTAGAACACCCGGTCTCTCCCCCTCAGACAATCTCCGTTGCTGCCCCAATTCAGGAAGGACACCAAGACCTGGCTCTTCGACTGAACCACAGCCCTTACGGGTGAGTAGTCACGCTATACAAACCCCTGATTGATTGACTGCAGAGGTATAGAGGGCCATAGTAGGCTCCTTTCTTCCAAAAGGATGTGCTGTCTGATAAAGTATTTCTAGCTGCAAATCACATACAGAGGCGGCACGCAAACTTTATTTTATTCTAAGAACAGGTTTCTCAATATGTTAACTTTTTCTTATAAATGTGTTCCCTACAATCCAAGGTTGATGACCAAGCCTTAGTCACCTCAAGTACAGCTTTTTCCCTGGATTTTTTTTCGTCATCATTGTTAGGTGGTTGGAGGAATTTATACTAAACAGACTAATTTCTTTTGTTCACTGAGCTATACCAGTTTCACACTTATTGCTAAATGAAGAGAGAGGTGTTTCTCTTTTTTTAGAAATTCCCATAAATTAAGAGATTTACACTTTGGATCATATTTATACATTCTTCTTCAGTCCGATGGTTTGCTTAGCAGACTGAAGGCAAGTGTTGCTCTGTAGGAAGTGTAGGCACTCAATTCAAGTGGTCAGGGTATATACACTGTCATATATATGTGTTTCATAGCCAGGATATTCTTAGAGGGTCTCGGACATCATAAACAAAAGGGTCTACTCATTTACTTTTCTCTCTTTTTTCTACAAGTGAGGTTGGTTGAGGCCTTCACGGGGGTCAGATCTGCTTAGAACAAGGATAATCCAAAACCTGCAGTCCTGACACAGAATAAAAAAAATTCTAGCTAACGCGTCAATAATTTTAGATTCTCTTAAGGACTCTGAGGCGAGAATTATCCCAAACACACTTAAATAATGTTAGATTATCTCAATGCAATGTAATATGATTGGGTTACCTACCAGAATGTAATAAAGTATTCTGATGTTGTGTCCTTCGATTTCACATGATTTGAGTGCTATGTAATATGACATTACTATGTGATATATTTTATTCCGCAAAGGATTGGATAATACAATAGTATTTTTTCTCTATTTTCTTCAGACTCCGATCAAACGCCTAAATAATTGTAAGGAGTGGTGCTACAGTTGTCCTATTCCTCAAGACCCTGTTGGTCTTTTGGATGTCCTAATTTCTCAGCATATCCTTGTGATAGGAGCGCTCCATTCATACCCAAAGTTCTTTAGTGGTGGGCCGCTACCGAGCATAAAAATGATAGGGCAGTTTTACGTTTCTGTCAAGCCCCCTTATACCTCAAAGTACTAAAAGCGAAACAAGCAACTATAAAATGTGGGAAACTTATTTTTAGAGCAACGCCCTGCTAACGTGACATACTGACCTAATTGGCAAGTTGTAATACTTACGGCATAGGCATGACGAACACTGCTTTTATGCTTCTTTCCCTTTTGAGTTTATTTTGCTAAAAAGCTGATAAGTCGCAGAACATCCATGAAGTAAGCACACGGAAGAGACCAGGCGCCTTTTCCTCACTGTTTGTACTTTGCCGCCCTCAATGCTTAACAACCCCAGACAGTCAGTAATGGGAGAGACGTCATTCGCCGTAATTCAAATATGAAGTAGAAAACGGACAACAGAGGTCAGACCTGCTTAGTGCAGGAAAGAGCACACCCAAGTCATTTTGGAATACGTTTTTGTTGCCTTTTCAAAATACTACATATTTTACATAAATCAGTGTGTTAATGTCAACGTACTGACTCTTGTCTATGATTGGTGATGCATTAGAATAACCAATTTTGGGACAGTTGTGGTAACGTGAAACGTTAATTTTTTACGCCTACTTTTGCCACTTTGCACTAACAAATCGACATAATTAGCATAACGAATAATCAGAGACGAGAAAAAGTAAAATACATCTTTCTTAGCACTACAGGTTAAAATAATTATATGCTATTCACATTTCAGTGTCCGTCTTTTAATTTATAGTATAGACAGCCCGAAATACAAAAAAAACAACATACAATTTAGTTGATCATAGGGGCCATCTTGGAACGATTATTTTTTTAAAGTTCGAAATCCTTCGTTACAACTGTTGGTTGAATACAGTTTGTCTGGTCGGTGCAGTTCTATTTTATTCAGTACTGCCCAATTAGAAGTTGAGCTATTTAATTCCGCAAGCCGGTATGTTACTATTCAAAGTAGGATTTTTTTCATTCAATACGAATATTGTCCCTTTTTCATTTCAATGATACTCACCGTTTCCATAGGAACACTGCTCAGAACTGAAGTGTTACCCTCCTGGGCTGAAGTGCTCGGGCCATCGCAGCGCTATACTGGCCAGGTTCTGCAACGGGCAAGTGAGTAACTCTCTCCAACACTGATAACTTATGTAAAGGGCAATTCATCTAGAACTTGCGAGCTTCGTGTTTATATGATAGGCAATGGCTGAACACCACAACAAGCATTTGTAACTCCTCGCTCGACATGCTATGTTTTCACAAAGACGTATCTCTCCTAGGTTTTGCAGAGAGGTTTGTCCACGTTTGCTTACTAACATTCAGGTTATATATATACTGCTTGCACAGATTACTCTCTTCTCTGAGCCTGCTGAGCTTTGTTGCATGTAACAATTTGTACACAGGTGTCTTGATACGATCATAGCTTAGCTGAATGCAGTATTACCACAGGCCATCTGTATTTTATGGTGGGCACCATCATGCAGTGAATGCCCAGAACTTATATGAGATTACTTGCCGCGGCTAGTATTGCAGGTTTGAGGGGGCCCTTGGATGCCCACAATATGCCCGGAATCATACGTACTACAGATGTCCAAAGTATGTGAAGAATTGCAACCATAGTTCTAAAACATCATAGTGCAATAACTACCCACAACATTCAAAGGATTTGCACCATACCACCAGGACAGCCATTAGCATGAACGCACAATTTTTGCTAGGAACTGACCACCATTCTTTCAGGACCAAAATTATGCCAGAGGTTGCCAACAACACTCCAGGAATTACCACAATTATACCATGGTTAGCATTTTACCACTGGTGTGCATCATGCCATGGGTGTCCACAAGTTGGCAAGAATTATCACCAATGTGCTAGGGCTAGAATGTGACCGAGTGAGGATATCATACCTTGAGTGTCCAAAAGTTGTCCAAAAATACTACCATTATGTGAGGGTCATCATTTTACCAGGTTGGGCAATAGGCATCACAGCATAGTTGTTTACAGTTTGCTGAGTGTTGCCACTATTATGTGAAACCCTGTATTTTACCACAGATGGTACTGGACATCATGTCATGGATGCCCATAAGTTGTCAAGAAATACCACCATTTTGGCAGGCCCAGCATTTTATTATAGTGGGCAATGGGCATCTTCACTTGGATCCTTGCATGTCGGCAATCATCCAAGATTTATGAGCATTGTTGCAGGCAATCATTTTACCTGGATGGGTGGCAGAGGGCATCTTCACATGGATGCACACAAGCAGGGTTTCACTCCCTTGTGTGACAGCAACATTATACTAGAGAGGGCAGTGGGCAAACACAGGTGCACACATACAAATGCAGAGTATCAACCTGTTTTTTTTTTTTCTTTTTAAGTATCACCTTCTTCCATTCTGACTGCTGATGCTGCTCAAAGTTGTCACTCCTCTTCCTCAAACGTCTGACTCCTGCTTCCCATTCTTGCTCGCAGACTGAGGAAGAAGGGGACTAGATCACTTTGCATGGCCACACGGACGTGGGCAAACCGCAGCAGGAGTGCAGTGTAAGGTCAGGGGACAAAAGAGCAAATGGGGATGCCAGAGAGTAATATGCCACAGGAATGTCTGTGGGGTGCAAAAGAAACAAACAAGAGTGCTGTGGGCAGCATAAGTGTATAATTGTGGGCGACCGATAATACAGAAAAAAGAACTACCGCTCACACTCCTGTGTAAGTTTTTGTAGTATCTTTATTAATTGATCCACGACAGCCAGCAGCACCCTGACGAGTCCAGAGCCAGCCTCCATCTGTCAACCCTAGGCTCTAGAACCCACCAAGGCACTGATGCAATATGGAACATAGAAAAAACATGGAACAAAGAACCTAAAGAAGCAGTAGTCTTAAGGTAACATAATACACCACATATTACATCATTTCCCCCCTTTAAAATGAAAACAAAAGAAACAAATAAACAGTAAATCAAATCTCCAGGGACTAACCAAGTCAGTTTAAAACAAAATCATCAAACTTGGAAGGCATTTTGACTACTCTATTACTGCGAGTACACATCAAACCGGGTGAGCTAAGATCACCCGAGTTGCCTATATCATTACCAGGTGAGTTTATCTCATGATGACTGAGATATGTTTCTGTCTCTGAAATGTCTACTGTCTCATCTCTTTGTAGTCCTTCTTCAACATTTCTGAAACAGAATGATGTACTTTCTCCTGTAAATGGAGATGTAGGAATATCGTGATATAAAAAGCTACTAGAGATATCTTCATTCCTATCAGAATAAACTTCTTTGAATATCTGTGCTTGTCTGCTAGTAATAGGAACAACACTGTTTCTGTTCCACCACCCTGTACCTTCCAGTAAAACAGAAGTTTTGGTTACTCTTATTACTTTCACCGGTAGAGAATACTTTGATTCCCCTTTAGAAACTCTCTGAGGTTTTTTTATCAACACCCAATCATGAACGTTTATCTCTGTTTCCTTGGCCTTATTCCTTTTATCATAATTGTTTTTTTGAATTAATTGTTTCTCTAAAACTTGGTTTCTCATCTCACTCATTTCTGCACCAGATTTATTTGATTTGTCCATTAGAGAGTTAGCCAACCAGGCTGGTACAAGCTTGGACCTTGACTCCCTACCTCTGAGAAGAGTAAAAGGGAAAATACCTGTGGTGGAATGTGGTGTGTTCAAATAGGCCCAAATTTTCTCCTGGAGAAAATCCCGGACATCGCAATTACTTGCTAAAGCTGTTTGAATTCCTTCTTTCAAAATTCTATTGGCCCTCTCTACCAAGCCAATCGAAGCAGGACTGTACAAAGCAACCTGTAGATGTTGAATGTTTAACTTTTCCATGAAACGTGCCATTTTCTTTGAAGTGAAATGTACCCCATTATCAGTGACTATCACTGATGGAGCACCCTCCAGAGCAAATAAATCTGACAAGAATTGAATTGCAGAATCAGTATCAGTATTTTCCACAAATGACAAATATGTCCAGTTTGAAAAGTAGTCTATAGCAACGATCAGACATCTCATATCTTGAGGCAGCAGATGAAACGCCCCAGAAAAATCCAAAGCAATTCCCTCCCACGGTTTATTTGGCAAAGAAACAGTGTGTAGAGGTTTAACGTTGCTTTTCCAGTGTTTGTCTGACAACAACACAAGACGGGCATGTGTTAACAAAATCTGCTACTTGTTTATCGATATTGGGCCACCAATACTTTCCTTTTAGTGTTTTGCAAGTGGCAGAAACGCCTAGGTGACCCTCATGTGCTATTTTAATCAATCTTGGTCTCAGATCATTGGGAGGTACACACACAGACCCTCTCATACAGGAGCCATTTTCACACGACAATTCCATAGCTATCTGTTTGTAAGTATTCATCTCTCCACAATATTTTTTTTGTTGGGCCAACCATGTTTGATAAAATACAGGACTTGTGATAGTAGAACGTCATTGGACATGGCCAACTCCCAGTCTTCCTGTGTGAAAAACCCATCTGATGCAGAAACCAAATCCAACACCCCTACTACACATTCTGTATCTTGGTCATCGTATACATCAGTAGAGTATGGCAGTGGTAGTCTAGATAAGCAATCTGCCCTTACATTTTTCCCTCCATTTACGTACTTCACTTCAAGATTATACTCTTGCAATTTAGATAGGAGCCACACCAATCGGGCAGACGCCTTACCCAGACCATTGCCGCTCAATAAGTCTACCAAAGGTTTGTGATCTGTGTAAATCTCAAAATGAGTTCCCCAAATGTATGTCTTAAACTTCTGAACGGCCCAAACGCAAGCTAAGGCTTCCCTTTCAATAGTGCTGTCATTACTCTCAGCAGTAGAAAGGGCTCTGGATGCAAATGCAACTGTATGTTCTTGACCATCTTGCCACTGCCCAAACACCGCTCCAAGCCCCTTTAGACTAGCATCAACTGTTATGAATGACCTAGAAGAGGGAATAAAAGACTTCAAAGTAGGAGCTGATAGAACAACCTTTTTGATGTGCTCAAATGCATCATCAACTTGTTTGTCCCAGACAAATTTGCTCCCTTTTTTAAGTAGTGACCGGAGAGGTTGAACTAATAATGCAAAACCACTAACGAATCTCGAATAGTATTTGCAAAGTCCAAGAAAGGAACGTAGTTCATCTTTGTTAGACAGAGAAGGGGCTTTCCTAATAGCTTCCAGATTGCCCATTTCGGGTTTAATGCCTTCAGCTGATATAGAATTACCAAGGTAGTCCACACTTTCAACCAAGAAGTTGCATTTCTCAGTCTTGATAGTCAAACCACAACTTTGGAGAATACTAAACACTTTGTCTAGAGCTTGGTCATGCTCTTCTATGGTTGCCGTGTGGACTAAAATGTCATCTTAAAAAGCACAAACTTCCTTAAGGTGCCCAAACAATGTATCCATCATTTTTTGAAAAACGCTCGCCGCTGAGGCCAGACCAAAAGGCAATCTGAGGAACTTAAATGCTCCATAAGGCGTAACGAAAGTAGTCAAGGCTTGGGAGTCCTTGCTAAGAGGAATTTGGTGGTATGCCGAATGTAGATCTATAGTTGAGAAAATGTTTGAGTTTCCTGCAGTGGTTATTAGTTCTTGGATATGTGGTAGTGGGTGACAATCAACTAGGATATTTTTATTGAGCGATCTCCAATCTACACATAGTCTAAGGTCTCCATTTTTCTTTTTTGTGACCACTATCGGAGAAACCCACTCCGAGGCATTTGTTGGAGTAATGATGCGGTCTGTAACCAACTTATTAAGCAACACTTTAAGTTGGTCTCTGATAGACAAAGGGACTGGCCTGACCTATTTAGAAACTGGAATAGCTCCTTCCTTGAGTCTTATAGTGTGCTCAAAACCCTTGACGTTCCCAACTTTATCAACAAAAATCTTGGGAAACTTACACGTGTAACGTTCTGGAACTATGTTATTGGGTATGACCTGTAAAACAGACTCTCCTTCATCCATGTGTGGCCTCTCACCTAATCTTATAGGATTCTCCTGCCCTGGGCATAGTACAATGCCCAAACGTGCTAAGTCTTTCCATTCTATTATGTTCCTCCCTTTCAATGCCACATACATTTTTGTAACAATGGATCTTCCTAACATCTCTAGAGAAGCATAGAAGAAACCCAATAGATCAATATCTTGATCCCCAAATGCCTTGGGCGCGATGTCAGCACTTTCCAGTTCTTTAGTTTCTGGCCATAGTTGGAAAAATGGTTTGTCTGCTAAAATGGTAACAGGAGCACCAGAGTCAGCCATAACGAATATTTTTTTAGAATCTACACTTGCTTCACATATTGGGCCCTTGAAGTGTTCTACCAAACACCCCTTATTGTGATTTGGAAGGTCCACAGTGAGAACTACATTAGATAGTCTGCTAGAACAATGGGCCATTTCCTCTGTGTCTTGAGTATACATGTTGCTGATTCTCACCTTAGACCCAGAATTCGAATTATAGCCTGACTGCTTACAGACCGCTTGGAAATGACCCACTTTTTAACATTTCAAACACCTTTTCCCTACAGCGGGGCAGGTAGGGTTCTTATCTATGTGACTGTGAGAACCACAACAGTAGCAGGCCCTACCCGATTGAGGTTGAGCCTTCTTCTGTTTAAAGGACCTCTTTCTGATAAAGCTTACTCCTGATTCGTCAATTTACTGACTAACATTCACATGTTCACTTTGCCCACATGCAACACCTTGTCCACACGCAACTCTGGATGTGACGATTGATCTCTCAATAGCTTTTGCTAAGTCGACAACCTCATCTAAGGAAGGGTTGTGACAAGCCAGTAGGAGTTCTTGAATTTTCTTTGAGTAGCAATGGAAAACAAACTGGTCTCTTATGTACGTATCTACAATATTACCAAAGTCACATTTCGCCGCAAGCACACGTAAATTAGCTAAATATTCATCAAAAGATTCATCAGCAGACTGCCTGCACATTGCAAAATTAAACCTCTCAAGCAAAACATTTGAGTCATGTGAATATTGTTTTTTGATCCTCTCCTTTCCTTCGATGTAAACATCCCAAACAATGTTCTCTCCCGCTGGTTGTTGAATAATTGGCAGATTGTCAAATATACATTGACCAGCAATCCCAAGGTGGTTAAAAAGAAGCGCCATTTTCCTAGCTGGTGAGTATCCAACAGCGTCTATCGCCGACAAATAGTTTTCAAAAATTCTCAGCCATTCATTCCATCTTATTTCAGGCTTGCCAGCTTTTTGCAGGAAAGGAGGCGGTTGCATCACCAACTGATTTGATGCCATACTAATTGAGCATAAAAATGAGTGTTCCAAGCAAGCAGGCAAGAATATGAGCAAGTATTGTCATATTGAGTGTTTCAAGTAACCAAACAGATAAGAATGTAGGTAAATACTGTCTCACAAAACTCCTTTCTGTGAGATGGGAAACAGGCAAAATATAGGTAAGTAAAAAATTATACCTTGGATTCTTGCCAGCATCTGGTTCGATGTACACAGCTCCCTATTTATGTAAAATAGATACGAAGTGTTGGTTGGTGTAAAAAACAAATCACGCTCCTTTACGTCAACCGTGTCTGCAGTAGCGTGCAGAGCCTGATCCTGAACTCACATGATTAAGCGAGCGTCCATAGCGACTCGCAGCTGTAGGCAAGTAGACGGTATCCGGCGACGGAGCGTTGCCCTAGCAACCCAAGCGTCTAAGATACACGCAGCTACGCGTGGAACAGTTGAAGGTGACGCAAGGTTGCTAGGGAGCCCTTAGCGTCGGTGTGACGTAAGGGGGCAAGTTCGCGTGTTCACGCGCTGTAAATCAGACGTGCCCTTGAGCGTATAACGAGAAATAAACCTTTTTCCTCGTTTCTCGGTCTCAAAGCTCACCTTGAGCTGGGATGAAGAAGGAAAAAACTGGGCATAAACCAATATATTGATCTTCGAACTCGTTCAATCTGCGTCGGAAAAATAACGGTTGCGGTCGGTGGATCAAATTCGTCACCCCACTCCTGGTACCAAAAATTGTAGAATGGTGGGCGACCGATAATACAGAAAAAAGAACTACCGCTCACACTCCTGTGTAAGTTTTTGTAGTATCTTTATTAATTGATCCACGACAGCCAGCAGCACCCTGACGAGTCCAGAGCCAGCCTCTAACTGTCAACCCTAGGCTCTAGAACCCACCAAGGCACTGATGCAATATGGAACATAGAACAAACATGGAACAAAGAACTTAAAGAAGCAGTAGTCTTAAGGTAACATAATACACCACATATTACAATAAGTTCATGAGGAGAGGGGACAAGGGTTAGCACCAAGGGAAAGGGGGAAATGGAGCAAGCAGTAGCAGCTAAGGCAAGAGGGAAGGGAAGAAAGAGGAGTGCCTGGCATGAAAACTCAGCCAAGCAATACTTCGAGGGGACAATAGGAGCAAAAATTAGACTGAGGTGGCCTGAAGGGGCTGGGGGAGAGGGGGAGGGGTAAGCAGGAGAAACTCTTGCAGTGGGCGGGTGGTGAAGGCACCATCTGTTTTGCTTGAACAGCATGGAGATGTTGCCATCAGGCAGTTGTGGGCTGTCTTGGGTAAGAGAGCGAAACTGACAAACTTCATGCGAGTTGTAGAAGCCTTTATATATGGCAGTAGAAAGAATAGCAGGGGGAACATTTCTCCCTATTTCTGTGAGGGTGGTAGCTTGTTTTCACCTGCTTAACAAGGTGGTGTGTTTTCCATTGGTGTCATGCAAGAAGTTGTTTTGTGAAAACAACCACAGTAGGCTCGGCTCAGAGTGCTCCTTGCCACAGCCATTACAGGCAAAACATAAAAAGCCAAGGCTAGCCTGGAAAGAGATATAATAAACAAGCATTGGCAGAGCCAATAGTTCTTGCCTATGTAATAGCTATTAGCTTTGTCAATGTGTTTTAGCCTTGTACACTGACGTAGCCGCTCTTCAGCATGACTAAAAGTTAGTGGTGTAAAGGAGAGTGGTGAATAATGGAGTAGAGTGGCGAAGAATGGAGTAGAGTGGTGAGGAGTGGAGTAGAGTGGTGAAGAATGCAGTAGAGTAGCAAAAGTGGAGTGGAGTGTCATGCACTGGAGTGTCTTGGAGTAGAGTGGAGGGGAATAGTTTGGAATAAAGTGTCAAAGAGTGGAGTGTTGCAGAGCAGCAGAGAGTAGAATGGAGTTACATATGGTGTAGTAGAGTAGGCTAGAGTGAAGTGGAGTAGAGTGTTGTAGAGTTGATTAGAGTGGCGTAAAATAGAGTGGAGGGGCGTGGTGTATAGTGGAGTAATGTTTCATAGAACAGAGTGGCATAGTGTGGAGTGGTGCAAAGTGGCATGGAATAGCGTAGAGTGGCATAGAGTGTTGTGGAGTGGCATAGAGTGGAGAATTGTAGAGTGGATAGGGGTGGCTTAGAGTGAAGTGGTATAGAGTAGCATAGAATGGAGTGCCGCAGAGTTTTGTAGAGGGCTGTGGTGGAGGTGCATAGAGTGGTGTATTGTATAGTGTTGTAGAGAGGAGAGGTGCAGAGTTGAGAGGCATAGTGTGGAGTGTGCATGGTGCAGTAGGGCACTGCCTTTGCAGACTACACATTTTCAAGCGAAATTACTATTACATTTGCACATACATTTTTAATGATTAAACTTTGCAGCACAAAAACAGTAATGTGTGGAAATGGCATACAATAGTGTACTGATTTGTTCAGATCATATTAAAACATTTGTTTCCACCACACTTCCAAATTAGAAAGAATGTGCTTCATTTGTACTTTCCTAATTACTGTATATTCTGAAATATTTGCAGAGTTCATTTATAGACATTTAAATATTGTTGTGTCCTTGAAAAAAACCTCTTCTTTCCCAGTACCTGGCAAGGTTGTCACATAAATTCTCTCACTTTTAAGTCTGAGAAAGAAAAGTAAGCACCAAGCTCCCTCGGAAGACAGAGTCTGACATTTGACCTCTGTCTTTGAATGCACATCAAATGTAACAAGATATGAACAAAATTTAAAGCCCTGTTTTCAGAAAGGAAGACTAGTTGATGAATCCAAGGAGAGATGGTGAAAAAGGGACATAGACATACTGGACAGCCTAAAATAAATAAAGCCAGCAAATAGAAAGTCGGAAATTGTGAGGTCCAAACCTCAAAGCCAATGGTAAGCAATAGGTGTAATGCATTCCCAGGGAAGTTTTCAGAATGTCCACAAGAAGTCTTTTCGCAACCAGACAGTTAGGCTGCATGGTAGGGTTTGACCTAAAAAGAAGGAACGGACGAGAGTGCTCTTATAAAAATAAAGTCAGTTTATTTATTACAATTACACTGTTCCCATTTGTAGAAAGCAATTCAGCAATAGCCATTCAGTTTCAGCTGCCTCTTTTTAGTCTTTTGCCAGCTTCAAATGTAATAAGAATAATCAAATATAAAAATACATACATGTATTGTGGGCTGTTGGAAATGCCTTCTCTACAGGGTCACCCCCAAACCTTTTGACTTCCTCCTACTACTTTTTGCTGGATTTTTGCTTGTTGGCCTTAAGACTCTGTGCACTTTACCTCTGCTAGCCAGTGCTAAAGTGCTTCTGCTCTCTCCCTAACACATGATTTGATGGGCATATACCTGATTGGCATATTTAATTTACATCCAAGTTCCTTGTAGAATTGTATACCATATACCCAGGGCATGTAAATTAAATGCTACTAGTGGGCCTGCAGCAGTTATTGTGCCACCCAAAAAGTAGCACTTTAAAACATGCCCGAGCCTGCAGTTGCAGCCTGAAGGCCGTGTCCAACACCCATGTAGACTTGGCATTTAAAACCCCATGCCAAGCCTTAAACTCTCCTTTTTATTACATATAACTCACTCCTAAGGTAGGCCCTAGATAGCCGATAGGGTAGGGTGCTGTGGAATTAAAAGGTAGGATATGTACTTTTTAGTTTTACATGTCCTGATAGCGAAAAACTCCCAAATTCGTTTTTTGACTACTGTGAGGCCTACCCCTCCCATAGAATAACATTGGGGATTCCTTATTAGAATTAATAAATTATAAGTCCTAAACCAAAGGTGATAGATATGTTATGTTTGGTATATATGAACTTGCAATGATAAACGCTTTTTTAATGGTAAAGTCGAGAATATCATTACAAGTTTGAAAATGCCACATTTAGAAAGTTGGCAATTTCCTGCCATTAGTCCTCTATGCCTGCAGCCTGCCTTAGGTCACCTGAAAGGGTATAACTGACAGTTGAGACTTTGTAAATTCACCCCAGACAGTCACACAGGCATTAGCAGAGCCTAAATGGGCAATTAACTGACTTGTTGGGGGAGAGGGGTGGAGCTAAGCACAGCCCCACTTGCAGCTGAATAGGGTGAGCTCTACCACCACACAATAGGTGTAACGACCCTGTATTGTTAATGCAGCCAGCTAGGAGCCAGCACAGGGGAGGCAAGAAATTCCTGGAACTTCAAAGAACTCTTCTGGAAACAGGCACCAGGGTATAAATATGGGGCTCTCAGACCTGTTCCCCAGTTCACTGCTGGACCAGCGGAAGGACTCTCAGAGGACTGCCTGCTGCTGTGACTTGCTGTGCAGTCTGCCAGGCTGCTGCTGCACCTGGACGGACTGCTTTGCTGCCTGGATTCTGCCTTGAACATTCATAGGCCAGCCCTGCTGTGGAGCCCTGCATCTTCACCTGCACCCAAGACTTCCAGAAGTGACTCCAAGGGCTAGTTTTGCTGGCCCCTTGTTCAGAGCCACAGGGACATAACAATCTCCCAATATCTTGAACCCGCACCTGTAACCAGCCTGAGTGAGTCTTGCACCCCCCACCCCAAGAGGTCTCCATCCAATCCTGGAACCTTGGTTGTGGTACTAATGGTGCTGAGGTGGCCATTTTCTAAAACTGAGGACTTACTATTTTGAACCTTAAACTTTATAAATACACAACTCCTGTTCCACTATATGGATTTTGATGGTTTTGGTGTCAAATAATTTATTAAAATGTACTTTGTGTTTCTAAATAGGGATTTTTATTGTGATGTGTTTGCACTGTATTGCTCTTTGTGTGCAGCTTAATTACTTTACATATCACCTCTAAGTTTAGCCTGACTGCTTTTTGTGCCAAGCTACCCAGGGTCACGCACAGGTTAATTTAGTGACTTCTTGTGGTTCACCCTGCAAGGGATTGTGCCGTTGTTTAACCAGGACTCACACCTCAGTCAACCAGCAACTCAATTTCTCACATGGGCCTTTGAATCAGCCATCTTCATCTATTTGTCTATTAAATTGCCATGCTCATTATGCTTCTGCCCACTACTGCATACAGATTGGGGCGATGTGCGAGCTGACTTCAGCCATTTGCTCTTTTTCACTGTGGGAAATGGCATTTTGCCTGATCACAGTTGCACATCTGCCTAAAAAGAAGTGCACTGCCATTCCAGGGGTGTCAGGCCAATTCCTTACTTTGCTCACATTTTCCTTAGCTCCATTCTTTATCCTTTTCATTTTTTTAGTAAGCTTTATGTGTTTAAACATTGTCTCCAAGTTACAGTAGTTCAAAGCCGATTGTCCCTCTTCTTAGCACAAGTAAGTATCTTGTTTTCGTGTGATGTGTATTAAAATTAACAATGGCTACCCGTTTTAAGTACACATGCCTTTTAGCATGCATCTGTATTGTTATATTGAAATTATATGCAATCCTTCTGCAGCCATTATTAATACATTATAACATCAAGAGCTAGTGGGAAGCACTAGCGTTTTGCTAAAAAATAGATCCAAAGGCAATTTTCCAGTTGGTTGCAGCATATGTACAAGCTGCTTGCAAAGTGAAAAGGATATACCAAACCGCAGGTGTTAAAATAAACTATCTGTATCACCCATGTGATCTCTAACTCAGGCTTTTCCACTGAGTAGCTTGTGAGCTCGTAGCTCTCATGTTAGCTGTAAGTAGCTTTTCTGTATGCAGCCCAGCCAAATAAATTAGAAGCTTTGTTTGGTTGAATTAATGTACCAAAATTATAAAGTGTGTATTCAAGACAAAAATGTGTGTAGAGTTCTTAAGCTGATGTTTGAAGAAAAAATGGTTGAATTTCCAGAATATTGTTAAAGCTGATATTTGAATGATAAATCATTTGGTGTTGGTGAACTTATTATTAATACTATTACGTTGGTACCTGGAGCATTGGAGCTATGACTGTTATGTTTTACCTATGTAAATGCTTTCTAAATTGACAAATCCTTTTTTTATGTTACTGCTGGCAACCCTCCCTGATCTGCTTAGGTGATCAGTGTTGCTAATCTTGCATAGGGTGGACACTAATGTATTCTTATTTGATGTGGCCACTGTTAAAACACTTTAGTAAAAAGAATATTAGTAGCTGGGTATGTGTTTCGTTGAACATAAGTAGCTCTCATTAAAGAAAAGTTTGTAGTCTCCTGCTGTAAACTAACTATCTGTCTTTCACGTGCGTTTCAAATGCCTAAACATCTGGTATAATTTGCACAACTTACTCGTTGCCTTCATATCATACTACACTCTTTTATTGAAAATGTAATAGTTGTCTTATATTATCCAGATCAAATGTTTTGATCAAAAGGGAACCTTCAATTTTTTTGTATGTTTATAAGGCTCTTCTTTTAAAGCTGAAACAAATAAATAAACATTTAAGTATTGAAGTATATATGTGATAGTTAAGATTATTTGCACTTCAAATTTTTTATTAGAAGCATATGGGCACCACGTTTAGGAAGCTGCATGTTTTTTCTTTTTCTTCTTTTGATAGATGATTAATAAAACAATCCAACAATAGTCACACCATATTGCTAAGGCCAGACCTGCCTTTGCCATTGCTTATTTCAAATAGCTTACTGTTTCACTGAGGCTGATGAAAGCTGAATAATATTTTTAATGTCTTGGCTTTTTAAAAGGGGGTCAAACTAAAGTTAAGTTGGCGGTCTACCTTCTGTTGTTAGTTTAGAATTGTATATATTTGATTGCCTTCAATGTTTGTTTAGAATTCTGTATATTTGATTACTGTTTACCCAATATTGTGTCATAAACAATATTGTTCTAATCAGAATGACTTACATTATATCTATGAGCGCAATTAGAAAATAGTGATATTTACCTGGTTTTGAGAGGAGCTATATTTCATTGTAATTTAACAATTCATGTAATCAGAAATTCACTTCTTATTGTAATTGGGTATTGGTTATGAATAGTTATATTCAGATGTACACAATAATTATAACCAAATAATGATTGCTTAAGTAAGTTTCTCTAAGAATTAAGTAGTTTTTACATTGTTAATATATCAGCTCTCAGGAAGCGATTATGTTTGAAGATTAAGAGTGGTTGGTTTAAAAAAATAAAGAACTGATTTTTATGATAACACTCATGTTCCTCCATTTTGAAAAAATGTTGGAAAATGAACATATACTCTGATTAGCAGGGCTATACAGTAGAGACCAGGGGTGCACTAAGAGCTCCAGGCCACATTTCTGTTCCCTCTTTTAAAGATCATTATAAAAAAGGGAGTTATAATAGGACCTTGAGTCTGAAATTGAGATAATTCTATAAGCGTATAGAAAGGTCTACATTATTAGTCATTTGGTTATTTAAATTGCTCAGTGATTTGAGTAATTCAGAGTACCTTTACATAACTGCATGCCTTGGTGCTTATGACAAGTATGCAGTTGTGGGTGGGTTTTCATAATAAGTTTTATAACTAAGATTTAAGATAGCGTCTGCACGTAGTTGCAGGTATTTAAGACGTAGAAGTGGGGATTCATAATAGATTCTGTGCCCACAACAAATGCAAGTTAATTTTAATAAACGAAATGAGACTCAAACAGTGATGATTTTTCCTCTATATGTTTTCCATTTACAGTGTATATTTTCTGTTACTTATGTATGCTATTTTTCACAATATGTGGTTTAAAAGGTCACATTCTGTTACTTTCATGTGAGGACCTTGACACTTTATCCTAATGTAAACATCCCCTTACGTTGTTACACATGCTGCTAGTAAAAGTTGATTCAGTGCATACAGCTGGATCTATGAAGGTCCTGATGTGTGTGTGTGTGTGTGTGTGTGTGTTTATAACTTGTATTTCTGAAATGAGCAAGTGTGCTTGTTAACAAATGTAATGGGTGTGGATATTGGCAACTAAAATGTAGAGGTGGCTTACCTGCGCAGTGCACGTGCTGCGCTTTTGAAGATATTGGTAACAGTAAAGAGCTTGGAGCATGCATGTTGCTTACCATCTGTTGGCTTCATTGTAATTCTTCTATGGTGCCTTCTAATTGAACACTGCATGCTGTGTGTTACTTCCTTTTCATTCTGTGGAGCAAGGACGAAGCAGAGATTGAGTCAACTTAATTAGTGTCTGTTTGCTGATTGCCCTGTGATTCAGGTACTATTTCTTACACTGCAGCCACTTGGCTCCCTCTCCTTTATCCTCAATTTGTACGATACATGTTCTCTCTTGCCCATGAGCCCTCCCAGTCTGAAACACAGTTATTTATAAACAGACCAGCTCTCAGCTTGAGGGTTGTACAAATTAACAAGCTCCTGCATCGGATTAACCCCTTCGCTGCCAGGCCTTTCCCCCCTCAGGGTGCCCAGTCTTTTTTTGGTTGTTTGGGGCAGTTCGCTCTTAGACCCTCATAACCTTTTGTCCACATAAGCTACCCACGCCAAATTTGGGTCCTGTTTTTCCCAACATCCTAGGGATTCTAGTAGTACCCAGACTTTGTGCGTTCCCCTGAAGGAGACCAAGAAATTAGTCAAGATACAGCGAAAATTTCGTTTTAAAAAACAAAACAAATTACAAAAAGGGCTGCAGAAGAAGGCTTGTATTTTTTTACCTGAAAATGGCATCAACAAAGGGTTTGCAGTGCTAAATTCACCATCTTCCCAGCTTTCAGGAACAGGCAGACTTAAATCAGAAAACCCCATTTTTCAACACAATTTTGGCATTTTACTGGGATATACCCCATTTTTACTATTTTTTTGTGCTTTCAGCCTTCTTCCAGTTAGTGACAGAAATGGGTGTGAAACCAATGCTGGACTTCGGGGAGCTAAACATTTCTGAAAAGTAGACAACATTCTGAATTCGGCAAGGAGTCATTTGTGTAGATCCTACAAGGGTTTCCTACAGAAAATAACAGCTGAAATAAAACAATATTGAAATTGAGGTGAAAAATATAGCCATTTTTCTCCACGTTTTACTCTGTAACTTTTTCCTGCAATGTCAGATTTTTTTAAAGCAATATACCGTTACGTCTGCTGCACTCTTCTGGTTGCGGGGATATATAGGGCTTGTAGGTTCATCAAGAACCCCAGGTACCCAGAGTCAATAAATGAGCTGCACCTTGCAATGGGTTTTCATTCTATACCGGGTATACACCAATTAATTTGCTGAAATATAAAGAGTGAAAAATAGGTATCAAGAAAACATTTGTATTTCCAAAATGGGCACATGATAAGGTGTTGAGAAGCAGTGGTTCACATCTCTGAATTCCGGGGTGCCCATACTAGCATGTGAATTACAGGGCATTTCTCAAATAGATGTCTTTTTTACACACTGTCTTAAATTTGGAAGGAAAAATGTAGAGAAAGCCAAGGGGCAATGACACTTGTTTTGCTATTCTGCGTTCCCCCAAGTCTCCCTATAAAAATGGTACCTCACTTGCATGGGTAGGCCTAATGCTCGCGACAGGAAACGCAACATGGACACATCACATTTTTACATTGGAATCTGATGTGTTTTTTGGAAAGAGCCTAGCTGTAGATTTTGGCCTCAATCTCAGCTGGCACCTAGGGAAACCTACCAAACCTGCGCATTTTTGAAAACTAGACACCTAGGGGAATCCAAGATGGGGTGACTTGTGGTGCTCTCACCAGGTTCTGTTACCCGGAATCCTTTGCAAACCTCAAAATTTGGCCAAAAAAACACTTTTTCCTCACATTTTGGTGACAGAACGTTCTGGAATCTGAGAGGAGCCACAAATTTCCTTCCACCCATCATTCCCCCCACGTCTTCCGATAAAAATGGTACCTCACTTGTGTGAGTAGGCCTAGCGCCCGCAACAGGAAATGCCACAAAACACAACTTGGACACATCACATTTTCCCACAGAAAACAGAGCTGTTTTTTGCAAAGTGCATAACTGTAGATTTTGGCCTCTAGCTCAGCCGGCACCTAGGGAAACCTACCAAACCTGCGCATTTTTGAAAACTAGATACATAGGGGAATCCAAGATGGGGTGACTTGTGGGGCTCCCACCAGGTTCTGTTACCCAGAATCCTTTGCAAACCTCAAAATTTGGCCCAAAAAAACACTTTTTCCTCACATTTCGGTGACAGAAAGTTCTGGAATCTGAGAGGAGCCACAAATTTCCTTCCACCCAGCGTTCCCCCATGTTTCCCGTTATAAATGGTACCTCACTTGTGTGGGCAGGCCTAGTGCCCGCAAAAGCAAATGCCCCAAAACACTATCTGGACACATCAGAATGATCAAATACAAAACAACCTCTTTTTGTTGGGGGGGGGGGGGGGGGGCACCTGCATTTTTGGTCCTGGGCTCACAAGTCATCTAGGGAAACCCACCAAACCCAGACATTTCTGAAAACTAGACACCCGAGGGAGTCCAGGGAGGTGTGACTTGCATGATTCCCCCAATGTTTTCTTACCCAGAATCCTCAGCAAACCTCAAATTTAGCTAGAAAAATCACATTTTTACCACATTTCTGTGTGGGATCACCGCACCGGGACAAATTTCCTACCACCCAACGTTCCCCTCAGTCTCCCGGTAAAAATGATACCTCACTTGTGTAGGTAGGCCACATGCCTGTGACAGGGAAGAGCCAAAAACATGTTGAAATTGAGGGGGAACCAAAGCGGGTCCAAAAGGGCAGTTTGAAAAAAAACATTTTTAGGCGGACAAGTGCAGCAGAATTTTTATCGGTATAGATGAGATGATGCTGAGTAGTAGGAATTTTGTGGATTCCTGCAGCTTCCGGAAGGTTCCATCACAAAAATGTGGAAAAAATGTGTGATTTCTAGCAAAGTTGGAGGTTTGCAGGGCATTGTGGGTAAGAAAATGGTGCACAGTGCATGTGAAGCACACTACCCTGGAATAACCCAGATGTTTAGTTTTCAGATGTCAAAATACAAAGTGTATACTGTTCCAAAGAATTAGCCAACCAGAGGACCAGAAATTGCTAGAGCGTGGAACCCTCATGCATCGCAATGGATGATTATCTTCATCATCGGGAATGCTCCTCACCAGGCTGGTACTGCAATGCCTGGTGGGCTCCCCTGAGGGGGCTCTTAACCATAATGCTCTCTATGTAGCTAGTGGATCCAAATTAGATGAGTGGGTACCTCATTAAAGGTCCCAGAGCAAACCGGAGAGAGTAGTACAGAATTAAAATTGGTTATCCATCTCCAGAGAACATCATAGATTTAATCAGTATAAGTGAGATGGAGGCCAAGATTAAAAAAAACAAGGTGAAAGTAAAACTGATGAGTGACAATGCTCAAATACTTTCAACAAAAACCTAGAGGACTCCAAAAATCAAGAAGTTCTAGACATGGGTCGGCATGTTTCGCGTCAAACGGTCCGACCGGATCCAACAACGCTTCATCAGGACCAAAACAAAAGAATAATTAAACAACGTCTTCTCCAAAAATAAGTAGGACTAAAGAAGTGAAAAACAATCACTTACGTTAAGTTAACTGGTGAATACCAAAAAGGTCGCCCTGGAAAAGAGAATCAAAATTCACACGTGTAAAAAATTACCAAAACATAGTGATAAATGTGCACTCGTGAAATTGGTGTATGGTGAAACTTCACACATGAATGTTAAAAGCTTACCATCCCCAGATTCAGGAACGGCTCCTTGGGAATCGCATGTCAGGGACACAAGTTGACACTACATGCAATCATGGTCATAAAAAAGGTCAAGATTGGATAGCAAAACAAACTAATCAAAGCAATATTGTCAATTAGGTACTAAAAATTGCATGTATCAAAAAGTGGTGCGAGTAGCAACAGGGCTAAGCCAAATATGTAAAGGTAATCAAACTGGTAGTCTCACATCAGTCATATCAGTAAATGAACGGTAAAAACCATTGATGTCGCAAGGTCGGAATTCCTAAAAAAAATATAGAGGACCCCGAGGACGTGGAGAAAGGGCACTCCCACCGTACACTGGACCAGTAATCTCCCGGTCCCTCCCACCTTTCGATTTAGGTTTCAGATGTGTCTAGGACTTGTGGATTTTTCTACATGGCAGCGTCCCAAAGTCCAACAAGTGCAGCCCTCACCATTCCAAGTGGGACGATTTTGGGAGTTAGCCAAGCTATCATGGCCCAAATGTAAAACCAAAACCTAAAATAATCCAATGTCCTCTTGCTTGCTGTGGGATACGATGTTTTAGTGTGCGGGGTAGAGCTGAAAGACTGTTATCCCCTTCATTTGGGGTGGGAGCATAACCAGGCCCATACTGGTTGGTAGCTACAACCCCACTATATATATATATTTTTTTTAATTCCCAGGCATCTAGTAGACTTTCTGCCCCACGGGGTGTGGATCGGGGGTAATTGCTTAATCTGCCCACTGGTGGGCAGAACAACTTTGGCCCCATTTATTTGGGGTGGGGGTATGGCCATACACCCTCTTATTTTGAAAAAACTTTTTTTCCCTGGTCTCTGGTGGGCTTTCTGCCACCCTTGGGAGCAGATGGGCCTTTAAAAAATAGGCCGATCTGTCCCCAAGGCCAACAGTTATGTGCCCCCATGGGGACGAGCCTTGCCCACGGGGCTGCCCCCCCCCCCCCAAACAAAACACACACACACACCAATCCCTGGTGCCTAAGTAGTTTCTACCCCCCCCCCCCCCATGGGCAGATTAGCCTAATAGAAATAGCCCGATCTGCCCCCAAGGGAGGCATACATGCCCTGTATAAAATGTCCCCCCAGGGGATCGAACCTTGCCTAAGGGGTTGCTTCCCATACATAAAAACATAAAGTAAGTAAAAAATATATATATCCCTGGTGTCTAGAGGTTTCTGCCCCCCCCACCCCCGGGGCAGATCGGCCTAATTATAATAGGCCAGTGGGCAGAAATGGCCTAAAAATAAATCCCCTCCCCCCATCCCCCCCCGGGGAGCAGCCCTTGGCCAAGGGGCCGCTCCCCTCATGACAATAACGAGAAAAAAAAATTATCTGGTGTCTAGTGGCCATTTCTGCTGACGGATCGCGTCGTGATCGGGCAGCAGAAATGCTGAGAGAGACATGAAAGGAGAGGAAAGGCCTTTTCTTCTCCTTTCATGCCTTTCTCGGCCCCTCCAGTGATCGGAAGAGAAATGCAAAAGCATTTCTCTTCTGATCCGAGGGGCAGAACTCTGATGAGGGCAGCGCGCGATTGCGCGCTGACGTCATCAGATGCCACGGGGTAGGGGGTGGAAGGGGAAGCGATTCTCCTTCTATCCCTGCCCTTGGGGCGCTGAGGCAAGTCTCATGGAGGGAGCGCTAGTGCTTCCCCCATGAGCCAGTACCAGGAGGTAACGGTTACGTCCTTGGCGCCTCACCGTCGCAGCCAAGGGCGTAACCGTTACGTCCTTGGTTGCCAAAGGGTTAAAGATATCAGATGTTTACATCGATCGTATGTCGAGATAATTAGCAACCTATTGTATTGTATTCTAATTGTATTTATATATCACTAAATTACTCTGACAAGCCTTTGAAGCGCTATAGGGCAATTTACTGGCAACTCAGGCAGCTTTTTATTCCACACAATGCCACTCTACTCCACACAGTGACACTCTGCTCCATGCCACACAATGCCTCTCCACTCCACTCGACTCCACACAGTGCTACTCTGTTACAGACAATGCCACTCCACTAAGCACCACACAATGCCAGGCCACTCCACTCTATGCCACTTTATTCCACTTCACTTCACTCCACGCTGCTCTACCCAACTTCAGTCTACTGTACGCCACTCTACATTACTCTACGTCACTTCATGCTATGCTACTCCATTCTAGTGGCCTAGCGCCAGGCCACTATAATCTATGCCTCTTTACGCAGGTCTACCCTACACCACTCTACCGCATGCAACTATCCTTTACGCTTATCTACTCTAGAACACTCCCGCTTGCATCATTCCTTCTATGTCACTCCACTCCACAACACTTTACTCCACTCTATGCCACTCTTCTCTGTGCCACTCCACTCTTTGCCACTCAATGCCACTCTATGCCATGCCACTCTACTCCACTCCACAACACTCTATGCCACTCCACCTGATGCCACTTCACGCCACTCTGATTTACGTCACTTTATTTTACACCACTCTACGCTCCTCTCCTCTACACTACTCAACTCTATGCCACTCCACTCTATACTACTGTGCTCTAAGGTGCTCTACAACACTAGATTCTGCGCCACTCTACTCTACACCACGCAACTGTAGGCCACGCCACTCTGTGCCACTCTATTCTTTGCCACTCTATGCCACTCCATTCCAACCTGTGCCTCTCCACTCCACTCTAAGGCACTCCACTCTCTACCACTCCTCTCTATGCCACTCTTCTCTGTGCGACACCACTCCACTCTATGTCTCTCCACTGTACACCACTCCACTCTACTCTGTGCCACTGTACTTTACACCACTCCATGCTATGCTACTCTACTTTACGCCACTCTACCCTACACCACTTTACCCTGTGCCACTCTACTCTATGCGACTACACTTTATGCCTCTGCACTCAATGCCACCCCACTCCACATCACTTCATTCTATGCCACTACACTCTATGTCACTTTACTGTTCTCTGCTCCACACTGTTACTTCACTCCACGCTACTCCACTGTACCCCACTCCAATATACACCACCCAACTCTACTACGGTCCACCCTATATCACACTACTCTACGCCACTTCACTCCATGCCACTCCACTCTACTTTTCGTCTTTCTACACCACTACTCTGTGGCACTTTCTTCTATGCCACTTTAGTTTGTGCCACTCTACTGTACGCTACTTTACTCCACTCTGCACCACTCCAATGTATGCCTTTACACTCTGTCACTCTACGCCATTCTACTATATGCCATGCTACTTTACTCTGTGCTCACTCTAGACCACTCTACACCACACCACTCTAAGCCACTCCATTCCACTATGCGCCACTCCTTTCTGTTCCACTCTACACCACTGAACTGTACGGTTTGCCATTTCTACTCTGCTCTATGTGGGTCCACTTCACTCTACTCCGCTCCACTCTACACCACCCCACTCGACTCCATGCCACTCTCCATCGCTCTACTTTACGCCACTCCACTCCAATATACTCCACTCGACTCTTAAGACATACAAATATACGCTGTGACTCTACCCTGCATTACGCTACTCTGCGTGACTATACTGTACACCACTCCACTCTACACCACTTTCAGTCCACTCCACATCACTCTAATACACTCTACTCCACTCTATGCCACTCCACTCTACTCCATTGTTCTCTGCCCCACCCTACTCTGTCACTCCGCTTTTCTTCACTCTACACTATTCTACTCCACTCTGCACCACTCCATGCCACTGCACTCTACGCCATATACTCTATTCTTTGCCACTGTGTCCCACTCTGCTCCTCCCACTGTATGTCACGACACTCAACTCTCTGCCACTATACTTTACACCACTTTACTTTACACCACTCTACTCTACGCTTATGTACTCTACCCCACTCTGTTCTACACCACTCCACTCTGTGCCACTTTAAGCCATGCTACACCAATCTACTCTATTACATTCTACTCTTAGCCACACCACTTCACTTCAGTCCATGCCACTTCAGTCTATGCCCCTCCATTCCACTCTACGCCACTCTAGCCCACTCTACGCCACTCCAGTCCACGCAACACCTCATTCTACTCTGCCACTTCATTCCGTGCCACTCCAAGCATCTAAACTCTATGCCACTCCACACTAAGCCATTCTACCCCCATTTCATCCTCTGTATGCACTCCACTCTATTCTACCCTAATCCATCCCATCCCACACCACTCCACGCCACTCTACACCACTCTACAACACTTCATGCCTCTCCATTCCTCTGCACACTACTCCATTATGCTCTACACCACTCCTCTCTGTGACTCCACTCCACTCTATGCCACTCTACACTACTTAATGCCACTTGACTGTACTTTATGCCATTCTACTCTACTCTATGCCAGTCCACGCCACTCCACAGTACTCTTTGCCACTCAACCCTACACCACTCTACGCAACTGTGCTCTGTGCCACACCACTCTCTGCCTCTTCCCCCAGATTGACTCTGTACTGTTCTACTACACTGTACGCCACTCTTCTTTACGCCACTATACTCTGTGCCAGCCTACTGTACATCACTCTACTCCACTCCCCCCCAGCCACTCCGCTCTGTGCCAATGCACCCCACTCCACTACACCCTACTCTTCACCAGTATATGCCACTCTGCTCTTCACCACTCTATGCCACACGACTGTATTCTACACTCCATACCACTCCATTGTATGCCACTCTATTCCACTTTATGCCAATCTACACTAGTATTCTCTACGCCCCTCTACTCTACACTACTTCACTCTATGCCCCTCTACACCACTACCCTCTACACTATTCTACTCCATTCTTCACCTCACCACTGTATGCTGCTCAACTCTATGCCACTCCACTCTAGACCACTCCATGATACACCACTCTACTCTACGCCACGTCACTCTACACCACTCCACTCAACGCCACTCCATTTAAGTCTTTGCCACCCCATTCCACTCGACCCCACTCCGTTTCCCCTCTGCACCACTACTCTTACGGTATTCCATTCTACTCCACTCCACTCTACACCACTACACTCTACTCTGTCATTCTACATCACTCTACTTTTTGCCATTCCCCTCTATGCTATGCCACCCCATTCTACGCCCCTCCATTCTGCAGTATGCCACGCCACTATACTTTGTGGCACTCTACTCTGTGCCACTCTAGCTCATGCCACTCTACATGACTATACTCTACTCCACTCTACTCCACCCCATGTCACTCCACACTGCACTTCTCCACTACCCTTTTCTCCACACCACGTCACACTGTGTTGCTCCACTCCATCTTACTTCACTCTGTGCCACTCAGTTCTATGGCACTCCATTCTGTGCCACTATACTCTATGCCACCATACTCCATGCCACTGTAGTTTACACTACTCTGTGCTACTCCACTCCAGCCACTCCATGCCACACCGCTCTACTCCATTATGCTCAGCGCTACTCTGCTCTACGCCATTTCAGTTTACACCACTCTATTGTGTGATACTCTACTCTACGCCGCTCCACTTCACTTTGCCTCTTTATACTCTAAGCTTTTCAACACCTCTATGCCATTCTACTTCACTCTACTCTAGGCCACTCCACTCTAGATCCCTTCACTCTAGGCCACTCCACGATACACCACTTCACTCTACGCCACCCCATTCAAGTTTAAGCTGCTCCACTCCACTCAGCCCAACTCTATTCCACTCTGCATCCCTCCACTCCACTCTACGGCACTCCACTCTAAACTACTCAACTCCACTGTATGCCATTCCACTCTATACCACTCCACTATACTCTTTCATTCAATGTCATTCTACTTTATGCGTCGTCACTCTGTGCAATGCCAGTCCACCCTGTGCCACTCCACTTTATGCCACGCCACCCTGCCCTACACCACTCTATTCTATGCGACTATACTCTATGCCACTCCACTCTAAACCACCCCACTCCACTGTGCACCACTCCACGACACTGTACTCCACGACACTGTACTCCACACCATTCTACTCTACGTTACTCTACTCCATGTTACTCCACTTCATACTCCTCCACTCTACGCCATTCTACTGTACACCACCATACTCTCACTACAATCTGCGCCAACTACTTTACACTACTCTGCTGTATGATACTCCACTCCAGCCACTCTACGCCTCTCCACTCTAGCCAGTCAATTCTGCTGTATGCCACTCCACTCCATTCTACTCCACAGTGCTCTGTCCTCACTACATGACTTTAATTTACACCACTCTACTATACACTACTCTATGCTACTCCACTTCAGACTGCGTCTTTATACTCTAAGTCACTCTACACCTCTACACTCTACGCCATTCTACTATGTGCTTTTTCACTCTATACAGAATGCACTTGCCCACTTTCTATGGCGAATCATATTTTATCATGCTGAACTATTTGTAGGACTTATGTGCACATTCTGGCGAGTTGACAAAGAGCAGGTGGTCTGTTCAGTCTGAAAGTGAAGGAGCAATAAAGACTCCTTTAAATGTTTTGACACATTTGCACTGTGTTCAGTCAAAAGTCAGTAAGTTTCCTTCTCAGATTGCATTGTTCCAGGATTGTGAACTGTCTGACCTGCTGTTTAAAAAGTCTGAAATGAAAGGCTGTCAGGTGTCAGATTTTTCAGATACACAGACTTTCAGTTTACAGATTTTCAGTAGTTGTGACAGCTCATTTTTTATACTTCTGAGTGATGAAAAAAATATTTCAATAGGATGAAAACAAATCAGAGCACTTTACTTGGAGGTATGCAAATGTTAAATATGTTTTCTGAAACCCAATTGTCACAGATTATTGTTAATACACTATATAGGTTTATCAGTAAAACTGTAAGTTATTGGAAAGTTTTTTGGACATTTCATGGATATTTACCATCTGTAAATGACAGTGCACTACCACATCATGCCTTGGTAATATATTTATTAAAAGTGAGTGTTTAAACATAAACTGAGAAACGCTCCTGCCCGATGGCAATGCTACTAATAAACTAAGAGGCAAGTCACAGATCATGTGTACCCTACATGTGGGCTAGAATGTTAGGGCCTCATTGATGAGGAAGTCACGAAGTGCAGCGCAGCAAGTCACCTTGCTGCACTGCACTACTTGGCAGGGAAAGGGCAGGAATGCACTCTAAATCCATACGGCGCATTCCTGTCCTTTGCCATGTACTGACACACAATGGGCTGACTAGCGCCAGTGGCTACCCTTTGCATACAGGATTGTTTTTGTGCAGAAAGAGACACTTTCCTGGACAAAAACAATCCTGTGAATTATAGTCCTCTTTCTATGTGTGCTGCAGAGTGCAGCACACATAGAAAGAGAAAGAAACAAGGAGAAATATATATATTCTCCTTGTTATGCCTCCCCTGGGAAGGTGTAAGATTTTGGCGCATCCCCAGGTTTACAATTTCTTTTAAATCTGGGGATGCATCAAAATCCATTAGAGAGGCATGGGAACAGCCGTACAATGCCCATGGAATGCCTTCGGAGGGCAGAGTAACGTAATGCAACGATTTGCGCTGCATTACGTTACTCCATATTTTTGTAGCTACTCAGAACCAGCTTTGTGTGGCTTCAAAAATCTCTCTTAAGGTTTGCGTCGCTCTTGCACCATGTTGCGTGGTGCACAAGTGATGCAAACAACCTCATAAATATGCTCCACACTATACATGGAGCAAATGTTAGTCTATTTAATTAAAAAAATAGATTTTTTTTTGTGAAGCCGAAATGCTGAATGCACATATTTGAAGGTCCACTCATAGATGAGAAGGAAGAAAAAGATGATGCTTTAAAATAATATATTCGCCTAGGATCACACAATTTGAGACCTGTTTAGGGTTCCAATACATTACAGTTAGGTTTAGTAGATTATTCAAGTTAGTCGACCTGCAGGTCTAGTAACATTTATATGATTTTTTTTGTGGCCTGCTACCCTGTGCCACCCTACTCTATGCCACTTTACTCTAGGCCACTCCACTGTTCTCCACTCTATTCCGTTCCACTCTACTTTACGCCACTCCACTCTATGTGACTCCATTCCACTCTACGTGACTTACCTCTTCACCACTCCACTCTACTGTGTGCTACTCTGCCACTCTACTTTATGCCACTCCACGCTACACCACTCCACTCCACTCCATTCTACACCACTCCACTCTACTCCACCCAACTATGTGCCACTACGCCACTCTACCCTACACCACTGCATCCTGTGACTATACTCTACGCCACTCCACTCTCCGCCTCTCTACTTTACCCTGATCTATGTCTCTCAACTTCATGCCACTCTGCACTCCACTTCACTACACTCTGCTCTTTGTCACTCTTTCTCACTTTTTGCCAATCTGCTTTTCACCGCTGATTAATTTTCAGTAACTTTTTGACAATATTTTGGCCAAGATTTTTGTCTCAAAGTTTAATAAAGTCCTCCAATGGTTTCCCAGCTTTGTGGATGAGGACAATGTGGGCATGTGGCCCCTCCTTCCAGGCCTCATAGAACATCCATGTGAGAGGTTCTCAGAGATGTCTGCGGATGCACTTAAAAAATTCAGGTGGTTAGCCAATGGATTTGGGAGTTCGGACGCTTTTAAACTGCGTGATGACCTCTCCCAACTATGACGGTTAAATCTTTTTCTTTAGTTTTCCTCTATAGTCCTGAGAGAGGACGGGGATCAGCAGGTTTCCTGTAAATCATGTCAGCTGCTTGGTGGGCCACCCATCACTTGTGCGGTATAGATTACTAAAGTAGTTTGCAAAGGTCTCAGCAATATCAATATCGGTGTAGGCCAACGATCCCCGGGTAGTACGCCCTCTGCGCACCCATCTTGGTCACATTTCTCCATGCACCAGTCATGCCAGGAGTTTATGTGCCTTTTTGCGTACTTCATACAGTTTGTGCTGGCGGGCTTGGAATTTCGCCCTGGCGTCATCTTCTGTGAGATGTCTGTAGATATTCACTTTCTCATTTTGTGGGTCTCTATTCAATGTCTTGCTGGGCTCTGAGTTTCTTTTTAAGTCTCCCTGCGGAGGAAGCAGTCAAGTGTCCCCATGTAGGCCTCGCACAGTGTCATGAATTAAGAAATGCCTCCTGTATTTTCCATGAAGTATTGTTGCCTTTTAGCCTCCCCGGTGTGGAGCTCCCAGTTGTCCAGTCTTCATGACGCCCCACTCCAGGGTGTACATGTCATTAGTCGGGTTGCTAGGGTGTGAGTGGTCTGAAACACCCCTTGGCAGGAACATTGTATTTATAAATCTCAACTTGTCTATCGCTAGGATAAATAGATAGTCAAGTCTAGAACAGGAGGGAAGGCTCCCAGCAACATACGCATACTGCTGTTCTCCCAGATTGGTCACTCAAAAGAGGTCTACAAGCCTCAGTGCCCTAGTGATTTGGAGTAGTTTTATGGCTTCTCTGCCCATTTGGGAGGTGTGGGAGAACCTATCCTGCTGAATGTTCATCATGACATTAAAGTCCCACCCCCCAGAACTACCGGTGTGTCAAGGGCCTTTACAAGCCATTCTCCCATTTTCTGCTTCATGAGGATCTGTAAGCCTGGAAGGATGTAGATGCATGCTGCAGTGGTTTCTCTGCGTTCCACTCTCCGACTATTGCAGCATAACACCCCCATGTACGTGTGTCCATTAGAGGTAGAGATTTCCTAACCAGTATCCCCACTCTGTGAGAACCAGTTGTAAAACCCAAGTGGGCCAGGACCCTGTATTTACACCTAGCCTGGAACCCACAATTATCACCCACCAAGTGGGATTCTTGTAGTAGTATCAGTTCCGGCTCCTGCCTTGCCTGAAATCTTGTGCTCATTTCCCGCTTTATCTTATTTCCCAGGCTGTTCACATACCATGTGAGACCCCGAAGACCTAATTTGTTTTGTTCTACCATGACGTTGGTGTGTGTCCCCAGTCTCCATGCAATCACTCAACTTCTATTCCCTGACTCCCCTGTGCAGTCATCGTTACTGCATCTTGAGCTGCTACAATTTTCCCTTACCCAGTACCCCCAGACCTCTTTCCATTACCTCTATCACATGTATCTCATACCCACCCCTCCAAAGCTTGAGGTGTCTGTAACCCCAACAAAAACATTAGCACATCAAATGAACAAAACAAATAACAAAGCTAACATTGCTTGTCCCTTCTGTGCTGGGGTATAGCGGTGTGTGACTAAGAAACAGGGTTTTATGCCTCCCCTGCGGTACTCAGCTGCAGCCGGCCCAGTCTGGTTAGTAGTCCTGGCCTATTCTCCATCAGTCTCGTGGGTAGCATTGGCTCCATCTTGCAACCGTTCATTCTCTCCTACATGCTCCTCGGAAGCTACTGAGATTTGGGTCTTCACTTTTCACCTCGGGCCCTCACCTAAGGGTCTCTGGATTTCCTTTATTCAACTGGTCTCCATTCTTCCTACCAGTCCCACGCCTCGTCTGGCACCATAAAGAACCACAAGTGACCCTCTGCATTAACTTTTCATTTTACAGGGAAGAGCATTATGTATTGGATGTTGTGCAATTGCAGTTCGACTTAGCCTTGTCACCTGTGCAACCATGCCTGGATTTCTTGGGTGTAGTCTGGGAACACCATAGTGGTCTGGGTATCGAGTCTAATGGGACTACTCCGGCAGACCGATCAGAGGATAGCATCCCAGTCCCAATAGTTGAGCACCCTAGTGATGAGTAGTCTAGGGACCGACCTTTGGCGTCCTTCGTATTGCTGTACAAGTGTTGTGCTTCCACTGAGAGGTGGTGCACCTCAGTTATGATTATAGCTTCTGACTGTTCCACCAAGGTGGTCTTGGCTGAGGTCACTCTAGCCATCATTTTAGGAATATCTTCTCTCAACAAATTTATGTCAATTGCCACAGTGTCAATTTTGGTTTGTAAAGTTGAGCATGACTCCGTAACTGCCAGTAGTAGTTCTTTCAGCATAGGATCTGGGTCCCAATCTTGGTCCATGGGTTGGTCATATCCCTCTAGCAGGACTGCTCCCTTGGGTTTTCACAGTTCTGTTCCCCACCTTGGCCCTTCGTGAGTGTAGTGTCACCCCTTGGAGCTCAGTCTTTTTGCTGCATGCAGAATCCAGTTAGTTACTCCATCTCACCGCCTGTAGGCCTTGTTGTTTCATGGGTTGGGGTACCCACCCTCTGTATGCATCCCAGCCAATCATTATTTTGTACACCATGCCACCTCCGTTTGGACCTAGCCTTTTGCAAGTAATTCTTGACCCTCTTCCAATAAGAACAGTCCAGCCTCAACTGCGAGGCCAGATCCTCCCCAAACCGGATCATAAGCAACCCAAGACTGGATTCACCCATTTTTGGGCTCTTGAGTCGGGTGTAGCAACTGCACAGTGAGCATGGAACCTACATCTGGGCATGCCCGTCGTACCAAGGGCATCACACTGCAATATACAAAAAAGTGATGGGTGAAACGCCTGAATTAATCTCAGCCACTGGTAATTACTTGGAACGCATCCTAGTCCATTGTTATTTTGCATACTATGCCACGTCAGTTTGGACCCAGCCATATGCCAATCAATCTTGACCATGCTCCAGTAGGAACAGTCCAGCCGAAAATGCCAGGCCAGGTCTTCCTTGAACCAGAACACAAGAAACCAAAGACCGTTTCACCTTGATTGAGGCTCTTCACTCATGTGTTCCTTGGTACCAGTAGCACAGTGAGCATGGAGCATAAAACGCCCAAGGAATTCATAAAGCATTCAGGTGTTTTAAATATTATTATTGTTACATTATTTCCAAAGAAATGGCAATGTAACTCATGTCACACTTTGCCACCTCCTTCTTCAAGAACATACCTTCTTTAATGAATATTATGTTTGCCTTTGAAACATCAGAAAGTGTGTTGCATCAGGTTGTTGTTTGAGCCAACTTTTCGAAAGTACTTGTTTGCACTCTTGGCAAAGGAGAAGAGAAGAGTTTAGGTTTGGCAGTTCCTTGATTTATCTGCCTCCTGTGTGGATGCGTGGGATCAACTGAAAGCGTATTCGTCCAGTATATATAATAGAGACCTCTGCCTCTGAACTTATTCTTTTTAGTGTCTATGTGATCGATTCCTTGGTATAATGACACTGGAAAATAACCTCCCTTGGCTTCCAACAGCCCTGAGGGATATGACTGAGGAATTATTAGTTACTGTTTACAGTATGCCCTCTGTACTCCCTCTGCGTAGTTAGCATCATTGCTTATTCCCCAGATTTTAGCCAGTAGATTACAATGGTTCATGGTTTTGCCAGATAGATATTTTTAAGATTCATAAATATCCTTTGTCATGCCTCATCTTTTATCAAAGGAAGACATTTTTACTGGCTTTGACTCTGTGTGGATTTAGGAATATGTTTGTTCCAGCCTGGTGAGGGAGGGGAAAGGAAATTTTCACCCCATAATGCTTTGCATGCCATTACTTTTAGAAATAATTGTTGCTCATAACTCAGCCTGTGGTGGTCCTATGACAATGGGACCACCACCAAAATGTTCACGGCAACATGTTCTTTCTGTCCACATCGTCTCCGGGTTCCCACACTAGGTTAGTGGGGACCACACAATAATAACCCCCCCCCCCCCCAAGTCAGGGTCTCTTTAAGTTATTTCATGGCCAGTACTTTTGTTTTACAGCAGGGAGTGGTTTGTGTTTTAAGGGCCTTGTTTGTAATTTCATTGCAGTAGGCTTGCAAGCCCTAAAAATGTGTAATGTGCTAAATATATGGTTACAGCACACTATTTTCTGACATTTTCTTCTCATGTGGTTATGCCCTCTATTGGCAAACTATATGGTTACATGACCATGTTTCTTACATGACCATGTTTCTTACTAATGCTATTTTCATTGTGGTGTCTTCTAGGGGATGTTCTGAGCATTACAGTCTAATGCCAAAGGTTTATTTCTGATAAAGGTTTTTATTGGGTTTACATAATAATTATATATGTTTTATTAATCTCTCCTTATTGCAGTTATGACTATGATGCAGGCCAATGTAATATCCTTATTACACTATGCCTCTTAATATGCTTGGGTGACCCTTCTAATTTATTTCTCTTGTTAATCCTCTGTGGCTGTCTTGTGTCTTTTTTTTAGGAAACTGTGTTAGCCAGCCAGCAGCTCATGGTGGAGTGGTGAAAGTGGTATTCTATTGGAATTACCATGGCAGATTTAAATTAGGATGCTAAATGGCAACATTTTTATTTTGTGCTGCAGAAAGAGGAAGAAGGTAAATGGGAGTGCTTTAGTTATACGCAGGGCCACTGGAATTATGTGGCAGGAAAATACCAAATTATGACGCAGGGTTGACTGATTTATGAGGCAGGAAAAGTCCAGTTATAAATTTACAACTCCAATTGATCTCACTCAAGCAAATGTGAGACTCATTGAATTGCAAATGCTTGTTTTTGTCTGCACCTCCTTTTGATGGGGGGCCCATGACATGTTCTTGGACTTGAATGTATTGATTACAGTCCTAGTTTTTTGCAGTATGCAGCTGTCTGGTATAGACGTTCCTTGCTAGTATTGCAGTAGATGTATCTAAATGCCATGTATTTTGTGGTACCTGTTGTCACTGGTCATTTATATATCAATTTAAATAACTATTATGCTAGGAAGCGTTCCTGTTTACTCCTATTTCAGTCTGTAATGTTGTCAGTTATCTCAATACACTGTCCCCGACTTAAGCAGTTGAGGAGCTGTGCAACTTGCTAGTTACATGCACCAAATGTGTACCTGTGCCCAGCGGCCTTGCAAGGATGCCATGTACCCTAATGCAAGAAAGGGAAACGGACCCGCTCATTCTTAGCTTGGCAGCACATAACATCCATGAGTGAGGTTCAGACGGTCCACATGCCCTGGGCTGCGTCGCCGCTTCACCTGCTGCATGTTCAGTATCTGCACCCCTATTTAAATCTCCGCTTACCTGCTTATTTCAGTTAATGCTCAGCTCACCTGCGTTGCTCTTGAGATTAAAACTATTATGGGCAAGTTCATGTTTTCTACAGCATTGCACCACATTGCTTCAAACTGGCTTTCTTAATCGTTCCTCCGCCAGCAGTCATGTCTACAAGGAACGTAATGTTGTACGTTTAAAAAAAGAAAATATGTTCCAATTAAAATTAACTTAAACAGTGTAGCTTAAGCATGAATCGGTATCACCCATTTGTAGCAAGTGTTTCTTATGTGTGTATTTTTGTTCATTTTTTTTATTTTCTGAGTGTTTCCCTCTTTTCACAAAATATGGTATCGGAGATTTTGTTATCCCCATAATTAAGTTTTACTTTAGCTGTACTCATGTTGAAATACTAATAGGTTAAATTTTATTTTATGTATACTTCATAAGGTCTCTTATCACCTCCTCCACGTCAGGCCTCTCACGAAACGTACATTTTAGTGGTGTGTGAATCTCACCAAACTAGTTGTGAAGGCCGGAGCTCTTTGGACTCTCCTCCCCGTGGGTTCCACTTTCAAGATCTTTGTGTGGGGGTGGGCAACGATGCCTCATGATCCAGGGGTCACGGTTTGGAGTTACAGGTCAGCAGCCCGAGGGGATGGCTTTGAGTTATCTGGTTTCCTTAGGCAGACCAAGTTCATGCACCCTTCTCAGAACACAGCCACGAAAAGCGGTCAGTCCAGGTCACAGGTCAGGGTTCAAAAAGCTGGGACCGTATAAATCGCAATTTGCAAACATGAAGGGGTGTGAAAACTAGATTATGCTTTTAAATAAGGGTATGTAGTACCAGAGAGATCATCTCTTTGTGGTGCTCCAGCCTAATAACAGGATGATTTACTTTGGGTTCTAAGCTTGTCTGTGTCAGGAGGGACGCAATAGTGGTATTTTTAATGATACACAGAACACGGCAGTACTTATCGGTGTATCTTCATGTGCACAGCAGCTGTAATAGTGACGGATATTTAGCAGCATACTGTACCAGAGAGGTGCCTGTTTAAATTTGTTTCCAGTTACCGTTTTTGTTTTTCTAACTTTTACAGAACGTTGCCCCTTAAAATGAGTGCCGATGCAATTATGAGGTACAAATTACTTTCCAATAGGCCTTACCTGGAGAAGGGATCGTTCGTGTATCAGGACTGTGCTGTTGAAAATGATTCATGGAATCATAATAAATTAAACATTACTGACAGATAAAGAACAAGCACTA
Source organism: Pleurodeles waltl (assembly GCF_031143425.1). Taxonomy (NCBI): domain Eukaryota; kingdom Metazoa; phylum Chordata; class Amphibia; order Caudata; family Salamandridae; genus Pleurodeles; species Pleurodeles waltl. The sequence goes on along the minus strand of NC_090443.1, from coordinate 822,638,420 downwards.
GAAAAGCCAAGATGTCTGGCGTTTGGTAGCAGTCTTGTGGCATCGTTCATGCTTGTTTTGTCATGGTTTTTGCAAAACTTTATTGTTGGGGGTGCGGGTGGGCCCTCGTCAGTCTTATAAAAAAAAAAAAAGCGTGGCTAAAGGCAAAAATATGTTTTTTGGCCTCCCAAAGCACACATTGTAAAGTAGTACCTGGCTCGGGGGCAACTAATTTCTGTGAGGATATTCTCCTTGTGGGAGGGCAGAATGCCATAACTCACGGAAGATAGCCAATGGCCCATGTGGGCTGACCCATTGGCACATGTTGTATGCTGTAGTAGCGGAAGAATAATGTGAATGCAACAGTAATGGAACAATAAATGAAGTGGGTTGGCTGAAATCCCCTATGAATAAGAATATTATCATATAATTTTTGTAAAATCAAACGTTTTGGATAACGCCAAACCTAATACAAATGCCTGCATGTAAAGTAATAGAGCATAGGTTCTTATAATATGGTGGGTAATTTCAGTGCCTTCTTTTGTACTTACGTGCTTTTTCTAAAGTGCAGACCAGGCCTCCAGGTTGTCTGAGCACTGTATAGTAACAACTACAGAGTCATTGCTATAGGGTGCTCGAAGGAAGTGGTATAATCGAAGCAAGACCCATTTACAGTGAGGCTTGTCAGAAAGGGAGAACATTTTCAGAGGGAGAAAATTAGCTTTGTTAGTTCACGGTTTTGCTTAAAGACACCTTTTTTATTGTATGGTACTTTATTTCATTAGGTTTTTGCTCCAAGTAAAGTACATCTTTGTGTGCAAGTACGGTTAGAAAGAACCTTGTTTCTAGTTCAGCCAGTGTGTCGTAATATAATGTATAGCAAGGCGAGCAGCGGAACACCGATTCTTTTTAACCACCCTTTATCATGAAACAATTTCCCGCCCAACGGCTTGTGCCACTTGTACTCGTTTCTTCTACAAGTCTTTATTTGTACATAATGGAATGGAAGCTTCTTCCATCATTACCCACAATCAGTCATGTTTTCTGCTAAAGAAGATCACACCATATATCTGTGCTAATGTTCAGCAACTGATAACTTGTAGGTCTTTGGTCCAAAGCACTGTCCCTCAATTGGACCCAAATGCTGACACATGGATGTAAATTTGGTGTTACAAGGAGTAGTAGGTGCTACTTCTGGCTTGCCCTTTAATGTCCTTGGGATTCCATTTCATGCCTCTGGTCTTAGCGGTCATCAAAGCAACATCAGACACAGAAGGTAAACAGATTCCAAAGTATGTCACTTCCTTTCTGTACTTTGTGCTCCCACACTTTCTGTAGCATCTCAGCAGCAGCAAATAGGGTGCCCTTGAGGGTCTATGGGTGGTAGAAGAGGGTCAATGCTGTGATTTAATTGACAGGCCTAGGGCGAGTGATATTATTTCCGCTATCCCTGACATTTTTGTAATTTGACATCCATGTTTTTTCCTTTCAGTGAGATTCTATGTCAGGACCGGAGGCAAGGATTATACGTTTACCTTTCTTCACTTTTATTACAGCAGCCTCAATAACAGAGAAAAAACGTCCTTTCTCATAAGCCCCAGGGAAGGAATAACCATGAATCACCAATCAGAAAATAGAGTCAATTACACAGTCAGTTGTCCATGTTTTCGCCCCATCTTTCTTTGTGCGACCAAAGCCTCCAAATCTATTGTGTTCAATCCTGCTTGGAAAACAAATGACAGTGTTGTAACATTCCACCCCGACACTGGAATACATCTCCAAGCAATAACAATACAATTGTATACCAACTACACATTCCATTCCATATGAAATACTTCTCCAAATAATGGCAAAAACATATCTCAAAAACAAATCATCCATCACCACATGCTCAGAGGAGCAAGAAGTTTCCTGATTAAGTTGAGGCTAATCCTCGTCTCCGTGTCCTTAATAGAATTTAAACTTTCCATTACTAAAGCGAAGAAATGTTATATTCAATATCAGGACCGGAGATGAGGATTCAAAGCTTATTGATGACCAGTGTGGCCATCTTAAGTACAGGTTTGAAATAAAACATCTTAAACATGGATTCGGCAACCAGTCGGTTGTGTGAAAAATATATCCAACCAAGCTCCAAAGGATAAAGCCTTGGACTCCATAGCACCTCTTGCCAAATGTGCTCCAAACACAGATGTGTCTATACCAGTCTCTTGCATGACATACCGCACCCTCCTGGCTATGGTAGGAAAAGACACTGCCTTGTATGTCTTTCATAAGGAAATGAGTAGCCAGTGTTCACCAGCCAGGCGAACGTCTTCTGTGATGGCCTCGTCGGCCTTGATGCATGTCACCACACACAACTTCAGCATTTCATTAAATGCGGGGTGAGACACAGTTCTAACATTACATTTCATCCTTCTCGAAATATGAAATGTAATCCCTTAGAAGGTGAATAACCTACCTGGAATACCCAGGGCTCTCACATCAGATACTCGTTTACAGGAAATCAGGCAGAACAACATGGCCAACTTACCTAATGACTGTTTCCTATAAAGATATTTATTCTATGGCCATTAAAGAAAAAGGGTGAGAACCTTGTTCACACCCCAGAGAGTTTAATACCTGGGAGCCAGGGCAACCGACAGCTGAATGTCCCTTATCAATTTCATGATGACAGGATACTCCCCCACTGGAGAACCATCCACTGCCAGATGTCCTGCCGATATGGCACATCAAGAAGTATCCACCGACCGGTAGGCCAATCCTTTCGACACAAGAGCCAACAAGAAATTCGCCATGTGGACAACATCGGATGCCCTATGGTTTTCATCCCTTTGTACACACCAACGTAGCCTTCTTCCCCACGCGGATGATACCTCTTGGTTGTTCTAGCTGCCTGTTCGCTGGAGAGAAGACTTTCCGCTTCCTCCAAAAGACCTCGGACTGTCAATCGACTCCTGTAATTCCTCACGCCTCAGTGAACTTTCTGTTATTAAAGCTGGGAAATGTTATAGTTTTGGTAGGTGTTCACAGCGTTCCCTGTAAACAGCGTTCCCTATAAACAGCATATTTTAAATTGTGCTAAATTAGCTATTTTTTTATTATTTCACTTGGCAGAGTTTTAAAAAATCCCATTTATGGCCAGTAGGCAAATCTCCTTTATGTTTTCACATAGAAATGTAAAAATCCCCGTTATGGCCAGGACGCAAGTCTTTAAGTTTTCAAATAGAAAAGTAGTAGTATGGAAACAAAATCATCACATGACCAGCATGTGCCTTTCCGCGAGCCCCGGAAGTTCGACATTGACTTGAACCTGTGCCGCCATTGCTGTGTGCTGGGCCCGCCGTAGTGTTTAATTAAACCGGCAGAAGAGTGCAGCAAGCAGGCTGTGACACCAGGTCCCCATGGGGCCCTTCAGCACTTCGGTAATAGGAAAGTGTCAGCCATTCAGCCTGTGTATTATAAATAGGGTACTTCATCCGTGAGAGGCCATTATTATCTTTCTTTCCTGAATGGAAAAGACCGATATAATTCACCACGGTGCCAGTGATTTAGGCCTCGTGCGTAAGAGCTCAATGAGTCCTGAAGGGGACCCTACCTACTCTGCGGTTGTCTTGTTGCTAAACTTGAGATGTTCAATTTATTATGCTGGAATATATTTCCAGGAGTCAAAGCTAGCTAAAATAATGTTAGAGGCAGTTAGAGCAACAATACAGCGAGATTTAGTGCTCCGCGGCGATGGCCTTCTTAGAACCTTTAATCAGCCTTGGCATAATAGCACACCGCTGCCATAGTCTGCTGGCCACTTCATATAAAGGGACATCGCAGCCTTGAGTGAAGGAAATTGCTATTTCTTGTAAACTCGAAATATATTTTAGGGCCGTATTCCCTTGTGTAAGTTGCCGCAGGTGAGTTAACCCTGCAATTGCCGAATGCCTGTTTGGCACTAGGTTATGGCTGTAACCTCCCTCGCTAGGGACGTTGACCCTTAAGCAATGCTTAATTTGTGCTTGTTGTTTCCGGTGCTGAGCACCGGCACTTATTTTTGAGGGCCGGGGCTTATTCTTCTGCCTCAAGCATTTGCTGCGAGCGAAAGACGGAGGAAGAGAAAAACGAAAAAAGCGTCACAAAGGGAGAAAGCAGAGAGCTGCAAGAGTGAGCTGTAGGGGCAGTAAGTGGCTGGCTTTATTTGGATTGCAGAGGCCTGAGGTGGCTTCAGGATTATGCTGCCTCCGTATGCCGTGCTCACAGATTTAATTGCAGCAGCAGCGTGTTTAGGAGGAGGGCTTTGAGCACCGGCACGTTTTTATTTACAAATTAAGCACTGCCCTTAAGGTTGTCTGCGTTAAAAAGTGGTGTCACTGGAAATAGTGAGCAAGTGACGCTCAAACAAATTTCTGTATAAAAGACGCTGGCATGCCATGGCCTCCAGTATGTAAAACATGCTTTGTGCAAAACTGGTTTGTAGGTTTAATCACCGTTGCTGAGAGTATTCGGAAATTGTGTATCTTTGTGCTAGTCTTGGGAACTCCATCTGAAATGTGGTGATGATGTTGAAATGTAACCTCGTGGGTGACATACAGGATGGGAAGCTTACACTGCTTGTAGAGTGCAGTCAGGTCCCATGGGTTATGTGAGTAGGGTACGTTATTGCTCGAGTGTAATTCCGGTGCATCATAGCTAGAGTTACCAGCAGTCCTCTCGTTGTTGGATTTTGATATCTAAATGAAGATATATCTAAGATATCTAAATGAAAAAGAGATTGGAATAATGGTGGCTGTTGTCCTATCCAACATAAATCAGTGCAATACCTTTATTGTAATGTTTGTAATAATGAAGTATAAAAATTGTCTCAATTTCTGTTTGTTGTAAGATGCACTGTGTGAAAATAGTTAAGGTCAGCCAGTCATGTTTGAAACGCTTAATGTCTGCAGGAATTCCTGCAGGGGTATGTGCCACTTGGGAGCAGGTGTAGCAGCCATGGGCTCTCATAATTCAGGAAAAAGGTTGAACGCAACTGTAAAGTTCAAGACATACAGCCACATCCGTGGCATAAATCCATCCGTAGTTTCTGCCTTGTAACAGGTAGTGCTGCACAGAGAGCTATTGAGGAGGTTCCCACTCCCCTTTCGATGTGCAGCAATTGAAAGTGGAAAAGGTTGAAACACCTAGAAAGGGATGTATGGACAGCAATCAGTATTCCAGAATCTCAAATAAGTTTTGGAGATGTCCAAGGCTGAGTTGCACTATTGTTCCCAACTAACAAAGACAACGTTTGGTCTCCTTAGACCTTCTTAATCTCCGGAGCTGGCGATGGACTGTGCACCTTTCACATCCAATTCCAGTGAGGCAGTAGCTACAGCTATACATCGGCTTCCTGAGAGTGTGTTGGAGAGGTACAAAATGACAAGCTCATTTGGGCTTATTTAGACCCAAGGCTGGCATAGGGCCACAATCGCTGGAACTCTTTCCTTGAGCTGGATCCACTCACTTTTAACAGTCATGCGCCCCTGTTTCATGTGTGCTTCTTCATATAGTGTTCGACGAAGTGTTTAGCCTGGAACGGAACTACCAATTAATACATGAACTCCTGAACTGTTGTCTCTTTATTTCCACTTTGAGTCCAGCTGCCTGCTTTCGATACTAACTTTTGGAAATTGTGCCTTTCAGTGACAAATCTAAGGTCAAAAATGTCATATGTGGCCTGATGGGCAAGTCATTTGGCCAGGTAATGTATAGATTGCATTCCAAAATGCCCACTCTCAGGCAGTTGCAGACCGACCTAATATCAATGGCATTTACGACGATCTTCAATTGACCATAAATACAGGGATTGTGACTTGCAAGGGACAGCAGACCTTCAAGCCCTACATTCGCATTCGTGGGGTTTAGTACATGGCCCAACACCATTTGAGGTTGTAAACCACATGATTTTGTGAATTGCTTATTAAAATTAAATTGTGTAACTTCTTGGGCCTATATATCCTTGATGTCTACAGCATGGATTCCTGTTATTCTCTGGTCCAGTCATTTTCTGGCTCTCCCCACAACCCATGGATTTATCTGTGAAACAGATTAGGGGATTGGGGGTGCAGTGATGCGTTGGTGCTCTTAAATCATTGGAGAGTGTCTAGAGTATCTTCACAAAACTTTTACATTTTGAGGCATTGTTGTTCAGCTGTGTTAATTCTACCTGTTTGCACTTTGTAGGCCTCCTAGGTACATAACATTACTTTTGGCGCAAAACTATGATACTTCTTGTCTTCCAGTGACATAGCACTCAAAAACCTTATGGAAGCTGGTGACTTTAATGTATGTGGTGAGTATGCCTCACTACCAATTACCTGCCATCCAATCTTGCAGTCCTGGACTATGCCACATAGCCCACATATACTTACATGAACCAAAAAATCAATCTGTCTTTTTCCTCTGTTCGTTTCTACTATTTGGAAACCTTTATTACCAGTCTCATGCTCAGACCTCAAAGTGATATATTTTCATTATACTAGCTCATCAATTGGCTAAATGTAACCATAGGATGAGTCTGCAGTCGTTTCAGCTAGACTCGTAGGAAATTACCTATCCACTTTGGAACCTTGTTTTACTTCCACTTTGTCCTCCATTTTTGAGATTCTGTCCCCACATAGAATCCTTCCCTATCTTAATTCCCTGTTTACAAATTATATTGGCAAGGTTGCTCATTATCAGCAGCATCATATCTACTTTGCATCATCAGCTAACCTTTTAACTCCTGATTTGTTGACGTTTGAAATAAAATCCTTGTGATATAATGGTTATTCAACTAAGACATTTTTTGCTTGTATATTTAAATGTATCTATTGCCTATTTTCTCCTCTAGTATATCTTCCTTTGGTAAATCTGTTGCCTTGGCATCTAACTTTGCCAACGCAGTTTTTAAGGTCTGTGAGGGCAGCAGTAAGTGTCACCCAGTTTGCTCCTTACAGGTTTCGTGCTGTTCATTGATCCTTATTTTATCCTCTTGAATGAGATTGTGTTTCAAAAAGTTAAGGTGGTTCAAATGAAGATTTTTCACTAAGTAGCACCAGTTATAATTCCCATTACAACCTCCGATTTAACTTAAGAACGTTCTCTCTTAGCAAGACAATCCATATGAATAAATATAGTAAATGCTCTGGCAAAACTTTAGAAACTTATCCCCCCATTTTTTTTTATCCCTTTCTTGTAGTGAAGATCCAATGACCATGTGTCAGTGTCTGCTCTGCAGTAGAGCTAGTCTCTACTTGAATGAAACATTCAATGGTCTTGCCACTTTTAAAAACACCTCAGATACCCTCAGCATGGAACATATGTGTCTTATCACAGATCTTCCTTTCCAGTAACACTTGCACATTGGACCACTTTTAAATAGCTACAAGAGTTAAAGGTTTGTTACATTCTTCACCCTTACCGTGTTGGCTTCCGGTTATCCAAAGATATATGGGTGATTTTGGACCACTTGACAGTGCACTGATTTCTCTTACTTTATACATCACATTGAATATTTTAGAGTATGCTACTGTCTATTAAGGCTGATACCACAATGGGGATAAAATGATCACTTTCTCAGTACAAGCTGCCGAGCTCTGGAATTCGCTATCAGTCATCACCCAGTACTATCCCAGCCAATAAACCAGCTATCACTGCCTGAACAGGCATGGAATAATTGAAGAGATCAGTTAGCAACTGTTGGGCAGCATGAGGACTTTAATTCAGTCCACCACTCCAGTCCCAACTAGCTACTCACTAGCCGCTTTTTCACATCTCACAGTGACATTTAGACATGAGATGATAGTAACAAAGACCATCCCAGCATATCTCATCACCATTTCTCTCTTCAACCATGCCAGCTCAGGATCAAAAACTATAAACAACATATCAAGTTGAACAACCCAGTGAAATAGCCAGCTAAGTAGACTATGATAATAAGAAATACCGTAAAGATACCTGCAGAGTAGCACATAGTTGCCAGCCTATTGAAAACAATAAATGGTGCATCTGTCTCACACCTCCTTTTCCACCTCACTGCTAAGCACTGCATCCTATAACACAAGATCCGCAACTCGTTGTTCATCACACACATCTTGGAAACACCACTTAGCAGCAAAAAACAAAGAAAATACCCTTCCAACCACACTGTACATGGCGTAGCCTGCTGCCCATGTAGGTCAGCCCTTCATAATTTACCTGGCTATAAAAAGTACTGTGCTGGTTGGGCTGTTCCATGACTGTGGGCTGTAAATTGTAGATTGTACTTGAATGTGAAACTTTCATTTTGATTTCTATCCCATGGGTTGTGGAATGATGTAGTTATCTTGGAATTAGCCATGTCTTCAACTGTCTTCTGAAATGTATATGCTCCTGATTGCGTCGTATTGTGGCTGATAGCAAGCTCTAGAGTTTGGCTGCTTGTTCTAAGAAAGCAGTGCTTCCCGTGGATTTCTTATAGGAAGGTGTTATGGTGATCCATGGTGCAAGCCTGAAGCGTAGTGTCCTATTTTTGTATTGCTTGAGTTTAACTTGTAGCTTTAGTGATCCTTTTACTTGAGAGGCTTTCTGGACTATGCAGAATGCCTTGAACTTTACGTTTCTAGTCATAAGTAGTCAGTGGAGTAATTTCAGGACTGCAGTCATGCATTCTCTTGGGTGAATGCATAGAAGGAGGATGCATTTGGAGTAGTTCTACTTTGCATATTATGAAACTGGGGGCACCACTGTTGGGGTTGTTGCTATGATCAAGCTGAGTTCACAAGTGTGAGGATAGCTTGTAGCTTTTATTGCTATCGAAAGTATGGGAAGATGCATTTCAGTGATTACAATGTGTAAAAGATGCTTTTTGTTACCTTGTTGACATGTGGTATCAAGGATAGGTCTGAATCCATGAATAGCACCAGGATTTATGTTTTCTTGATGTCATTAGAGGGACCTCTGGTTCTTTGGGCCATATGGCAGTAGGTTGGTATATTTGCCTTTTTTTTCTTATGACGTGGTTGATCTTTATGTGGTTACTCAAGATTCCTGTATTTTGCCCACACAAAGGCAGTCATCAAGTTAGGGGTTTTGTGGATCTTGGGGGCCAACCATTTTAAGAATGATTTGTGTGTCATCTGCTAGTTGTAACATATGAGGTTAAATTATGTAATCATGTTTGTTAAGAATGTTAGGTAGTTGTTGAACAATAGAGCAAGTATGTTGGTCTGCAGAGTAAGCTTATGGATACCTCCCCTGCACAGGTTGTATGAAGATTATATTTAAACATTTTTGTAGGTGCCTGATCAAAAGGTGATTCTAATGGTCTGCTTGCAATGATAACATTGAGGAAATCTTTTTTCAGAGAAGGTACTGAAAGTGTTTAGTGGTGAAAGTTTGCTTTTGTATTTTGTTATGGTGGTTAGGTCATGTGTTGGCATAGTGGTATCTGTGTTCTACTGTTGTTGCACTCTGAATTGCATAATTCTGCTGCATTCTTAGGACAGTTGGCTTACATTATGCATATTGAATAGTGTTGTCTTTTTGTAGTTCTGGGATTTTTGCTTTAGGCTCTTTTATACTGACGTAGTATAATTTTGTCTTTTTCATCTCTAGATTTTCTGTACTTGCATCATAGTATGTTAAATTCTGTTTCAGTTTTTAATGATGACATTAATCCAGGTGGTTTTCTTTTTGTGGTTAACCCTGAATATGGTATTTATTGGTATCTGTTTGTCCAATGCAGTGGCGATCCAGCTGTAAAAGGTGTATATGTGTTGCAATCACATATGTATTGGGGTGTTTTCAAGGTAGGAGTTGAGTTTTTTGTAGGTCTAGATTTTTCCATTGTCTATATGAGCATTTATTGTTGGAGGTTGTTGGTGTCTTTGAAGGTATGCTGGTGATAGGTGCATTGATCCTAAAGCTAATGATGTTCATCTCCAATGCAGCAGTCCAGAACTCATAGTACCTCTGTGTTTATTGCCATGTAACTGAATATATCTGTGTTCACGATCAAGACTACTTACATTGTAGCGTTTGGTTTTTACATATTATACCTATGCCAGCACCACTCATTTAGCTGTACATCAATGGAGATGTTAGGCACACTGCTGAGAAATTAAGATTTTATCTTTTTGTACTAAGTAGCTGTATGTGCAGGATTTGGCCAAACTATGACAGTGGTAAAATTACAGTTGTGGTGAAGGAAGAGTGACTGAGAATCTACCTTCTGCCTCTGGAGAGGAAAACATGCTCCTTTACTGTGCCTCATGAAAAACACAGGTTATTCTGAATACAAAACTATCTCATGTGCATTAACACTGGGTTCATTTACCTGATACCCTGTTCAGGGCACCTCTTTGCTCTCATCAGAAGACCGCATAAGAATTTGTTGGGCCATCATAAGGACTACTCAACCCTCTGTCTTTGTGCTCCTAAATACCTCTTAAAATACTAGCAGCATGTACATGTACTATAGCTATGGAGGGACGAAAATCCTTGCATGGCAGAGAGGACTGTACTAACATGCCCTGTTATACCTTTTATGATCTGCATTGTGTTTGTCGCTCAGTATGCTTGGCAATCTGCCAGGACAATGAGAGAGCTTAATGTGAGAACAGTGCCCACCAACACCTATTTTTGGGAGCCTGCACTTATTTTTCCCCATCAGACTTTCTCTCAGAACAAGAGAAACAAACACATGGGGAAAGAAGGAGGAAGAGAAAGATGAAAATCAGAAACTAATGGAGAAAGCAGGGATGAAAAAAAAACTGTAAGAGTAATATAATGAAGCAGGGAGTGCCTGGTGTTGGATGAAAGAGGCATGAGATGGAATCAAGACCTTGGTAGTCAGCCTTGGTATTACAGTCTTGCTATTCAGCTCCCCAAATACTCATGGCACTGGCTGCAAATCTGAGCAAAACTTTGGGCCGCAGCACTTACTGTTTTGTAAATGAAGCACTCTGTGACAGCAAGCTTCTATTAGTTTGAGAGCACATCCAAATTGCGTCCTCCCACAACAGAAGGTGGCTGCTCCCACCTCACCAATCATTGGTGGGTGGTAAGTTTATAGCTCAAGACACATACCTTTTTCCTGGGATGCTGAAAGAGGATTGTACTGACCCTTTTTGGGTGAATGTCATTCATTACTTGGGTGCTTCACTTCCCCTAGCTAGTGTGTGGTGTTGTTGCATATGTGTAATGTATATGTGTTTGTCCATTTAATAGTGGTGGGAGATGTTATGCGTGAATCGATGTCTTTTGAAAATGTATGGTAACAGCTGTACAAAAGAGTTGGTCTTTATCCTGGTGAAAGCAACACCCTTAAGGTAGTCCTTCCTGTCAATTTGTAACTCATCTGGAAATGTTTACAGAATCTTCAGTTAGTTTCGGCCAAGACTGGGTTCTGCTGGAGAAGAAATGTTATTGAGCATTTTATAAAGTGCGCCGTTACATTTAAGATGTCCTGGTTCTGAAACAAAATGGAACTGATCTGAATCCGACAGAGTTAAACGTGTGTAAAAACAGCCAGGCTTTTAAGGACTTTTGAAATAAAATGAGCTGTTGATCGAACCATAGTCGATTAGGAAGGGAATTATACAACGTAGTTGCGAGAACAGAAAAGGCCGGCTACCTGCCCTCTCTTGGTAATGTCTTGTGACTTTTAGAAGAAGAGCTTAAAATGCAGAAAGGAAAGTTTGCTAAAGATACAAAGGCCTTTGTTGATGGTAGGCCTTAAAGACCAACCAGAAGGAATTAAGTTAAATTCTCTGAGCAACAGGGAGCCAATGTAGCAGTATAAGTGGGTTAGCGGCAGATGTGCTAATAGGCAGCTCCAGTAAAATTGTGTAGCTGCATTCTGAATGTGTTGAAGGCCTTGAAGTAAGTAAATTGAGCAGTCAAGAAAGAGTGAGTTGCACCAGACGAGACGACTAAGGCTAATGACATGGAACACCAGGTGCCTCGATTGAAAAGGCAGATAGGGAAGAGTTTGCATGGGAGTAAGAGGAAAGGAAACCGATAGAAGGCAGTTTATTGAATTAGGCTATTAAACATAGGTTCTGATTGAATATGAAACCAATATTCAGAGCAGAAAACACAACAATGAGAAGTGAACCTAGCTGATAGGGCCAGAAATGATCTTTTAGAGTGCAGGGGGAGTTACAATTAGAGAACAGCAAGATCAACTTTTTTTTTTTTTTTTTTGGCGTTCAGTTTTAACAAGTTTCTGTTCATCCATTCTGCCACTTGGATTATGCAGTTCTGGAAATTGGACTGAGTCTTCAATGTGTTTTCCTCAAAAAGGAAAAGATTTTGAGTTTTATCGGCATAGCACATTGGCTTCAGCACAGAGGATCGAATAAGGGAGTCCCGAAAGTCATACAAAAAGGTTAAATCCATGAGTCTAAGGGATAACTGTGATGGGACTCCATATTTGATGGACTTGGAGCTGGAAAAGAATGGAACCATGTAAACAAATTGTACATGTTTAGTAAGATCCACTCAAGTCCCCTGCCTTGAAACACTTCTTATAAGAGATGTATGAGCAATAATGTATAGGAGACTGTGTCAAATGCGATTGACAAACTAAGCAGGATCAGGGCTTATGATTTACTCTGGTCTGCCAGAATCCTAAAGTTGCCTAGAATGGAGAGCAAAGCTCAATCTGTGCTGTGTCCTTGATGAAATCCCAGCTGTGCTATGTCCAGAAGGTTATTCAGTTCAGTGTAGGTGGACATCTGCTTGTTCACATCTTTTTCATGCATCTTTATGAAAATGGTGTGGGGTGGAAGTTATTCATCACAGAGGAATCTGCCAAAGGCTTTTTCGGCAGAAATGTGGCAGTGCATTTTCCCAAGCAACGGGGACTGGTGTTTGAGTTGTAAGTATCCCATTCATCCAATAAACACTCCAGGATCACTGGAGGCATGAAGAAGAAAGTATTAGGACATGGATGCCGGGGAGAGCCTGATGAGATCATACCAAGGACTGACCAAAATCAGTTTCAGTGTTTTGGCAGATCTGCTTTGGGGCAAATGTTTACTTGTGATTTGTTGCTCATCACTACTTGAATGTACTTACCAGTGACGGTCGGAGGCCTTCCCTTTATCCCGTGCTGAGAGCTCTCTGGAATTTGCAGGGTCCCTACTCAAGAAGTCTACTCTGCCTCCCAGAGAATGAAAAATATTTTAATCCGCTGGTTCCCATCTCTTTAGGCCAAATTTTTGAATTGGAAACCAATACACTTTCTGAATAGTTATCGCCATTGAAATATGTGTTACTGTGAATCAATATGTACCATTTTTCGAGCATCTTTGTAGCAGTTGATTAGAGGGACATCTGAACACGAATGTAACTTTGAAAGTGACTGAGAGCAAACATGAGACTTTGTAGGAAACCAGGCTGCTATGAAGCTGTGCTAACTAGTGTGTCAAGAGCAACTGAAACAAGACCATAAATAGAAGAGTAGGGCTCCGTGGACTGAAGTATGCATAGAGGTTCTATCTAGGATGTGAGTCAGCTGGGAGCCACAAGTGCAGCACAGTGGGCCAGAACAGAGCCAACAACATCTACAGCCAGCAATGTTGCTCAATGCTTTCAGTGATTTCCGCTGAAATATATCATGATTTGCAGGTTAGAAGTTTGAATCTTAGCAATGCCAAGGCAGACTTCCATCCCCACAATTCTGATAAATTAAGTAGTCATAACAACTGTTATTTGCAAAGCTTATAAAATGGCTGAACAGCATTATGAATCTTAATATAATGAGCACATTGCTGGTGTAAGAAATCGGGTTATTAATTGAGGGGCTAATTACTCACCTCAGTAAATATCCACAATCCTTGTTAGGGTGAATCACTAAAGTAATCAAATCAACCTGAGCTCAACCCCCTGGTAGCTGTGGCCTTGGGCAAACATATGTAACTTAGAGGCAAAGTATTTATGCAGTATTAAAACATTAATAAAGGTGTAATGCAATCACACAAACATGATAACACATCCAATAAGGGGGACTGGAAATATGAAGTTTTAAAGTTTTAAGTAGAAATAGCGGTAAGAAGCAAAAAGTGCCAGTTTTCACTTTTTGTGGTACTTACTGTACCTAGGCATAATTTGATACAGGAATGGCTTGTGGGTCAGATACACTAACAAAGTTTTTCCTGGTCAAAGGATTTACCCTCTGACTTTAGACCTTTAAGTCCCAGACTTACAGAAGTACACTTTTTAAAAGCCTCCCAGGACCTCAGGTGAGGCCGATAGAGAATCACAGGGTGGCAGGGAAAGCTCAAAGGAGGGTGCAGTCAAGGCTCAACTGCCACTGGCCAGCTGGGCAGTTGCAAGAAAAAGCCTCTTGCAGTTTGTTGTGTCATTGTAGCTTTAACAAATGTCAGTCTTAAGATCCTTGGAGTCCATTTCTATGTCCTGCGCATTAGGAGAGCAGGTCAAGTCATCTAGGCTCTTCTCAGATCTCACACAGCAGGCTCAGTCCTCTTCTGATCTTCCAAAGGTCCAGGATAGAGCTGAAATGGGTGCCTTGAAGTTCCACATTTATGCCTGGTACCAGCTAGTTTGTGCAACTAGGAACACCCTTACCAATGAGGTAAAGGTTCCCGGGGCTAACCCTACCCACTTTGGTCATTTTCAAGATGTACTCTTAGGCCTGAGGCTTTGCATGGGAGTGTGCTATGGTAATCCTAGTGTCCTCACATATCTAATACAAAAATCCAGTTTAGGCGGTTCCTGTACCCACAACAACTTCAGTGACATGTGCCTAGTAAAACAAAGCTGAATTTGCAGACAAGACATGGAATGCACAATAATTGTTTTAGCATCCTGCCTTTATCTTTGAAGTTCACCCCAATTGTTATATGTAAACCCAGAAGACTTGTCAAACGGGCTGTGACACTGTAGTATCAAAAAGAGGCCCACTGTGACTGTCAAGCAGGTGGCGGCATTCAATTACTGTCAGAAAGGATCCTTCCAGCCTCCTGCACATTCTGTTGGATGCAGACGGGACATCTCTGCCTATTCAGCTCCCCCTATTGTTTGCTCCTGGAAGCACCTCATTTATGCCTATTCAGCAGCCAATTACTGTCTGGCAGACGGTGGAGAGCAAAACGCAGATTTAACTTCCAGGGACTTCAGGTAGATCAAAGTTAACTTTCTAAAAGTTAATTTTCCATCATATTTGAAAACAATCATACTTCACCACTGAATTCAATTTTTAATAAATTTTAAAAATACTTACATTGTTTTTCTAGATAACCACTGCTTTCCTATGGAAGAGCCAACCTTGCTGCAGTGAAAATAGCATTGAGGGGCAAGTCAAGTCAAGACATGTTTAACTTTAAACTTTGACATGCCCTACATTTAAATAGCATGCATCCTTCCTCATGGGTAATATGCCTACTTAGAGGAGACATACATATTTAAAAGGAAGGTTTAGGCCTGTCAAAAGGTTTATTTTTTTAATGAAATACATTAAATAGGATGAAATAGCTCTGTCCTAGAATTTACGCTGCATCCACAACCCCGATACCCTAAACAGTCTTTTTGCCCCTTTGGGGAAACAGAAAGCACACTAAACCCAAGGGGCCACAGTACAGAAGGTGCCCTGTATGCGCAACAAACTTTTGTGTATGTCCTTGTGTTTCTGCAGCTACTCAGTATCCTAGGAGGGCCGCAGAACAGATGCTTGTCTATAAGATGTGAGAAAGTTTTACCTACATGTGTGCATGCCTGAACATCTGCTGTTACATTTATTATGAAATTGCTGTCTTGCGTTTATACTAGCTGAAAGACTACTAAATTCCTAGTGTTCATTCAGAGTTACATACATTTCTAATGCACCCCATCCATTTAATTTCATGTCTACAGTTGCACATTTTGTGTACTGTGTAGCTTTATTATGAGGATTGACATAAGTAATGTAGATTTTCCAAATAATTTAATGATGGAAAGTCTTAATTTTATTAAAGACACTGAGGCGAGTATTATGCTTACTTTTCTTGCTTTATTTTCAATAGCAGCTGCAGTCAAGAAGAATAACCAATCCCATAAGGGTAGCAGAACAAGCTACCAATAGGAAACAAAGAAGAAGAAAGGGCCAATCAGGACGCAATACACATAAAGATATACCAATCTTGGCTGCAAGCAGCCCTCTTTTCTTCTGCGAGAAAGTCAATTGAAGGATTTAAACATTGGAAATATACAAGCAATTATACAGGCCGCCAAGATTAAAGCAAACAAGTCTTGAAGCCAGTCCAGAGAAGGTGAAGAGCTATTCTTGATGGAGTGATGAGGATGACGATCCAACTGGAAAGTTGATTGGGAAAGGGTGAACTTCGAGATGTTAGATGGATCCGGTGTATTAGCCAGAAGTAGTCGTTGGAGCGTTGGTAGAGACTATAGGGGGGTAATAAGAAAAACAAAGTTAGAGTAAATGCGGTGGGATAATACTCGCCTCCGTGTCTTTAATAAAATTAAGACTTTCCATCATAAATTATTTGGAAAATCTACATTTTATGACAAGACCGGAGGCTCCTATTATGCTTGTTTAAAGCATATTAATTACTAATGGAGCTGCAGTAGTAACAGGTTTACAATAAAAGGTATGAAATGTAAAATCATTTGACCAATCTGCAGATCTCAGAATGTCTTCCAAACGGCAACCAGCCCAAAAGGCTTTGGACACCATAGCTCCTCTAGAAGAATGAGCTCCAAATTTGAAAGTGTCAGTGCCTGCAAGTGACATAATCCATTTGACCCAACGAGCCAAAGTAGGGGAAGAAACTGGTTTATAGAGTTTCCTAAAGGAAATTAAAAGTTGGGTGGCTGAAGACGTTCTGAGATAAACAGTCTATTGCTCCTATACTTTTAAACAGTTTCCCACACATAGCTTTGGATAATTGGGGAAAAAAAGGATAGAACACAGAAGATATATTAGTTTTAGTATGTCTAGAAACATTGAAAAGAACGGCTGTAGGGGTAAAATGGCGAGCAGAAATATCTAGAGCTTTGACATCAGAAAGACGTTTAATAGAGACTAGACATAGTAACATAGTTAACTTAGCAGAAAGCATTTTTAGAGACAACAAGTCATTATCTTGCCAAGATAGAAACATTTGTAAAACGAGGTTAACATCCCTTAAAACAGTATATTTAGGAAGAGGAGGATTGGAAAATGTTACTCCCTTTAAAAGGTGACAAATAATAGGATGTTCACCTACAGGTTTACCGTTTATGAAAGGATGATGAAGGGAAATAGCTGACCGATACAGGTTGATAGTCCTGTAGGATTTGCCTGAGCTAGCTTGGGAAGCAAGAAAGTTAGCTATTAAGCTTAGATCTCCTGAAAAGGGATCACTAGATTTTCCCAGACACCAGCTGGACCAGATAGCCCAAGCGGATTTGTAAGCTTTGGATGTACCTGGGGCCCAGGAGTTGTTGAAATATGTTGAAGCTTCGAGTGAAATTCCTGGATAGGATGAAGAAGACCTAACACTTTCCAGGCTGATAGAAGAAAGGATTTGTTGAGGATCAGATCATGAGGAAGACCTTGGGGATTGAGAAGAAGAGATGGGAAAGAGGGGAGAAGGAAAGGGAAGTCGATAGTTAATTAGAGAAGTGGAGGATACCAAACTTGGGACTGCCAAAATGGGACTACTAGCACTACAGTGGCTTTCTGAAGCCGAATTTGTGCAAGGACTCTGTTCATCATGATGAAAGGAGGGAATGCATAATTTATTGAGTGAGACCACTCTTGAAGAAAGGCATCGGTAGCTAGTGCTTGAGGATCTGGTCTCCAACTGAAGAAATGAGGGAGTTGCGAGTTGAGACGAGACGAGACGCAAAGAGGTCTATTTGAAAGGGATCCATTTGCGATGGATCAGATTGAAAACAGAAGAATGAAGTTTCCGGTCGCAGAAGTTGGAGAGATGACGCGAGTACCAGTCTGCCACTGAGTTGAGAGAACCTGGTAAGTATTCTGCTTGAACTGAGATTTTTCGGTGAAGGTAGAATTCCCAGACGTTTTTGGCTAATTCGGCTAGAGGTTTGGATTTGGTACCGCCAAGATGGTTTATGTATTTGACTGCGGAAAGATTGTCCATTCGGAAGAGGACTGAGCAGTGAACTTTGTTCTTGGTAAACTTCTGATTGCAAAGGAGCCTGCAAGCATCTCTAAACAGTTGATGTGCAATGAAGACTCCCGAGGTGACCATGTGCCTCCAGTTGACATTTGACCACACCCTGCGCCCCAACCTGTTAGGCTTGCATCAGATTCTAAGACAAGATCTGGGGCTGATGCAGAGATGATCCTGCCGTTCCAGGCTTTCAGGTGATCTAGCCACCATTGAAGTTCTGTACGGGATTTGGGATCGAGGAGGATGGAATCTGAATAAGCAAGACCCTTGCGCAGATGACGAATCTTTAATCTCTGGAGTGCTCGGTAATGGAGGGGACCTGGAAAGTTTGCTTGAATCGAGGAAGAAAGAAAACCTACAATTCTTGCAAGAGAACTTAGGGAGAGAAAAGTCTGCCGTAAAGAGAGGATTATTTCTGATTTGATGGATTTTATTTTTGAGTCTGGGAGTTGAAGAGTTCCTTGAATAGAATTCTCTAGAAATCCTAGGAATTCCGTGGTTTGTGATGGATTGAGAACAGATTTTTCGTTGTTGATTATGAAACCTAGATCTGAGAGGAGAGAAATGGTGTAAGATAGTTGAGAGCGAAGAGTGGAGATGTTTTGGTGCAGTAGAAGGATATCGTCTAAGTAAATTACTAATCTGAATCTTTGAGCTCTGAGATGGGCTACAACTGGTTTCATTAACTTGGTGAAGCACCAAGGAGCTGAGAAACGACTGAAAGGTAGGCAAGTAAACTGATAGGTTTGATGGAGCCATTGGAGCTGAAGAAATTTCCTGTGAGTGTAATGAATGGGTACTGTTAGATACGCATCTTGAAGGTCTAGGCGGACCATCCAGTCGTTCAAAAGTAGTGAATCTTGGAGATGCAGAATTGTTTCCATTTTGAAATGGCGATAGAGAACGAATTGATTGAACTGTTTGAGATTTATAACTGGCCTGATTTTTTAGTTTTTTTTCTGACTACAAGAAATATGGAGCTTATGAAGCATGAGTGATGGGGTTGAACGTGTTGAATTGCACGCTTGCGGAGAAGGGCTTGGATTTCGGAGGAGATAAGGGTTGACGTTTCTGTTGAGAATTTGAGAGGGAGAGGACGAGACAATTGAGAGGTGGTGTCGTAGAATTCTATTAGGTTACCTTTGACGGTGTTGAGAACCCCAGGGCCTGAAGTAATCTCTTTCCACCTGTGGAGGATATGTTTTAGACGACCCCCTATAAAAAGATGGCCAGAAAATTGGCTTACCTGTGGCAGTATAGGATTTGGAGTTTCACTGATTCCTGCCCCTGAAGTCTCTGGGTCGTTGGGGATAGAATTGCAGACAGGAGTCTTGTTGATGTGAATTAAAGGAGCCTCTGTAGCCTTGATGTCTGGCATACCGGCCGGTAAAGCGACCCCCTTCCTCTACCAGCCCTGGCAAAAACCTGTGCAGTAAACACTTTTTAAAGAGATTGTTGCGCCGTGTCTGAAGAAGCGAAGGTTGTGACATATCTGCTTAGTTCCTTAATAAAGGAATCTCCAAATAGAAGTCCATCTGCTTTAGGACCTGGATCTATAGCGGCAAGGTTTGCCAGTTTAGGGTCCAATTTGAGAAGGAATCCTTTTCGACGTTCGTGAGTCATGGCAGAGTTTGCGTTGCCAAGAAGACAGAAGGCTCGTTGAATCCAGAGGGAGAGTTATTCTGGATCTATAGAATCATTATTCAGTTTGGCGGATTCCCCCATATAAAAAATACGGGCTAAAGGACCTACTAGGTCGAGGACTTTGTCCTGGCAGACTGACCAGGCACTGTCAACTTCCTTACGTGGATCTTTTCCGAACTTGGAGAAGAAGGTTATCATAGAAGAGTCGATGGATGGAGTGGAAGTAATATGTAGAGGAAGAGAGGGCCTAGGGCTTTCAGAACGGAGTTTGGAACGCACTTGTTTATCTAGAGTATGACGTAATTTGGCTGTGATATATTCTGCGACGTGATCAGAAGGCAGCCATTCAGTGGAGTTAGGGTGATGGATTAATTTGGGGTCAAACATAGGATTGCCTTCAGCGTCTACGAGGGGGGTAGAAAGTTGGTCAGATGACGCTGATTTTACTTTTTTGGGTGGTGGCCCAAACCAAAAATCAGAATTACTGATTTTATCAAGATCTTTATCTGACTCAATATCGTCCATGTCATCATCAGTGTCCTTTATATTGTCTATCGCAATCTTATGGGTTGTGAGTAAATGTTTTGTTTTTGTCTTACTTTTTAAACCCATATTATTTTTCCCCTCCGCAGTAGGAGGCCTGTGAGGAACTTTGTCCTCCGTTCTGTGTGAGTTGGACTCACTGCTCAATAGCGCATAAGAGGCGTTTGGCTGTTTAGCAATAGAAGCTTCCGAGGATTTGCGCTTTCTGCTTTCCCCCACAGACTGGGCCATTTGCGATTGTGACAGACAGGATGAAACAGTATTTTCAATTTGCTTTGAAAATTTAGACATAGAGGCAGAAACTGCCTTTGCCACAGAGGATTGAATACATTTATTCAGATTGTTTGAAAATGCCTCTTCAGAATCATCATTTTCTGTAAAAAATGATGAAAAATCAATTTTCTTGAAAGAAACTGGTAAAAGAGGGGTTACATTTGGAGAGGGAGGGTTTATTAGGAGTTGTATATGACTCACGAAGTAACTGCTAACCAGACAGCTGAAATATTGAAGGCCACGCCTCTGGGAGGTCTAGAATGAAGGGCGGTGAAGTCACCCGAGAGCTGGGAGACGCGAGGTGAAGACAGGGGAAAAGCTAAAAATAGCTTTAATACGGCGCGTTTAAAAGGAAAACACGATTAAATTCAGCTGACAGAACGCGAGTGAAACCTGAGTGTAAGTAAGGCGTCTGCAATGGAATGCTGAAGAAATGCGGTGAGTGCAAGCTAAACGGTTGTGTCGACCGAAGGGAAATTAAGAAGGGGGAAGGGAAAGGAAATAGGATAAACAAGGGAGAGCGCATGAACACATAAAAAACAAAATAAATCTTAAACGTTGTAAAATATATAGAGTGCAAAAAGATATACTTATCTTGACTGCGAGCAGCAAGAAAAGAGGGCTGCTTGCAGTCAAAATTGGTATATCTTTGTGTATTGCATCCTGATTGGCCCTTTCTTCTTCTTGTTTCCCATTAGTAGCTTGTTCTGCTACCCTTATGGGATTGGTTATTCTTCTTGACTGCAGCTGCTATTGAAAATAAAGCAAGAAAAGTAAGCATTACAGGAGCCTCCGGTCTTGTCATAAAATTCAGAATATGAGGAAGTAGTAGTCAGTCCATCTGGCCCTTCTGTATTATTATCTAGTACCTCTCACATTCTTTCTCGCAAGATCTTGGTACCAGTAACTGTTGGTTAGTTTCATTCTGTCATGTGTTCTTGCTTCCATTTGCTTGTATTCAGAAACACTGCATAACTATAACAAACAAATGTGTAGATTTTAGTGTTACATGTTGCAGCTGATAAAGGGTGGAAACTCTGGTCAGTTGAAACAGCAATTGCACTGCATTATTTTTTCTAGCTGTTTGAGTATTTAGTATTAAGCACATTTGACTTATAGGGTGTCCTGACTTGTATTATTCTTTTTCAACTGGACCTGCACCGGTGCGATCACAAGGGAGCATTCCCTCATTTGCATGGGGGCTTAGCTCCCTGCAAATATGGAAGAACTTTGCCTTTACGACTGCACCCTTATTTGAGAGACAGGCGAAGAGATAAAAGGCCTATCGGGAAGTGATGTGACTTTGAGCCACAACAAAGTGGCGCTTAATACGGGTGCACCTTGAGGATGCCATTTTGTAAGTGGGTGCAGGGGTCTCAGGAACCGCCAGTTAGCCCTCTGCAAAGAGGTTCACTTCCCTGTAATCAAATAGATACAAGGTACAACCTATCAGATTTCAAACAGAGCTTAGAGACAGTGCACCCAGTGTGTAATTTTGGCCCAGGGTTTTGTGTTTTTATATGGAAGAATGAGGTGGGGGTGGCCAAGGGCAATTTCCTAGCATCAGGCCCCAATTCCCACCCTTATAGCCCAAACAGTCTGTCACCCTCTCGTAATCTAGGGGTGGGTCCCAGAGCCTGAATATTGGAGCCCTTCCCATGGTGAGTGACAGGAGATTGGGATCCTTTGGGTGTAGATTTCTTCTCTTTCTGGAATATGTAGATGGAGTGATAAACAGACAAGTTTGTTCAACTTACGGGTCAGAAAGCCCATGAACCACCAAGACAAAGATGTATTTAAAAAAAAAAAAAAAAAGATATGTGGTGGTGGTTAGCACCATTCTGGCATGGTTTGTCCCCCCAGCCCAAATTCCTTGGTCCCCAGGCAGTTTTTTTACTTTTTCAAAGGGCAGATTGACACATTAACCGCTAATGTGCCCCAGGAAGATTGACACATTTACCACTAATATGCCCACTGCAGAAAGCCCTTAAGACCACTAGGGGGAAAAGTGAAAACAAGTAATGGGATGGAGCATGGGACTGTCTTGGCTTCGGGTCCCAGGCACCAGATAGTATTTCTGCCCCCTCTCTATCATTCATATGTCAAACTATGCCCAAAGAAATCATATATCTACAGCATCAGTCTTCATAACTTATTTCCCCATACGATATCCAAACCAAATAAATGCCCCCCCCAAATGTTGGGGATTCTAAAAGCACCAAGAATTTGTGGGTTTACCTGGAGGAAACTTAGAAAAATCCAAAATGAAATAAAAATATTGGGTTTATTTGGAGACAATTGGTGTGCAAGCAAGTGTGTTTTTGTTTCTAAAAAGGGCTTCAACCTTTGCAGTGCCTTTACCACAGTTTTTGCAATTTCAGTGCTAGTCAATGTTTCTTATTTATGTGGTTTTGATATAATTGTAATTTGTGTGGGAAAGAGGTGTGAAACACGAGGGGGAATATGGTAAGCTATACATCTCTGAAAAGTAGACATAATTCTGCTACTTCAGTAAGCTGTCCTTTGTGTACACCTATAAAAAACTAATTTCTGAATTCAAAGCCTGATAAGCATTCAAAAATAAAAAAATTAAGTGACAATGTTTTCATTTGTAATTTTTTGTCCCGATTGCTGATGCAGAAAAGTAGAGTACAGTTATATCCAGCATACATTTCTGGTTGCAGGGATACATAGTAATTTTTGTTTGTCCATAAACATGTGATACCCAGTGCCATCAACGGAGCTGTGTATCATACTGATTTTTAGGTCAGGTGCGCAAGCGCTCTGACGTGTTGTAATCTATCTGTGGGCTTTTAACCATGTCCACCACACACCCAGCACTATCATTCGTTTATGGGCTTGCCTTTTCAAAAATCCTTTGTTATCATTGGTAAATGCTTTACGTTTCTCTCTCCTTGGGGCCGTTTTGTTGCCGCTTTGGCTTTCAACCTGTTACATGGATAAATGCACATTTGCTGATACGTATGACTGCGAGCGAACTTCTTTTTTTTTGTCTCTCCTTCACACTCATGGCGGCCATAGCACTTTGAATCGGCTTGCTTATGTCAACTGTTTTTCTTTTCATTTTCAATTTATGTGTCAAGAAAAGTCTACTTAGGAATTTACAACACTAATTGCTTTAACTCGAGCAAATGCCAGACCCATTGCGTTGCAAATGCTTGTTCATTGTGTACTGACCATGCATCAATTCATAAATTAAATCTGTTCAGTGAAAAATGGGTGTCAAAGGAGGCTTTTCATTTTTTTTGTATTTGCCCAATATTTAGAGTTTAGGATTAGTTGGCATTTGTATGATTCTGAATTTGGGGTTATAAATATTATCATGCTTCAGTGGGTATTCTTCAAGATGTATTCTTTCTTGCAAACTGACTTACATTGAGAAGCCACAAACGGAGGGAAATTCAATAGATAATTGCAAATGTTCTAATATATTGTATTTGCACTCCTCTCCCAACAGAAACAGTACCCCACTTGTGTGGGTGGGTGTGTCACCAGTAAAAGGGAATGGTTCATAATGCAATGTGGAGACTGCAAGATTTTTACTCTGAAATTAAATTTTTCTGGGGATGTGGGTACCTGCTGTATTTAGGCCCCGAGTCCAACACTATCGAAGGAACCCTACCATCCTCAGACATTTCTGAAAACTAGAATCCCAGGAGTCCAGGACAGTGTCACCTATGTGGATGCTACCATTATTTTACCCAGAATGACTTGCAAATATGAAACTTTCTCTAAAATAACATATTGGCCTCATATTTCCTCAGAGGGAAAATTTAAGGGCGTTCCTGTATCACCCAAAATCCCACCCACCCAGTTAATCCAGACTAATACAGAGAAAAAGGGGATCACAACATGTTTTGGTGGGCCCATGGTAATGGACAGGTTCCAGTCAGACTTACACTTTGCGAAGTCACAGTAGTGTCAATGTGATCCTAACATTCGTTCCACTCATATCCATGCATTAGGCCAACCCACACAGAGGGTATTTCCTTTTTCAGGGCACATCTGGAAGTTCAGGGTAGTACGACATTAGCCACTGGCTGCTAGTGACAAAGATTTCTGTAAAAAAAAAAAAAAAATGGAAAAATTACATTTTTGAACCGAACTATAGTTTCAAGGCATTCTAGGTAACAAAATGTGCTTGAAAAACGTTAACAACAATGAAGTAAGATATATATATTTTTTTGTTTGAATTGGAACTAAAGTAATTGTGTATGTACTTAACAGGATGGCCAGCTTCCATGGCAGTAACACATCCCTCTCCGGTAAGAGGTTTACACGTTCTCAGGGTCCAGAATCACAGAAGTCCCCGTCCAGAGAGGAAGATAACTTCTATGTGACTTGCCGAGCGGCCTACCTGACAGTGTTTAAAAGCAGCTTGGACAGCATCAGCACCAAAGAGCAGCTTTGCTTAGGTTTGTAAACAGATTTCATTGTAACCATTTTGTCATGCAAATATTAGAAAACGCCATGCAGTTTGCTGTTGCAGAGAGGTTTTCCTTCAATCTTTGCTGTTGGACACCACTTTATTGTTTCTCACTTTAGTGATTAACAAGCGATGCACAGTTCTGACAACCATTCCATTTTTCCAAGTGATATCGTCAAAAAATTGGGAATATTCTACCCAATATATATTTCTGTTGCTCATCCCGAATACCTATCCCGCTGTATTTTTAAAATATTTTTTGTACTGATAATAGCTTGTGATCTGAAAACGTTGGGGACCCAACTGGTCCACAGCAAGTACACCACCATAAGAAATTAGGATTAATGTAGCTACATATCAACTACTGCCACTTCATGACAGCACAAAAATTAAATATCGACATTTTGTTTTTGTTACACAGTAAACACTGTGAAGTATTTATTAAAACAACTTTGGTGTTTAATATGCGTGAGGGTGACCTCTTCATTTTTTCCTGCTACAGGTTGCTTTACAATTAGCAGGCATTTTGGGAAGAGTACACAGTAAATTGTCACAGGTCTCTCCAGAGATTCAAACCCCATTATAGAACGGGAAGCATGCCACAACGTGGAGGAGTGCTTGCGTGTCAGGGGTTTGTACTTGCAGTGTGTCTGTGTTGGATAACTTATGGTGTCATATGTAAGTGAGCAGGGTGATGCTGGTATTTTGCTTACTGGCGTGATTGAAGAAAGGATAAGCGAAAGATAGGACATGCCCAGGTTATGATTAGTTGGAAGCTACAATATGTTCTGCTGGACCCATATTGAATTCATGGTGATTAGAAACGATTTTAATACACCTCCTGTGTTTTGTACAGCAGTTAGGCCCTCCGCACTGTGACTCATGTATGCCTGGCACAAAGACTGAGTTCTGCCTGGATGGTCTCTATTACGGTCATCCCCTATATGAGTGATGCCCAGTTGACGTCTGAACCCTCTGGGATGGACTATATTAATGTCCTCCTGCATGTCACCGCATATGGGTCAGATGATTTTATACACTGAGTGCCTGCCTTCTTTGGCATTGAGTGGTTTGGTTTATATGAATAGGTAACTTGGTGGGGTTTTGTAAGAGTGTACGCATGTTCTATGGCAGTTTTGGTCTGGTAAGGTAACAGCTATAAAATTGTTTAATTTGTCTCTTCAGGAGCATAGAGCTGTCATTAACCCCTTACTGATTACAGTCGGCCATGGCAGAGTCCAATTTTGGTGATTTCTGTGGCATTTGGGTCAAAATATTGGCATAAGTTTCTACAGTGTATTTCCCGCAGATCCATTGAGGGTGCTGTGTCCCAATTCTAGCATGTGAGTTTGTCATATGCTAGACAGTCTTGGGTCACTTACCTTCTCTAGGCCTTAAGGGAGTTTGGTATAATGAGGACATCTTCTTGTACCATTACTGAATGTCTGATGGTTGTAATGGACGGAGACCTTTTTCTGAGGGCACTTGTTAGCAGGGTGTGTGAACCTGCTGTGGGTAAGAGAAGTTCTGCTGTGTCTATAACTCGTGGGAGACTGTATTTTAAGGTTCTGCTGTGTCTAAAACTTGGTAGACTATTTTAAGGTTCCACTATCCCTTTAGACGAGGCTGCGTTTGAATTAAGGAGAAAGGGTTAGCAGGTGACAGTAGGCATAATCAACAAATTATGCATGTTCTCTGGCCAGTAGTATTTTAAAGGTCTCAAGCTTTACTTGTATACATGTAGAAAATGGATAAGAAAGCTCTTTATACGAACATGCTTGCAACATCTGTAATACAATAACACTGACACAAGGCCCCTAAGAATGTTTTCAAGTCTTATGTGTTTACTGAATTCATGTCATCCAGCAAAAACATTGTTCCTTTGTTCTCAAGGATGTTCGTGCTATAGAAAATAATGTGTCTGCAGGAACGGCAAATTACTGAGCCTCAGATTAATGTTTGGGTTAATATTTCATTTTGTAGTGCTTCAGCGGGCAGGAAGAAATCCATCTCGAAGGACTCTGAGCAAGTACTGGACGCCAAAAACAAAAGAGCTGAATTTTGATGATTTTTGCACGATATTAAAGAATGAAACACCAATCACAAATGCAGAACTGCTCAAAGCTTTCAAAAAAATTGATGTTAATAACAAAGGGTACATTTCACATGCTGATCTTCAAAAGATCCTAACAACAGTGAGTATGAATACAATTCACCTTTTTTAGGTCTATATTTTGTGTGCAATATTATTTCATTTCAATTGCTCCACTAGGGTCTTCAGAAACATGCAGTATAGGGAGGTGTATGCCTCTTGTCCTGCGAGATGTGTATCCGATCTTGGGACTCACCAGTCCCTGTTAGTTATAAGTATAGTGGGAGGGTGCAGTTATTATATTTGTGTTATAGAGGTGGGTCATAAGAATTTCGTTGCAAGAAACGTCACGTGTGTCCCTATAAGAAAAGATCACCTTTTTGCTGTGGATTAGGAATATTGTTATTAATATAGCACACTGATTATTCATTTTAAAATCAGGGTTTTTGTAAACCACTTTATAGCATTTCCATCAAGTAAGTATAGATAGATAGATAGATCTTTATTGCTTAGGGTTATTTAAAATAATCACAGTATACAACAGCAGCATCATTAAAATGACGTAATATAACGTGTTTGCTTAATAAAAACATCTGTCCTCTAAACGGCATGGTCAAGTGATCGATCATAATAGAAGTCAGTGCACCCAATTGATGTCAAAATCCAATAAAGTGCAAGGTGCAATGTAATACAGTAGAATTAGACAAACACACTTTCGACCTACGACCACAAAGTGCCAAAGACAAAATCAAAGTCTTTTAAAAGGCAGCTAAAACGGCTTACAACAGGCCAAGCACATACAATCAGTAAATAAGTACATCCTCAGATACCACAATAAGTTCAATATTTATGGCAGAGCTGGAGACTAAAATACAAATATTAAGGATCAATTAAAATAAAGTGTAGGTGCAACAAAATGACCCCTTGCTTGTCCCGGTTCATTCATTATAGCACCTATTCCAGTCCATCATAAGCTAAGGAACAAAATAAAATTACCTTCCTTTTCCCTTTTTCTCTGGTGTTTGTGTGGGCATCCTAAATATCAGGTATTGGTTTCTTCATCTCCAAGCAGCTGTCTCAATTACTGAATCTATTTGGTAAATATCAAATTTTCCTTCGTGCATTTGCTGTAACACAGCTTTGTTACCCTTAATCAGTTCTAAGTCTTCTTTGGTCCCAGAAGCACCTGCTTGGAGCTGTTGCAGAGCTCCCGTTTTGATGATAGGACTGCATGTTTAGGATGACAGCACCACTGAGAGTGGGAGACTGAGTGCAACCCCCACTGGTTGGTAGTTGTCGGTCTACCTCCTGGCTAGCTCACACTGCCTTACCCAGACCTGTCTGGGTAAAATGTGATTGCAGCAACCCCAACATGACACTCTGACTTCTCAGGGAAGTTGTGGAAATAGATTGTGTCCCTTTTTGTCAGTTACTCACGCACGCCAAAGTGAAACACAAGATGCAAGGTGGATTTTAATTTATTTATTTAAGTAATCGCATTTGAGTATAAAAGGCATGTACTGCAATAATTAGGCAGATGAAACGGAGCACAGTAACCAATATAAGAGCAAGAGCGAAGAGATTAAAAAACCCACCATATTGCATGTTTCTAGAGAGTCCAGATGTTTCTGCCAAAGCCCTATGTCTAAATCTGAGAACACAGTGGTTGTAACCCTCTGCCTGACCTGACCAGTATTCTCCCCAAGTCCATACCTGAATCGAATAGCAGGGGTCTGCCTGTGATGCAGATGGCAATCTCCTCAGGAGGCTGAGATATCAGTACCAGCGTCAGTGAAGGTCTCAGTAGAAAGGAAACCATTGCTGTCATGACTGGAATGCCCTCTATCCCCATGGAGCCTGAGTGTAGTTTATATAAAGACTTATACATTGTTGGGACAGCAGTCCAGCAGTTCTGATGCAGTGATGTGTCCTGGCAATAGAAGCTGGCTCCTGGGCTGGCAACACGAATTAGCATATCATCCTAGTCCTAGTCCTTGAAAAAGGAGTACAGATTACGTGTGGTGCATGGCTGATTAAATGTGCACCGTAAATTTTGTCTTTCTAGTAGTAGCAGCTGATAAAATATGTAAAAGCGAATGCTAAAAGCAGGCTTTGCAAAAATACTAATAAAATGTGGTATAATGTAAAATTAGTCACGAACCGTGAAACTAAAGTAAGACCAGGGTGCTCAACCTTATCCTACCAGTGTCTAAATTGTGATATTACAGAGCTTTTGGAACTCAGCAGAGCTTCACACCATTTGTAGGAAGGCTTCTCTTATAGTTACACATCTTATACAGTTAGGAGACTGTGACGGGCTGAATGCGTCTCGCCCGCACAGGAACGGGACTTGTGCTGTCTCTGCCCCTGCTATCCCCAACTCTCCTGACCTAGTTTCCCGTGATTGGCTGAATACCTTTCCTTCGCGGGTCAATGTGAGGACAAATACGGCAGCGCCAGCAATTGGAGGGCCAATCGTGGGAAGTGGAGGAGGAGACCTAGAGGACGCCGACCTCCAACAAGGAAGAGAAGAAGACGGGCTGAGGAGGACCGAAGACACTCGAGGACGAGAAGACGAGCAGGCTAACCTGGAGAAGGGTGAGAGACCGGTGGCCGGACTCGGTAAAGTGCAGATCCAGATGGAGCCCCGTCAACGAACTCAGACGCCACAGCAACGAACCCCGGGGAGACAACACGCTCATTCCCGCCACGCTTCTGGAGAAGCGTGGCTCTACCAGGTGTGTGGGGCCGGTGGAGTAAAAGAAGCGGGAGGGGAAAGAAGGGAAAAGGGGAAAGGAGGAGGGGGGGAAGGGATCGGGCATCTTTTTTTTTGCACCTATTATATTTTGTTTTGCACCGCTCACCGTTACACCGTGGCACCTTTCCACAAACCGGTATAAATGCGAAAATACACAGGAGCCCAAGACAGTGAGCACTTATTTTGGGGAAGAGCTGATACATATGATAAAGACAGGAGAACTGGGGTACGGAAACAGAGACAAAGGAGAAGAATAGGAAGAAGAGGCTTCCTAGGCCGTAAAGAACGACAGGAACTGGAGACAGGGACAGATAAAGCAGAGGCAATCGAATAACAGATGAAGGAAGAAAAGAGAAGGGGAATTAGGTCAGAAGAGAAGGCAGAAAACTGAAAAGACAGGACGGAAAAGGAAAGACAGGGAAAAGGGATTAGATGAACCACACAGTATTTACCATGGTATTTTTCTGTCTCTCCGCATGCGTTTTCCCGGGGAACCTGTGAGACGACAGAAGTCAAGGAGAAGACTGAGAAGGAGAAACCCTTCAACAAACCTGTAAAGACCAGAAGAAAGAAGACTGGGACAGAACAAAAGCCCAGGAACAGAGAACAGAGAAAGAGAGAGACTGTCACGTACTGCGCTGGACTTCTCACCTCTGGATTTCGGATTGGCGAATACACCAAGTCTTCTACAGGTCCTGGATACTCCCAGATAAGGGCGACCCCTTCTAGTAGCCACGGTGCCGCTTGACAGGCTACGCCAAAGCAGACCGTAACCTCCAGAAGGAGTCCCAGAGGGAAAAAAACCCAACACTGGGGAAAAAAAACCTCTAACAGGAACTCCTGAAGGAAAACAAGAAAAAACAGGACTTGACAACAGGAAACAAAAATAGGCAATATCCAGGGTAAAAGGCAGGAAAAAAGGAACAGGCAAAAATATCCCAAGGCAAAAGCAGGAACAAAGAACAGGCAAAAATCTCCCAAGGCAAAAGCAGGAACAAAGAACAGGCAAAAATCTTCCAAGGCAAAAAGCAGGAACAAAGAACAGGAGCGAACAGCACAACCAGAAGGAAGTGTTTGCAACGCAAGGAGGAACAAGACTGACTGACTTATATACTGAGAAAAGGGAAGTGACATCACAGGAAAGGGAAGTAACACCATCTTGGATTGGGAAAAGCCCATAGACCAGTATAGGAAAAAGAAAGTAGTATAACAGAGAAACAGAGCATGCTGGGACAAAAACACGAAGAAGACTAGATGGACACAATATGGATAGAGACAGGCAAAAGGACCAACAAAAAACCCACCACCAACAACAAAAGACGAAAAAAGGCTACAAGTAAGTGTAGCGCGACCGGGAGCGAAATATATGCTTCCCAGAAAGCATAGTCAAAAAAACGCGGGGAACGGCGCTCCGAATATCGGTAGCGCGTTCCACCCGCGAGGACAGAAAGAGACGCCGTGTCAGAGCGCGGCGTTACAGAGACTGTATCCCAAGCCTATTTGAGAATAAAACCCACATAAGTCCACGATAACGGACTCCTGAGTATTCATTATACCCCGAAAGCGTCACAAGTGGTGTCAGAAGTGGGATCCTGAAGAACCACCATGGAGGAAAAGACCACCTTGGCCGACGTGATAGCCCAGCTGGCCGAAGGGCAGCGACACCTCCAACTGGTATGGGAGCAGCAGATGAAAGAAGCAAGAGAGGAACGTGAGGCGTTACAAACGGCTCTGAAGAGCCAGGCGACAATTATGGCCAA
The DNA here is from genome assembly GCF_031143425.1 of Pleurodeles waltl. Taxonomy (NCBI): domain Eukaryota; kingdom Metazoa; phylum Chordata; class Amphibia; order Caudata; family Salamandridae; genus Pleurodeles; species Pleurodeles waltl. Next base: position 822,606,790 of record NC_090443.1, on the reverse strand, counting down.
TAATCAGTTAGTACACGAGACGGCCCTTGGCAAACTCACCGATACAATCGCCCATACAAAAGTACACCCCAATGTGCCAAGTAGTGTGCTACAGCGTTACCAGGAATCTGAGGACCCTGACGCCTTCTTCACAAACTTTGAGAGAGTGGCCAGCACGGCCAATTGGCCCGAAGAGAAATGGGGGCCAGTACATCGCCCTTCTTCTTACAGGCCATCTGCAGACGACATACCAGGCTATCAATCCAGGCGGTGTCTTGCTGTATAAAGAACTCAAAAAAACCATCCTGGAAAGGGTTGGACTCGATGTTGAAAACTATCGCACACGGTTTCGCCAAGTGAAGTGGCAACATCAGGAAAATCCCCGGACACTGTATTACCGAGCCCAACACGCCGCAGGACGATGGTTGCATCCCACAGAGAAATCACAGGAGGACATGTTTGATACCATAGTACTGGAACAGTACCTAGACGCCCTGCCCCCCACCACACGCAACTGGGTCTGGCAGCATCCCAGGCTAACTAATGAAACAGCAGTAGATCTTGCTTGCGCCTATCATAGAGCCCGGACTTCCGGGCTACAACCAGTAGACCACCACTCCTCCCTCCGGTACGAACCAATACCACCAAGAATATTCCCCATAGACCCCCTCTGCTACATGACCCAGAACGGTTCCCGCCGGCCGGAGTTGCGACACCCAGTCATCCCAATATAGGTCCCCAGTGTTATCACTGTTCAGAATGGGGTCACATTGCCAGGAATTGCCCACATAGGAAAAAAACGAGGAACCCATGGAAATTGGCTTGACGAGAGGGAGAGTTCTTTGGTTGGGAGGAGAAAACCCCAAGTATACCCTCTCCGTGGTTGTCAATGGGGTGGAAAGAACCGCATTAATAGACTCAGGATGCAACCAAAGTGTTATACGACAACCTCTGGTGTTACCCGGGCAAGAAGACCCACACACCCAGGTCTTAATCGCTTGTGTGCACGGTGACCAAAGATATTATCCAGTGGCCGACATACAGTTAAATTGGAGGAATAAAATAGAGACCATAAGAGTGGGGGTACTCTTCAGACTAGGCAAAGACATAATCCTCGGAATAGATTATGGAGATTTTCCTGCTCTCCTAGAGGCAGCAGGACGTGAACACGCCTTGAGGTCCTGGTGGGAAGAGGTTCCTATAGGATCGGATACAGACGATCCAAGACCCCCTCGAGCAATCCTAAGCCGAAAACAGAAACGGGAACAGCGGCAGTGGTATGCCCAGAGAACAGACAAGGGAAATAGGCCAGGAGAAGACAATAGTATATATACTATAGCCGGCGAGTTCCGACAGAAACAACACGAGGACCCCTCATTGAAATACGCCTGGGAAAAAGCATTATCTCCCGACCAAAAGGGGGTAGGTCCTACCTTTCTGATCCGTAACAATTTATTATATAGAAAACCCTCCGCAACCGGAGAAAAACCTGAACAGCTGGTGGTCCCTAACAGTCATAGACAACAAGTGTTGAACCTAGCCCACGGAGACAATGGTGAAGGACACCTAGGTAGGGAAAAGACTGAGGAAGCGGTTCTCAGACGGTTTTATTGGCCCGGGGTATTTGGGGAGATCCGTAAACACTGTGCGGACTGTCCCAAATGTCGGCTGTATAATCCCTCCCTGCATAAACCCGTTCCCCTCCAACCACTGCCGATAATTGATTCCCCGTTTTCCAGGGTGGGGATGGATATCATAGGACCCCTCACGCCCTCAGTAAGGGGCCGGTAATATGTGTTAGTATTGGTAGATTATGCTACCCGGTATCCAGAAGCGATACCCATACCTAGCATGCACACAAAAAACATTGCCCAGGCAATGATCGAGTTGTTCTCCAGGGTGGGATTCCCAAATTAGATTCTCACGGACCAGGGGACCCCTTTTATGTCAAAGCTCATGTCTGAGGTGAGTCGCTTACTCGGGGTAAAACAAATCAGAACCTCCGTTTATCACCCCCAAACGGACTGCCTAGTAGAGAGGTACAACAGGACCATTAAGTCTCTCCTTCGGAAAAGCATTTCGGAAGCCGGTAAGGATTGGGAAAATAAATTACCGCTTGTCTTATATGCAATTCGGACCCACGTCCAATCCTCCCTGGGACATAGCCCTTTCGAAATGCTATTCGGAAGACAACCCCGAACCCTGTTAGACATGTTAGTTGAACAATGGGAAACCACAGAGGAAGAAACAAAAGATCTCTTATCCTATACTCGAGAGTTACGAGACAATCTACATACAGTATGGGAGGAAGCTCACGCAGCATTGAGAGAAGCGCAGGAGAAACAGAAGCAGACATATGATGCTAGAAGCGTGGTCTGTACCCTGACTGTAGGCGACAAAGCCCTGGTTCTCCTCCCCAGTAGCGACAATAAGTTGTTAGCCCACTGGCAGGGACCTTATGACGTAATCGCCCAAATGAATCCTACCACTTATAGGTTAGCCATTTCCCAAGGAAATAGACGAGAACAGACATACCATATTAATCTTTTTTTTAAATGGCACGAGCCCTCTGAGGTACAATTGGTCCGGTATATTACACATGATCACGCTGAGGAAATCCCATATCCAGATCTCAGTAACCCCACCCGTCTTGATACTCCCCAACCATGGTTGAATCCCACCTTGCACAAGACCCACCGCCTTCAACTTACCCGTCTAATATCAAAACACCACGCTGTCTTTTCTAAGGTCCCCGGAAGAACTGATTTGGTGCAACACCCCATCCGGCTCAAGGTAGAGAAGGTCTCCAGGCAAAGACCATATTGTATTCCTGAAGGAAAAAAGGCTATCATAGAACAAGAAGTCCAGTCCATGCTGGCAGCTGGTATCAATGAATCCTCCTCCAGTCTTTGGTGCTCCCCGGTGGTTTTGGTTCCCAAACCGGATGGTAGTACCCGGTTTTGTGTGGACTATAGACAAGTTAACGACCTCTCTCATTTTGTTGCCTACCCCATGCCCCGTATTGACGAGCTCATTGAGCGGTTGGGTCAGGCCAAATATCTATCTACTCTGGATCTCATGAAGGGGTACTGGCAGATACCTATGAGACCAGAGGACAATGAGAAAACCGCTTTTTCTACATCTTCGGGGCTCTATCAATTTACGGTGCTTCCTTTTGGTCTTCATGGGGCACCGGCCACTTTTCAGAGACTCATGGATATGATACTACACTCTCATCATCAATATGCTGCTGCATATCTAGATGATATTGTCATCTATAGTGGAACATGGAAGGACCATATGACACATTTAGATAACATACTGCAGGCCTTATACACAGTACATTTGACGGCGAATCCGGAGAAATGTCGCCTAGGACAAACCAGTATCAAACACCTGGGGTACATAGTGGGAGGAGGTCACGTCAGCCCCCAAATTGAGAAAGTAGAAGCCATACAACACATACCCTTCCCAAAGACCAAGAAGGATGTTAGGGCCTTCTTAGGATTGATTGGTTATTATCGCCGGTTTATTCCCCGATTCTCTACTCTAGCCGAACCTCTTACCAATCTGTTACAAAAGACCTATCCCAATTCCCTCTCCAAACCTACGGCCCTTGAGCTTCAAAGCTTTGACGATCTGAAAGCCATACTCACCTCAGGGCCGGTATTATGCTGTCCGAACTTTCTGAAACCATTTAGACTACAGACCGACGCCTCCGATGTGGGTCTGGGGGCAGTTCTTTCACAGGAACAGGACGACGGGACACAACACCCTATTTTATACATCAGTAGAAAACTTCTTCCCAGTGAACAACACTGCCCCACCATTGAGAAAGAGTGCCTGGCAATAAAGTGGGCTATTGAGTCCCTTAAGTACTATCTGTCAGGTAGGGTTTTTACCTTGGTTACGGACCATGCCCCGCTCACCTGGCTTGCGCGGCATAAGGACACAAATTCCTGTGTTTTGAGATGGTTCCTTTCCTTGCAGCCTTTTTCCTTTCAGGTACGGCAACTTCCCGGTAGCAGCATGGCCAATGCCGACTTCCTCTCTCGTTATCCATCATCAGACCGCCCCGACCGGCCGCTCCCTAGGGGGAGTGTATGTGACGGGCTGAATGCGTCTCGCCCGCACAGGAATGGGACTTGTGCTGTCTCTGCCCCTGCTATCCCCAACTCTCCTGACCTCGTTTCCCGTGATTGGCTGAATACCGTTCCTTCGCGGGTCAATGTGAGGACAAATACGGCAGCGCCAGCAATTGGAGGGGCGATCGTGGGAAGTGGAGGAGGAGACCTAGATGACGCCAACCCCCAACAAGGAAGAGAAGAAGACGAGCTGAGGAGGACCGAAGACACTCGAGGACGAGAAGAAGACGAGCAGGCTAACCTGGAGAGGGTGAGAGACCGGTGGCCGCACTCGGGAAAGTGCAGATCCAGAAGGAGCCCCGTCAACGAACTCGGACGCCACAGCAACGAACCCCGGGGAGACGAAACGCTCATTCCCGCCACGCTTCTAGAGAAGCGTGGCTCTACCAGGTGCATGGGGCCGGTGGAGTAAAAGAAGTGGGAGGGGAAGAAGGGGAAAGGAGGAAGGGTGGGGGAAGGGATCGGGCACCTTTTTTTTGCACCTATTATATTTTGTTTTTCACCGTTACACCGTGGCACCTTTCCACAAACCGGTATAAATGCGATAATACACAGGAGCCCAAGACAGTGAGCACTTATCTTGAGGAAGAGCTGATACATAGGATAAAGACAGGAGAACTGGGGTACGGAAACAGAGACAAAGGAGAAGAATAGGAAGAAGAGGCTTCCTAGGCCGTAAAGAACGACAGGAACTGGAGACAGGGACAGATAAAGCCGAGGCAATCGAATAACAGGTGAAGGAAGAAAAGAGAAGGGGAATTAGGTCAGAAGAAGAGAAGGCGGAAAACAGAGAGCAGAAAATGGAAAAGACAGGACGGAAAAGGAAAGACAGGGAAAAGGGCTAGACGAAAGAGACGCACCACACAGTATTTACCATGGTATTTTTCTGTCTCTCCGCATGCGTTTGACCGGGGAACCTGTGAGACGACAGAAGTCAAGGAGAAGACTGAGAAGGAGAAACCCTTCAACAAACCCGTAAAGACAAGAAGGAAGAAGACTGGGACAGAACAAAAGCCCAGGAACAGAGAACAGAGAAAGAGAGAGACTGTATCCCAAGCCTATTTGAGAATAAAACCCACATAAGTCCATGATAACTGACTCCTGAGTATTCACTATACACCGAAAGCGTCACAGAGATATACTATAAAGGGTTGAACACCCCATAGCTCAGTGTCACCTTGACAGCCTATGCCTTATTTTATTGTTCTGGCACACAAAGGATGTTGTTGGGTGCAGAAGATATTTCCCATTTATCCCCTGACTAGTGCTCTAAATGATATGGTGTGAAGTTCACCACCAAAGTACTGGACTTTTTTCTTTTTACAACAGTGTGTTCCTTTAAAATAAATACTTTTCAGCTTTGGTGATTCCAGTCCTCCTCAACAGGCCATGATGATACTAATGGCAGGTGTCAGCTGATTCTGCCAGTGAAGGTATTGGCTTTGTTTCCTGCAGCCTGATGGGGACTGCTGGCTCTTCCTTGTAAATCCATCTAATATGTCATGGCGAGAGGTGTGGGATCGATTTTGGGGTTCCCCCCTTCCTGCATGTTGCCCTTGAAGGTGTTGGATACCCACTAGGTTTAGCAGTAGTTAGCTATCTCTCCCCTCCATACATGCCCCCCTGTACTGCTCACCAGATCTTCCCTCCCAATGCCCTATATATGCATCATTTCACTTGTATCAAGGTCTTCTTATGAACCCTTCTCAGTTGTATGTTTGAAAATATAAAAAACAAATCTTTTCTCCAACTGGAATTCACAGTGATGTCAAGTGCAGCACATGGCTTGGAATCATCCAAAGGAGAGAAATGTTGTTGCAACCCAAACCAGTATCAGCATGTCAAGGTGTGACTTGTACGGGAAGCACCACTTGGGCATTAACTATGGGCTGGAATTATGGAGGACACACTCCTCATAAAAAGACTTTAGTTCCATACTCGCCTCCAGAATCCTGTGCTTTGGGTGAGGGCGGAAAATAATATACCCATTTCACTTCCAAATGGTTGTCATGGTGTTGAGGGCAGCCAAAAGGAAAATGCATTTCGTTTGCACCAGAGATCTCGGGCAAGCACTTAACTTGATCAGGCAACTATACTCTGTTAACTGTCCCTAAGACTGAAAGCAAGCTGTTCCTCCAGCATTTACAGTGTTAACCTTTTCACTCTAGGAGTTCTGCATACTACTGCTTAGAAAGGCAAATGCAGAGGCAGAATTCTTGTCTTGGCTCTTGCCCTTTTCAATTATATAGATTATAGCCCTGCTGCCAACAAAAAAACTCTGTTGCTGCTGAAGGACCCAAGAGGCAAACTGTCCTTAGTATAGATTATCTACTTATTCAATCTGAGGTTTAGTTCAGTATGAGAATCTTGCAGTGAAGAGTTTGGAGATGCAGAGACTGAGATCTGCTAACTATTGTTCAGCAAACCTGTCCTTGCCGGAAACCTGGCCTGATACACTATGTTTTATCTTCTATGTTTGCTCCCATATGCATAATAAAGATTTTTGAACTGAATTAGTTAGAGATCAGCTGAGGTAGGCACTTCTTTCACAGAAATCCTCGCACCATTATGTCTCAGCTTAGTTCACCAAGGCCTTAATACTCATTTAGGTTCTTCTATCTATCTGGTACATTAATCTTTTGTGTCTTCTACATCTTTGAGACCTTCCTAGAACCAGTGTATTGTTTGTAAACCTCACTTTCAAAGTAGTAAACTATTCCACTGGTCCTATATTCTCTAAGATGCCCTGGTGTGTGATGTTATTTCAGGCATCTACAGAGCTGATTTGGATGCAAGTCTACTTTTTAAGTGGGCTTTCCAAATGACTGCAGTATGCAACACCATCAAGTTTTGTATTCCCTATCAGGTCCCATTTATCAAAGCTTTCCAGTATTTCTTACCACCATAATTAAAAGGAAATAGAAAATGTATATACATAGGAGGTCAAATTTGTGGCATCAGGCAAACAGATCGGTGAGTAGGCTGATAGAGAGTCAGGAGGGATTCCAGAATTTAAGTGATAATGATTATCAGTAAAGTTAACTGTACACATGTGTAGGGTGTTATAGAAAATATATTGTTATGTTATGTAGATTTGTAAAGTGCACCCAGGAGGGTACCGTGGAGCTGAGCAGGATTGAGTCAAGGCACACCTAGGGCCTAGTTGGGCTACTCAAAAAGCCAGGTCTTCAGCTTCTTGCAGAATTCAAGAAGTGAGTAAGAAGCTCCTGGAGGTAGAGGTAGGTCGTTTCATGTTTTAGGAGCAATGTAGGAGAAGACTTGACTGACAGAACTGGTTTCCCGTATGTGTGGTACTTGTGCAAGAAGGGATCTGGATGAGTGGAGGCGTGTAGAAGGTTTGTGAAAGCAGATGCAGTTGTTGAGGTATGTTGGACCAGTGGTATGTAGTGCCTTGAAAGTGTGGGTGATGAGTTTGAATTGTGCTAGTTTGTGAATGAGGAGTCAGTGGAGCTCCTTCAGTTGTGGTGTGATGTGACTGCGGTGTGGGAGTTTGAGAGAGATTCTGGCTGCAGAGTTCTGAATGGTCTGCAGCCTTCTGGTGAGCTTTTTGTTGTTTCCAGGATAGCAGGTGTTCCCATAGTCCAGCTTGCTTGTGACCAGAGCATGCATGACAGTATTACAGGTGCTGATTGGGAGCCATTTGAAAATTTTCCTCAGCATCTCCACAGTATGGAACTATGAGGTGTAGACGGCGTGACTTGGGTGGTCATGTCATGTTTGTTGTTAGTGTTGATTCTGAGGTTCTTGGTATGGGTAGTGGGGGTGGATGTCTGTCCTACCTCTGTTGACCCCCCAGGTGGAGTCCCACAGTGATGTGCTCTTCTTGAAGATCACTATTTTGGTGTTGTCAGTGTTCAGCTTAGACAGTTGGTCTTAGCCAGTGTTGATTTCAGTCTTGAAGGCATTGAACTTGATCCGGGTACTGGGTGTTTTGTCTGTGAGGGAGAGAATGAGTTACATGTTATCGGCGTAGGAAAGGACGTTGGTATCGTGAGAGTGGTTGATGCTGGCTAGAAGGACCATTTATGCTTTGAAAATTGTCGTGCTCATAGAGGATCCTTTCGAAACTATGCAGATGAGGTTGCAGATGTCTGAAGTATACGGTGCCAGGCTGATGCCAGGCTGATTGACTGGGCCCTTCCAGTCAAGAAGGAGTAAATACATCGGAGTGTGTGTCCTTGGATTCGAGCGAGGAGGTCCAGGAGGATGAGGGCCGTCGTGTCTCCCTTATCCCTGTTGTACTCAGATGATAAGGAAAACCTTTTTTAAGCTTTAGTTCCTTATTTTAGTCGATTCAAACGTTGAGCTAAAGGACCTCTCACTCTGCAGAAACTCACCACAGATATGCACAATGACCACTCGGTAGGGGAGCTGCATCTATAAAACATATAGCGGGGAACACTATAGACCGGGAGAGCACTTGGTATATCGGGGTGCATAAGGTGAGGACATGATATGGAGGGCTGGGCTCAAGTGAGGCAAGGGTCCAACCCAGGGCCTGCCAGGTGAACTACTGAGCAGCCTAAATAAAGTAAGTAGGGATGTAGGGCATGATCTTTGGCATGCTCTATAAAACACTTCCAGTGTTATCACCTTATTAAATGCTGTCACCATCCCAAAAGTGATTACTTGGTGAGTTTACCAAACCTTCCAGCCACCTTTTAGTATCTTATTCAAGCATCTGAATACCAACAATGTAGCTAAATACCACCTATTATATGGTAGGTAGTTCACTAGCCTTTTCCATAGTATACATTTGTAAGAAAGTGGATTATAGTTGTGGTGGATGGTAGTCACTATTCTTGTTAGGTCCAAGGATGATTTCAGTCATTCAAACCTGAGCTAAACCCCTGTTAGCTGGGGCTCATAGCAGACAGGTTTAACTTGAGGAAACGTATAAAGCATTAAAAGTACCAGAAACGTGTAAAAATTCAAAACCACAACACAATACAAATTTCTCTCCAATTTATAAAAATAGAGAATATTGTATTGCGCAAAATGACACTGAACAAACAAAAATCCAAAAGCTGAAACCAGAGGTATGAATTGATAAAGTTTTAAATAAAGATAGCTCCAAAAAACACATAGCACCTACAGTGGGTATCTGGTTGGTTAGACTGGGTCAGAGACAAAAGTTAAGGCAAAACGCGATGGATCGTGGTAGTTTACCTTCTGACTTAGAAACTATTATGGAGAAAAAGTTGTCATCAGCAAGTTGTCAGCGGCACAAGATGCTAGCTGGATCTAAAGTGGGGCTCAGTGGCAGTGGGTTGCTGAGTCTGGGGTCCCGTTGCTGCTGTTGACTAAGGCAGTAAACTCTGACTGGGCAAAGTCCGAAGTCCATTCTGAGGTAGTCCTCAACGTGTTTGGATGGTTCTCGGCATTCGTCCCGGTGAAGCCCTCCATGTTCGGACTTTAAACCTTTTGTGGAAGTCAGATCTCCTTCAGCGGAGCAAGCTGGCAAGTTGAGGATGACCAGCAAATCGATGGCTGCAGTTTCGACTGTAACCTTGGCGTTCGTCATTCGTCCACGCAGAAAGGTGGTAGAAAGTTTCTAAGTCCCACTGTTAGCACTTTGGAGACAGGGGTAGTACATTCTAACACCAGCCAAGAGTCCAGGGGGCTAGGACTCACTTGTACAGAAGCCACCAGCAGGGATTAGTTAAACATGATCAGCTGGACTCTTTCAGGAAAGTGGGCTTTTTAAAGATTTTGTGTTCCTATAGTTTAGCAGGCAGTCAGCCAACTGACCCTTGGTGTTCACTTCTTTGTCCTGAGTTCAAGTGGGAGCATGTATAGTCCTTAAGGTACTCCTCACATAGCTTAGCAGCAGGTGCAGTCCTTCTTCTTCCTTCTAGCTGTCCAGTAGTGGACATAGCCCAGATGGTCATCCCGTCTGAGTAACAAAATATCTCCCCACACCCAAGGCCTTTGTCTCAGCTCTGGGAGCAAGTTCACCTCATCAAGGAGCTAAAGGTGACTTTTAAAAATACTTTTTGTAAAATATTTGTTACAAATCCAACTTTACCTGTGAATTGGATTTGTAATATTATCTTAAAAAGTCCAGTCATTAAGTATCTTAGTGCTTCCCTATGGAACAGCTAAACCTGCTCCAGAGAAAAAAGCCTTTAGCGCATTGTCACTGTAAGGACATGTGTAACAATAAACCTTTACAGGTCCTTTTTTTAAATGTCATTCACCCTGCCTTATGGCCATGTAATGCCTAATTGGGGTAACATTAATATTTAAACTGAGGGTTTAGGCCTGTCAAAAGGAGATATTTTGACAGGTCAAATTTGTAGTTTGAACCTGCACAGCCCCATTACTGGTGACAGGCCTGCAGTCATGTTTTTCTTTGTCACTTTACTGGTGGCACAATATGCTCTGCAGTCCAGTAGTGACGTTTAACTTACATGCCCTGGGTACACTTGCCGCCATATCCTAGGGACATATAGGTAATTTAAATGCTCCAATTAGGAGTGTAGCAGATTTTGCCATGTTTAGGGTTTAGAGCATATGCACTGGGGCCTGGTTAGCAGAGTCCCAGTGGACAGACTGAACAAAAGCAGGAGCAGCAGCTAAAAAAGAAATTGGGGAGATTGTGCAAAAAGAAACATTTTCCTACACAATTCTAAACTGTTCAAAGGTTCTAATCTCAATTCAAACAGTCAATCATGTATCCCCACCAAGTAACCAACTAAATAGTATACTTGGCTGTATTGAATTGTCAGGCCAGTGTTGTAAGTTGAATGCTAGAACCTTTTCATGTGTATTCTTGGACCAGCCCTTACTCACAGGTAGCTGCATAAAAGCCTCTGGGGGTCATTTTGACCTCGGCGGTCTTTTTGAAAGACCGCTGAGGGACCGCCGTGCGGAAGACTGCCAGTGTTGGTGGTTTGCCGCTCAGCCTATTATGATCGTTGGTAGCTCTCCGTCCTTTTACGGACGGAGAGCCGCCAACAGCCATACTGGCGGGAGGCGGGGAAGTGGAGGTTGCTCCACCTCCACCGCCACGTCAACAGAACACCGCCCAGCGAATCACGTCCTGTGATTCGCCGTGGCGGTGTTCTGTTGGCGGTGTGGTGTCGGCGGAGCTGCCCCCATGGCTCCCGTCCCCTCCCGGAGGATCATCGGACCAGGTAAGTCGATCGTCCGTGAGGGGAGGGGGGTGTTGTGTGGGTGCATGGGGGTGTGCGTGTGTGTATGTAGAGGGGGTGTGTGAGTGCGTGTATGCCTGCGGGGGTGTTGTGTGTATGGGAATGAGTGCGTGTATGTCTGTGGGTACGTCTGTATGGATGTGTGCGTGTATGTTTGAATGTGGGTGTGCGTGTATGACTGTGTGTGTGGATGTAGGCATGTATGTCGCCGTGTGTGCGTGTAAGTATGTAGGTGGTGCCTGCGTGCGTGTCGTGTGGGTATGGGTGAAGTGATGTTGGGGGTCGGGTGGGGAGGGGGGCCCTGCCACCTTTGGCGGGTGGCAGGGGTGGGTAGGGGAGGGAGTCGCGTGGGGGGTGGGGGAGACCCCTATCAGTGCCAGGGAAGGAATTCCCTGGCACTGATAGTGCTTACCGCCATAGATTACATGGCGGTTCAAACGCTGGAAATCCACGGCGGTAAGCCGGGTCCAAATACCGCCGGAGGTATAGTGACGGCCGCCGGGCTGGAGACCCAGGTCTCCAGCCCGGCGGTCGTCTCCGACCTGGCGGGCGGAACGGAGAACCGGCGGATGACCATGGCGGTAACCGCCATGGTCATAATTCCACAAAGTAAGACCGCCAGCCTGTTGGTGGTCTTACTGCCGGTTCTCCGCCTTCCGCCAGGGTCATAATGACCCCCTCTGTCTTTCTGAATTATTCCATAGATACCTTATGTAGGATGTTCTGCAACACCTGTGGGTAAATGAATTATTTTAGGTTTACTCAACTCTTTATTAAATTGAAAGCATTTTCTACAAGTTTATATATTTAGTTTATATATTGTGTAGTACATGTATACACAGATATAAGTTTAAATGCCAACAGTTACTCTCTTCCCTAGTTACATAGGTCATGAGGTACTTAAAAATAAGTAAGCATCATTTTAAAGGGTATTCGCTAATTAAGTGCTGCTTCCCCACCATGAACAGGATAGATTTGTGTCTTGCTACAGTTTATACTCAATCTTGGCTAGTTGCCAGACACGTTAAGTATGTCCATGATACTCAGGCCTGGCCATTGTGGATGCTGTATATAGAACAATATATCATCTGAGTACATAGAAAGATGACTTTCTCATCAGGGGTTCATCGGAACCACTTCACCAAGGCATCACACCTAATTCAGTTCACCAGAAGCTCAACTGCAAGGGCAGATTGTAATGGGGAGCAAGAAGCAACTTTATCCCATGCCACTGTTGAGAACATCCATTCACTCTGTCCTATGCTGTTAAGTGCACCCATAGCACTTTTAAGATTATAATAAACTTGGAGACAATATTCACCTTTTCAGGAGCCTGAAGTGCTATCCTTTTTCTTAGACATGAAATCCCTTTTTGATATCCCATATCTCTAAAGCTGGGAGTCCTGCTATGTCAACAGACCTACCAACACAGATGTAGGAATTTAAAAGTTTGCAATGTGGACCTGTGTGGCATAAAGCCACTTGGGTTTAGGGTACCACTGGCTCCACCACTTCCAGGTAGGGCCTTAGTGAGGTTTCAAGATTTATCAGAGAAATTAGCAGTAGCAGGAACACATCATAAGTGTTTCTGTGCTTTGAGTATCAACTTCAATACAGCTTCTTAGAGGTGTTTGAACATGGTCCATTTCAGCCTATACTGCCAATGCCCATGTAACTTCTGTAATAATCTGCAGACACGTCCTTTATGTAAGCATCCTCTTCTATATACTTACTGCTTGTCTTCCAGTTTCTAAGGAAGGCCCCTAAGAACCCTGATGATAAAGCATGACATCTGAGTAATTGTGTTAATGCATGCCTTCTATGATTTTACTTATTCTTTGTATACTTGACACAGCAGTATATCTGGAACAGTTTACGTAACATGCTTAATCACAGCTGTAGCCTTGATTTTGTGATGTAGTCCATTGTATTCCAATGCATTAGTCAGGACTAGCCTACGTGAAATCCCCTTTCTGCCACACATCTTCCATATGTTTTCCTTACATTTCTTTGACACCCATGTGCCCGCCCTCTTACTCGTGAACCATCGTTTCCACTTGACCATAAACGTCATCTTAGTCCCCATGCTAACTCTCCCATATTTCTTCCCCAGGAGCATGTGTTGACCAGACATAAACATACCCAGCCTGAGTTGCCCTGATTTACCATTGGCCAACTCCCTGGTGTCTGATTCTAGTAATCCCAGAACGAGTGCTAAATCCTTTATCAGTTTATCCTTTGGCTTTCCATTTCCTCTTTGAAGCCCTTATCGAAGTCTAGCTCAGCTAAGCTTTAAATACCACCCAAGCGATCACGGTTGAGTGGAACTTTTCGGTGATAATAAAATACTCTCGGACCATGAAGGCAATTTGCTTGTTAAGTCTGCATTCATTAGAGTGAACCTGTCCATTCTTCTAGGATAAATGAACCTACACTGTGAATTCTGACAGTACTACCAGAAGGTCACATAGCTTTCCTTTTCTTATTGTAAATATTTGGAAATAATCTATCCTTACACGATTATGGTGGTGGTTACTAAGGTCTGTAAATGTAAATCTTGCCAGGATGTTGAATTGTCAACGCATCTTGTTAACTGAACTGATCGCTGGAAAAAAAAAAACGTTAGTATAATGTTATATTACAGTGAAATTTTCAGTAACAAGGTAATGTTTTAAATTCGTAAAACCACGTAAATTTACCAGTTAATGTTATCTCAAATAATTATAACTCATGTCCCAAGGTAGCTATTACTTGCGCTTGCCATGCAAAGTTTTATCATTAATAATTTCATTACAGATGTTGCAGTGATATTATCAATGATATCATAGAAGGTGTCAGGAGTGATGTAATATGTGGGGTATTTGGCAGTGCATGACAAGGGCACGAGTTATAGTTACCTTAGGACAAGAGTTATGGTTGCTTCAGTTAACTATAGCCGGTGAAGTTCTGTGGTTTTTAGAGTTTAAAATGTTACGTTGTTACTGAACATTTCATCTAACTATAACATTTCTTTAACATTTGTTTTTTTCAGTGCATTTCTAGGTTTTCTTTAACATATGTAATATTTTAATACCATAGGTAAGTCCAACCCCCTGCTGTGCACCGTCTTTGGCCTTGCACGGCTGGGGGTTGGGTGCAGGGTGTGGCCTGTGTCCAGGCACCTTGGCCAACCCCCTGCATGTAGCCAATTGCGCACGGCCTTTGGTTGTATGCGCTGTGGGGTTGGCCACAGTGCCTGGCCATATATTTTAAGGGGAGAGGGGCAGGCATCCCCCATCCCTCCACGGCCCTAATCAGTTATAGGTGGGTGCCCGATGCCCTCCAGGGGCCTCCATCAGGCACAGCGTTATTTATTTATTTTATTTAATGCGTTTTTATATAGCGCAGACTTTACCCGAAGGTGTCAGAGCGCTTCACAATAGGCAAAGTAAAGATACAAGAGGAGAGGAATTACAAGTGAGCCTGTTACAAAAGCAAACGTTACATTACATGAGGCAATACGAAAGGAAAAAGTGACGTGTGCAGGTTACAAGAGCAAATAAAGTACAAATAGCAATTGCAATAAATGGTAGACACTCAAAACACTAAAACAATAGTTACGTTACATGAGGCAGTGGTGGCCGTTGTGCAAGTATCAAAAGCAAACAAGATATAAGAGGTAGGAAATGATATGTTGTAGAAGGAAAGGTGCCGTGTGCATGATACAAAAGAGTACAAAATACAGGTAGAGGTATAAATCTGCACTAAATGGCAGCCACTCAAAACACAAAAACACCCTGGGAAGGCACTTCTATAGGCGTGGAGAACAGAATTTCCTATAATGGAAGGACTTCCTTCAGAAAACAGAGGGCTAGAATTAAATTTGGAAGTGTCTTTGAAGGAGGAGAGCTTTGAGGTCAGTTTTGAAGGCCTGGGAAGAGGTGGTGGTCCGAAGCTGAGGCGGAAGTGAGTTCCAGATTCTCACCGCGTTGCCTGAAAAGGATTGGGTCATCGATCTTTCCTTCTTGAAAATGGGAGGTTCAAGCAATAACTTTTCTGCATTACGTGATGGTCTGGAGCCCCCAGAGAGTTTCAGTTTATTCACCAGGTAGCGAGGGGAGGAGGAGTGCAAGGCTTTGTGGGTGATACATGCAGTTTTGTAGATAGATCTTGCCTCTATGGGAAGCCAACGGAGGGTGGATAAAATGGGTGTAATGTGGTCGCTTCTTTTGGCCCCATATATTAAACGAGCTGCTGAATGGAGAATAGACTTCAGGGGGGAAAGGTGGGATTTGGGAAGGCCAGTAAGAAGAGAGTTGCAGTAGTCCAATCTGGAGAGAACCAGGGATTGGACCAGGGTTTTAAGGTCGTGCTCCGGGAAGAAGCGACTAATTCCCCAAAGAAGGCGCAGTTGGTGTCGAGCAGACTTTGCAATGGAGTCGATGTGGGAGAGTAGATTGAGTTTTTTGTCGAGTATGACACCAAGGGATTTTGCGCTCTCGACTATAATGGGCTTATTGTTCATTAGATTGATCTGATCCATCCATGATTGCACTGGGGGATGAGTAAGTGAGGAGGAGAGGAGGAGGAATTCTGTTTTGGAGGGATTCAGGATCAGTTGATGAGTTAACATCCAGTTTTGAATGGAGTCGAGAGTAGAGCTAAGGAAGGAGAGATCGTGATTGGAGGCCACCTTAAGGTAAATCTGAGTGTCATCCGCATATAGATGATAGTGGATCCCGGATTTACTCAGGAGATTTCCCAACGGTTCTAAATAGAAATTGAACAGTGTGGGTGCAAGTATGGAGCCTTGAGGAACACCTTGACTGACCGCTAAAGGAGCTGAAAGACTGTTCGCTATTTTGATCATTTGGGATCTATCAGAGAGGAAGGAGGCAAACCATTTGAGCACAGTGCCCTCCATGCCCATTCTATGTTGAAGAGTGTTAAGGAGAGTGTTGTGATTGACAGTGTCAAAGGCTGCAGAAAGGTCAAGAAGAATTAGAAGACAAGACTCCCCTGAATCGAGTATCCGCAGCGCGTCATCAATCACTAGCAGCAGGGCTGTTTCAGTGCTGCAGTTTTGAATGAAGCCGGACTGGAAATTGTCAAGAAGATCATTTTCTTTGATATGGCAAGAGAGTTGTTTCGCTACACATTTTTCTGTGATTTTCGCAAGAAAGGGTAGGTTAGTGATGGGACGGTAGTTGTTGAGGTCGTTCGCATCAGCGGTGGTTTTTTTAAGCAGAGGGGTGACCTGCCCAGTTTTGAAGGAAACAGGAAGGGAGCCTTGACTGAGGGAGAGGTTGACCAAAGTGGTCCAATAGGAAAGAGAGTTAGTATAGAAGTCAATGGCAATGGCACTAGGGATGGGGTCAAGAGAATGGTTAGAGGGCTTTGTATCGAGGATGCATTTGAGGAGAGCATCGTCAGAGATGGGGTCAAAGTTTTGCCAAATGGTTAAGGATTTGCGCTCCTCTGTAGGGGTAGGATGAATGACCTGATCTACAAGTGATTTTACCTTTTCGTCAGAGAATACAGCGAATTTCGCTGCTTTCTTTGTGGAATCTTCCAATTTGGAGGTTGGGGGAGAGCTGTTTGGGTTCTTGATGAGGTCGAATAGTTTTTTGGGTCTATTTTTGGCTGAGTCAAGGAGGGATTTGAAGTGTGACGCTTTTCCAAGGAAGATGAGCTTGTGGTACTTGGATCTTGCTGAACGAAGCGTGGCCAAATTTTCAGTGGAGGGCGCTTGTCTCCATTGTTTCTCAAGGGCTCTTAGGAACTTCCTTTCTTCATAGAGGGATTTGTTGAACCAAGGTGCTGAGGGAGTGGGCCTTTTCTTTTTGCTTTGGAGAGGAGCAACATTATTGATTTCGACTGCAAGGATTGTGAGGCATTGGGAGGTGAGTTCGTTAACATCTAGGTCCGGGTCTAGCCTTGGAAGTGATAGCAAAGCCGAATCACAGAGGGTACTGAGGTCAATATTTTTAGTGTCACAGAACCAGGAAGTAGCCCTCTTAGGCTGGCCAAGAGTTATAGAGTGTGATAGGTGAAGAGAGAATGGGATGAGGAGGTGGTCCGACCAGTCTACATGAATAGGGGTAGCGAAAGTCAGCATCCTGCTTTAGAAATAACAAGGTCCAGGATTGAGCCTTTAGAGTGTGTTGTTTCTGTGCAGTGCATGTCCCCCAGCTTCCAACTTTTTGATGCTGCCCCTTCTCCTGTCCCTCAGCTGCCCCGGGCCCGGCCTGCCCGCTCCGCCTCGGCCGCTCGGACACAAACAGACCCTAAGGCCCCCACAGGCTCCCCACATGGTGTAGAATTGTGCATTGCTCACCTCTTTATTTTTCAATCTTGCAACCATACAGTTTTGTCATTTGTGGGTTGTGGGTAAGCCCCTTGCTTATAATTGGATGGCATCTTTCTTGTTTATCTAAGTTATGTCCTGCGTATTCAATGTATTTTCTCCCTATTTTTGTATTTATCCCTCCCAAAGAGCATTGCTGCTTTACATTGCTTCTGATAGGATTTGTTGTATTCTTCCACTGCGGACCTGATAGAATACTTTTTATTTGTCTTTCAGCATGTATTCCTTGTTCTCTCCCCACCCGTCTCAACCCCCTCACATCCCTAACTCATGTTCTTTCTCCTTTCACTACTCTCTCGTATATTGCTTGCTTGTCTACTTTCACATTTTTAATGTATTATTTTATCACTGCATTTCTTTAGTGGGCCACCGCACCCTCATTTGTGCCATCAATCTGCATTCATCCCTTCTGCACACTTCTTGCTCTCCGCTTCCCCGTTCCATTCTGCTCCCCATTTTTTAGTTTCTTAAGTTTTATATTACTTATTTACGATGTATAAGTAGCTAAGTTCTTCTAAGCCACCCTCTTTTAAAAAATGTTGTCAACCCCCACACACTTATTATTAAAATGTTCTAATGTAGGTGTTGGCCTTGTTGGAACTGTAAATTAAATATGTCGAAATAGGCACCATTACGCTGCAATGCAGGCACACATACAGTGGCCATCATGGAATGTTTTTTCCAAGTGAGCTCATGGAGGCGCTGTGATGCATTGGCGAGCTTTTACACCACGTTTTTAATATACTGTTCCAATGTAACTTACAGCTTTATAGAATGATAAAGTAAATATAAGAATAACGTGTGTGGCAGTGCCAATGCCAGTACCAACGCAAATTAGCACTGGCAAAGCCACTAGGTCTAAACCCGTCCTTTAAAGGCGAGACTTGTTGGATTTGCAAATGCTTTTTTTCTCACTGTCTCCCTGTGTGGTGCCTGATTTGTAGAGTAAAATGCTTCTCCTACCCAATCATACTTTTAAGTACAAATGTGGAACTGTTGTTCTCTAGCATTGGATATTGCATTGATTCACATGCTTGAATCTTCCTCCTTCGTAAAGCTGGTAATCGTACAGTAATTTTTAATAGCCTTAATGAAGGCATGTGAGGCCTGTCACTCTAGTAACCAAACAACCTCTTAGAGAAAGATCTAAAGTTCAGCCCAGCACCCAGAACACTCCCTCTGCAACGGCCCTGGGGCCACATACCTCAGATGTTCTACCATGTTGTCCCATCAGAGCTCTGCTGCATCTTTTAGATATTGATTTTCTGATCTGTCATTGGATTTCTGTCTCTTCTCTTAGTCCCCTCTTCAGACTGATTTCTGAAGATTTTGACATCAGCAAGATAGTTAGATTCTCATCTTCAACTTGGAGGAATCTGCAAGGAAAACCCACTTCAGGGCCTGCATCTCCTGTGGAAAAAAGTTGCTGTATGCTGAAGATCCTCACAAGGAGTGTATCTACTTCCTATCTCATCATCCCAAGGCCAAGAGCGCACTGTTTGCAAGAATCACTGGCTGGAATGCAGTCCAAGTGTATTATTGGTCTGGAAATGGCTGAGTTGTGAGTTGGTAATTGATATAGACTTTGGATGTGGTAACATAAGGTCATATGAGTGAATCCATAGTTAGAGGGAATGCGTCAGTAATAGTTGAGAAAAGTCTAAGGTGAGAGACCAGTCTGAGTAGTTTGCTGTGCGAGCATGTGGGAAATGTGTGAGTACTGGTCAACGTGGATTGTAGAGTGTATTTCTGTGTAGTCAGGCATGTGTTCAGTGTTTGGGTAATCTGTTACTCTCCATCCCCTGCTGACCCTGGTCCTTCGCTGTATTTCCCCTTCTTACTTGTTTAAATATTTTCTCAGTTCTGTGCCCCATTTCTTGTCACAGTTTGTGTCTTGAAAGTTCTCCTGCTTCTTAGGTTGCCAGTCTCGTTTTCCTTCCCTGCAAATATACAATCTACACAGAAATTAGACTACTGTTTGAATCTAAATGTCAAAGCTGTATGCAACATAAAAACTGAAATTAAAGATCATATTGCCACAGACCAGAAGCAACCTAGCGAACAAAAGCCACAAGACTGAAGAGGTTGGGAATAAGATTAGAACTTTAGTAGAAATGTTTTGGAAGACTGAGCACAGACTATTTTTAGGTTGAGTCACAGAAGAAACTGATCTAGTATTGATAGTATGATAACACTTGAATATGCCCTTGGAGACCATCTTCTTATCAACCATCTTTAAGAAGTTCATTTAAACCTACAACACCTACATATACTTAGAATGATATAAAAGCCACATAAGAGACAAAGAGTCCTCCAAACGTAACAACGACCTGAAGCCAAGCATTGAACAACGTGGCACACTAACAGAATTAAACAAGCAGCAGTGTCCTTTGACACACTCTGTTAGGTTTTTCTATGCTTGGCATGAATGTCAGGGAATCTATAACCCTTTCTGTCTCTTCATTCAAACTCCCCACTGTCCACCTGAGACAACAGGAAGGCAACAGGAAAGCAAGGGAGAAAGGGTAGTGGGAAAACTACTCCGACCAGAAGGTCACCTGCTATGCTGCATGCTGGCTATCTTCACCCCTCTATATTCTGAAATTCCGTGTAGATCTGGGGGCTCACTCTCAGAGTTGCTTTTAAATAAGGAAATGTACATATGGGACTACATTTACTTCTCTTCACAATATCGAGAATCTATATAGCTTGGTCTACCTATGTATATTGCTGGATGTAATTAAATTCCTGGGCATATCCTCCCAATAAAGGCTTTTCACGATTATATATTACATTTGCTGACAATATTCTCCAAGAGGAAAAGATTAAGACTTGGTATATTATACAGTACTTGTAAGTATATATAATTGCATAGTTCTATTGTATTCATACAATGAAAGGATACATACCCAAAAGATATAGTGCATCAGATTTTGACCCCACTCTTGAATGAAAATGATAACTTCTCAATTTTGATGCAGCTTTGGAAAGCTACTCATGAAGTCTTAAGAAGTACTGTACGTATTTCAGTGTTCCACTTTCCACTGCTGTAGATGCAAATTGACTTACATATTGCTAAGCTCAAGTCATTTCTTCAAGTACTGAAGTATAGTCATATTTCCTCACATGAATAAAATTCAGAGTACATACCAAATTCCAGGAGCACTTAAGAACATAAAGTGCCAAAGTCAAAACAACCCTAACAGGAGATGATCTGCCAACTTCCAGAAGCTGAGCTATAAACTAAAGAGCACATGTATGAAGGAATTGGTTTGCGACTTCCTAATTGCGACTTTTTGCGACTTGCAACTAGGAAGTCACAAACTGCGATGTACTAATGTGTTTCAGGTGCATTTAGCGATTACCAGTTGATCACAAATGGACCTGGCTCCTCATTATTCACGAGGCAGGTTGCAATTTGCGACCCTTTGGGAATGGCCTGTAATCACAGGGATAGTGGCCGGCTGGGGTCGGCAGATCACTATGTCTGTGATTGCTTTTTAAATAAAGCATTTTTTTAAAAAATGCTACCCGTTTTCCTTGAAGGAAAATGGGACACATTTCAAATCCCAAAATGAAAAGTTTTCTTTTATTTTTTAAAGAGTCGATAGTGTTCCTTGGGACCACTGCCTAGTCTTAAAAAATGTTTGTGCCCACGTACACTAAGAAGAAGGGGTTCCCTGGGGGCCCTTGCCGGTTTGCGAATGGATTACCACGTCCTTTACGGAGTTGGTAAATTGTGAATGTTTGCCGACCGCATTCTGGTTGCAAAACATTCCCACATACCCCTGTGACTCACTTTTAGTTAGGGACGCCCTTAACATGCCCCTTCCCAATACCGACTCATAGGCCTTTTTTGCGATTCAGTAATACATTACAGAATTACAAAATAGGATTAGCACATGTCAAAAGCTTATTTAGCAGTCGCAAATGGCCCGATTCTCTGTTTGCGACCGCTAAAACCTTTTGTACATTTGCTCCTTCGGGTGGAATTAAGACTACAATCCTCTTCCAGGGCAACCATGTGGAGACATTGGGTAGCACTGATGGATAATGTGGACTGAGGTTGTATAGTCCACAGGTCAAAATGGGCTGCATATGCGATTCTCACAGACTTTTTATGACAGCACAAATACATTATCACTAACTGGTCAATGCAAATTCTGGAATCGTGAAGGCTGCCAAATTCTAATGTCTGAGAACCATACCAAGGCTTGCAAGCACTATACACGCGTTTAGGCCGATGAACCTTTTGGATCGCATGGAGTATCCTAGCTATTTAATAATCGATGAACATCAATTATCAATGTAATCAATCAATAACCACTAAGAGAATCATTAAGCATGAGACAATATATCATCATTTCGGGAATAACCACAACTCAATTATGCGTTGTATCAGTTTTATTTCCCTATTAGTTACAATACTAAGTCATAAGTTTAATTCAAACTTTATTCAATCAGCTCAGAATTAGTTCATTAATGACCACCAATAACATAATCTAATCAGAACTTGAGAAAACATATATTCTAATGCTTCAGTATAAGCAATCAGAGATGAATATAACAGCATTAATAGCAGAGTTCAGCAATCAGTTCGTCAATCACTTGTCACTGTCAACGTCACCCAAAGAATCCTACCTAACCCAGATTAGCATTTAGCATGTGGGACTTCATGCAAAAACAAATAAGAAACGTGAATTTGGAAAACATCTAGCTAAGAGAAAAACTATTAACAGCGCACTTGGTACCTAGAAGAAAAAGCACAAAGTTAATCAGTCATATTGTCATAGCTACCTATCCACGGAATGGATCAGCAACAAAGTCCGTCTTAGTCTTTCTTCATGTCATCAATTGATCAGCAACGCATCAGGCTCTCAGCGCATGAGCCCAATAACAGAATCTCGAATCGCATCTTCTGACATCAGCATTTCACCCCTCACACCTCATCATTGCATCTCGCATCTCATCTTCTGAAGTTTTTGCCCCTTGTCATGACTTTTTATTAAGGGTTTCCAGTCCATCCCCCTAATTCCTAATTGGTCAGCCAATCACCAGTTATTACCCTAGCTAATAATATTATTTTTACAAATCTATGAATTCTAATATTTTGGCATTTTCAGTTCATTGATCGGTTCACTGTACGATGTCCTCATCATCCGGCTCATCAGGTATCGAAAATGTTGCATCTTCTTCTCTAGTCAGTGCTTCCATTGTTCAAGTCTTGGGAAAGTGCATTGAGTCTTCCTTACACCAAATTGTAACAATTTTAGTTCCATCCTCTCCTGTCCATCGGTACATTGCAGAAAACTCTAGCAAATCAGATCTTTTTAACACAAGTGGTCAAGGTTAGTTTAACACGGTCGCTTCCTCCAGCAGTCCCTAATAATTCAGCTTCTGCATGAGGCCTGGCAACTAGGCCACAACTTTGGCTAAGTTAACTCTACAATGTAATGCAAAACATAGGTTATACATCTCAAGATGGCATATTACTACATTATTATTACATTTTTTCATTATTTCACGTATTTTTTAATCATTTTAGTACATCTTTCGTATAAGTGGCTGCCATTCTTCGTGGGCACATTTTCAAAAGTGCACATTATTTTCTCTACGATTAATTTCTCTATGAACGTTTGCTAATCATAGCATATAAACATTTATTAATAATTTCTAATTAGCATATCTGCTTCAGCAGTCCCTCCTCCTCCTCTGATGACTAAATATGTCATCACACCTTTTTCCCCATAATTTCACAATTCTGTTTCTGCTGTATTTTGTCTCCTTCTCAAATCTTCCCTATAAATTATTTCCCTGTTTCGTTCTTCTATCCTCTGATTATTTTTAGATCTTTTCAATTTTATCTTTTGACATAATGTACATGAATCCCATATTCCTAATATGCAAGCAATCATAATTATATGTATAATTTTTAATAATACCCCATTCCAAATGTGACTAAGCCAATTTCCCACTGAAGCAAATCCTTTTCCAACCTTTTCCCAAACACCTGGTTCCTTCAGTTCTTTCAAATCCTTACTTGAGTTAGTCAGGCTAGTGAGTAAGTCTCTTTCTCTCTATCATTGTCCGGTATATAGGAACAACAATGCCTATCATTAATCATCTTACATACTCCGCCGTCTTTCGCTAAAAGAATGTCTAAGGCAAGCCTATTTTGAAAAGTCATAGCTCTATCCGGTCTATATCGGATGTATTGTGCCTGTAAAATTTGTCAGCATGTTATCCACAATAGTAGACAACTTTCGTATCTTGATCGAATTCAGAATGACTCCCACTGAAGGAATCACTGCACCAAAGTTATCTCCCACAATTGCAGAAGAGGTTTCCCTCCTCTGTCGCTTATGATGTAATTCAGTCAATCTTGGAAACTTCTTTAAGTCATCTATCGGGTACATTTTAAGGAAAACTATCCCCAAATAACATGTCCCATACCATCCTCTTGGAAGACGGTAATAAGGATTTAGTCTACAAATATAATAAATCCCAGGAATCGCAGGGTCCTGACCATTCAACATAAAAGTCCCCTTACTCTGAAACAAAAACACATGCCTACATTCACTCGTACCCACAAATAAAGTATCAGTGTGTGATTTTGGCCTATATATACAAAGCTTCCCTACATGTAGCGCATCTAAGGATAATATCCCTTGCGTTTTAATAGCAGTATAAGCATAATCATTCTTTTAAGTCCTTTTCTCTAAACCTTTTTCTAATTTTTCTTTTATTGCCTTTCTCTTTTCATCAGTATGCCCTATAAAGCTCTTTTCTAAAGGTTTAAGCAAGCATGTAAGATTGTTTCGATGCGCATAGACTGTTCCAAATGCTAGTATAGGCTCAAAAGAATCCTCTAACTAGTACTATGTCATGCTTTCTAGCTACTTTACTCATATCTAATAATAGGAACAAACGAAAACACGACATCATGATTGGAATAAAAATATTGTATATACTCATGGTTATAAAACCTTGTTAGTAGCAAGCTACAGCTTATTCCATAGGTCAATGGTAAGCTGTGGTACGTAACTCCTTCCTCTACTGACGAAGGAATTTGTGTACACACAAGACAATCCTTGGCATCCATTGTTTCACCATACTCACTCAACAAGCGATAGAAGACGTTAGAAGAAAGCTCTCTTTGTGCATTAGTATAATCATGCAAGTACTTCTCCTCTAACTTAAACCTCTCTAAAGCTGTTAGAGTAGTAGTTTCAGGACCAGAAGTAAAAGTAGCTCTTTTCATATCATGAACAGACATTCCCACAATCATCACTATAAACCAGATTCAACACATGACTGCCAATCCAACACTCATCTAGCTACAGCGCCTAGCAATTCTATCTTGATGATTTAGCTCAGCCATGATCTGTAAAGAATCAAAAAGCAGACGTAACTCTTACATAAAGTGCAGAAAAATCTAAAATAAAGAAAAAAATATTCTCTCACAGTTCAGTTTCACATCCTGGAAGCTCTTTCCTTTGTCAAATCGATTAGCAGCTTGTCACATCCGGTTTTCAGTGTCAAATCAGGTTATCAATGTTTCTTTCAGTTTTATTTTCAAACAGTCTCTTTCTTAGGTTTTTCAGATTAGCTCAACAATTCAGCTTCCTCAGGTTACATCAAAGTACTGACTCAGAACTTCTCTACCAAAACAAAAAGACATAAACTTGTGTTGACATTCGTTGGTAGTTGCATACGCCCATTCAGGACCTGTGTAGCGTCGACTTGTAATTCTATTTCTTTTAAACTTTTGATCACCACTTAGTTCTCCTTCACTCAATTCTTCTTTTCTCATAGTATCCACTTCTTCCTCTATTGTTTCATTTATGCCCAGTTCCTTTTTCTTCTCTATCTATGAATCAGGCTAATTATCTCATTTTCTTATTTCTTCTGTTAATATTCTTCTCAGGATTGGACTCTTCTCCTTCTCTTTCTCTATGGTGTTTTCTCTTGATGGACCTGCAACGGACTCAGGAGGAGTCGGGTCACTTTGACTTTGATCCGTCTCAACTCTTTCCCCCTCTTGGTCTGGCACTTGCTCTGTCTGCTTTTCAGCACTGTCTGCTTCTGGGAGAACCTCTGCTGAGCTAGGCTCTCCTGCTGTATCCGTTGAAATTGGTTCTTGCGCACCCTCATGTAATTCTTCACTTTCGGCTCTTACAGGGGTAATAGAACCATGTTCCACAAGCTCTGGTTCAACTTCAGGTTCTATTGGCTCTTTTTTTGGTTCAGGTGTGGCGAACTGTTTCCCTGTTGTTGGTGCTTTCAACAACGCTTCTTCATGATCTGGTGGACATACCACTCTCTTTGTATGGCTCGTATGTATCCAGTTTGGGAGTCCTGCACACTTCACAGTTGTCGTAGTGGTTAACACCACCTGATAAGGATCCCTCCAACACAGTTCTAAACAGGTCTTGCGAACATGCTTTCTAACAACGACCCAGTCACCGACTCTCAGGTTGTGCCCTGGTTCGTGGATGGGTGGCAGAGAGCAAGAGCGAACCACATCAGCCAGACCCTTGCAGTAGTCCAACACCATATAATTTGTAATGTTTACAATTGCATTGGCTGGAACTGCTGGTAATCTCATTGCTCTGCCCATGAGGATCTCATGGGGCGACAGCCCTGTCTTCCTGTCAGGTGTGTTTCTCATTGACATCAACACCAAAGGCAATGCATCTGGCCATTTCAGATTCGTAGCTGCACACATCTTTTCAATTCTTGATTTCAAAGTACCATTCATCTGTTTCACCAGTCCTGATGCTTCAGGGCGATAGCTACAATGCAACTTTTGCTCAATGTTTAGTGCTGCACATAAGAGTTTAATCACCTAGACATTGAAGTGAGTTTCCCTATCTGATCCTAAAGAGATCGGAAACCTGAAACGTGGTATCAACTCTCTAAGAAACAATTTTGCTACTGTGAGACTGTCATTCCTTCTGGTAGGGTATGCTTCAATCCAGTGACCAAAAATACACACACTCACCAACACGTACTTCAAACATCCACACGCAGGCATCTCAATTAAATCCAATTGCATTCTGCTGAATGGACCTCCTGCTCTTCCAGTGTGGCTCAAATTCACCACTGTCCCTTTTCCCACGTTTAGTTGCTGACAAATTATGTAGCGATGACATACTGCCTCTGCTGCCTGCCTGAACTTAGGGTTACACCAGTCAATCTTGAACAACCTAATCATGGCATCCCTTCCAAAGAGTACCTGACCATGGTAGTATCGGTCCATTTGCGACAAACTATTGGACAGGACCATCTGACTCTCCTCAGAAACCCAAATCTCATCAGGACGTTTGACACATTTCAATTTGGCCCAGAGACGTTTCTCTTCCTTGTCAACATTACTTTGCAGTGTTTTCAACTCCAGAATATCAATCACTTTCACTGCTAAATTTGTACATGTGTTATCTTCTTCTAACATCAATTCCCATTTGTCTTTGAACGATATACAGTTCAATGCGCAAAACTTTTCGACTTGATCTGCAGATCCATTTCCCAGTGAGATGTAATCTTTTGCCTTTTGATGTGCACTGCATTTCACCACTGCAATTTCTTCATGTAACTGTATTGCATACAACAACTCTTTTATCTTGTCGCCATCTCTTACTGGTGTACCAGTAGAGGTCAGGAAACCTCTTTGCGACCACAATCGACCAAAATCATGAACAATTCCAAATCCATATTGGCTGTCAGTATAGATTGTGACTCTCGGTCTCGCAGAAACATGGCACGCTCTAGTAAGAGCTACCAATTCTGCTACTTGTGCAGAATATACACCTCAAAGCCAGGAAGCTTCTAATGTACCTGTGTTTGTGCATACAGCGTATCCTGCTCTCAATGTCCCTGTACTATGTCGGAGACATGAACCATCAACAAAGACGATTTGATCATTTTCTTCCACTCGTGTATCTTTGATATCAGGCCTTGGTTTTGTACACAGTTCAGTTACCTCAAAAGAATCCTGCTCGATGTCTTCCTCCTTTTCAATTTCAACAGTATCGCTTGTAACTAATGTTGCCGGGTTCAACACTGAACATCTTTTCAATGTTACATTTGGAGCACCTAGAGTGCTCGTCTCATACCTTGTCAATCTGGCACCAGTCAAGTACTGTGTTTTCGTCCTTGTCAGTAAGATCTCAACAGAGTGAGGTACCATTACCGTCAAGGGGTATCCCATCATTACTCCCTCACATTGAGAGAGACTTTGACCAACTGCGGCAACAGCATGCAGACAACCTGGTAAAGCTTCTGCGACTGGGTCCAAGGTAGCTGAAAAATAGGCTACTGTGCGATAAGCACCTCGATGGACCTGTGTCAAAACAGACCAAGAACAAGCATCACGTTCATGACAAAAAACAATGTGAATGGCTTCCTGTAATCAGGCATTCTCAACGCTGGAGCTCTGGACAAACTCTCTCTCAACTCAGTAAATTATTTTATCTGGTCCTGGTCTAATGTAATGGGATCTGTAACCTCTTTATGTGTCAGCTGCTGCAATGGCCCCAGAAACATTCTGACATCTCTCTGTGAAGTCTAAGGACTTCTCTGCATTATCATGGTAATCCCCTCTCTCTGGAGATTCTCCTCGACCCTTTCTCAATCTGGTGTCCCAAGTATTTCACTGACTTCTGACAGTACTGCAATTTCAAAGGTGATGCTTTATGTCCAAACTTTCCCAAATGATTCAACAGGGCAATCGACTCATACTTACACTCGTCCTTTGTCCTGGATGCAATTAGCAAATCATCAATGTACTGCTCTAGAGTTGATTGGTACGGTAGTTCCAATGACTCAAAGTTCTTTTTTAAAATCTGATTGAACAGAGACGATGACTCCGTGTACCCTTGTGGAAGCCTGCACCAGCTATAGACTCTGTCTAGGAATTTGAAATTAAAAAGAAACTGACTATCCTCATGAAGTGGCACAGAAAAGAAAGCCTGTGACAAGTCAACCACTGTGAACCACTCTACATCGCCTGGAATCTGAAACAGTATCACTGCTGGGTTCGGCACTACAGGACAGCATTTGACCACCATGTCATTCACTTTTTGAAAGTCCTGCACAATGCATACTTTCCCAAACGGCTTCTTCAAGCCCATTATCGGTGAATTAAATGGACTGCTCAACACTTCTTTCAAAACCCCTTGTTTCAGGAAATTTCCAGTTATCTGCGCCACTTTCATCAGAACATCTTGTTCCATGTTATACTGTGGAAGCTATGGAAACACTAAATTCGGCTTCAAAGTAATCTTAATCGGTTCCACTCACTTGATCAAGCCCACTTCTTTACTTGTCAGGTCCCACACATTCTCCTGTACTGTTTCCTGCAAGTCTGCATGCAATTCTTTCACAGTAAACATCGGGAAAAACTTAATCAGCGGATACTCTTCGTTAATATTTTCCTTCTCAGTTTCAGGTGCCTGTTCTTCCTCATCATCACTATTAGTCTGAACCTCTATTCCTGCAGTCGAACAACTAATGGAACATTTGGTCTTGCACAACAAGTCCCTTCTCAATAGAGATACTGGACTTGAGTCGCAAACTACAAACATATGCAGTCCCTGGAAGTTGCCAATCTCAACTTGTAGTGGATCTGTGATCGGATTTGTCAATTGTCTATTTGCTACCCCCACAACCTGAACTGTTCTGCCTGAAAGAGGTAAGTTCGGAACTTCTGCACTTCTCACTGTAGAGCGTGTAGCTCCTGTGTCCACTATAAATGAAACCCTGTGACCCATCACCTTTCCCTTCACAAATGGTCCTCGTTGATCTACTTCTAATGAAGCTGCAAGCATACATGGCTCTTCATCAGAACTAATACTCATCCATTCATCGTTTATTTCATTCTCACTGTGTAACGGGAATTGATGCACTGTGTTGTTACTTTGTCTTGTCTCTGACCTGTGACCTGCGGAGTAAGCATCATCTGTTGCTGTTTCATCGGGCTTGAGGTATCTGCATTTGCTGGCTAGGTACCATAGGAACCTGCCGCTGCATTGGTTGTAACTGTGTCACTTGTGCACGCGGCACTTGCACCTGCTGCAGGGGTTGAAAATTCTGCACTTGATTCTGCAAATTTGGATTAAGGGCCTGATTCTAACTTTGGAGGACGGTGTTAAACCGTCCCAAAAGTGGCGGATATACCACCTACCGTATTACGAGTCCATTATATCCTATGGAACTCGTAATACGGTAGGTGGTATATCCGCCACTTTTGGGACGGTTTAACACCGTCCTCCAAAGTTAGAATCAGGCCCTAAGTCTTCTCATTCTAGGGACTTTGACAGTTTGGAATGTATTGACATCACCACCTTGCTGAACAACACTATCCTGCACCATCAACAGACATTCCCGCTTCCAGTGTCCCACGTTTCCGCAAAGATGACACGGTAACATCTTTTTCATCCCTTGCACATTATTTTGAACCACTGCAGTACTCAAATCCGAACCACGAGTCATATTGACTTCACGACCCCTACCTCTAATCTGGGTTTGGAACATGACAGTTGTTGCACTAAAGCTCCTTGCACTCCTGTCTGAGCTGCCTTAATTTGCATCACCATCGCTTTCTCCTTCAACTTTTTCTGCTTCAACTCAATCTCATCACTACAGTATTTCGCATACTGCAACACCTCATCAATCGGTTTTGCTTCCCAACAATTCAAATGACTCTTAATCATGTGACCTATTTCAGGTCTCAATCCTTCTACGAACCTGAACACAAGGTGCAACATGTATTTTGGATCAATTGTTTCTTTACCACTGTACTCTTTGAATGCTTTCAGCAATCTCTCATAGTAGGTATGTATCGACTCCTTTACTTCCTGCACTGTCCTGTCAATCCTCTGCCAATCTATATTTTTAGGCAAAATTCTCGTCTTCAGGAACTCAATCACCTTATAATAATGTTTCATCACTTCAGGTGATGGTGCACCTGTAACTCTATCCCTTTCTGGTTCACTCGTCGGCCAATCCACTGCTCTCTTACATTCAACCCACAAGTCAGCTGGAACCACTATTTCCAACAAGGTATTCAAGTCGTCCCACAGACATTTAGAAAGCTTCACAAATCTATCTGTCTGCTGGTACCACTCAACCAGTTTCTCTCTCAGTTTTGGATAATCATTTGTGAATGACAGAATATCACTCCTGTGCCAAGGTACATGAACAAACTGCCCTCCTGGAATTTCCCTCATTGGCAAACTTTTTACTGGATCCTTTTCTTTTGAACGCCTTCAGACCCTTCTTGTGAATCTCGTTTACGTTTATCCTTCTTCTTTGCCCATCTGCCTTCCCACTTTTCCAATGCTCCCCAAATCTGAGCACTCTGCAATAATTCTTTTAGATGCGCCTTCATCCATGCTGACCTCATGTGTTCAAAGTCTTTTGCCTCGAAATCTAACCTGTAACTCCTCTTCAAGTATTTTGTTCTCTCAATCTCTATGTCATGTTTGTCTGCTAGATCTGCCAATTTCTGATGTATCTTTCCCACTTCTCTCGTAATCCTCAGACACAAGTACCTCAGCTCTTCTTCTGTATAGGATTCTAATCTATTCACTCCCATCGTTCCCTCAACTAGCTTGGTTATTTCGGTAGCCAACCTTACACGATTTATCTGCTCTTCATCCTTGGACACGTTTCGAGGAGTATTCAAACTATCCAACCACTCATTCAATTGTTGTGCTGTCAATCCCTGTAATGAGATATTACTCACATTTGCCATTGGCACCTGCTGTACCACTGCACCTAGAGTCTGCGGTGTCAAATCTTCAGGCTCTGACTTGCACTCGGGCCATTTACTGCATCTGGAAGCGCAACAAGTGGACTAAGATCCATTAAAGGACTAGATCCATCAAAGGTCTGACCCATAGACGATATCATCTGCACATGATTTCTCACTCCCCTCCTCACGAGGCTCTGTGACATTTCACCCTGTTCAACATTCGATTTCTTTTGCGCAAACAATGGTACGGCAGGACAAACAGTAATCGGCAGCGATATTGCATCTGGTGCTGCTCTGACACTCGCATTTTGTGGAAGGGCTACTCCCATATTCTGATTCATCACTGGTGTCACATCTGACTGTGTCCCTGTCATTGGTGTGAACTTCGGCAAACCCTGTCTGTGCCTGAGGTAACAACATTGGAGTTGACTCTGTCTGAGCTAGCATTGGCCTCGGAAGCACTTGTTCCGACAGCACCACTAAGTTCGAAGTTGTCTCAAGAATTGGTACATCTAGATAAATTCTCTGTATCAATGGTGGGTGCGTCTGCGCTGGATCACTGAAGTAGTCACTGCATTAGGAGTACTCTGCACTACCCCTTGTACCTGCCCATTATTTGTCTGTCCTGGTTCCACTGTTTCTGTCACTTGTGCTGGAGCAGTCGGAACAAAACTGGTACTTGGACCTTCTTCATGCGCCGCAAATGGCGGAGGTCGATCCCTCAATATCTGCGTGATAAGATCCTCAACATCTGAATCTTCTTCTTCCACATAAGTCTTTTTCTTGTCTCCTGAACCCTTATCACTCTTGCCAGCATCCTCTTTCTCTTCTGACTCATCTTCCTCTGCAATAGCAGGAAACAACTTAACACCCTGTAACGTTGTCATTCTTCACTTCTTCTGTTCCCAATCCCACCTTGTTTCTGCGAAGGACTTTTCTACCTTCCTTATTCTCCTTTGGAACTTCATCTCTTGCTGCTGTCTTGCTACAAGCTCCCAAACCGCTAAAGCCTCAAACAGTGCTGGCCTCCATGCTCTGGAAACACTAAAGCTCCCTGTTTCTCAGTCAGTTTGCCCCACTGCTTTAACCAAAAACATGGTGCGACACCTCGCTCCTCCATCACAATAAATGCCGGAGAATTTTCTGGTGGGGTAGGCTCCCCAACTGCCGCCTTAATGTAAAAATCACCCTTCATGGCACTTCTGAACGCCTTGAAAAACTTAATCTTGCTATCTTTTGTGTATTCGATTTAATAAGGAAATGACTTTTACTCCCAAGATTCCTTTCACCCGCTTACTCAACCTATTGCCTCTTACGGACGGCTGCCAATCCGCTTGTGACTCTTCTCACTAATAGACCTATCCCAGCGTGGCTCACTCTGACGTCACACTCACACACTGCGGCTGACAAAGTCTTGCGGCTCGTCCTCCTAATCTTCAACTCATACGAAACGAATGCAAATTATTGCGAGCACTAACCAACAACCAAAACAAATCAGCTGGTTTACTATAGGTAGGTACACAATCGCTTCAGAGACCTTTCAGATTTTCACTTGATGGTCCTTTCGCTCATGCAGCTATTCCTCCTTCTCAGTCTCCCACATTTGCAAGTAAAATTCGACCTGCAAATTTCACTCCCAACTGATCAATGGGTTTGTCCTGGTGCACAGAGGACTCGCCAAATCTCAGTCGAAAACTTATTTTACTCACTTAACTCACACACCGACTTGTTGACCACGCCCAGTCAACCTACTAAACCAGACACTTGTCAATATACTCCGGAGTCCTAGACCACAAAGGGTCCGTACATCACCAACAACGAACGTGGACAATTTTTGAGCACAAAGCGCCACACACATATGAAGTTCGACGACTTCCCTACTCTCATACTGCGGAGTACGCACAGTCCTACTAAACCTCAATTGGAGTACGCAAACTCCCTACTTTACCTCTCTTACATCACAATTCACCTGCGATTTGCATAAGCCTTTGCAAGCGCAATCCTACCACTTTCACACTATCATAAAGACGCCGAGAACATACCCAACTTTACTAGCGGGATCCAGGATCTGGGAAAGTAATTTCTGGGCTTAAGGGGACATCATCTTTGCTACAATTGCCATTACGAAAAACAAAAATTCAAACCTCATAAAATGAACAACTAACCCTAACTTAAACTATCACCATAGCCATTTATCACCACATAACTAGTTCTCCAAGGAAATTAACCATCCTCTTCTACCAAAAACTGTTATCGCACCTGATCCTTAGTAAGTAAACTTACAAGGGGACGCTATAGGCCGATTAACCTTTTGGATCGCATGGAGTTTCCTAGCTACGTAGTAATCGATGAATATCAATTATTAATGTAATCAATCAATAACCACTAAGAGAATCATTGAGCATGAGACAATATATCACCATTTCGTGAATAACCACAACTCAGTTATACGTTTTATCAATTGCATTTCCCTATTAGTTACAATGCTAAGTCATAAGGTTAATTCAAACTTTATTCAATCAGCTCAGAATTAGTTCATTAATGACCACCAATAACATAATCTAATCAGAACTTGAGAAAAGATCAGAGATCATGTTGGAATAAGACTAGATTACTATGTCTGCTATCATAGAATGTGTTTCTCAGAAGTACTGTAATATTGTGCTTGATGGGCTGGGTTTGAGGTATTCCCACTTCGCACAAAAGCCTAACTCACTGCTTTGGCTTTGTGGTTGACCAAAAGGCTTGTGTCATGTTTCTGGGGTGTAGACCCAATACAAGACGGTGGTTGGAGTTCCTCACATACCGTAATGCTCAACTTAAATTATATGCTGAGCTTCTACCCCCTCCGACATACCCAGGGATACAGGGGCACCAAAATCTTATATGCTTGCTGCAACCATACCTGTCTCACCATCTCCAGCTAGTAGTGACATGTTCTCTTCCTTACGTACGATTGATGCCCATACTTACAAACTGTCTGCTGTGCTCCCTATTTACCATGTATAAACCCACTTTTACACTCCATGAACCGTGATGGTGCAGAATGTACTGCAACTGTATGGCCACCTTACCTCCATGCCAAAATGTCTTTTGTGATGGTTATTATGTACACAGATGATTTGTGGTGCATACTCCTGGATGAACGTGTTAACGTTTGACTGTGTCTTTTGTTGTTCCTTGTTTCAATAAAATCGAAAACAAATGTCTGACAGAGTGTCATCACTTGGAGTGATATCCATACGTTAGTGCCCTATACTTAAAGTACCTGCAAAATATTTGTTTTACAGTCATGAGACCTCCTTTTAAACAGCAATTGGTTAAATGCAATACTACAGGTGATGCACTCAAGATGGACTTTAGTGTGGTTATTTCTTCGTTTGCAACAGTAATCAAAATTTCTGTGGAGAAGAGGTACTGTTTTTTTCAGAAAGAAGTCTTTAAATGTTTTCTGAACTGAACATTGCATGTCAGACTCCTTGACAGCCCTTTCCTTTTGCAAAGTCTGAAGTTGAACACTACTTATACAATTCTTTAAAGTGGAAGAGAATGGGCAGGCCTCATGATGTATTTTCTGTTAATTTTCAGTTTAAAAAAAGCTCACAAAATGACGATAGAGTGTTTTCTTTCTTTGAAGTGTAGGCCATTGCTAAGCTGTACTCTCCTTTTACGGCTTAAATGTTACATAATGTGTTAGATGCTATTTAAATATTTGACTTATAGTGGAAGCCGTAGCTATTTAGTCATTGGTACAAATATAAAACGTTCGTTTTTAAATTTTTCGGCAATGACAGTACAATCTATTTTGATTTACAGAAAGGTGAAAGAATGACACAAGATGAAGTAAATGCAGTTATGCGTTTATCTGATGTTAACAGCAATGGTAAACTGGACTACAACAAGGTATATTGAAGAATTTTCAACAGTTTGTAATCCTGTATGTTTTAGCCATTTTATTTCAGTTTCACTGGATTCATTTAGAAGTCAGATTGTTCTCTAAATGTCGACACTGACTCAGTGCAACTTAAAATTTGACTTAGTTTCTGGCTACCAAGATGCTAATGCCCCACCTGAAGAATCCCCTTCAGCAACATGAGCAGTTTGAGCAAGTTTATTAGAACAAGAAAGGAGCGATATACAGCTGAAACCCACAGTGCGAAAGCCAACTGCCCATCCTTAGGTTTCACATTCCACCTAGAATTCTTCCAGGGCATTCTAATTATTAAAGTAGCCTTATCTCAAGAACACAACACACCTCCCCTCATACGAATACAACAGAAACTAATCATTGCATTTGTCACAGTACCATCAAAGGTAAAAATCATTCATTGAAACAAGAGGGAAAGAAAAGCCTCCTAGAATAAATATTATGTACATATAATACAATAAAATATTAAGAATAAGGAAAGCACATTGCTAGAAACAACAGCACATCCCGTCATTCCACCTACAATTATCCTATGGAATTCCCAATATTTAAGTAATCTTACCACAAGAACACAACACACTCCCTCTCATAGAAACACAACAGATATTACTTAATCATTACATTTGTCACAGTAACATCAAACGTACAAATCATTCATAATAACAAGAGGAAAGGGAAAAGTACGCCTCCTAGAATAAATAATATATACATATAATGCAATAAAATATTAAGAATAGGAAAAGCACATTGCAAGAAACAACTTCTTAAGTTTCACCTAGAATTCTCCCATGGCATTCTAATTATTAAAATAACCTCACCACAAGACCACAACACTACCCTCGTGGACCCTGCGTGAGCACTGTCCCGCTCATCTCCAATTCAGTATGTCTTTTTGAAGTGATGAGTACACTTCCACTGCAGAGGATTACGTAGGCCAAGACACCACTGCTTGCTGTTTGTTAAGCCCCAGAGCAAACAACCTTTAAGTGGCAACTAGGGATGTGAAAAATTTGAGTGATGTGCTTTCTTGTAAATATGTGAAATTTCGGCACAATTACATGTAATTATGCAAAATGCAAATCTGTCATTTTGAGCTATAATGTAGCGTAAATGCATTCTTGCATCCCTTATTGAAGCGAGGAAGCATTTTGTGCTAAAAAAAAAAAAAAAAAAAAAAAAAGGTGCAAAAAACAAAAGTATCAAGGATAACAACCACACGTGTTGTTCCCTTGCAGTAGTGGTACATTTTCACTTTGAATGGCACATAATTGCTCAAAGTGGTTTCATGGCATAATTTTGGTAATTGTGTTTAGCAAGCGCAACGCTAAATTCTTGAAATTGCGTGAAATATGCTGCCATTATTTACATTTTACCCAGCACCCAAGTTAGTATAAAGATTTAGAGAGGAGGAAGAGGCAGAGGGAAATGAGTATCCTGGAAAGATGTGCACAGTGGGCGTGTGGCTATTTTTGTTGAAGGAATTAGAGGCCAGATGTACGACAATCTGGTCGCAAACTGCAACCAGTGCTTTTGCAACCATTAAAGGTTTTTAAGAGCTGACCTATTTAGTAATAAATCAGTTCTTAAAAAACCAAATCGTAGTGGGTCAGAAACAGACCTGCCTCATGAATCCGACCTACCTCATGAATTGATCACAGATTTCAACTTTCTATTAAATGTTCCCAGAGATGGTGGCCTCATGGGGTCAGCAGACCATCATGTCTATGATCGCATTTCAATACAATTAACGTTTTTAAAATGCAGCCTGTTTTTCTTAAAGAAAACCGGGCTGTGTTTAGAAAGAAATGTTTCCGCTTTTTTAGAGTGAGAGTTTGTAGTGATCCTGTGGGCCACTGCCTGCTGCCAAACATACTTTTTAAACATTCACAAAGGGAAAGGAGATCCCATAAAAGACCCCTCCCATTTTCTGAATGGGTTACCACTCCACCTTGGGGGTTTATCATTTTCCAATGGTTTAATACTGCTATTTCAGTCCTAAACCATTGATATATATATAGATAGGAATTGCTATTTCAAGGAGATTCCTACTACACCCCTCTCCCAAATAGAAATGCACTAAACCAATTTCAGGAGCCGGTATATATATATTTTTTTAATGATCTTTACTGGAGTCATATAGATTGCATATGATATTAGTATTGAATCAAAGAGTTTGGCTGAAATTGGTAAACATACAGCATGACAAAGTCATGAAAACAATCCCTAACTTTCCCCATGCTCTTGTGCAGTGTGTCTCATACAGTAACATACAGCAAGACTAATCCAGAATAGATGCAATGTTTATATATGCGGTTACAGAGTATAGAAAGGACCAACTCCCAATCTCAAATCATCCTGACGACTCTGCTGGTGACCCAGCTGTGGGAGGATACTTCAAGAAAGGTAATATAGCCACTCAGGCTCTTAGATTATCTTCAAGTTCGTCGTCCATACTTACATGTTTCATCCGTATTTCTTCTTTTGTAGCCCACTTCGAAATGTCCCCGAGCTAGTCTGTGTATTTAGGGGGAGCCATACCCAGCCACTTAGCAGCTAGCTGGTGTTTTGCCAACAGCAGACGCAGGAGGACAAACCTCCTGCTAAGTTTCCTGTTGGGGGAGGAGGGGACCAGAACCAGGAGTACCTGCTGATGTCGAGGGCTATGTGCCAACTGCTGGCTCTGTT
This sequence comes from Pleurodeles waltl, assembly GCF_031143425.1. Classification (NCBI taxonomy): domain Eukaryota; kingdom Metazoa; phylum Chordata; class Amphibia; order Caudata; family Salamandridae; genus Pleurodeles; species Pleurodeles waltl. Next base: position 822,568,773 of record NC_090443.1, on the reverse strand, counting down.
TAGATTGGTTATGACTTCCTCCCAGTAGGAGCTGAGTGCCCTGCAGGACCGCACCATGTGTATAAAATCCACGGTGGGCTCCCACACCAGGGACACGTGTCTGGACAGGCGGAGTATATAGTGTGTAAGATTTTCGGGGAGAGATATGTCTGATGAATATAGTTATACTGAATTTATTTAAACCTCTCTTCCTGACAAAGGCGCTTCCAGCAGCTCCTCCCATTTGGTCTGTGTGGGGAGGGAGGTTGCTCCATACCCAGCAGGGCAACAAAGGTAGCGGAAACTTCAGGGGCATCCAGAAAGGAGAGCCAGAGTTCACACACTGTAGAAGATATCTTGACGTATTGGAGATACTGTTTCTTCCCTAAGGCGAAAAACTGCCCAGTGTCACTCCAGGGGATGAGTCACCTCTCAGGGTATAGATTGCCCTGGGTGGTACACCCTCCATCTTTCCACCTCTGGACAGTCATGGACTCCGCAGTGTTCCTAAACAGGTGTAGGATCCACGGTGGTAGGTCAGAGGCAGAAGGGGCCTGCTGGAGGACTCTCCTGACTGCTCCCTCCCACACCCCAGAAACCTGCCCTAAAATATAGGGCATGTCTGACAGAACCTGGGCTCCACTCATCAATAACACGGGTAGAGTATGCCCATTGTGAGATCCCTTCAGGAGGTTCTTCTCCCACGTGTCTGCGGGATCCACCCAATGAAGTGCATGTTGCAGCTGTGTGGCTGTGTAATAGAGTTCTGTATGAGGGACCTTCACAGTCCCAGGTTCTTGTGAGGGTAAGCAGTCCTACACATTTTTATCTGTTGGCCCAGAGTGGATCGGCAATAAGGCTGTTGATCGTTTTAAAATAACCTTGGGGGATCGTGTGAATGGGTGTCCATAGACGTATATAGACATCTGGGGAGCACCACCATTTTTACAATGGCAATTTTGCCCATTAGCGAAAGTGGAAGGTCCCCTCAGAATCTCACAGACACACGAAGTCCCTCCGCCATGCGTTCAGTATTGTGTTCCAGAAACAATTCTTTAGTGTGTGCCAGCTTGATCCCCAGGTAGCAAATGTTATTTCATTCCCAAGTGAGGCCCACAGCTGGGAGCAGCTCTTGCAGGACCTCGTCCAGGGATCCCAATGGGAACAACTTAGATTTAGTCAGGTTGACACGGACACCTGAAACCTCTCTGAACTCCTGCATCAGGTTCAGGACTATGGGAACGGAGTACATAAGCTGACTTAACTAAATCAAAGCATCATCTGTGTAGAAGGAGACCACGTTGAGTGATATTCCCGACAGTGATCCCCAAGGGGCTCATTGTTCTGAGTTGTTTTTCTGCCAGCGGCTCCATCGCGAGTGCAAACAAAAGCAGCGATAAAGGGCACTCCTGCTTTGTCCCCCTTTGTATGGGAAAGAGGCAGAAACTACCCACCCCCAAGTGCACTCTAGCACAAGGGGCCCCAAACAGCAGTAGGATCCGTTGTAAGAACGTGGGACCTATCCCTCCCTTCCGCAACACAGACCGTAAATATGTCCAGTCCAGGGGATCAAACACATGTTTACATGTAGCAGTGCCAGGGCATATGCATCATTAAGCTGGTGTGGGGCATGATAAATGTGGGAGAGCCTCTGTAAATTGTGGATGGTACTCCTCTTAGGGATGAATCCAGATTGATCTTTGTGAATAAGAACGAGGTGACAGTGGAGAGGGCGAGCTGCCGGAATACAGCTGAGGATCTTTAAATTGACATTTAAAAGAGAATGGGTTGATTAGCAGAGGCCACAGCTGGGTCCTTTCCAAGCTTAGGCATCATCACTATTAGGGCCTCACACATTATGCCTGGGAAGGACCCCCTCTTGAAGGCCTCCTCATATACCTTCGGGAGTTTATCAATAGGGCTTAGTGGGAATGCTGTTGCTGTCCTCAGTCTTCGGATCACTGAGAGAATCTCCTCGCTTGTAATAGACATGTCCAGGGCATTGTGATCACCAAAGTTAAGCCACAGGATATTGGTAATATATGCTTTGACATGAGTCAGTGCGCCCACCGCCCCACCAGTGTAGAGTGTACTGAGGTGGTGGTCGAATATTCCATTGATGGCCTGTATGATTCCGTAGACAGAGGATCGGAACACTCCTGTCTGAGTAACCGGGCTAACATCACCCCTGTTTTGTCTCCATCCGTGTGGAGTCGCTGACTGTATGCAGTATAGGTATGTTTTTCTAGCCTATGCCAGTCGTTGAGTAAAGCTCTGTGGGTTGCCCACCAGTCCTCTTGTCTCTCAGTATACAGATGAAGCCGTAGTTCAGTATCACGTGGATCTCTCTCACGTCTGTGGGTGTCCCACTTCAATTGTTGTCTGAAGCCGTAGGTGATCTTAAGCCTTTCTCGTCGAAGAACCACCTTTACCGCCTCTCAGTCTGTAGGCCTGCTCCCGCAGGAACCCTAATTCTCATGGAGATAGTGTGTTGTGGCAGATGGAGAGTCATTTAAGGCTTAAAATGTCCTACATGTCTAATATCGCGTGATACATCTTTCTACAGAACGGAGAACAACGCATACATAGGATGGTACTTTCCAGAAAGGAAGATTGCTTCAGCTAGCATGCAATGATATTTCATGGTGGCTGTTCTGATAGCAAGCCTTGGAACTTAATGCGTTACAAGCAACACTAAAATATATCAGTAAGCATAGATCATGTTGATTATGAGTTGGTCAACAGAAACAGGCCTATTTGTCATTGGGTATTACAGGGCCCAACAGGCCCAAAATGGGTCCCAGAAAAATGCGATTCCACATTCCACCCTCTGATACTCGATGACAACCTAAACTTTGTGATGGAGGGGTGTCATTTCTGTGGTGTTGCCACGTTTGGCATTGCCTTCACTTCCTAGTTGTGAGTGGTGTGCAGCTTCCCTTGTGCAGGTATTTACTACCAGTATTGTGAAGAAAGTGGGACAAACCTTTACCAGAACACATACTGTTATAAGTGCCACTATTCCTATCACCAGCACCTCTATCAGCCATGATCCCCAGCCACAAAACCACGTTCCTATTGTCCCCAGTAGTCCTCCGACCTCTGTTGAAACTGACACTTCTTTTGCCCTTTTTTCTACCTTCCTTATGTTTCCTATTGCCCCTTTTATTTTACCGCTGTTGTCTGGAATACAGACGCAGCATTCTTGATGGATTACCTGACAGACACCACCATCTTTTGCTAGAATGATGTCTAACGCCATTCTGTTTTGAATCACATCAGCCCTTAGATCCGTTAGTTCCTCAGTAATATTCCCCAGGGCTGCAGCTATAAAGCTCACCAATTTTTTCACCAACCCTGCTAGTTTGTGTATTTGATATTCGGAATGCATGACCCCTAGTTGTGGTATTAGTACTTCTAATGTTGCTATAGCCTTATCTATCCAAGAGGGGGTCTTCTTCCTGCGTATTCTTGGGGGGGTCCTTTCCATTATTTGGGACAAACTTGTTACCTATAAAATTTGTGGCAACACAAATGCTGGGTAGCAACTTCCCCGCCACCCTGCTGGCAGCTTGAAGTATGCAGAACTTGTACACACAAAAAATATGCCCTGTGGCGCTGAAATGCTCACTGACAGTCCCTTGGGGCCGTCCCGGATCTTGTCTAAATTGGAATATTTGCAGCATTCGCTGACCTCCACATCTGTGCTGATATTGTGAAATATACCGGCATTCGTAGATGTTACTGATGTTGTAGAGATCAGGTGTAAGTATGTAAATGCTGGGCGCGTTTCACCAAGTAACATGTTTTTCACTAGGCTGCTGCCCATGTGGTACCGAATGCACCATGGTGCCTTTTTCTTTATTCAAAGGAATGGGGTGCCCAACTCTTGAGATGTCCCTTCCTCTACATACCCCTGCTCCCTTTCTTCTTTAAATGCTGCCAGTAATTCTTGTTCTCTCACTCGAGGGACCAGTTTACCACTTACTCCTTGTCTTTTCCCACTATGTAATTTACGTTCCCTCTTTCCTTCCCTACGGGGTCTGAAATTGTCTGAAGACTGCGCAAACTCCACCTCCTTTCGTACTCTAGTGCGGCTTTTTAGTCTTCCCTTCAATTTCTTTTCCAAAATATTGTTCACAGCATGGCATGCAACATATTGGCTAAGCGGGATGTGTATGTAATCTGTAGACCCCTCAAAGGTAGTAGGCAGGTGGGTGCATATTTAGCAATTAGAGGCATTCACAACTTCTTTATATAATCTAACCATTTGTACAAATGCGTTATCGGCATAAGTTTCCTCACTCTCGCCCCATGATGCTTGCCCTTGCGCCCCACCTGTTCCGTAAGGCTTCTGTCCCTTCCCTCTGATGTATTCACAAGCCCTTGTTCACTTTTATTTATATAATTGTCCTCATCTAGAAATGGTATGTATATATCATTTGCATATACTATTATTATTATTATTATTACTCCTGGAACTGGGGTACATATGGCAGTCAATACTGCAGGCCACTTCCTTTCTTCTTTCTTTCTTCCAGGCATTCTTCTTCTTGATGAAACGTTATCATGGTCTGTAGCTGTTTTCGGGTCGTTACTCGGAATCTCAAATACAGTCCTTTGTGCTGCTGTTTCCTTTCCTCTTGTTCCATCGGTGGTACCTCACAGTATGATGTCAGAGGTTAACTAGCACTTGAAGCCAACAGAGGTACGTTGTAGATGTATGTAAATAGGACCTGCTTGCACCCTGTGTCTCCTGAAGTGTGCAGCACGAGCAGTCCTATGAAGAGTCACCGCAGGACCCGCTTGCATCTCCTTAGTCCCGTAGGAGGTGCAGCACGAGCAGTCCTGTCAGTGTTGGCTTGTGTGGCGGGTCGATCGGAGATTGTACCTCTGCGGTGGTTGTGAAGCTTTCATGGGCACCGCAGGTGGCTGTTGTCGGTCTGTTGGTCTGGCGGCCTTCTTGGTGTGTGAGCTGTGGGTCCAGGATGTCAGTCCCTCACACTTGACCGCTGTAGCTGTTGTCAATAGGATTTGCTAAGGTCCCTTCCACCTGGGTTGTAAACAGTGGCGCCTGGTGTGGGCCTCGACCCACACCCAATCCCCAGGTTGCAGTCCCTGATCTGGTGGTGGTTCTTCTTCTGGCAAGGCTTGTAGTACCTGCCGGTGGAGATAACATAATGTCTCAGTTATTTTTCTGCAGTATTGTAACAATAGATCATCTGTCACCGCCAATGGCGCAACAGACTTGTGTCCTGGTTTGTGCATGGGGCGCCCAAATACCACCTCATGGGGGCTTAATTTTGTTACCCTGTTGGTGGTGCTTCTCATAGCAAACAACGGTAGCGGTAGAGCATCAACCCAAGATAGTTCAGTCGCCGCACATATTTTCCCTATTTTACTCTTTAGTACCTCGTTCTTTCTTTCAACAGCTCCTTCTGTCAGTGGGTGGTACGCACAGTGCAACTTCTGTGTTATTCCTAACATCTTTACAAAGGTCCTGAATCATATGTGAAATGAATCCTGGTCCATTGTCAGAGCTAAAAAGGGTCGGTACCCCAAGGCGTGGGATTTAGCTCTTTCAGAAGGCATTTAGCAACTGTTTGTGCATCACGGTTCTTGGTGGCATACGCTTTTGTCCATTTGCTGAACATGCAGACTATTACTAGGACATATATGAATTTATGCGTGAGGGGCATTTCAATGAAATCCACTAAAGGTCCGTGTGGTGGTGGGAAGTGGCCTGGAGCAGTGGGTGTACCCTTGCCTGTGTTATGTTGTGCACAAATAGTGCACTTCTTACACAAATTTTCTGCAAATTGCCGAACCTTGGTGTTGAACTAACATTGGGAAAACAAACGGATCATCCCATCGCACCCTACCTGCGAGAGGCCATGAAAAAGGCGGGCCATGGAGGGGAGCAATGAGGATGGCAAACTTATCTTACCATTTGGTGCTACCCAAATTCCCTCTTTATTCTTTCTGCAGCCGCCCCTCCTCCATTCTTCTAATTCTTTGTCCCCAGCCTGCTGTTGAACACTTTTGGGATCAAAGTATGCACTTTCTTCCTTAGTCAATCAGCCAGGCATGACCTGTACCATTTCATAGTCACACCCACTTAGGGCTATCCTTCTTGCTTCCCTGTCAACAGGTGCATTTCCCATGGAAATGTAATCCCTAGCTGAGGTGTGAGCTGTACATTTTACAATTGCAATCTGTAGGAGGCTGGCCTGGCTTGTAGTGGGTACCAAAGGTACTTACACCTTGTGCCAGGTCCAGTTATCCCTTATTAGTAGAATAGAGGTGTTCTAGCAGCTAGGCTGATAGAAGGTAGCTATGGCAAAGCAGCTTAGGCTGAACTAGGAGACATGCAAAGCTCCTACTATACCACTTATATCATATGCACAATATCATAAGAAAACACAATACACAGAGTTACTAAAAATGAAGGTACTTTATTTTTATGACAATATGCCAAAAGTATCTCAGTGAGTACCCTCAGTATGAGGATAAGATATATACACAAGATATATGTACACAAACCGAAATTAGGTAAGTAATAGCAAGAAAAGTAATGCAAACAGTGTAGAATTACAATAGATTGCAATAGGAGCACATAGGTATAGGGGCAACACAAACCATATACTCCAAAAGTGGAATGATCAAATCAAATCATTAACATTTATAAAGCGCGCTACTCACCCGTGCGGGTCTCAAGGCGCTAGGGGAAAAGGGGGGGGTTATCGCTGTTCGAACAGCCAGGTCTTTAGGAGTCTCCGGAAAGCGGAGTGGTCCTGGGTGGTCCTGAGGCTGGTGGGGAGGGAGTTCCAGGTCTTGGCCGCCAGGAAGGAGAAAGATCTCCCACCCGCCGTGGAGCGGCGGATGCGAGGGACCGCAGCGAGTGCGAGGCCAGAGGAGCAGAGGAGGCGGGTGGGGACGTAGAAGCTGAGGCGTCTGTTGAGGTATTCCGGTCCCTTGTCGTAGAGGGCTTTGTGGACCCCAGACCATGTGAGCTTGTAGAGGGTCGCTGGACTGTAAGAAAACAGTGAAGGTTACCAAAATACCCCACCCCAAGACCCTGAAAAGTAGGAGTAAAGTGCACCTACTACCCCAGAGAGCACAATAGTCGTGATAGGGGGATTCTGCAGGAAGAACAAACACCAGCAGTGCACTGACAACGGATTTCCAGACCTGAGGACCTGCAAGGCAAGGGGACCAAGTCGTATGGTCGCGACAGTGTCCAGGGGAGGCAGGAGCCCAGGAAACCCCGGATGAAGGTGCAAGGAAGCTGCCTCCGGATGGAAGAAGCTTGGAGTTCTGCAAGAAAGAAGAGGACTAGGGACTTCTCCTTTGGAAGACAGATGTCCCACGTCACGCTGAAGCTTGAAGAGGTGTTCCCACGCAGAAATACCGCAAACAAGCCTTGCTAGCTGCAAGGGTCGCAGTAGAGGTTTCTGGGTGCTGCTGAGGACCAGGAAGGACCAGGATGTTGCCTTTTGGAGGAGGAGACAGAGGGGGTGCTCAGCAACTCAGAGAGCCCTCACAGAAGCAGGCAGCACCTGCAGAAGTACCCCAACAGGCACTTGGAAGAAGAGTGAACCGGAGTCCGCGCGAAGTTACGAAAGGGGGGGTCCCACGACATTGGAGGACAACCCAGAAGGTTGTGCACTGCAGGACGGAGTGCTGGGGACCCAGGCTAGGCTGCGCACGACGGAAATCCTGGAAGAGTGCACAGGAGCCAGGGCAGCTGCAAATCACGCGGTACACAGCTTTGCAGTCTAGCGTGGGGAGGCAAGGACTTACCTCCACCACACTTGGACTGAAGAGTCACTGGACTGTGGAAGTCACTTGGGCAGAGTTGCTGAGTTCCAGGGACCATGCTCGTCAGGATGAGAGGGGACCCAGAGGACCAGTGATGCAGTCATTTGGTCCCTGCGTTAGCAGGGGGAAGATTCCGTCGACCCACAGGAGATTTCTTCAGAGCTTCTGGTGCAGGGTGAAGGCAGGCTACCCCCAGAGGAAGCACCACCTGGAAACAGTTGATAAAGCCGGCAGGATTAGGCGTTACAATGTTGCTGGTAGTCGTCTTGCTACTTTGTTGCGGTTTTGCAGGCGTCCTGGAGCAGTCAGCGGTCGATCCTTTGGTAGAAGGTGAAGAGGGAGATGCAGAGGAACTCTGTTGAGCTCTTGCATTCTTTATCTGAAGAATTCCCCAAAGCAGAGACCCTAAATAGCCAGAAAAGTAGGTTTGGCTACCAAGTTAGGAGGATTGGCTACCAAGAGAGGTAAGAGCCTATCAGAAGGAGCCTCTGACATCACCTGCTGGCACTGGCCACTCAGAGCAGTCCAGTGTGCCCCCAACACCTCTGTTTCCAAGATGGCAGAGGTCTGGGACACACTGGAGGAGCTCTGGGCACCTCCCCTGGGAGGTACTGGTCAGGGGAGTGGTCACTCCCCTTTCCTTTGTCCAGTTTCGTGCCAGAGCAGGGCTGGGGGATCCCTTAACCGGTGTAGACTGGCTTATGCAGAGATGGGCACCATCTGTGCCCATCAAAGCATTTCCAGAGGCTGGGGGAGGCTACTCCTCCCCAGCCCTTCACACCTATTTCCAAAGGGAGAGGGTGTAACACCCTCTCTCAGAGGAAATCCTTTGTTCTGCCTTCCTGGGCCAGGGCTGCCTGGACCCCAGGAGGGCAGAAACCTGTCTGAGGGGTTGGCAGCAGCAGCAGCTGCAGTGGAGACCCCGGAAAGGCAGTTTGGCAGTACCCGGGTTCTGTGCTAGAGACCCGGGGGATCATGGAATTGTCCCCCCAATACCAGAACGGTATTGGGTGACAATTCCATGATCTTAGACATGTTACATGGCCATGTTCGGAGTTACCATTGTGACGCTAGACATAGGTAGTGACCTATGTATAGTGCACATGTGTAATGGTGTCCCCGCACTCACAAAGTCCGGGGAATAATGTGCCCTCACACTAAGTAACTTTGCACCCAACCTTCACCAGGTGAAGGTTAGACATATAGGTGACTTATAAGTTACTTATGTGCAGTGGTAAATGGCTGTGAAATAACGTGGATGTTATTTCACTCAGGCTGCAGTGGCAGGCCTGTGTAAGAATTGTCTGAGCTCCCTATGGGTGGCAAAAGAAATGCTGCAGCCCATAGGGATCTCCTGGAACCCCAATACCCTGGGTACCTCAGTACCATATACAAGGGAATTATATGGGTGTACCAGTATGCCAATGTGAATTGGTAAATTTAGTCACTAGCCTGCAGTGACAAATTTAGAAAGCAGAGAGAGCATAAACACTGACGTTCTGGTTAGCAGACCCTCGGTGATACAGTTAGGAACCACACAGGGAACACATATAGGCCACAAACGTATGAGCACTGGGGTCCTGGCTAGCAGGATCCCAGTGACACATAACAAACACACTGGCAGCATAGGGTTTTCACTATGAGCACTGGGCCCTTGCTAGCAGGATCCCAGTGAGACAGTGAAAACACCCTGACATATACTCACAAACAGGCCAAAAGTGGGGGTAACAAGGCTAGAAAGAGGCTACCTTCCTACACAATCCTCTTGAGCAGGAGTAGAGATTGCAACAAATCAGCAATCAATGATGCATGTTGCATGTGTTGGCCAGCCGAGGTGAAGAATCCCCTCATCACCCACAACTGGCCAAAGTCCTGTGTGACCCCGAAAGCATATTGGCTGTCTGTGTAGATGTTTGCCAACCTTCCCTCTGCCAACTTGCATGCTCTTGTAAGTGCTATTAATTCTGCTTCCTGGGCACTTTTTATCGTGGGTAACCTTCCTCCTTCCAATAATCTTTTGGCCGTCCCCACAGCATAAGCGGCCTGCAGCATCCCAGTGTGGTCCCTAGTGCATGACCCACTGACAAACAGATCACCCTCTGCATCTGGGAACGGGGTGTCTCTGATGTCTGGTCTAACCTTTGTGTGCCTATCAATTGTTACAATGCAGTCGTGAAAGGAGTTGTCTATGGAAGGTTCATCATGATCATGCTCCGCAGGCAGAAGGCAAGAGGGGTTCAATGTGGTACACCTCTTAATCATTATATGTGGTGCCAGCAATGTTAGCTCATATCGTGAGGGCGAGCATTTGTTAGGTGTTGAGTCTTGGTGGTAGTTAACAATGTATCGACTGCATGCGTGACATGCAACACCAGTGTGTGAGCCAGTACAGTATTCTCTGATTGCTCTACTGCTAGAGCAGCTGCTGCTACCGCTCACAGGCATGGCAGAAGGCGCACTGCCACTGGGTCTAAGGTGGCTGAATAATAAGCCACCGGGCGGTAGAAGGAACCATGCTTCTGTGCCAGTACCCCCAAAGAGAAGCCTCCCTTCTCATGACAAAATAGGTGGAATTCCTTGGTGAAATGTGGGAGGCCAAGTGCTGGTGCTGCGCACAGTTCCCTTTTTAACTTTTGGAAAGCCTCTTCCAAATCCTCGGCCATTGTACCTTGTCTGGCACATCCTTGTGTATGAGGTTTTGGAGTGTGCGTGCAATCGGGGAGAAATTTGGTATTCAGTGTTTGCAGTAATCTGCACCCCGAGAAAAGTCCTTACTTCCCTCTGCGTTTGTGCCCTTGGGTATTGTGTTATGGTTGCTATCCTGTCTGGCAGCAATCTCCTTGATCCTAGAGACAGCTCATGTCCCAAGTATTGCACTTTTGATTGATAGAACTGTAATTTCTTGGGGGAACCTTATGGCCCTTCCTTGCCAGGTGACATAATAGGGCCACTGTATCTTGAACACATGTCGTCCGTAATGGTGAGGCTAATAATAAATCTTCATCAATGTATTGCACCAACGTAGACCCTCCCGGTAAGTGCAATAGTGCCAAATCTGTTCATAACGTGTTGGAAAATATTGGGGGGCTTTCACAAAACCCTTGAGGTAGCCTTTCCCATGTGAGTCTTTTCTGTCTAAAAGTAAACAATCCTGGGATTCCCTATGGAGAGGCACGGAAAAGAAGGCATTGCTGAGGTCTAGGACAGTGAAATGGGTGGCTGTGCTTGGAATGTTGGATAGGATAGTGGCTGGATTTGGAACCACTGGGAATGATGGTATGACAGCCTTATTGAGTTCTCGCAAGTCATGTACAAAGCGGTACACCGGGGCCCCATCAGGCCCCTTGGCGGCCTTCTTCACTGGGAGAATTGGAGTATTGCAGGGGCTACTTTGTATCTCCTGCAATATCCCTTTCCTCAGAAGGTCCTCTATTACCGGGGCTATGCACTCCTCCCCCTCTTTGGCTATTTTGTATTGAGGTACTTGTGACAATGATTCTCCGGGCGCAGTGTCACTCGCACTGGAGGGTAATCCAATATCCTCCTCACATCATTTGGTCCCCGTGCCCAAACCTCGCTAGGGATCGAGTCTTGTAGCTCTCGTGGGAGGCCCTGCACTTGCACTCTTTCTTGGTGATCACATCCATAAATGCGTGTAACATTATCCTGTTCTTCTTACTTTCTAGAAATATCCCTTCAGGTGAGCAACTGATGGTACACTGTAACTTACATAGGAGGTCCCTTCCCAGAAAACTGAATAGGCAGTGTCTACCAAAGATGAACTGATGCTTTATAATGATTGGGCCTCTTTTAAATTTCAGTGGTTGTGTTAAATATTCATTCAAAGGTTGTCCTGTCATTCCTACAGCTGTTTTCTGTGTTCCTGATAGCGGTGCGTCTGGTATGTTGGATGCTTTCAGCATTGACCTTGTTGCTCCTATGTCCACTAAGAATGGTACTGTTTTGCTCAACACTGTCCCATCTACATATGGGCCCTCTTGATCCACTGATATTACCGTGCCCATGAAGTATGTGTCTGGAGGAGGCGGGTATGGGAACCCATTCTCCTCCCTGTTCCATTGTCCACCCCCGTCAGAGGTGGCAGTGGGAGTTGAGGTGTCTGTGGCCTGTCTTGGTGTGTGTTATTTGCAGGGGTATCAAATATATTATCAAGGTAAGGAGGGGGTGGTGTCCCGTTTTGTTGTCTCAGCTGACTCCTACCTCTCTGCCCCCTTCCTAAGAGGGGGCATTCTGCTTTGCAGTGTCCCTGTGGGTTGCAGTGGAAACATGCAGAGCCCGGAGTGGGTTGAGAGGATGCTCAATCACTTTGCCCCCAGCCCCGTCCTCTACCTTTCCCCCTGCCCTGGCTATTGCTGTATAACCGCTCCTGTGCAACCATTAACTTGATCTTGTCTCTTTTTGTCTTTTATTCATCTGCTTTCTGCAGATGTGTTTGATAATCCGCACAGTACCTGGCTGCTGCTAATTCCTTGCCTATGGGTTCCTGTTGCCAGCATACAAAAGATGTTTGTAAGTGCGTCTGAATGGGCTGTTGTAAGCCATATACAAATGTAGTGACAAACGCTGGCATCGCCTCCCCTAGTGGATTTTTCATCCCACTGCTTTGCTGGTATACCTGAATGAGACATTCATAGTAGCTGTTTATGCTTTCATTTTAATCCTGCTTTGTATGTATTATTTTTGACCAATCTACCTTTTCTTCTGGCACCTTTCCCTTTTTGTATTCCAGTACCTTTTTCCTTGCCTTGCCTACTTCTTCTCCTGGTACTCCCCCTTTTCCACTCTGTGGCTCCTGTGTTGGCCACCACACCACTTTCTTGCAATCCTCCCATAGGTCTCATGGTACTATTATATTTAACAATGTATCCAGGTCTTTCCAAAGTAACCCTCCCATTGCCACTATCCTATTTAATTATGTGTACCACTTGTAGGGTTCCTCCCTTAAGTTGGGGAAATCTTTGGTAAATGGAAATAAGTCACTTCCATTCCAAGGTATATGGACATAGGACAGTGTGGGATCCCATGCCCTTGTAGATAACATTAGTACTTCTCTTAGGTGTAACATTTTACTGTCTCTGTATCTGTTGCTGTTTTTAGGTCCTTGAGATCATGTGCCGTGTTGATGCCCTCTGTCAACTCTTTCCACTTTTGTAACTTTAATACTGCATAGTTCAATTTCTCTGCCAGTTTAGCATTGTCCCAGCATTGTAACTCTGTATCTATAAAGATTAAATGGGAGGGGTCCCAGCTGTACTCCTGTGGTAGGGAGCCTGTGCTCTTGGTGTACTGTATATATTTATGATGTACTTTAGTAGCCTGAGCCATTAGTTCTGCATGTACTAAAGTCATTTAGTCTCTGTACGCCCTGATATGATCTCTTTCTATCTCTGCAAATGTAATCTTTCATCATTGAGATCAGTTAGTATTGCATGACATTTTGCGCTGCCTGATTTGAGAAACTTTTTCTTCTGTAACCCAGGAGAACCGCACAGTGAATTCCCCTTTGACTGGTTATTTGATATGCTGTTCCTCCTGCCCCCTGATGCTACTGAAACTTGTTGTAAAAAGTCTGTCAGGAGGTGAATGTTATGTTGTGTATGGTGTGCATAGCTGCATATGTCCCATATGACCTTCTTCATTTCCTCTATTCCGATGTCATTATCCCCAGAGGCATCTTGGAGCCTCTGCCTCCAATTTGTTTTTAAAAGGGATTGTTGTTTGCCTCCCTTTGTCTCACTTTCTTTTAATAATTGTTCACTAATCTTGCTCAGTTTTCTTGCAGCATGGGCTTCTTCCTTTTTTATTTCCTGCAGCAACAGATGGTCTGTCACAGCCTCGAGTTCTGTCTTTTGTACATCCTCTTTTACCAGGCGCTGTGCCAAGGCACAGGCTGCCACCATCTGAGCTGAAGACAGCTGAGGAGGTTGTGTCCCTGCCGCTGAGTACTCAAGCTGTTCTTTTTTAGCAGAACCTTCTTTCTTGTTGCTATTCCATAGCCTCCCCATCAGTATGTCTTCCATGAGTGGGTCTTCCCTCTCCTCCTCTTTCATCCCCTGTACATCTTGTTCCTGCGATTGTGCACTTACCACCAGTAGAGATGGGAATCTCACCACTACTTCAAGCGTTTTGTATCTCCATCCCTCCAAATTTTCTTTCCCTTTTTTCTCAGAATTAAACCCTTTTTTCAATTCCAACAACTCTTTATGCGCTTTCTCTCTCACATCACTAGACGCACGCAATTCACGCAATACGGCATCCCACCCCCAGAAGGCATCCCACTCTAAGCTTCTTATCTTTCTCCCTTTGAGAATCAGCATCTGTCGCAAGTATGACAACTTATTCATGTCATATGTGTCAGTCTTAGGAAATTGCAAGTCCGGTCTCCTGGCCATCAACTTTTGCCATTTGTCAAGTAACAATAATGTCTGAAGCCATTGTTTAACAGCTACGTGATGCGCTGGGGAATGTTTAGGGGGCTGGGCTTTTGGGTATACAAATGTTCCTTACTAAAAGGGTTCTCCATGACTTATTCACAACTGTCCCTTATGATGCTACACAAACAATTCAGTTATACTTGACGTGGGAAACAAAAGGATGTTGACAGGCTGTCCTTGATACTCATTCCCAGCAAAACATGAGGGAGTAGACAATGGATATCTTATGCAATCAGATAGTCACCTGCCAACAGCATTTGTTATTAGTGAAGCAGACTGCATTAATCATGCGCCATCCTTTCTAAAACAACATTTTTGTGGGACACTCGACACGAGAATAGCAGATGCACCTGAGGAGAACTTGTTGCCAACTTCTGTGTCTCCATCATTTTGTCTTTCTCTCTCTCTCGACTGCCTTTGTTGCTGTTTCTTTGGGCTGTCCTGGGCTTGCCTATGCAGCTGCTCTTGGATTTTAGGTTGTTGTGATGACATAGGCGACGCCTCTCGTGTTGTATTAGAATGTCATCCCACATGCATGGTGGTTTGCTGAAATATTTTAACCTTTTCCTTGCTCCCTTTGGTTGGTTACTTACTCCAGTAACCTCACCAGATTTGTTTTGTGTACTGTGATGCTGGCTCTTACCTTTCCACCTGAAGTGTCTCATTAAAGTAAATTAAAGAGAAATATATTTGAATGCACAAAAATGATTCTGCAAAATTTCTGACACTGAAGACAGCAGGAAATGTATTCTTTTGGGGCTTACCATTTCAAACAAAATGCTTTGAGCTTGTGTGGAGTTCACATCCCATTGACTTGGAGTGGTAGGTAGAACTGGTTAACCATTATCAAGAAAGGGCGTGTGTGAGGACGCCCTATGAGGGATGGTTGCAGTTGAGAGCTAGAGGGAATGAAAGAAAAAGAGAGTAACTAAACATCAGACAAGGCATGTACATTTGAGGGTAAATGATTATGTTAAAACTTTTTGCAGAATTTTTAAAGTGTGTGATTACAGTTATACCTGAAAAGTGTAAAATCAATTCTGCTTTTACTTTTGAAGGTTTCATAATTGTATGCAGTATATCAATATTAAGCTTGAAGTGGCACACTTTGACAAAAAAATTAATTCATTATATTTAAGAAAGAAAAAACAAAACAATGTGTTGTAGTTGTAAGGAAAGTGGTTGGTAGGAAGAGGAATAGATTAAGAGCTAGGTTGAAGAGTCGATGAACCTAAAGGGAGACCAAATGAGCCAAAAATTGATTTTCAGATAGATAACTTCTTTAAACCTTAGATGGTGCTATATTATGTATCACAAGCGTATGGAAATCCAAAAAACGAATCAGTCCAGGCGAAAATGTGAATCCAATAGTCAATTAAAAGGTATTTGTATTCTAGCCTGGTAAATATGACTTTTTATATACTTTGCAAATTCTGGAAAGCATGGCTATTCATTAAATGTTCTGTTAAACAGTGTAGTTATTTTCTGTTACTAAATTACATAATGAACTCTCTTTGTAATTCTACTTCTTTTTTTTGTAGTTCTGTAAATCGTTTATCACAACCAACGAAAATTGTCTGAAGAGTGCAATAGAATATCTGTCAACTAACAACAAATCAAAGCAACAGCAGTTCGGAAGTCACATGGAAAGGTCCCCTGAACGTACATCATCACCAGCTGCTAAACAGTCTCCAAGAACCCCAACAAGAAATAATATTGACTTTGCATCTAAAAAAGGTATGTATATTTCTAGCCAGAATGACCATTTGATGAGGCGAGAGGAACTCCAGGTAACTGAAGCTTCAAACTGCGCTTTTCTTTATAGCTATACATGTCTGAGAGTGAGACGATTCAATACAGCCTCCCTCAGGGTGGTAGACTGACCATTTTGAAGGAGGTTGTCTGCAGTGTGACTTGGGCTGCTTTCACACTTTTGGTGAGGAGATGCTGCTGCTGCGACTCCAAGGACTGTGCTCACTGGAGCATGCAAGAGCTGAGCTCTTGATACTGGTGAAGGAGGATAACTATCTGCGTCAGCTTCCGGACCTTAGTTGATTATAACTGGTTTGTTGACAGTCATTGTATAGGTGAGGAGTTGGAGCCTGATGGACTCAGACAGCGGCAGAGTCAATCAGCCTGTAACATTTGATCCAGTGGACAGCTCCAGCGGAAAAGAGCCTTCAAGGCTGAGCTGTGTGAATCCAAAACAGATACAAGATCTCTGACACCTGTTAAGGAAGAACTTGCTAGCCTCCCTTGATTAATCTGACCCCTAATCTGACATTTTCCTCTCCTGTGGGAGGGAGCTGTTTCTCTCTGGCTTGAGGAAAGTTTTCTTCTGATGGATACAACTACCTGTGGATTCCTCACCTAAAGAAGTTTCTTAGCTCTGCACGTCGACGATGACGTCACAATTGCCCGACTCCCACGCGACGCCGTATGACGTAATTCAGGCAATAAGATGCCCTCGTCGACGTGCAGACGTCAGTTCCCTTTTTTTCCGTGCCTTCGAGTAACGTTTTTTTCTTCGAGGCTACCAGGGAGCTACTGTTTCACTTCGTGTGTAACAATGTCGCAGCCAAGAAAGTCTGGTTTTAAACCCTGTAGGGAGTGCGGAGGTCGAATGTCGGTCACAGACCCACACGAAAATTGTTTGTGGTATCTCAGTTCTGACCATGAAGTCGAGGCGTGTGGTTCATGTCAGCGCATGAATCCGAAGGCCCTTAAAGAGCGGGAGGCCAAGTTGTTCCTGGCAAGTTCCAAGAAGAAGGAGAAGCATCATCGCTGTGAGTCTTCTTCTAAGTCCTCGAGATCTCACCAGCGTCATCGAGACTCCCGGTGCCGGCATGGATTGCGGCGCCAGTCAAGTAAGGACTGCTCCCGCTCGAGGTCGCCATCGGCTCGGCATCGACCGACTTTGGAGGTCAGTCCACCTCTGACGACTCCTGCTTCCCCGACGTCTCCACTGTCTGTCTTTGAGGTTGATCCGCATCAGGAGCCAAGGGCCTCTCCAGCGCAGATGGAGATGCCTGAGCCGACACCGGCTTCACCTCATGCACCCGATTCACAAGGTTATCTGGCGTTCCTGGCGCCGGGCACGGACCGGGCTGCATTCCTCAATGCAATGTTCAACATCTTCGCCACCATGGCGCCGGGAGGTGTGCATGCGGGGCCTTTAGGTCCATTGGCCTTCGACATGGGTGTTCCGTCTTCATATAGACCGACGCCCTTCATGCCTTTTCTTCCTTCGGGAAGTGCTGGATCGGCGCCTGTACCAATGGCGTCGCCTAGAAGACCAGTGACGCCGACGACGTCCACCACCCCGGCGCCGATGAGTTTGCCACAGCTTCAATCAACCTTGAAGAAGCCTATGGCGCCGGTGGATCTGGCGTCGGATGACTCCGATGGTCGACGCTGTCCGAGGTCTTCGGCGTCGGCTGATGCCTTATCGATGCCGGCTGACGCCTTATCGACGCCGGGGATTGGATCCAGGCTCCGCTCCAGAAGGTTCGCTCTGAGGAGCAGGAGTATGAGAAGCAGCTCTTGGAGGAGGGAGAGATTGTGGAGCCACTAGGGGACCTGCAAGGCTTGGACACGGCGAGTGGTTTAGACACTCCCCCGGAGTGAGACTTGGATTCTCCGGGGGAGTACACTGAGGAGGCTGCCTCTTTTCATGCGGTGGTCCGGAAGGCAGCGGACATTTTGGATCTTCCTCTTCCAGCTGCGGATGTCAAGACCAACATTCTCACTGAGGTTTTGCATCCATCTTCAGCTGTGGCAGAGCCGCTTCTTCCGTTTAATGAGGCGCTTATGGATCCTATTATAGTGGTGTGGAAGAAGCCTGTGACTTCGACTGCCGTGAATAGGTCGGTGCCAAGAAGGTATTGAGTGGCTCCAGGTGAACCAGCGTTCTTACCCAGACATCTGATTCCGGAGAGTTTGGTTGTGCAGGCTTCATGTTCCTCTCGCTCAGCTCCGGGATCTTTTCCAGGCGTTCCCGCGGGCAGGGAGTCTAAGAGAATGGACCAGTCGGCTAAGAAGGCGTTCTCTTCGTGTAGCATGGCCCTCAAATCTACGAATGCTACTTGCATTCTAGGGCAGTATATTTATGCTCTTATGGACGAGGCCAAGGGGCACTCTGGATTGCCTCAAGAAGTGACTAACCTTTTGGCAGACGCTCAGGCGGCGGAGACCCAGGTTATTCAATCTGGGCTAGACACCTCAGACTCTGTGGCCAGGGCTATGGGCACGTCCATAGCGACAAGACGACATGCCTAGCTACGGTCTTCAGGATTTTCTCCTGATGTACAAACAACCCTGCTCGACCTGCCCTTTGATGGGGACAAACTATTTGGAGCAAAAGCTGACTCTGCCTTGGAGCGGTTCAAGGAGAGTAGGGCCACGGCAAGATCTTTGGGACTGCAAGCAGCCACCTCCTCTTCCTTAAGATCTTTTAGGAGGTTTAGGGGGTTTGGGCGTGGCTCTTCCTTTTGAGGGAGGCTCCAGGCAGTAGGACAGCAATCTTCAGGAGCTCACCCTCATAGATCTTTTAGGGGCAGGGGTAGAGTTCGTACTAGAGGGGCAGCCCAGCAGCACTCTGCCTCTTCCTCTTCCTCCGGAGGGGTGCAGCAAGGAAAGCAGCCTTAGTCCTCCATCACTCCCTTTACACGCATCTCCTGTAGGGGGGAGACTATCTCAATTTCTTCACATGTGGGAGTCCATTACATCGGACTCCTGGGTCACCGACATTGTGGGGAAAGGTTATACTCTTCCCTTTCGGGAGTTTCCCCCTCCCATCCATCCCCGCCCATCCTTCTGTTCGGAAGACCATCTTCTTTTACTAACACAGGAAGTGCTAATCCTTTTGTCGAAAGGCGCAGTGGAGTTAGTTTCAGAGCAGGAGAGGGGTCAGGGCTGCTATTCAAGATACTTCCTGATCCCCAAAAAGGATGGTCGGTTGAGGCCAATCCTGGACCTAAGGATTTTGAATTGGTTCCTCAAGCAGGAAAAGTTCAAGATGCTGACCCTGTCACAGGTTCTTTTGGCATTGAACGAACGAGATTGGATGGTGTCTGTCGACTTGCAGGATGCTTACTTCCATATCCCGATCCTCAAGTCGCACAGGAAGTATCTCCGGTTTGTGGTAGGGTCGCAACACTATCAGTTTGCAGTCCTTCCGTTTGGTCTTACTTCGGCACCTCAAGTCTTCACAAAGGTTGATGGCGGTGGTTGCTGCAGAGCTCAGAAGAAGGGGGATAGCAGTATTTCCTTATCTGGACGATTGGTTGATCAAAGCCAAGTCTCCGGAGCTCCTGCAGCGTCACCTGCAGTCGACAATTCAGTTGTTGTTCGATCTGGGCTTTTTGATGAACGTGCCCAAATCTCACCTAGAGCCCTCTCAGCGCCTCCTGTTCATAGAGGCAGTACTGGACACAACATTGAATCTGGCCTTTCCTCAGCCGCAGCGGATTCAGGACATTCAGTCGCTGCAGGGGTGTGGAATTTATTAAAATATCTACTTGTCCAGGGGACAGGTTGCTTCTCATATCTACTTGTCCTGTAAAAAGATCTACTTGTCCCTTTGGTGCCATGTAGTGTGGCTACAAATTATGGCAGCAATCTCATTATGTAAGAGCTCTGATAATAGCGTCTCTGATTATGCCAGGGCTACTACCTTAGTATGGCTTGAATACTTGCAGTTTCAATCCCTACTGTAGCAATTTCCTTATTTTTCCACCTTTCTGCAGATCTGCATACTGGGGCTGGAGGAAGCAGTAAGCAATAGTTCCAGGGCTGGAATGCCTTTGAGTCTGCAAACCTACTAACCTGTATGTTTTAAAGATTTTCACCAGCTTCTCTCTAATATTTTCCCATAATAAGAAAGGTTGGACATTTACTCCTGACAATGGCAGAATTAGAACTTCTTCCAGGGTTGGGAAGAAAGTGGCTGGAGGGAAAATGAACTTGCAAATGGCTCAATAGATTTTCACATGAGCAAATCTACACATCGTATTTACCCATGCTAAAATACAGTTCACAAATATTTTATAGGGTTACGACATATACCATGGGTGCACTTTTGTGACTTTCTTTAAGAATTTGGGGCCACATGTCAGTAGGTTCAGATTTGCGACCCGCAAATTGCGAGTCAGAGAGACTCGCAATTGCGAGTCGCAAATCCGAATGTAGGATGGTGTCCCTGACACCATCTGTGATTCGCAAGGGCTTCGCAAATGCCCACCTCATGAATAATCATGAGGTGGGTTGCAATTTGCGACCCCCTTGCGAATGGCGGCCCTCACAGGGATGGTGGCCTGCTGGAGACAGCAGACCACCATGTCTGTGACTGCTTTTTAATAAAGCTGTTTTTTTGTTTTTTTTTGTAATGCAGTCCGTATTCCTTAAAGGAAAACGAGATGCATTACAAAAACGAAAAATGAAACGTTTTCGTTTCATTTTTTCAGAGCAGGCAGTGTTCCGCAGGACCAATGCCTGCTCTGAATTTTTTTTTACAGTGACATTCACAATGGGGAAGGGGTCCTATGGGGACCCCTTCCCTTTAGCGAAAGTGTTAGCACCCATTTGAAATGGGTGCAAACTGCGATTGGTTTGCGCCCGCGGTCACAAAACAATCCTACATTGCACTGCGAGTCACAATTAGGAAGGGAACACCCCTTCCTAATTGCGAGTCGCAAACCTGTTTTGCGATTCGGTAACCAGGTTACCGAATCGCAAAACTGGGTTTGTGCATCGCAATGTGCTTTTTGCACGCCACAAACAGCGAAAGTCGCTGTTTGCGACATGCAAAAAGCTACCTACATGTGGGTGTTGGTCCCTAATTAGGTCTGGTGTTAACAAAACATTTTTTTTTTATTGATCTTCTATTTCTCTCTCTTTCGGCTGGCTTTACTGTGAGCGATCGCATTCTGCTCTTCCACAAGGAGCATATTGGCACACAAAGTAGTTTTGTTCAGTGTCAGGAACTACAGTGGCAATCAGTGACGTAACGAAACTGGAGGGTGCCCCTTTGCAAAGAACATGGAGGAGCCCCCTCTCCAGACTCACTCAGGCCAGGTGCTGTGCTGAAGGGGCCCCCAGGAGGGCGGCTGCGGGGCCTTTGTTATGCCAATGGTGGCAACGTGTGTTTTTAGAGTTCAAAAATGTTATTTTTTTTTTTGCCAGTGTTTGTTACAGTGTTGAGGGCCTGATAGCTCCCACAACAATAAAGTGTTACAAAAGCCATGTCAAAACAGGCATGCATTGATGAAACTAAAAGACTTATAAAAATATGTCAGATCAGTTGGCTTTGTCAGTGTTTGTTTATTTTCATGCTTCCCATAATCGTGTTGAAAATCGTTACACTGATTTTCCATTAGAAATATTTTTGGGAAATACTAGCATGCACCAACATATTTTACTAAATGACACTTCATTTGCATCTAATCAGAAAGCATTCTGGGAGCATTATACATAGCCTCATAGCCTAAACTTTTCAAACATGTGTACACGTTTTTTTTTTTTAACTGGAACCAACGTCAGTAGTGAAGTGTGACCTTAAAAAATGTATTTACAGCACTCACCCTAATAATGAAGGATTTCAAATAATGAACCATAAATACAAGTTCGAACAGCATTATCTTTTGGAAACACATTACCTCAACTGCAGAGAGTTCCACTCTCTGTAAACAGGCAGCCAAAGGGTTTGTGCTGCAGAGGGTTGGGCCTACTTGTCCCAAGGACAAAGTAAACATAAAAACTTGTAGCCCTTGACCCCAAACAAGATGTCCCGGGCGTCGGGTGATAGGAATTCCACATCCCTGCGCTGGTTCCAATGTTCCAGAATGGAGCGGTCGTTCCAGTCCTCAAGGTCCTTCGTCTGCTCAGTCTGTTCGCTTCTTGCATTCTGCTGGTCACTCATGCACGCTGGCACATGAGGGCTCTTCAGTGGTGCGTCCGCAGGCAGTGGTTTCAACACAAAGGAGATCTTGAGGAATCGATAAGGATCTCCAGAGACGCTACAGCGGATCTTCGATGGTGGGCTGCAGTCGGCAACCTTTCTCAAGGAAGCCGTTCTCCCTGCCACCTCCAGTGGCCACAGTGATAACGGATGCTTCCACCCTTGGGTGGGGAGCTCATCTGGGGGACCTGGAGGTCAAAGGTCGTTGGTCTCCAGTGGAACAGAGGTTTCACATCAATCTGTTGGTATTGCGGGCGATACGTCTGGCTCTCAAGGCCTTCCTCCCTTCCCTTCGTGGTCAGTCGGTTGAAGTCCTGACAGACAACACTACCGCGATGTGGTATATAAACAAGCAGGGAGGAGTGGGGTCGCACCTTCTCTGCAGAGAAGCTCTACGGCTCTGGTCCTGGGTTCAGGACCATCGGATTTGCTTGGTAGCAAACCATTTGGCCGGAGTTCTGAACGTGCGTGCGGACGATCTCAGTCGGCGCATCTCAACCGATCACGAGTGGCGTCTTCATCCAGATCTAGTCCTTTACATCTTTCAGAGGTGGGGGTATCCACAGATAGATCTGTTTGCCACTCGGGAGAGCGCGCACTGCCCGTCCTTCTGCAGCCTCCAGTATCCGATGCAAGGAGCTTTGGGGGACGCGTTTCAGATGTCCTGGAAGGGTCAGTTGTTTTACGCGTTTCCCCCCATACCTTTAATTCCTCGGGTTCTGAGGAAGATCCGCCAAGACCGGGCCCAAGTCATCTTAATAGCTCCAGATTGGCCAAGAAGGGTTTGGTATTCAGACCTCCTCCAACTCTCTCTGGGCCCTCCGCACCGTCTCCCTTACAGGGCAGACCTCCTCTCGCAGTCACAGAGGCAGGTTCTACACCCCCACCTCCAGAGCCTTCACCTTCATGCCTGGAGATTGAACCGGGCAATCTGAGTTCCTTTTCTCTCCCGCCTGAGGTGGTGGAGGTTATATTATCGGCCAGGCGACACTCCACCAAATCCATCTATGCAAGCAGGTGGGCTTAATTTGTGAATTGGTGTGGAGAGAATCAAATTGATCCCTTGAGGGCCCACTTATCTGATATACTGTTGTTTGTATTATCCTTGGCACAGAGGGGTTGTGCAGTTGCCACTGTTAAGGGTTATTTATCCGCGCTGTTGGCTTTTCTGTGCCTTCCAGACCAACCCTCCTTGTTTAAGTCGCCTATTGTTTTGAGGTTCATTAAGGGTCTCACTAATAAGTTTCCGCCCACTCCATTCGTTATGCCACAGTGGGATCTTAACTTAGTATTGACCTTTCTTATGGGTTGACCGTTTGAACCAATGCATTCTTGTCCATTGAGACTTTTAGTTTTAAAAACTGTTTTTCTGGTTGCCATAACATCTGCTAGAAGGGTGAGTGAGCTCCAGGCTCTTAGTGTAGAACCCCCATATACTTCCTTTTACAGGGACAAAGTGGTGTTAAGGACCAAGGGGGCTTTCCTACCGAAGGTTGTTACACCCCTTCATTTAGGACAGTCCATCACTTTTTCTTCCTTCTATCCTCCACCTCATCCATCCAAGGAGGAAGAGAGGCTTCACCGACTTGATCCAAGAAGAGCGTTGAGCTTCTTCGCTGACAGGACGAGGGAGTTCAGACAAGACGATCAGCTCTTCGTCGGTTACATACGGAAGAGGAGAGGCAAAGCTGTCCACAAGGGAACGCTTTCCAGGTGGGTCGTTCTTTGCATCAAATTATGTTATTCTTAAGCAAAGAAGGAACCTCCTGTGAGGCTACGTGCCCATTCCACCAGGGCTAAGGCGGCTTCATCTGCCTTAGCTAGAGGTGTTCCTGTGGTTGACACCTGCAAGGCGGCAACTTGGGCATCCCTCCACACTTTTGCCAAGCATTATTGTTTGGACTCTGAAGTTAGGAGGGATGGCCATTTTGTACGCTCAGTGCTGCAGGATTTCTTGGTTTGACTATTCAGGCACCCACTACCGGGGGCGGTACTGCTTTAGGACTCTATTCTTTAGGTGAGGAATCCATAGGTAGTTGTATCCATCAGAAGAACAAGTTACTTACCTTCGGTAATGCCTTTTATGGTGGATACACTAGCTACCTGTGGATTCCTCACGGTCCCACCCGCCTCCCCGTTGCCTGTCTGGTCTTACCACTAATTCCTTGGGTGAGTACCCATTTGTTGTACATATGTATATACTGATGCAATGATTTATATATGTGTATATAGTTGTTCCTGTATATATTTAAAAAAAAAAAAAGAGAGAGAACATGTGTATATATGTATATATTTATGCATATATTTCGTATTGTTTATTTCTTTTGGTTATGGTTCAGATTAGTGGAAATAAATGTTGGTATATAAGTTTGATTGATGTGTTCATATCACATCTGTACTGTCAATGTTCTCCTGTTCACCTCAAAGGCACGTGAAAAATGGTGATAACTGACGCCTGGACGTCGACGAGGACCTCTTATTGCCTAGATTACGTCATACGGCGTCGCGTGGGAGTCGGGCAATTGTGACGTCATCATCGACGTGCAGAGCTAGAAGAAAATTTAGGTTGAATGCTGGCGTGTGGGGGAAAATTCTTTAGGTGAGGAATCCACAGGTTGCTAGTGTATCCACCAGAAAAGGTGTTACCAAAGGTAAGTAACTTATTCTTCAAGGCCTTTTTTTTCTTTGGATTCTTTGTAGTTTAATGTTAAGTCTGAATGACTCGTTGATTTCGATACTGATCTGGTTTGACCCTGATGACGAGATAATTTGAAATAATTTGCAGTTTTCTTTAGTTTGACTACAGTCACTGCATGGCCCCTCTTGTCCTCTTCTTTATTCTCAAAGCAAATAACTGATTGCTCCCCTTGAACTATGTCTCTTTGCTGTACATGTCTCCTTTTATTGGCTAGTGCCTTTCATGTTTGTGCTGTTCTAAATGTATTTTAGTGTAATGCCTTACTGATGGCAACCTGTATTCCACCAGCCTTTCCATGGCGGTTTCCCCCGCTAGGGAAAGGCTGGTGGAATGGGTGCCCTGGGAGCCCCTGCACTACTCATGCACTTGGCATGGGTAGTGCAGGGGCCCCGTGCACAGCCCCGTCGTGCATATCACTGCCCGATTTCCAGGCAGTAATACGCGCAACGGATGCTGCTGCACCCGCAATGTCCAGGCCCAACATTCTGCTGGGCCGGCTGGCGGAAACACTGTTTCCGCCAGCCGGCCCTGCAGAATGTGCTTTATTGGGCCGGCGGGGTTCTCAACAGGCTCGCGGTCTGCGTTTAGACCGCCAGCCTGAACTCGGCAGGAAATCCCGCTGAGTTCATAATGAGGGCCTTAGTCTATTTCATCAAACAAACAAGTTTTTTTGTACAGCAGAAATGCTAAGCTCATATTTGATGGTACACTCATATGCACGAATGAAGAAAAAGGCGACTCTGTAAACTAAAATATTTGCTTAGGATCACACAATTTGAGACCCATTTACGGGTCAAGTACGTTAGAGTTGGGTCAAATAGATTATTCATGTTACTCAACCTGCAGGTCTAGTAAATGTTTTAGCATTTTTCGAGGCCTGGGAGCCCTTCCAAAGAAGCGTAAGATCCATGCCCATAGTCAACTATATATGGGATGAGGGCCTCAAGGTGATGAGGAATCCTGCCAGAATCTTACTCTGCCTAGAGAAAAAATTCAAAATGCCAGAGGACCCCCCAGCGTGTCTGATGGGTCATCCCAAGCCAGACTCCGTAATTACTCAGGTGACCCAACGCAGATTCAAGAACACTTCTGCTAAAATCTCTGCATTCCCTGACAAAGAAGGGAGGAGACTTAATAACGTCAGAAAAAAAATCTTCAGTGTCTTCTTTTACGGTCAGGGTGGGAAATACCTTGGCTATGATAGGCAAGTTTGACAAGCACTAAGGGACTGACATCGCTCCTTACTTGGACCAGTTGCCAGAAGATGCCTAGGCAGAAACATAGAAAATACTGCAGGGGGGGGAGAGCCTCAACAGAGGTTATTGAGTGTGCGATGGACATCACTACTACTGTCTTTCGACAATTGGCAGGAGCCGCTGTTCGTAGAAGGCAGGGTTGGCTTCATGCAACTTCATTCAGGCCTGAGGTACAAAACAAGATTTTTGATCTTTCTTTCGATTGGGGAAGCCCTCTTTGGTAAGCATGTTGACGATGCCCTGCAGGCTATCAAGACAGACACGGCCAAAACTTTCGGAACCCTTCTGAGTGCCAGAGGGCTTAGGTTTCCATCCCACAGAGGTTTCCAGCAGTCCAGGTACCCAGCTTACTCCTCCTCTTACTAGTCCTTTCGCCCTCAATATCTGCAGAGACAGCCTCTGCAGGCCGCCTATAGCAGACCCCCACAAAAAAGTAGAGCAGGACAGCAGGGAAAGGACACAGGCCGTAGACAATTACTTTATACGGACGCCGGCTGCCAATCTTTCCTCCATTCCAAAAATACAAGGAAGGATTTCCCATTATTATCACTGATTGCAAGACATCACTCTGGATCACTGGGTGCTGAACGCTATCCAGTTTGGCCATACCCTGGAGTTCCTGCAAATTCCACCAGCAAAACCTCCTCTTCTACACACTCAAAAGCACCTGCACCTCCTCAAAAAGGAAGTTTTGACAATGCTGAGGAAGGGAGCAATAGAAAAAGTTCCTGTTTCAGACAAAAAGAAAGGCTTCTACTCTTGTCACTTTCTCGTCCAAAAAAGTTGCGTCCAATCTTGGACCTCAGGGAGCTGAACAAATATCTCAAGAGGCAGTCATTCCATATGGTTACTCTACCCGATATTCTCTCGCTTCTAAATCCAGGAGATTATATGTCCACTGTCGATCTACAGGACGCATACGTTCACATCCTGATCCATCCGTCCCACAGAAAGTTCCTCCGATTTACGGTAGACGGAAATCACTTCCAATTCAAAGTTCTCCCATTCAGCCTGAAATCAGCCCCCAGGATTTTCACCAAATGTTTAGCTCCGGTCACAGCATTCGTGAGAAACCAAAAGCATCAGATGTTCCCATATTTGGAGGACTGGCTGATCAGAGCCTTGTCTAAGGCACAGACGCAGAGGTCTCTATTCAGAGAATTCTGTCTCATTATCAACAACAAAAAGCCAACCTTTTAGTCCTCAAAAGTATTACCTTTCTGGGTGCAGTCCTAGACACATCACTCAACAAACCTCTGATACAATAGGTGGTTTTGCGGGGAAAATTGGTGCTCACAACCGTGCAAAACTTCTATGCTCTTTTATACAATCCTTGTTATGTTATTTGCAAGGCAGTGCTCTTACAGGGAACACACCTCAAACCCTGTGCATTAACAATCAATGACTGTGAAGAACAATATTATAAAACAAGGCACACGTCTTGTGTTAGTCCACAATCGTGGTGTGATCTTCGTTGTTTATTCCTTCAGCTCCAACTCCAGCCAACATGTGTTTCATCTGGGATGTAACCCAATGACTTCATCAGGGCTGTGATATGGAGTCCTGATATATATTTAGTTTAGAAGATCTCCTTATCATTATTTTTCATCTCACCCAGATCACTTGTTCATGCTATTAGCGACCACTACTGTCCATATAACCCACTCCTTTGAATCTCATTTCCCTTCGAGTTTGGGTAATTGTTCCAGTAATGCTTCTGTCTGTATCAAACGCCGCGAGTACGCTGCACACTCTCGTATTTGAATACTGAAAATGAAGGAATAAACAACAAAGATCACACACAAGTGTGGACTAACACAAGACGTGTGCCTTGTTGTATATTACGCCACTCAACAAAGCTGCTCCTACAAAGGAAAGACAGCAAAAACTGATCACCCTGGCCAAATCGGTTTAAAGAAGAAAATCTCTTTGTGTTCGCCTCTTCAAGTCCCTTGTAGGGATGATGCCTTCCTGTATCTCTCTCATTCCATTCTGCTGTCTCAAAATGCGACCCCCTTCAAGAATAACTGGACAGTCATTGGATGCAGTCCACGGGGTCCTTCGAAGATACAATCAGGAATAAGAAGACTATGATAACAACGTTGTCTTGGTGGACCCAGAGTTCCCATATGCCAGTCAGTCTCTCATTCCTCAATCCGCCATCCCCGTAGGTAATCATAACCAACAGTTCCCTGGAAAAGTGGAGAGCCTACCTCCAGGACTTGCAGGTCAGTGGCAAATGGAAAACACATCACAAGACCTGCCACATAAATCTTCTCAAGCTCAAAACGGTTTGCTTAGCCCTTCAAGCTTTTCTGCCAAAAATCGAAAATTTGCCAGTCCGTACGTGTACAGAAAACACTAAAACGATGCACTATATCAACAAACAGGGAGGGACCAGATCTCTGCTCTTATCTCTGCTCTTATCTCAAGAATTGAAACATCTCTGGAATTGGTCCATCCTCCACGGAGTGCATCTGTGGGCAGAACACGTGCCACAGAAGCAAAATGTGTTAGCGGTCTTTCTCAGCAGCTTGACAACATCCAACCACAAATGGGAGTTAAAGCAGTAGGTGCTCAACCACGTCTTCTCTCAATGAGGCAAGCCGAACCTGGACATATTTGCCACTCCCCAGAATGCAAAATGCCAATTCTTTGCAAGTCGAGATCACCATCCCGGCTCATGGTGAAATGCATTTTTAATGGCATAGTCAGGAATATATGCCTATGCCTTTCCTCCCATTCCCCTAATTCCGAGAGTCTTAGCCAAGACCAAGGCCGAACAATGCAAAATACTCCTGATAGCCCCTGCATGGCCTCGCCATCGCTGGTATACAGAACTACTTCTTCTATTAGGGAGTCCCAGCATCCCTCTGCCGATAACACTGTGCCTACTAACAATGAGCGAGGGTCAAGTACTGCACTCGGATCCAGCATCACTTCATTTGACAGCCTGGGCCGTAAGCACAATGAGTTTGCATACTTTAGACATCTCTCCTGACTGTAGAGACAATCTTGTCAGAGCTGACAGTACAAACAGGACTTACCATCTTAAATCGAAAAGATTTTGCATATGGTGCAAATAAGCTCAAGTACATCAATTTTCATTATCACCGGAGCAAGTTCGTCCATAGCTACTCCATTTGACAAGAACTGGTTTGGCTCATGCTTCAATTATGGTTCACTTGGCTGCAGTATCCTGTTACAGATGATCAGAAAACTTACCGTCTTTGCAGTCTACTAGGATTGTCAAACAGTTCATCGAAGGACCCTTCCGAACTTTCCCGCCAGCCAGAAACATCCATTTGAACCTATACACAGGGCCGACTGGAAGGTCGCACTTCTTCTTGCCCTTACATAAGTGAGAAGGATTAACAAAATCCAAGCCTTCACCATACAGGATCCCTTCTTGCAGTTTAAGGAAGACCGGGTAATACTACGACCAAATCCAAAGAACGTACGCAAAGTCCTTTCGGCTTTCCACATTAATCATCCAGTGGTCCTAAAGTCGTACTTTCTGAACCCCACCATACCGGCGGAACAGGCTCTTCATTCTTTGGACATCAAAAGATGTCTCAAACTTTATCTGGAAAAAACCAAAGACTTTAGAAGGGCCAATCAACTATTTGTGGTGTTCAGTGCCCCTAGGAAGGCCGACCACTCTCCAAGCAAGGGATTGCTGGGTGGATATCAAGCGAAATACATTTCTGCCACAGAGCTGCAGGGAAACCTATGCAGAGATCGACGCATGCCCATTCAACAAGAGCCATAGCGGCGTCTACTGCTCTGTTTGCTGGAGTGCCCATCCAGGACATTTGCAGAGCGGCCACCTGTCAGAACATTCACACTTTTACGAAGCATTACTGCTTGTAGGCAACGCCTCAAGGTGATATGGCAGTGGGGCAGGCAGTGCTAAGACATCTGTTCTAGTAACGGTGAGATATCATGTTCTCTCTTTTCCCTCCATCCCAGTTTGTGTTCCGCACGTTGCATACTGTTTCCTTTAATTGTGCTCTTTTATAATGTCATGTTAGTATACAGTTATTAAGTAATATGTAACCTCTAAAGTCTTGTTATGCAAACGTTATTGATAGATTTGATCAATTATCACATATATGTTCAAAATACAGTGTGCTTCACTACTGCTTGCTACTCTGATTTAAGCATGTGAATCTATTAAATTTCCAATACTGGACTAAGAAAATACATGGTTACCTGTAACTGTAGTTCTCCAGTATTGGAATCTTTCATAGATTCACATGCAACCCTCCCTCCTTCCCTGAGAAGCTCACCGTTATCCCTATATATTTTTTTCCTTTCTTTCTCAATGATCCTCCAGCAGTTGTGCCTAGGAAAATCTGAGGGACTAGAGCATCTCACAGGAGTGTTCTAGAGGGAGGTATTGGCTGAGGTCTATCTTTGGTCTCTTTTCTAAGCAGACTTAGATAGCCTACAAAAGTAAAGGCCCAAGGGCCTTAATTAGGCTTGGGTGGAGTTTGCAGAGTTCCGCGAGCGGTGGAGTCTGGGTAAGTTGTGCTGTTCGCACTGATTTTCAGTGCAAGAGTTTCTCCTGTGCTGTAAAATCAGCACAACCTGCTGCATGCTGAGCACCAGCGGGCACAACCTCTTTCTGCCACTCGCGAAGATTTTCTACTCGAGGGGCAGCTTCCTCAACGCGAGCAGCAGCTTTTTCATCATGAGCAGTCGCAGCCTACCGTGACTGCTCTCGTTCAGAAAACTCATGTGGGCTCACCAAATTAGCAATTTCTCTCGCTCGCCAACTTAACATTGGCAAGCGCAAGAAAAAACTATAAGCGGAGTGGGGAAAACCCAGCGAACTCCGCTGGCGGATCAGAAATTGCTCGCCCACCCCTAGTCATAATGCATTATGTTTTACATTAGATCGCTATTATAAGGCAGCCAGGACACCCATCTCGACGACAAGGAATGATTCAAGCATGTGAATCTATGAAAGATTCCAATACCGGAGAACTACATTTACAGGTAAGTAACTTATTTTCTTTTTCTGTTTTTTTCTGTGGTTGCATGAGCAGGATTGGTTAGTTTTGACACTCTCTTTTCAAGTCCTTCAGTTTTCTGTGAGTGTCTCTGCCTAGGTAGTAATACAAACTTTTACACAAGGGGCACCTCCTGAATCAGTTCACCCTGGTTGGCCAGACCTTATCAATTAGTCGAAAATGCTGCTTTATGGTCAGATTTAATAATTATCCTGATTTAGGTTTAGTCATAGCTAATGGCCTTCCAAAATAGGTGGAAGAGGCAAAGGTGAGTGATAACTAGCTGTATTATAAGGAGCCCACTAACTGTAACCATGGCAGGCCAACAAGGCAAATATTACTAAAAGAACATAGAATCACATTTGAGAAGAATTTAAATCATAACATTAAAAATTATGAACATACCGTATGGGAAACATTAAAACAGAATGCATAAGGCAGGGCTAACTTACAAGAAATGTTCTGCAGGAGTAAGTACTTACATATGTTAGGGTGTCTCTGAAGATGTGCTCGCACTTGTACGCTTTGTGAGTTGCTTATTTGTGTGAGTTGGAGGTTTGATATCTGTTTAATTTTGTGAATATCAGGCCAGTATTTTTTTACAACAATCTGTACAGAGGTTGTGCAGGTCTTTTTGTTTCTGGTATTATATGGGATAAACTACCTGCATTTGTTCTTATGCGTGGATACATGTGATACCTTAAGAATCCATGACATCACATAGCACACCTACGAGACTTGACTCAAACTGACATCCCACATTTTGAGGCTGAGCATATTATATTTACAGCGTTTTGATTTGATGATTATAAATATCAGAAACCCATAGAAAATATTATTTCAATGATAAATATATAACTCTATTTTATTAAATAATCAAAGATAATAATGTTTTAGTTGACAGCAAATCATCCCGCCCTTCATCTGCTCGAAGCTTGAAAGCATCCGTTTCTTCAATCATCAGCATGGGAGCCAACAGTACCAAAAATTCAAAGCTAATTGAGCCACAGATCTTAAAGGTAATCATTCCTATCCTCAAAATATGTTTTCTACTAAGGGCCTTATTCAGAGGTTGTTAGATGTGATATTCCTTTGGTTTCACTTTACATTATGCCAGTATTATTTTTTATGGCAACTTTTCATTTTTATTGGGAGTTACAAGAGCAAACCATTTCAGTAAATTAAATCAATGGTATTGAAGCAGATAAGAAACATGACACAGTCGTAACAATCAACAATTGAGAAAAAATGCTAGTGCAGAATCTTGTGGCGATTAGAACATATCATTTCTGTTATACTGAATAAGGACCTAGTAACCAGGCATCAGTAAGAAGTATGGAAAATACAAAAATATTTGTTTGCAAATATAATAGAAAGATTTCAGAGAAAATCAAATTGAGATTGATGTCAAAAGGGATCGGGACAGGGGATAGCAAGAAAGTCTGTGATCATTTATTAAAGCCACATTGACTGATGTGTCAAGTTAAAGGTTATATGGATTGTTAACACTCAGTGAGGGGTATCCATGCATTGGTGAGCAGACCGAAGTGTCTTGAACTGAGCAGTGTTCTAGGGGTTTGTACAAGGAATCCTGTCCCAAGTGTTCTTAATTATCAATAAAGTTGCTTCATATATAATTAAGTACATCTGGGTGGAATTTGATCTTGTATATGAGGCTTACCCTATAGACAATCCTCAATAATCAGTCAACCACTCATCACAAAGTGGGTACATGAGTCTGTCTCTATTGTCATAGAAGGCATAGTTTGGCTGCTGTCACAGACGTTGCTAGCCACTTGTGGCTATGGTTGGTAAGTCTCCCTAATAGGACATATGGGGCATTAAAGCTAGTTCCACTGATAAAGAAATAGTAATAACAAACCAGCTTCTTCAGCAGACACCATGGACACATGGACACCTCAAGAGGATGTGTACAAGATCACATTCAGTCTAAATACATCTCTAACACATTGAATGGTGGCGAAGCCCTATGCAACTTCTGGGGAGTCCAGTACCAATCACGTACAGCTTTGAAATACAGGAATTTAAGCTTTGCTACCATGTGGTCATGATCAGTCAGGAGTGTCATCCAATCTTCAGAACTGTATTCCCTCCTCAAGACCTGCCAATGACATCTGGTGGTAGGCAAAACATTTTAAGATGACAGTTTGTTGATTATTGCTCCCATTTGAAAAAAGAAATCCCCGGAATGGAGTACCTGTAGGATGGGAGAAGACGGGAGGTCTAACTGGGGTAGACCCAGGATTCTCAGCATCAAAGTTGTAATAACTGTCACTGGTTTATAACTCAAGATCAAAGTCTGATTGTAGTTTCAGAAAGTCTTTAAGTTTGTTGTTTGTTGGATTACCTGGTCCCATTGTAGGAACCCTTAATCAGACCATCCCACTGAACAGACAGACGTGCCTCCTACTAAGATATTTGTGTTATTCCACTCAGAGGCTGAAAATGGCTTGCAAAGGACCCATTTAAAAGAAGACTATAGAAGAGCTACAGCATACCAGGTAGCTTTCCAATGAACTCCCAACCCTTAAACCCCCAGGAACAATCCCACAGGCCACATCACTGAGTGTGCATTTGCACAACCTTGCCCTATTTAGCGGTTGGTAGACTTGATACTCCATCTCAAGTGTGGAGGATATCTGGTCTGCTGTATTACAAGTGCATTATACCACATGACACTTGTAATACAGATTTTGATGGCGTATCCCATCTGCAAAACTGTAAAGAAGGCCCATACTACATACTGAGTACTTAAACCAATCTATCTGCCAGGATTTTAACATAGATCTCATTATCCACATTCAGAAGGTACATTTTATTTAGCAAGATGTGCATTACATTAAGGCTTTATATTTCTTTTATGACAAATTTGCTCTACCCCATGATGTAGGACTAATTTTGTTCCGATAGTTTTTTTGTGCAATGATTGTAAGAGCGCCGGTACAATCTCATTGAATACCTTTTGTTATTTGTGAGCTAATGTCCTTTCTGCAGTATTGGGGTATCTTTCATAGATTCACATGCTTAAATCATTCCCCATCATCAAAGTGGATTAAGCAGTATATATCAGTATACTAGTCTGTAAAGGGAATGCAATGTTCAGCTTAATAGCCTATGTCCTTTTTTTAAAGAGACCAAAGTTGACCAATGACCAATCAGACCGCAGCATCCGTAGAACACTGCCAACAGAGGCATCGTCCCTCAGAATTTCACTGCACGTCGTGTGAAGGAGTCTCCCTGAGCTCTGCTCAGTTTTTTTCCTGATTTGGTGATCTCCAAATTGGAATTTCTCTGTTCCAGCATGTCAGAACCAGGTAAGAAAGGCCTCTTCAGACCTTGTGCCACCTGTGCTAAGAAGAGGCTACATTTGGAAGATCCTCATAGAGAATCTATATATTGTTTTCATCTATCCCACAAGGTGAGAGACTGCAAGGTATGCAGAACTTTTTCTACAAAACCCCCTAAAAGACAGTGCGGGGAAGCCTTTACTATGGTTACAGAAACTTAAAAGCAAGAGTGTCGTAGTTTCCAAGGAAGAAAGTAGTGAGTGTTCCATCTCCTTACAGACTTCCAGAAAGAGGGAAAGGGCTTGCCATGGTTCCCCTCATCACAGTAAAAACAAATCTTAAAAAAGACCCACCATGGATCTGCAGAAGGCTCCTCTCATAAGGAAAAACAAAAAAGGGCTCCTTCATACTCTAAATCTGAGCCCTCAACTCTATCTTCAACCCTTAAATCATTACCTGAACCTCTCACAGAGAGGCCAAAAATCACTACTAAATTATTATCGATGACGCCAAAGACTTCAAAACCATGGCAGTAATCAGAAGCCCGACAACAATTTCAATGTCTACCCTGTGGACAACATCAATGATGGTATCTGCATCGACGGAGACTACCTCGTTGCCGACAACCACCACACCGTCGACGAGATCCATCGTGTCGACGGCGACAGTGGCGTTGACTAAAACAATACCAACACCGTTGACTATCGCATCATCGTCAGTGCCGCTGTCAGGGATCACCTCATCATAAAAAAGGGCTAATGACCACCTCGTCGTCAACACCATCGACAACACTGACGTTGGAAAAATCCTGTTTGTCGGCGAAACCTACAAAGAGACCACCCACATTACTGTTGCCCTCATCATGGTCACTACCGTCATCGACTTCGTCGATGACTGTTTTCTCACCTCAAGGTTTCCATCCTGAGTTCACGTCACCTGCTGGAGTCTCTCCTCTTATCCACAGTAAGTTATTAGATATTCAGGCCTCCGACGACGATCAGGAGATGTTTGATACAGCACACAGTCCCTCTGAACTACACGTTATATATCAGGAGGAAGAAGAACAAGAGTATTATGAGCCTGTTTACCAAAGCCATCGTTGTACAAAGCAATATCATCAATATACTCCTCGTCTTCCACCTCAAAAGGCATGGTCCAGGCTCCAGTTGCTTTAGTGCAAGGCCTACAGAGTATGCTTGCACTATGCTCCCAACGTCAGCTGAAGCTCAACAATCAGCTTCTCCGGCACCTAGATCTCCAGAACACCTACCTCCACCACCTACTTTGAGAATGACTCCGCAGTCCTAAATTGCCATGCCTCCTTGAGAAGGTCCTTCCTCATCTGATAATGATGATGTTGATGATGATGGAGACAGGGAAGAAGGCGATATAACCGACAGTCGCACCATCACAAGTGAATGGGATGATTATCTAATTCCTACAACTTCCCCTCCAGCACCACAACCAGTGGATTCTCCACTGGGAGATATTGGTGGTTTTCACATGTTAATGGAGAGTGCAGCAAATCGATTCCAACTGCCCATCACTGGTAAAGAAATGGACTGTTTTCTTTACGATTTCTAGGATCAGTCTAGAAAGTCAATACTAATTATAGATAATATATGGGAGGGAGGAGTTAAGGTCATGAGGACACCAGCGACCATCACTGCTGTTCTTCCTAGAATAAACACAAAGTGTCAGAGTACTCACCTGCTTGTTCTGTCGGACATCCATGGCCTGATTCGGTCATTTCTCCGGCCACACAACCCAGGTCTGAAACTCCTTCTATCCCAATACCTTCTTCACCTGACAAGGAGGGCATGCAGCTCGACAACATCGGCAAAAGATTCATAGACATGTCAGGTACGACTGTCCAGGCCACTAACTCCCTGACCATCCTGGGACGTTATGATCGCCAAATGTGGTCGGATGTCGCCACGTAACTGGATTTCCTGCCAGAGGATAAGAAGACCAAAGCCCACTCACATTTTACATGAGGGTGAAAGAGCAGCATCTAAAATTATCGATTGTGCAATGGTTATTGCATCCATAGGGATCTGGCAATTGGCAGGATCGGCTGTACTTCGACGCCAAAGTTGGCGTAAGGCCACGTCGTTCCGCCCAGAAGAGCAAACAAAAATCCTGGATATGCCCTTTGATGGTTTGTAGAAAGCTGGCATAGTTTGTGGTGAGTACCTATGGTACTTACACTAGCTCCAGGGTTCCTCTATCAGTGAAATATAGGCAGTGTCTAGAAGCCAGGCTCTCTAAAGGTAGCTGTGGATGAGCAACCAAGGCTTATCTAGGAGACATGCAAAGCTCATGCAATACCACTGTAGTCACACAACACTTACACACATGAAAGAAAACACTCAGTGTTATGAAAATAAAGGGTCTTTATTACAGTAGCACAATAATGAAACACTAGCTAGGCAATCCTCCAATAGGAGGTAAGTAAAGACACTATATATGTACACCAGTTATCAGAAATAGGCATAGAAAGTGATAGAAAACAGTGCAAATGCAAATAGACAATAGTGACCCTAGGGGGAGCCCAAACCATACACTAAAAAAATGGAATGTGAACACAGGACCCCCACCTAGGTAAGTGGAAAGTGTACAGGGGAGCTTGGTGAACTAGGAAACCCCATAGTTCATACCACAATACCCCCCAGCGACCAGGAAGAAAGGAGTAAGTTACTGCTTTTTCCCTAAACCACTCAAAGGGACGGAAAATAAGAAAATGCAACACCCAGACAAGACTACAAACCAGCAATGGATTCCTGAAGAGGGGGACCAAGTCCAGAAATCACAGAAGAGCCCAGGTGGAGTAGGAGCTACTACCCACCCAACTGTGGATGCAGGAGTTGGTTGATGGTGAGACGAAGACGGTCAGGAATGCAGCCCTGGAGCCGTTGAAGAGTTCCTTGAGGATGCAGTCGACATCCCACGCCGGATGGAAGTTTGCAGTCGATCAGTGGCGAGGAAAAGCCAACAACAAGCCTTGGCAAAGGCAGAAGTCGCGGTGAAGCAAAAGTGGAGCTGCCGGGGACCAGCAAGGTCCAGGAGGACTCAACCCACGGGTGAGTTCTAGGGGGAACCTCAACAAGGCAGAGAGTCCACAGAAGAAGAGGCAGCCCCGACAGGAGACCGCCTGGACGGGGAGCCCGGAGTCGCAGAGGAGCCCACGCAGCACAACTGGAGAAGGGTCCCACGCTGCAGAAGAAGCACGCAGTTCTGTGCGTCGCAAGAAGGATTGCTGGGAGCTGGGGCTACATGGAGCCTGAAGATCCCTTGGAGGAGATGCAAACAAGCCTTGGCAGCTGCAAAAGACGCAGTGCACGGGAGTACTGTCCTGCATGGGAAAGCAAGGGCTTACCTCCACCAAAGTTGGACTGCTGGCACAAAGGACCAAGAGGACTACTCCGGACCACCAACCGTGATGCAGGATCCACGAAGCTCAGGTTGGCGTTGCAGTTGGTGCCTCCGGATACACGGGAGTGACTCCTTCACTCCAAGGGAGATTCATTCTTCCTTCTTGTGCAGACTGAAGCCTTTCCACCCTCAGAGAGTGCACAGCCGGGGCAATGTTGCAGAAGTTGGAAGGAGCCTTGGAAACAATGTTGCAGCCAGAGTCTTCGTCATGGATGCAGAGTGTCGGTTCCTGGAGGTTACAGTCGCAGTTCCAGTGGCTAGAAGTTGAAGTAGAGGTTGCAGAGGAGTCCTGCTGGAATCTTGCAAGCCGAATCTGAGGATCCACCCAAGAGACAGGCCCTAAATAGCTCTGAAAGGGAATTGATCACCTAGCCAGGCGACCACCTATAAGGAGTGGGCTCTGACGTCACATGCCTGACCTTGCCACTCAGATGCTCCCAGAAGTCCCTTCCAACCTTGGATTCAAGGTGGCAGAGCCCAGGGACTCTCTGGAGGAGCTCTGAGCACCACCACTGTGGTTGTGATGGACAGGGGAGTGGTCACTCCCCTTTCCATTGTCCAGTTTCACGCTATAGCAGTGACTTTAGGTCCCTTAACCTGTGTAGACTAGTTTATGCATGGAGGGCACCAAATGTGCCCTTCAAAGCATACCAGTGGCTTGGAGAGGCTACCCCTCCCAAGCCATGTAACACCTATTTCCAAAGGGTGAGAGGGTGTTACCCCCCTCTCTCAAAGGAAATCCTTTGTTCTGACTTCCTGGGCTTGATCTATTCAAGCAGCAGGAGGGCAGAAACCTGTCTGAGGGGTGGCAGCAGCTTGGGCTGCCCAGAACCCCCCAGAAGGCTGGTTGGAGCAATGCTGAGGGTCCTCTAAGGAGCCCCTAGAGTGCATGGAATCATATTTACAATACTGCCAACAGTGTTTGGGTATGATTTCGACATGTTTGATACCAAACATGCATAGGTTTAGAGTTACCATAATGTAGCTGGACATAAGTAGTGACCTATGTCCAGTACATGCATAAAATGGTGTCCCTGCACTCATGAGGTCCAGAAAAATGGAAATGGAGTTCGTGGGGGCACCTCTGCTAGTGCAGAGGTGCCCTCACACTGTACTTGCACCCTGCCCCCTGGGTTACGAGGGCTCACCATAAGGGTGACTGTCAGTGATCTGGTGCAATGACCTGTAGTGAAAAAGGGTGCATGCACCCTTTCACGCAGGCTACAATGGCAGGACTGCAGAATACTTTGCATGGGCTCCCATGGGTGGCATAATTCATGCTGCAGCCCATGGGGATTCCCTGGTACCCCAATGCCCTGGGTACCTGGGTACCATATACCATATACTATGGACTTACATGGGGGCACCAGTATGCCAAATGTGGGGTGTAAGTGGTCCAAGTAGCCAAGTTTGAAGGGAGAAAGCATAGTCACTGGGGTCCTGGGTAGCAGGATCCCAGTTGTTAGACCTGACAGTCTTAGGGTAGTCACCCCCAACTTTATGCCTGCCTCCTTCCACTTTTTGACACTGTTTGGCTGGTTATAGGACTCTGCGCACTTTACCACTGCCTTACAGTGCTAAATTGCACATCCTCTCTCCCTTAAAACAAGGTGACATTGGCTCATACCCAAGTGGCATATTTAATATACTTGTAGGTCCCTAGTAAAGTGCACTGCATGTGCCCAGGGCCTGTAAATTAAATGCTACTAATGGGCCTTCAGCACTGATTGTGCCACCCACATAAGTAGCCCCTTAACCATGTCTCAGGCCTGCCATTGCAAGTCCTGTGTGTGCAGTTTCACTGCCACTTTGACTTGGGATTTAAAAGTACTTACCAAGCCTGAAACTCCCCTTTTTCTACATATGTCGCCCTTAAGGTAGGCCCTGGATAACCCATAGGGCATAGCGTTTTGTAGGTACAACGCCGGACATCTACCTGTATTTTTATATGTCCGGGTAGTGGAAAACTCCTAAATTCGTTTTCCACTGCTGTTAGGCCTGCTCCTTTCATAGGCTAACATTGGGGCGACCCCCATATACTGTTTGAGTGGTAGGTTCTGATCAGAAAGTATGGTCAGAATGGTGATACACAATCCTTCTGACTGGTGAGGCTGGACTTTATCTTACTATTTTAGAAATGCCACTTTTAGACAGTGAGCATTTCTCTGTACTTAAAATCCATCTGTGCCTTACAGCCTGCCTCCAATCCACGTCTGGGCTGGGCCGGTTGAAAACTCCCTTGTGCATTTCACCCAGACAACCACAAACACAGAATGCTCAGTCACACCTGCACACATCTGCATACTGAATGGGTCTTCCTGGGCTGGAAGGGTGGAGGGCCTGACACTTACATTTCAGAGGACGGTGGCCTGCCCTCACACAAGGGACTCCCTACTGGGACCCTGCAGACAGGGTTGTACTGAAAGTGGACCTTGTGCACTTCAAAACCCACCTTTGAAGTCTCTCCCACTTCAAAGGCACTGTTGGGTATATAAACTGGGTCCCCGACCCTACCAACTTAGTCACTTCCTGGGACAGATACTCTGAACAAGATCCAGCAACCTGCTAAGAGGAACTGCCTGACTGCACAAAGGACTCACCTGGACTGCTTTGCTGTGAAGGACTGCTGCCTTGCTGTTGCCCTGCTGCCTTGCTGGCCTCTGGCTGTGCTGAGAAGTGCTTTCCAAGGGCTTGGATTGAGCTTGCCCCCCTGTTTCCTGAAATCTCAGGGTCAAAAAGACTTCACCTCTGCAAAGGAACTCCTTGTGCGGCAAAAATCAATGTACAGCCTGTCAGAATCGACGCACAGACTGCCTAGCAGTGAAAGAATCACCGCATCGCCGACATGGAACAACGGAGCCCGGCTCCCTGAGAGATCGACGCAGCGCCAGCATTGCGACTAGAACTTCGACGCACAGCCCACTGGATCGACGCATCGCAGACCCAGAACGACATAGCCCGACTTCCTGCAGGAGGAATCGAATCGTGGAAGATTGTGGTCCCTACTTGGACAAGGGTGTATACCTCTGCAACTAGAGACCCCATTTCTAATACCAGTATACACAGTCAAACACACTGACAAACAGGCAAAAAGTGGGGGTAGCCATGTGAAAAAGAGGCTACTTTCCTACACGACGATTCTTCATTTGGGAAGCTCGTCAATTACATTTTACAGACCATAAAGGTGGACACAGAAACAGCTCGATCTCTCAGAACTCTCTAAATATTGTTGCTAATTATTGCTGTGCACGTGGCTGTGGATCTTACTCATATTGTGGAAGATACAAGAATTTCCATCCTCAATCTTATCAGCAGCCCTTTCGACTGGCCTACCAACAACATCAACCCTATCGAGCACTACCATCTGCAGCTTATTCTAAACATCCAAGGCCGAGACAGGTTGCTTCCGCCAGAGATACAGCTAGGAAGCAGAGACAACTTCGAAGTACCGGCTATAACCCCTTATCACCCTTCAGTGGGTGCCACAATTTCTCATTACTTACATCAGTGGAGCTAAATTACTACAGGCAAATGGGTCCTGGATCTCATCAAGCATGGCTATACTCTCGAGTGCAGTCAATTTCTAGCACAGACTCCACA
Source organism: Pleurodeles waltl (assembly GCF_031143425.1). Classification (NCBI taxonomy): domain Eukaryota; kingdom Metazoa; phylum Chordata; class Amphibia; order Caudata; family Salamandridae; genus Pleurodeles; species Pleurodeles waltl. The sequence continues at coordinate 822,527,246 of NC_090443.1, read as the reverse complement.
ATAAAATTCCTCCCAGGTCTCCTTCATCTTCTTAGCAATGAGGTTATGGCCATGTTGTCAAAAGGGGCCATAGAGCAGGTCCCGCATTCCCAAAAAGAAAAGGGATTTTACTCCAGTTGTTTCCTTGTGAGGAAGTGGCGTCCCATTCTCAACTTCAGGAAACTCAACAAGTACTTGAAGAAACAATCTTTCCCTATGGTTTCCCTCCTGGAAATTCTCCAGCTTCTCAACCACAGAGATTTCCTTTCAAACCTTGATCTCCTGGGTGCCTATTTCCACATTACCTTCCACCCCAGCCATCGCAAACTCCTCTGGGTTACAGTAGCCGGCAATCACTACCAGTTCAAAGTCCTTCCCCTTGGTCTCCCATCCGCTTCTAGGATATTTACAGAATGTCTTGCTCCAGGAGCAGACCACCTACGACAACAAGGCATTCAAGTTTTCCCTTACCTCGGTGACTGGTGGATAAAGGCTCCATCTTTCCAACAGGCGACGAGGGATACTGCCAAGTGTCTTCATCTCTTCCAAACCCTGGGCCTTACAGTCAATTTCCAGAAGTCTCTCCTTGGACCTTCCACATGGATAAAGATTCTGGGAGCAACTCTCAACTCATTACTCGGCAAGGCATTCTTGTCAGTAGACTGACAACAGAAACTTTCCATTGTGGCTTGCTCCCTTTTAAGAAGGGGTGCTTCAGTTCGCCTGATCAAATCTCTACAAGGCATGATGTCTTTAGCCATTTTCTTAATACCTCATGCTCGTCACAAAATGCGAACGTTCCTGGAGCACAGTGGCTCCAATCAGAAGGACAATTTGACGACATCATACAGATCACACCTGTCATGAAAGCATTTCTTCCCTGGTGGACAAGCTCCAGCAATCTCTCTGCAGAATTGACTTTCCCTCTCCCCATTTCGGAATTTGTCATTACAACAGACGCTTCTCTGGAAGGATGGGGAGCTCATTTACAAGATCTACAGAGTCAAGGCAAGTGTACTCCAGAACAGTTGAAACTACATATCAAGTTCCTCGAGCTCAGAACAATCTCACTGGCTCTTCAAGCTTTCTTGCTGAGAGTTCAGTGTTCCGCTTTGTTGATAAGAACAGACAACACAACAAGTATGCATTACCTCAACAAATAGGGGGTAGATGATCCAGAATTCTGTTTCAAGAAGCTCAAATTATCTGGTGCTGAGCACTAAAACATCAGGTGTCCTTAAGGGCAGAACATCTCCCAGGAGTACACAACTCTCTAGGAGATACCTTGAGCAGAACGTCCCAAACTTGTCACAAATGGGAATTGAACCATCTGGTCTTGGATGCCACATATCAACGATGGGGCAAGCCCAATCTGGAACTTTTTGCATCATAAAAGAACAAGAAGTGCTGGTTTTACACTAGCATGTACCTTCAAAAGAGATCCTGGGGGACTGCCCTTTTGATACAATGGTCCGGGATTTATGCCTATGCTTTTTCCCCGATCCCATTTATTCACAGGTTTCTCTGAAAAATCAAACAGGAACCATGCCAGTTGATACTCACAGCTCCACGATGGCCCAGACAACACTCGTTTACGGAGCTCCTTATGCTGTCAGTGGACAAACACATTCAACTCAAGCCCCAAGTAGACTTGTTGTCGATGAACAGTCAACAGGTCCTTCAGCCAGACCCGACTTCTCTGCATTTATCGGCTTGGCTCCTAAGCCCCATTAACTACAGCACCTAGACCTTCCAGAGGATTGTCGGAATTTCTTTGCCCAGGTGAGAGCTGATTCTATCAACAAAACAAATCGCTTCAAATGGAAATGTTTTTGTCTTTGGTGCGACAAATCTATTGCATCTCCTCCCAAACAAGTGTTACCATATTCATTGTCTCTAGCCAAATCTGGTCTATCACACTCCTCTGTCAAAGTGCATTTTATTGCTATTTCCAGGTATAGACGGACTTTGGGATCTCCTTCCTTATGGTCACACAGATTAACTGTCCAATTTCTTAAAGGACTTTTCAGGGCATATCCCCAATAAAATCACAACCACCTGCATGGCAGTTTAACACTGTGCTATCCCAAATATTAAACTCCATTTGAATCAAGTCACAGAGCTGACCTAAAATTTCTTACTTGGAAGATGGGGCTGTTACTAGCCCTGACCTCTGCTAGGACGGTAAGCGAACTTCATGCGTTCACTATTAGGAAACCTTTCCTACAATTCAAAGATAGCATGGCGATCCTCCAAACGAATCCCAAGTTCATACCAAAGGTTACCACTGATTTTCATCTAAATCATCCGGTTATGCTTAAGACTTTCTTCCCTAATCCGCAAACACCAGCGGAACACACTTTATTCTCTTGATGTCAAGGAACATTTGAAATTTTACTTACAACGAACACGAACAAATTATATTCGCACTACTGATCAACTCTATGTAGCCTATGGTAACAACAATAAAGGTGGACCAGTCTCCAAATGTACCATAGCAAGCTGGATTTCATCGGCCGTTCAGTTCTGCCACTCTAAGGCAGGCAGAACTTAAGACAAACGACTAGCGCACACTCTATCAGAGCAATCACCACAACAGCAGCCTTATGGAGTATCCATTGAAAATATACTCCATGCTGCAACCTGGAAGAGTAGGGACACTTTCACCCAGCACTACTGCCTGGATGCAGCACAGACTTCTGACCAGCCATGGGTCAAGGGTTACTTCGGCATCTTTTTCAATAAGGTGAGCCTGTTACCATATGTTATATAATGTTATACCCACCATCTGCTGTCCTAATCATGTCTATTTCGTGCTGTGTGTTGCACTGCTAACTATTCTGATTCAAGCATGAGAATTTATGAAAGATACCCCAATATTGGCAAAATAATTTGTTACTAACCTAACTCCTTCTCTGCAGTGTTGATATCTTTCATAGATTTGCATGCGACCCACTCTCCTCTCCCTTAGAGGCTGTCCTCCTTGGCCCGTGAGGTCTATCCCACTAGCGCTTACTAAATCTGAGGGAAGATGCCTCTGTTGGGAGTGTTCTAAGGGTGCTGTCGCCTGATTAGTCATTGGTCAACTTTGGTCCCTTTTGAAAAAGAACATAGATGGGCTATTAAGCTGACCTTTGCATTTGCTTCGCAGCCTACTATACTGCTTACTATGGTGCAGTGGAACTCCCACTTTGACGGCAGGGAATGATTCAAGCATGTGAATGTATGAAAGATACCAATTCTGGAGAATGGGAGTTACAGGTAAGTAACATTCTTTATTTTTTTACTCTACACATGCCTTTGATTATCACACTTTTTCCAGTAAGCATTGATACTTTAACCTAGCTCAAATAACCATGATGGTACTGTGCGGCATACTGGGGAACAAAACATTTTGAGAATCTTTCCCTTTTGTAGCTGGATGTGTCAATAAAAACAGTTCCCAACTGTGCTAATAAATGTTTTAGAATTAGTCCTAGAAACAGACAGTGGTAAAGAACTTTGTTTATTCTTCCATAGGTTAGTCATATGTATTTGAAGTACTTTAAATCTGTGAAAATTGTATTAAATTAGGGAAGGGTAACTGAATAAAAAGCAACAGTTAGTGTGTGTTCGAATTAGTCAGATAACGAATTCAACTTTCTGTTGTTGCAGAATGTAGTATTTTGATGCAAGACATCAAAACTAATCAGTTGCAGAGGCAGATGATCAGCTTCACGCTGGTTCAATTTGTAGAAAAGATTAAAATGAGTGTCAAGCAATTTCAAATCTTTACCTCAGCCTTGCAATTGATGAACAGCTACATGACGTTTCACTTAGGCTTTCTCCAGAACTCTCAGTAGGAGAAAATGAGAGTAGGCGAAAATAAGAAAATAAGCCCTAAAGGAGACGCAGGATCTTTAACCTGGTCGGCTCCTAAGATCTCAGATCCTTCCTTATGCAGCAGCCAAGTAAAACTGATCAAGATTCTGAATGATGAATCTGTGTGATTTCCAGGTTCCATTGTGGTTATGAATCTGAAGAACAGGATCCTTTTTATGGGGGTTTGAAGAATTCAGACCTGTACCATTGGTGAGATGTTATTCTCCAGTCACCTCAACTTGCAAAGCCAGGCCATACACTCCTTTACTTGTGAATAATATTTCTCCAGCTCAATGAGTCTAACTTGTGGCAGTTATAGTCCGAGGTCCTTGCATGGAACAAAATTCAGCATCAACAGGACATCACACTCTACAGTAGAGCTCATTCCAGACACTACATCGTTCCTGTTCATCTACTTATCCCATCCTATAAAGAATGAAGTAATTCTCGCACACAATTGGCAACAAATGCCAGCACTCAAAATCTAAAAGTGTAATCTTCAGGTTCGGACTGACTGCACCCAGGAAAGGTGTTGCTTCCCCATGCATGTTGATTGTCCCATGTTAGGCCGGGGAAAAAGAGACCCGCGGCTGCGGCTGCCAACAGGTTTTACGGAGCGCAGACGAGGCTCACACTGTCCGGTGCCCCTTGGGCAAAAGCTGACACTCACTTCTGCTGTGGATTCCTGAATTGAGGCTGCGCCTGATCCTCTGTGTGGAGCTTCTTCACCTCTGAGGCCCTAAGAGAAGTGCTGTGTCTTCTGCAGCGGGCCCAGGAGGCTTGGGTGACCTAGACACATGTGCCACATTTCCCCTAAAAGAGGAGCGGCCGTACCACCAGCGGAGCTGCATGTGAGTTCTCCCCCCATTCAGCAGAGTCCTACGGGGATGCGGGGGCCTTGGTGTTGATTCCTCTCAAAGGTTGGGGGCGGAGACCTTGACATAGGCTCCGTTCTGCCGAGGAAAAGCATCTCATGTAGAGTATTCAGAGCGACCTGTGCATTTATTTTCGTAATAATGCTGATCTGACTACTGCTTGCTTTTGCAGACTACAAGTAATCTCTGTAATTTTCTGACAACTGCTTGTGTAGCAGGGTATTACCGATACATGTTGTTTGTGGTTTAATGGTGCTTTGTGCAATACAGTTAATTTTTATATAACCTGTTGTGGAGTTTTCTTTGTGGTGTATTTATTGTTTCACTGGTGTTGGGTGTGTTGTGCAAACGCTTTGCCTCTGGGATAAGCCTTATTCCTCGTGCCAGCAGTGAGAGTAGGACTTGCTTTTGCGTAGTACCACAGCGACTCATTCTGCACTACATCTCTGCCCTTAGACAATTACATGCTCTATTTTTTTGATTCTCCTATTCTCTCACGAGTCATTTTTATTTATCACCACTCTTTCATATTCTTGCACTTGGGACTCTTGTTGTTTTACCTTGCCAAATAGGATCTACTTTTGACCCTGGCAACCTGTTGTGCTACAATTTGTGAGAGGTAAAGGGGTTCTACAGGGCGAGGGGCGTACCTATGAGTAGAGAATCCACTTTGGGGGACCTTTGGAGAGCTCTTTTTAATTTTGAAGAGGCACACCGGATAACAATCATAAAAGAGGACCATGGGGGTGGTGGTTCTGAAGGTGATCCTGAGGAAGACCCAGAGATTAGTGAAGCCTGAGTGGGAGGGTTCCTAGTCCACACCTCAGGAAGACAGTGACCCCAAAGAGTTTGAAGCAGAGGGAGAAGATGACGGGGCAGGGACGACAGGAGGTAGGGATGGAGGACCCCATAGATAGGGAGTCCAATTCTAGGAGCAGTGTTGTTGTGTAGCCATTTTAGCTATAGTTTTATACACGTTATTTTAGCAAACTAGGCCTGCCGCTGTGCACTTTAACCTAGAAATATTTTACTAAGCTTTGTTTTTATTATTTTAACAATAGCCACATTTGCAGTCTTGTTTTATTTTCTCTATCTAGCTGTTCTTTGCCTAGGCCAGCTCGGCGTTCTTAAACAAAACATTTCTTTCTCACTGTGCTTTTCTCAAAGTTGCCGTAAGATAGATTGCCGGCAAAAGTGGTACGCTTTGTCTCTAATGTTCACAGGAGCATACACACTCTTACGTGGGGATTCTTTCTTGGAATATCAGCTGTTTTACTATAAAAACACTACTTTGACCCATGTACGTTAGAGGGAGATTCCAGCCAGATGACCACGACTGTATGCTGATTGCTGAGTGCTTGACTGCAGCTGCTTATGTAGACCACAGGCCTCTTGCTCCGGTATGAGGGATGATGTCTTCCCAGGGGAACCTGAAGGGCAGAATTAGAGCTTAACATGCTGTGCTCTAACAGAGCCTAGGTAGGACCCATTCTTAACGATCTTAGTGACAATATGATCGTGTTATTTTATGTTTTACTCTCCTTGTCACAATTTTAATCCTGTCATGCTTCATCGTCCTAGTTATTGCAATACATGCTTTATTATCTAAGATGCAGTTACTTCAATAAAACCTTATTGAACTATACTCTGCCTCTGATTGTCCTTGCATATGTGAGACTAATGTAACTGAGAGAAACGGATGAGATCTGAGTGACCACGATTTCCTTGAGCAGTCATTTGTGTCATGCGCTCGGTTGCCCAATCATCCCTGCTCTTGGGTGGAGATGAGGCACTGCTAGCTAGCCGGAACAAAACCCAGATTAGGCCGACAGGTGTCACCTGTAGTGGGTTCAGACTCAGTACCCCACAGTACAAGTGATACTGCCGCCCGAATCCAGTAGTCTTGTTAGGATAATGAGAACCTACGCGCCAGTGTCACCTCCCTTTCCCTGTCGCCTGAGGAGATAGACGGGATGAGAGAGACCTGAGGTTGCAGTTAGCATGGCTGGCTGTGGAGGAGAGAATGGCTAAGGTAGAGAAGGCCTTAGTCCAGAAAAGGATGGCAGAGGCTGAAAGGGTCTTTGCCAGGGAAAGACTCACCCTTGAGTGCAGCCTGTAAGAACTGGACTCACCTGCACTGCAGTGGAGTCAAGTGGTGGCAGCAATTTTGAGTGCAGTGTCAGGGACAATCCCCGCATGCCCACAGACTTGGTGTCTGGGTTCAAGAAAGGGGAGGACATGCATCAGTGGTTGAGTGTATATGAGGAGTCTCTGGTAGTGCACAGTATCCCTGAGAAGGATTGGGGGATTGGCCTTAGGAGCTATATTCCTGAGGAGGGGAGGCGGTGCCCTACTGCCCCTGGAGAGTAGACACAGGCAAGAGTATCCCCTTATGAAGGAAGCACTGATAAGGAATTATGGCTTCACCCCTGTGGACTACAGGTTGAGGTTCAGGGGCAGTAGGAAACTGTCTCACCAATCTTGGGGCGAGTTTGTGGAGAATTGTTGCATGGCACTGGTGGGATGGGTGAAGGGTAGCACAGCAAGCAATTTTGGAGGGCTGTTCAATCTGATTATCAGAGAGCACGTGTTCCTTTGTTGTTTTCCAGGGCTATGCCAACATCTGTTGGAGTGTAAGTTCTCTAACCCCTTGGAGCTTGCAAAGGAGACAGTCCTCTGGGTGAGTGCCAGAGGGTCTAGAAAGACATTTGGGAGTGATCCTGAAGGAAGTGGCTCAGGTTGTCCCCCAACCAAAGGCTTGGGAGGTTCAGAGTAGCCCAGACAGGTCCCCTTATAGTGGGGAATGCAGGTCCTAGATTGTCCTATGCAGAGCCCCAGAGCCTGGGGAGCACCCCAGGGGGGCCTCTAGGAAGGGAACTTAGTCTGTACTGGGAGGCCATCCACTGAGGGGGACCCCATAGTGTCAGGAGAACATAGGGGGTGACTGAAACCATTGTCCAACCAGTTCTGGTGTCTAGAGGTACCACTCCGTAGAAAGAGGGTGGGGCGCAGAAGCCCAGATGGAGGGATTTGAGCGGGAGGGAGGACTCTCCCCTAACTCTTGTCCAGCTTAAGTGTACAGGTCCCAGGTTGGGGGAACCAGGACCAGGGCATCCCCCTTGACCTGGGGGTAGGGACAGCTGCCACCAGCGCCCCTACAATTTTGTCTTCTAGGGGTACCACTTCTGGTTGGAGGGTGCGGAACTCTAGGAGGAGAGCAGATGGAAGAAAGGACTCTCCCCTAACCCCAAGTCAGCCCAAAGGTGCAGACCCTGGGTTGGGAGACCAGTTGCAGGGTAGCTCCCCTGAGCTGGTAGGAAAGCTGAGCAGGACGACTGACACCAATGTCCTGACAGTTATGGAATCTGGGGGTATCACTCCCCAAAGGAGGGTACGGAACCCTAGAAAGAGGGGAAGGGGGAGGAAGGTCTCGCCTCTGGCCCCTGTCCAGCCTGCAGGTACAGACCCTAGGCTGGAAGACCAGTGGCAGGGTAGAACCCCTGAACTGGTGGGAAGTGGAGTGGGGGTAGGATGCATTGCACCTGGGGCTATCGCCCCCCACTCCGAGAGATTTCAGAGACCAGAGGCCCCTAAATGGCCTAGGGCCTGGCTCTGGCCATAGACAGCTCGGGAGCCCCCTTGAGTTAGCTTAAATTGTCTGGGAAGCATAGACAGAGTTCAGACTAGCGTAGAACTGTAACGTGCCCCTGCTGTTAGGGGCCAGGGTCCATGTTATGTTACCCCAAGCATGGAAGCCCATCAAGGTATTGATTGGTCTCCCCTCGTTTTAGGCTGGTGGGGGGTTGTGTTGGACCTGGCCCGTTTTGCAGGGTCGTTCACAAACTTTTTGCCTTCCTTCTCCTATTTTTCTGACACTCTTTTTGTTGGCTGTAGGACTCTGAGCACTTTATCACTGCTGATCAGTGTTAAAGTGCATGTGCTCTCCCTTCAAAACTAGGTATGATTGGCTTACACCTGATTGGCACATTTAATTTACCTGTACGTCACTTGAACAGTGGTATCCCCTATACCCAGGGCCTGTAAATTAAATGCTATTATTGGGCCTGCAGCGCAGCTTACGTCCCCCACAGAAGTAGTCTTTCAAACCTTTCCCAGGCCTGCCACTGCAGAGCCTGCGTGCAAAGTTTACTGCCATATGGACCTGGCATCTAAATTTACTTGCCAGGCCTGGTACTCCACTTTTACTACATATGTCACCCCTAAGGTAGGCCATAGGTAGCCCTATGGTCAGGGTGCTGTGTAGGTAAGAGGTAGGACATGCGCCTTGTTGTGTGGCCTGTTCTAGTAGTGACAAACTGCCTATTTGGTCTTTCACTGTTGTGAGTGCTGCTTGTCTCATAGGGTTGTCTGATCTATGAGGGGTGGCGTAGGCATGTTTGGTATGGTTGGAAGGGTAGTGAGAAATGCTGCTTACTGTTGTAGGTGAATTTGTTATTACCATTGTAGAAATGCCACTTCTAGAAAGTGGGCATTTCTCTGTACTTATATCTCTGGTACTTTTGAAGCATGACTCCAATCCACGTCTGGGTTAGAGTGACAGCTGGGCTTCATGCACGCTTTTCATAGAGCCATCACGCAGGGAGGGTTGAGGTGTAAGAGGAGTACATCTTCATACTAAGTGGTTTCCCTGGGCTGGGAAAGGTAGAGGTAGGGCACACATGCACCTGTAAAGGCTGTGCCCTGGCCTCACACAAAGGGCTCGTTTACCCCCTACTGATGTCTGTAGCCAGTGTTGGAGGAGAAGGGGACATTCCTGGAACCGGTTACTGCTAGTTGGAACCCCCCTACCCACCTTTGTGAAAGCTGAGCAGAATGAGTATAAGTACAGGGTGTAGTCCCCCACATTCTTAGACACTGCATGGCACTGGAACCAGATGCTGCACCTGAGGACGTTGGTAATAGGAAGGAACCGCCATCTGGACTGCTGGAGATACTTGTTGGTCTGCAGAGGGTACTACCATTCTGCCTGACTGCCTTATGTGCTGGCCTCTTACTGCTTTGCATGTATCTGGTGTTCAGCTGCTGTCTCCGGGGGCTGGGTGGTGTGCCCACTGTCCCCCTGTTTTCTACTTGTGAGTGCAAGGTGAGCGCTAGAATCTCTTGCAGTGGGTCCCACAGATAGTGCAAGGTGACTGCTGTACCACAAGAGGAAGTGCTTGGTGAGCACTTAAGTAGCCTGCCACCTCGCCTGAGTCCACTTGTTGCTTCCCCTTGCGGTGGTGGTGCCTATCCCTTGGTGTTGCTGGTCCAAGGAGGGACCAGGGAGAAAGAGACCTGCGGCGGCTGTCAACAGGTTCTACAGAGTGCAGACAATGCACACACTTATTTGTACCTGTAATACATTGGCATCTGTAAAAAGTTCATGGAATCCACCCTCCTACGGAAATAATGAAGCTCAACTGCACATTCCTTACATACTTGTGCATCAAAATCTAAACTGTGGTAGATTCTACAGGGATGACTGGAATAGAAACACATTCACCTTAGTGGAAGAAGTTTGGCTGCTTTTTGGTACAGTGAAATGTTGGTAAATGTACACTGCTGTGTTAAATTGCATGCATGTTGAGACTATTTATTGCTATTTATAATTGTACCATGGAGGTGTTGGAGACAAGGGAAGGCATGTAGTGCTGAATACATTGACAGGGCAGTATAACACAAACTGTGTGTGGGGAAAAAATAAATCTCTGGGTACCAGCAGTGATTCACGGTTGGAACCAAGGAAAAAGGAAGTGGACTGGTCACAGACTGATCCCGTCCCTGACCCAGATGACACCTAGGCCCCTCGTGACATTGAAGTGATTAAGATGAGTTTCTTAACCATACCACTGTGTCCCATAACATGGAGCTGAAAAATCATTGCAGATATACTGGGTTTGATTGGCATTTTGAACTGTAACAGTGCAATGAACATTTGAGTTTTCACAGAAACAAAAGAAGGAATGTGAGAAAGCTGATGTTTTGTTTAAGGTACCTTCATTCTGCCACAAATAGTCACTTAAAAAAAAAAGGATCTGATGACCAGCAGCAAAAAATGATTGTCCATCCAATCATTTCCCCACATGCTGAATTAAATATGAAGACAGGGAGCATTGAAGTTGTATTGAAGGCACTGAAGGGCATACACACACACACACACACTCTCTCTCTCTCTCTTCTCCCCCCCCTACTATTGGTACCAGTCACCCCCCATGGCTGCTCATGTTCATATCTGTTCAGCATCAGAAGGTGGTCTAAGGCAGAGCTGCAGGCCCCAGTGACCGCAACAAGGTGATTCTAGGACTTAGATGGGTTCCGGAGACCAAGAACTGCCGGGGGCTCAGAGGAGAAAGATGGTAGAGACGCACACAGGAAGCAGTTGCTTTTTTGTGCTTTGTGTTTCTCAGGTGCTGCATCCTCTTAGCCAATGGAATGAGGAGGTGGATCTGGATTATGACTTTAACCACGTTATGGCTTAGACTAAGCCCAGACCTAGACCTGAGCCAAGACTTAATTGTAGCATATTGCAGCCTCTCTCTACCCTCGCTGGTGCCTCACAGACACACAATTCAAAAGTAAGATTTGGGCTCTATTGAAATTGCCATTCGTAATACTGCAGATGGGATACCCATCACGTTTGTGACGGAGTAACCGTCCTCCAAACTCTAAATCAGGCCCAAAGTCTTTAGAGTGCATATCCAGGGTAGTGCTTATTGCCAGATCCTTTAGAGTACATATCCGGGGTAGTGCTCATTGACAAAGCCATTAGACTACCAACTGGCAATTTCACAGGTGGAGAAAACAGTGATGCTTGGCCTGAATATGATGGGAGACAGTGACAGAGTCCTTAGAGCAGTGATGAAATGGAGTTAATTGAAACATTCTGAACACAGGATTTATATGTTACTTGCAAGTAGAACAAGCTGGTGTGGGTTGTATGACATCACAATGCGGAAAAAAACATGCATGTCTTTATCACTCTTTTTTTTTTTTTTTTACCATGCATATGCCTTTACCACGCATTGAAAGTAAGGTAAGTATTATTATGGAAAGATTTTTTATACATATATATATATATATATATATATATATATATATATATATATATGTTCGATGGCATGTGTAGCTGCAGATACACATGCTGTGCACATCCCGCAATCTGGTGTTGGGCTCAGAGTGTTACAAGTTGTTTTTCTTCTAAGAAGTCTTTTTTCAAGTCACTAGACCGTGGGACTCCTCCCATTTCGACTCCATTGCGCATGGGCGTCGACTCCATCTTAGATTGTTTTTTTTCCCCCATCGGGTTCGGACGTGTTCCTTTTCGCTCCGTGTTTCGGGTCGGAAAGTTAGTTAGAATCTCAGAAAAATCATCAGTATTGTTTGCGTTCGGTATCGGGTTAGTTACAACAGATCGACACCGAATTAAGAAGAGCTCCGGTGGGCCTTCGGGTTTTTTTTCCATCCCCGTCAGGGCCTGGTCGGCCCGGCCACGTGTCTCTTCAAGGCTGATGGAACGGACCCCATTCCGCTTCTGTCCAAAATGCCATAACAAGTATCCATATACAGATCAACATCTGGTCTGTAACTTGTGTTTGTCACCAGAACACAAGGAGGATACTTGTGAGGCCTGTCGAGCGTTTCGGTCCAGGAAGACACTCAGGGACCGAAGAGCAAGAAGACTGCAAATGGCGTCGGCGCCGACAGGACAAGAGCGTTTCGAGGAGGAGGAAGAAACATTCTCCACCCAGGAGTCGGACTCTGAGGAGATCGATCCAGAGGAAACGCCTAAAACCGTGAGTAAGACGTCGAAACCAAGAACTCACGAGAAAAGCGCTAAAGCCCAGGGGACGCCACCGCCAACAGGCCATGGCTTAACCCGAAAAGTAGGTGACCGTTCATCGGCACCGAAAAAGGGCGAGCTGGTGTCGAAGTCATCCGACTCCGGTCGAGATACCGGCACACAGCAATCTCGGGCCTGAGATAGTGGCTCAGAGAAGATTCGGCACCGAGACAGCGGCACCTAAACGGGTCGGCACTGAGAGAGCACGACGCCGAAAGTAAAAAAGGTTTCGTCAGAGCCGAAAAAAGCAGCCGAAAAGGTTTCGGTACCGAAATATCCGGCCTCGGAACCGAAAACAAGTTCCTACACTGAGGAACAAGGACTGTCCACACAAATGAAGACACATAGATTTGGACAGGAATTACAGGCAATAGAGCCAGATCACACACAAAGACGGCTCTTTATTCAGAAAGATACAGGGAAGATCAGCACTCTTCCTCCAGTCAAAATGAAACGCAAGCTTGCCTTCCAAGACAAGGACAAACAGCCACATGCGAAGGTGGCTAAACAAGTAACACCGCCACCATCCCCACATCACTCTCCGCAACCATCACCGGTAGCCACTCCACCAATGATGCAATCCCCAACTCATACAGGAATGAGTCAAGATGACCCTGACGCATGGGACCTTTATGACGCACCAGTGTCAGATAATAGTCCAGAATGCTATCCAGCTAAACTATCGCCACCAGAGGATAGTACAGACTACGCAAAGGTGGTGTCAAGAGCAGCGGCATTTCATAATGTCAGCCTTCATTCAGAGCCCATTGAAGACGACTTTCTTTTTAATACACTGTCGTCCACACACAGCCAATATCAGAGTCTTCCTATGCTACCCGGAATGCTAAAACACTCCAAACAAGTGTTTGAGGAGCCTGTTAAAGGGAGAGCCATTACTCCAAGAGTAGATAAAAAATATAAACCGCCACCAACAGACCCAGTGTACATTACACAACAGTTAACACCAGACTCTGTTGTAGTGGGAGCAGCGCCTAAAAGAGGCAACTCTCATACTTCAGGAGATGCACCTCCTCCAGATAAAGAAAGTCGAAAATTCTATGCTGCAGGCAAAAGGGTGGCGGCACAGGCAGCAAACCAGTGGCGTATTGCAAATTCGCAAGCTTTGCTAGCCAGATATGATAGGGCCCATTGGGATCAGATGCAACACCTTATTGAACATTTACCCAAGGAGTTCCAAAAAAGAGCTCAGCAAGTAGTAGAAGAAGGACAGGGTATCTCCAATAATCAGATACGGTCAGCAATGGATGCTGCAGACACAGCTGCTAGAACTGTCAACACAGCAGTAACAATAAGGAGACATGCATGGCTGCGTACATCAGGATTTAAACCAGAGATACAGCAAGCTGTGCTGAATATGCCATTCAACGGACAGCAGTTGTTTGGGCCGGAGGTGGACACTGCGATCGAAAAACTTAAGAAAGACACTGACACGGCCAAAGCCATGGGCGCACTCTACTCCCCACAGAGCAGAGGCACATTTCGAAAGACACAATTTCGAGGGGGGTTTCGAGGGCAAACCACAGAAGCCACAACCTCACAAACAAAGCCCACTTACCAGAGCCAGTATCATCGGGGAGGTTTTCGGGGACAATATAGAGGGGGACAATTTCAAAGGAATAGAGGAAAGTTCCAAAGTCCCAAAACTCCTCCAAACAAGCAGTGACTTCAAGGTCACAAATCCCCAACACATAACACCTGTGGGGGGGAGACTAACCAAGTTTTACAAACATTGGGAGGAAATAACAACAGACACTTGGGTCTTAGCAATTATCCAGCATGGTTATTGCATAGAATTTCTCAAATTCCCTCCAAACATCCCACCGAAAACACACAATATGTCAAAACAACATATAGATCTTCTAGTGCTAGAAGTTCAGGCATTGCTACAAAAAGAAGCAATAGAGTTAGTACCAAAACAAGAAATAAACACAGGAGTTTACTCCCTGTACTTTCTGATACCCAAAAAAGACAAGAGTCTGAGACCTATACTAGATCTCAGAACATTAAATACCTACATCAAATCAGATCACTTTCACATGGTTACATTACAAGACGTAATCCCACTGCTCAAACAACAAGACTACATGACAACACTAGACCTAAAGGATGCATATTTCCATATACCAATACATCCTTCACACAGAAAGTACCTAAGGTTTGTATTCCAAGGGATACATTACCAATTCAAAGTGTTGCCATTCGGAATAACAACTGCACCAAGAGTTTTCACAAAATGCCTAGCAGTAGTAGCTGCACATATCAGAAGGCAGCAAATACATGTGTTCCCGTACCTAGACGATTGGTTAATCAAAACCAACACGCTAAGACGGTGTTCACAACACACAAAATATGTCATAGAAATCCTCCACAAACTAGGTTTCTCAATCAACTACACAAAGTCACACCTTCTGCCGTGTCAAACACAGCAATACTTAGGAGCAACAATCAACACAGCAAAAGGGATTGCCACTCCAAGTCCACAAAGAGTTCACACATTTCACAATGTGATACAGACCATGTATCCAAATCAAAAGATACAAGTCAAACTGGTGATGAAACTACTAGGCATGATGTCTTCATGCATAGCCATTGTCCCAAACGCAAGGTTGCACATGCGGCCCTTACAACAGTGCCTAGCATCACAATGGTCACAAGCACAGGGTCAGCTTCTAGATCTGGTGTTGATAGACCGCCAAACATACATCTCGCTTCAATGGTGGAACAGTATAAATTTAAACCAAGGGCGGCCTTTCCAAGACCCAGTGCCACAATACGTAATAACAACAGATGCTTCCATGATAGGGTGGGGAGCACACCTCAATCAACAGAGCATCCAAGGACAATGGGACATACAGCAAAAACAGTTTCACATAAATCACTTAGAACTGTTAGCGGTATATCTAGCGCTCAAAGCATTTCAACCCATAATAAGACACAAACACATTCTTGTCAAAACAGACAACATGACAACAATGTATTACCTAAACAAACAGGGAGGCACACACTCGACACAGTTGTGTCTCCTAACACAGAAAATATGGCATTGGGCGATTCACAACCACATTCGCCTAATAGCACAATTTATTCCAGGAATTTAGAACCAGTTACCAGACAATCTCTCTCGGGATCACCAACAGATCCACGAATGGGAGATTCACCCCCAAATACTAAACACTTACTTCCAAATGTGGGGAACACCACAAATAGATCTATTTGCAACAAAGGAAAACTCAAAATGCCAAAACTTCGCATCCAGGTACCCACAAGATCAGTCTCAGGGCAATGCGTTATGGATGAGCTGGTCAGGGATATTTCTTACGCTTTTCCCCCTCTCCCACTCCTTCCATATCTAGTAAACAAATTGAGTCAAAACAAACTCAAACTCATAGCACCAACATGGGCATGACAACCTTGGTACACAACACTACTAGACCTCTCAGTAGTACCTCATGTCAAACTACCAAACAGACCAGATCTGTTAACACAACAAACAACAGATCAGACATCCAAATCCAGCATCTCTGAATCTAGCATTTTGGCTCCTGAAATCCTAGAATTCGGACACTTAGACCTCACACAAGAATGTATGGAGGTCATAAGACAAGCTAGGAAACCTACCACTAGACACTGCTATGCAAATAAGTGGAAAAGATTTGTTTATTACTGCCATAATAATCAAATTCAACCCTTACACGCATCTGCCAAAGATATAGTAGGATACTTACTACAATTGCAAAAGTCAAAGCTAGATTTCTCTTCAATAAAGATACATCTGACCGCAATTTCAGCCTACCTGCAAATTACGCACTCAACTTCATTATTTAGGATACCAGTCATAAATGCATTTATGGAAGGCCTAAAAAGAATTATACCACCACGAGCACCACCAGTTCCTTCATGGAACCTCAACATTGTCTTAACACGACTCATGGGTCCACCTTTTGAGCCCATGCACTCTTGTGAAATGCAATACTTAACGTGGAAAGTTGCATTTTTGATTGCCATCACATCTCTAAGAAGAGTGAAATTCAAGCATTTACCATACAAGAACCATTTATTCAAATACACAAGCATAAAGTAGTTATACGAACAAATCCAAATTTTTTACCAAAAGTGATCTCACCGTTCCACTTGAATCAAACGGTAGAATTACCCGTGTTCTTCCCACAGCCAGATTCTGTAGCTGAAAGAGCACTACATACATTAGACATCAAAAGAGCACTAATGTACTACATTGACAGAACAAAACTAATTCGAAAAACAAAACAACTATTTATTGCTTTCCAAAAACCTCATACAGGGAATCCAATTTCTAAACAAGGCATTGCTAGATGGATAGGTAAGTGTATTCAAACCTGCTATCTTAAAGCAAAGAGAGAGCTGCCTATTACACCAAAGGCACACTCAACCAGAAAAAAAGGTCCTACCATGGCCTTTCTAGGAAATATTCCAATGAACGAAATATGTAAGGCAGCAACATGGTCTACGCCTCATACATTTACCAAACACTACTGTGTAGATGTGTTAACGGCACAACAAGCCACAGTAGGTAAAGCTGTACTACGAACATTATTTCAAACAACTTCAACTCCTACAGGCTGAACCACCGCTTTTGGGGAGATAACTGCTTACTAGTCTATGCACAGCATGTGTATCTGCAGCTACACATGCCATCGAACGGAAAATGTCACTTACCCAGTGTACATCTGTTCGTGGCATTAGTCGCTGCAGATTCACATGCGCCCACCCGCCTCCCCGGGAGCCTGTAGCCGTTTAGAAGTTGATCTTGAACATTTGTACATTTGTAAATATATTACTTTAAAATTCATTATGTACATACGTATTCACTCCATTGCATGGGCACTATTACTAGCATACACAACTCCTACCTCACCCTCTGCGGGGAAAACAATCTAAAATGGAGTCGACGCCCATGCGCAATGGAGTCAAAATGGGAGGAGTCCCTCGGTCTCGTGACTCGAAAAAAGACTTCTGCGAAGAAAAACAACTTGTAACACTCCGAGCCCAACACCAGATGGCGGGATGTGCACAGCATGTGAATCTGCAGCGACTAATGCCACGAACAGATGTACACTGGGTAAGTGACATTTTCCATATATATCTATATTTTTCAATCAATTTAAGAAACAAAATTTAAAATAATGCATGTTAAAATAATTTAATTTATTTGACGAGATGTTATAAACTACATCTACCAGAAGACATAGCAAATGGGAAATTGAGGAGACAAACATCTCAGATTTTTGTAACAATATTATTGTTGGTTGAAGAACATTAGTAAAAAAAGTTTTTGTTTTTTCTTGCTAAAGTGTATATATTTTGTGATGTTAAGGAGCATTTTTTGATTTTTTGATGTGTGGGTGCAATTTTAGTAGTATTTTTTCTGTTGAGTCTAGGTAGTTTATTTAAAGCGCTAAATGAGTACACAGGAAACACCTATGAACAAGGTCCGGTGTGACCGAAACGCGTCAGGGGATTCCTGTCTTGTTTGTTTGTAATCCCACAAATGGAATTAAAGTTTAATTATTAATTGCACAACGACGGAGTGCGGTTCTTTTCTCTTGACAAAGTGAAAGAGAAATCCCCTTTTTTTTAAATACGGACGTCCTGCCTTCAATCAGCACCACCGGTGAAATAAGTGCGCCACAACACGCTTGTCAGGACATTTCTCCTCTTTTTTTATATATATATATATATATATATATATATATATATATATATATATATATATGTGTGTGTGTGTGTGTGTGTGTGTGTGTGTGTGTGCGTTCGATGGCATTTGTAGCTGCAGATACACATGCTTTACATAAGTCTGCCATCTAGTGTTGTGCTTGGAGTGCTAAAAGTTGTCTTTCTTTGTTTTTTGAGTCACGAGATCGAGTGACTGCTCCTCACGGTGGTAGTGCGCATGGGCATCGAGTCCTTTGTTAGATTGTTTTTTTCCGCCATCAGGTTCGGACGTGTTTCTTCTCTCTCCGGTGGATCTCGGTTCGGTACTATCTGAACTTCTCTCTTCTTTTCTTTACATGTCGGTATAGTTCTCAATCCCGTTTTTCTAACTTACATTCGATCCGATTGTAATCGTCGGGGTCGAATAAACGCCCTTTTCCGGCGACCACGCCTGTCTTGGGCCTACTTCGACTCATGATTGTCAAACAATGTCAGGCTGATGGAACGGACTACCTTTTGCTTTTGCCCTCGGTGTCACGCTGTTTCCATACACTCGGTGTGCAATCTCTGTCTTTCTCCAGATTACAGAGAAGAAATCTGTGAAGCATGTCGATCCTTCAATTTGAAGAAGACTCTTAGGGATTGAAGAGCACATCCGTTGGAGATGGTGTCCAAGTCGTCGGAACAAACGCCCAACATCTTCGGAGAAGAACACGATCAAGAAGAGATGGCTCATCAAACTGCAGTTTCCATCGCAGACTCCGATTCAGATCAAGATTTCGATGGGGACAGTCAATCTATTCCAGTGGCGCAGTACGTGAGTACATTAGCCCCTTCCCATCCACAAAAGACAACAAAAAAGACTGAAGCACTGGTCTTGGGTCCCCCACTGCTTGCTGGCCATGTTTGGACCTGAAAAATACAGTCGGATGACCAACCCTAGGGTTCAGCACCGAAACTGAAGACCAAAGTGCATTTGGCGCCGACCAACCAGCATGCCACACCTATTTCGGAGTCGAGCTAAAAATCTGAGATTTCTAAACCAGAGCCAAAAAAACTGCCATTGATTTCAGAGCTGACATTTTCAGCACAACTAAACATTTGGTTTCCAAATTTTCAGAGCTGAAACCTGTGGGTGGAAAATATGCTCCAACTACTGAGGAGTCTTCTGAAATAAGGCTCATATTGGAAGTAATGGACACTAAACAGCGAGAATTCCATATACTTAAGGACACAGGAAAATATTATTGCTTCTCCTCCTTCTTAAACAAAGAGAAAATTGACTATCCAAGAGACTGTAGAAGCTGGGCCTCCACCTGTTAAATATTTAAGTAAAAGAAGAAACCAAAGGCGCTACAACAGCCTTTACCACCACCCTCTTCTTTACTCTCTGCTTCTCCACCACCAGATACTCCACCACCACCACCTTCACCTACACAATTTTCTCCAAAATCCCCTATCTCAACACGTGGGGATGATTTAGGTGATACTCATTAAGATATAGATCCATGGGACTATGATTCAGATCCCATACCTTCTAATGATCCTGATTTATACCCTGCAAGACCATCTCCACCTGAAGATATCACTGCCTACAATCAGGTGATAGCTAGGGCAGCTGCATATCACAAGGTGCAATTACATACAGATCTCATTGAGGATGACCTCTTATTTGATACTCTAACGTCTACTCATAAGAAGTATTAATGTCTTCCTATGTTCCCAGGCATGCTTAAACATGCAGAGGACATTTTCAAAGAGCCAGTAAAATCTAGAATTATCACACCAAGGGTAGACAAGAAGTATAAACCTGCACCTTCAAATCCACTTTTTATTAGAGCCCAATTGCCACCTGACTATATAGTTAGTGTGGCAAGGAAAAGGGCAAATAGCCAATCTACAGGGGATGCTTCTCCCCCAAACAAGGAAAGTCATAAAATTTGACGCAGCTGGGAAAGGAGTAGCAACTCAAGATGCTAATCATTGGAGGATTGTAAATTCTTAGGCACTGTTAGCAAGATATGACAGAGCTCATTGGGATGAGATGGAGGATTTGTTGCAGTACCTTACACCAGAACACCAGAAAAAGGCACAGCAGATAGTAACAGAGGGGCAGGCTATCACTAATAATCAAATTAGATCTGTAATAGATGCAGCAGATAAAGCAGCAAGAGGTATCAATATCAGTGTAATTATTACTAGGCACGCTTGATTAAGAACCTCAGGGTTTAAACCAGAAATCCAACAGACAGTGTTAAAATTGCCCTTTGATAGGCAACACTTATTTGGCCCAGAAGTCGATACCTCCATAGAAAAGCTGAAAAAAGAATCTCGTACAGCTAAAGCTCTGGGTGCCCTTTAAACTAACCCCACTTAGAGAACTTTTTGCAGGCCCCAGTTTAGAGGTGGCTTTAAACCATCAACCTCAGAGCCATCCACGTCCCAACAGAAACAAGGGCCACATTTCTAGAACAGAAGTTCTGTCAGAGGCTCTTACAGATGAAATAACTATAGAGGGAAAAGTAAATCAACCGCCCCAAGAGGTTCCTCCACCTCAACCAAACAGTGACTTTTTACACATTCCCACACTGCATACATCTCCATTGGGAGAAGACTGGAACATTTTTACCAACAATGGCACAACATTACTACAGAACGATGGGTTCCATCAATTATCCAACATGATTATTGCCTAGAACTTATCTCGCACAGACTTTTCTCTGGAACATCTAAATGTATTAAAACAAGAGGTACAATCACTTCTACTCAAAGGTGCCATAGAGATGGTACCTATATCCCAACAAGGGTCAGGAGTATATTCTCTGTCCTTCCTCAGACCAAAGAAGGATGGTACTCTCAGACCAATCTTGGATCTCAGCCCCTCAATCAGTACATTCTGTCAGAGCATTTTCACATGGTCACTCTACAGAACATCATTCCCCTGCTACAGAAACAAGACTACATGACAGCATTAGATTTAAAAGATGCTTATTTCCACATTCCCATACATCCAGCACTTCGCAAATTTCTAAGATTTGTGATAGCAGGCAAGCACTGCCAGTTCCTGGTACTACTCTTTGGAGTAACAACAGCATCAAGTATATCCACCAATGGCCGTGCAGTGGTCGAAGCATACCTCAGAAGGCAACATGTACATGTCTTTCACTATCTGGACGACTGGCTCATAAAAGCCAGAACAATTCAAACCTGTCAACAGCACACACAGTACACAGTGGACATCCTACACAATCTAGGGTTCACAATCAATTATTAAAAATTTCATCTGCAGCCAGCACAAATACAACCATTTCTGGGAGCAATTCTGAACACTCAGTCAGCATTAGCATACCCAAATCCACTAAGAATTCAAGCTTTCCACAATCTCATATCTCAACTACAATACAACCACACTTACACAGTGAGGTTGGTCATGAAACTCTTGGGAATGATGGCATCATGCACAGTAATAGTACCCAATGCACGTCTAAACATAAGAATGCTACAGCAGTGTCTCTCACAACAATGGTCTCAAGCACAGGGTCAACTTCAGGAACTAGTGCTGTTGGACCGCCAAACTTATCACTCTCTGCAATGGTGGAATCACACCAACTTATTAAAATGGCAGCCATTTAAGGACCCTGTGCCACAAACCATAATCACAACCGATGCCTCAATGATAGTTTGAGGAGCCCATCTCAACAACCTTACTATGCAAGGGGACTGGGACTTAATTCAACAAACTTATCACATAAACCAATTAGAATTGCTAGCAGTGTTCCTAGCACTCAAAGCTTTTCAACCGCAGATCACACACAAAACAGTGTTAATAAGGACAGACAACATGACCACAATATAATATCTGCAAAAACAGGGGGGGAGAGATGGGAGGGAGGGCACTTATCTCCATTGTCCCTTCTAGCACAGACAATTTGGAAATGGGCAATTCACAATCACATTTAATTACTAGTAGAGTATATCCCAGGGATGCACAACCAACTTGCCGACCTCTTAAGCAGGACACAGCAACAAATACACGAATGGGAGATTCACCCACAAGTGATTCAACAATACTTCCAAATGTGGGAAACCCCAGACACAGACCTCTTCCCCACAAGTGAAACGCAAAATGCTCAAACTTCGCATCCAGGTACCCACACCCTCAATCCAAAGGCATTGCTCTATGGATCAATTGGTCAGGGATATTTGCTTATGCTTTTCCCCCTCTCCCACTAATTCCATTTCTGTTCAACAAGATCTGTCACACCTCCCTCACTATGATACTCATAGCTCCCACATGGGCACGTCAACACTCGTACACAGCACTGTTGGATCTGTCTGTAGTACCACATCACAAGCTTCCAAACAGACCAGACCTATTGACTCCAAATAAAGGTCAAATCAGGCATCCTAATCCCCGTATGCTTAACCTGGCGATTTGGCTCCTGAGATCATAGAATTTGGATATCTACAGCTTCCAACAGAATGTATGGATATTCTAAAGGAAGCCCGCAAACCCAAAACTAGACAGTGTTATGCAGCTAAATGGAAACGTTTTGTATATTACTGTCAACCCAAAAACATTAATCCACTTAAAGCATCAGTACAAGATATTGTATGTTATTTGCTTCATTTACTAAATGCAAATCTTTCATACTCATCTATTAAAATCCATTTAACAGCAATAGCTGCTTACCTCCAAAACAGACAGCATACTTCTCTTTAGGATTCCTGTTATTAAAGCTTTTTAGGAAGGCCTTAAAAGGATTCTTCCACCTAGAGCTCCACCAGCTCCTGCCTAGAATCTTAACATCATGTTCACAAGGCTTATGGGTCCATCATTTGATACTTGTACCCTCCAAGTTCTGTCATGGAAGGTTGCTTCCCTAGTAGCAATTACTTCCTTAAGAAGAGTTAGTGAAATTCAGGCATTCACTTTAGAAGAACCTTTCTTCCAAATTCATAGAAATAAAATAGTACTTAGGACAAACCCAAAATTTCTATCTAAAGTAGTTTCACCATTTCACATCAATCAGTCAGGGAAATTGCAAGTCTTCTTTTCACAGCCAGATTTATTTGCTGAAAGAGCTCTTCACACCCTTGATGTTAAAAGAGCTCTCATGTATTATGTAGCTAGAACAAAACACTTAGGAAATCTAAACAAGTTTTTGTGACTTTTCAACAACCTCATAAGGGTATTCCTATTTCAAAACAAGGATTAGCCAAATGGGTAGTAAAGTGTTTTCAAACTTGCTATCTAAAGCACACTCTACTAAAAAGAAAAGAGCTTCAGTAGCATTCTTAGGAAATATACTAGTGGCAGGTATATGTAAAGCAGCCACATGGTCCACAACACACACATTTACTAAACACTACTGTGTGGATGTCTTATCTCACCAACAAGCAAACGTTGGACAAGCAGTGCTTAAAACACTATTTCAAACTACTACAACTCCTACAGACTAGCCACCGCTTATTTTAGGAGGGGACTGCTTTTCAATCTATGCAAAGCATGTATATCTGCAGCTATACATGCCATCGACGAAAATGTTACTTACATTTGTTTGTGGCATGTAGTGCTGCAGATTTACATGCACCCTCCCTCCTCCCTGGAAGCCTGTAGCCGTTGTGGTACTTTATTTATGTAAATATGTATATACATTGCATGAACAGCTTCTTTTCTCACCATATATATATATATATATAATATGTAATAAATATATATATATTTATTACCTACTGGCAATAGCCAGTAGGTAGTTACAGTTAGGTGTAACTTTTCCCCATACACAAAGTGTTTTTTTTTTTATTATTATTATTTTTTTGGTACTAATAACTTTGGTGCCGTTTGACAAATCTTCACAAAAATTTTAAAAGTACTTTGCCTCTAACTTTAGCTGCTCGGTGGAAAGTTTTGGGGTGAATCGTCAAGCGAGGGCTGAGAAAAAGTGGTCAAAATCACTTTTTCCCCATGCAGTGTCTATGGGGATTTTGCAATTTTTAGATATGGCTCCAGCTCGAACCGCTGAATGGAAGTACACCAAACTTGGCAGAAAGCTAGATCTTGCACCAGAAATAGCCCTTTTTGCAGTTTGTTGTAAATCAGTTCAGTTGTTTCAGAGTTATTGGAGGTATAAAAAAAATATAGATATCTAGGCACGCAGATCAGTCGTGGGTTGACCTGTGGGGGATCCCCAAATCCAAGTGAAAAACAACTCCCCGATTGGCTGGCTGTGACCTGAAAGGAAAGTTGCGTCCACCATTTTGTTTGTCGCTTGGCCCGAGTGAGTGAACAATAAAGTGTGAAAACACATAAGTCAGGGTACATGTATCCTGGCCCCAAAGAACACATGGCGAGGTCATGGGCAAGAAATTACACCCATTCACAAACCAAACCCCTGCTGCGCACAGCTGAAGACACAGCAGTTATAGTTATACTTATAGTTATACTTATCTGAAGAAACTATAACTCATTCCATGAAGTAACTTCAGGCCACAAGTTATAGTTTCTTGACAGAAATATAACTATAACTGCTGAATTACTGTGGTTTTGTGTGGGTAAAACGTCAACATAATTATAACGTCCCTGTAACCTTGTTTTTTTTTCCAATGAATATATATGTGTTTGTGTGTGTGTCTATATACATATATATTATAAGGTAACTAATATGTATTTATTCATTGAAAAAAAAGGTTACAGGGACATGATAGGTTCTGAATTTACATCCATAAAACTTTTGAAATGCAGCTGTTATAGTTATAGTTATTTCAAATACCTATAACTCATGCCCTAAGGGAAGTATAACTCGCTCCCCCACCATGCACAGCTTTCTCATCAACAATGTTATTGTAAATGTTGTAGTGATAATATCAGTGATGCCATAGAAGATATCATTAATGATGTGATATGTGGGGTAAATAGCTGTGCCTGGCGAGGGAGCGAGTTATAATTACCTTAGGGCGCGACTTATAGTTAACTCTGAATAACAGTAACTATAACACCTGAATTTCTGTGGTTTTGTGCGTGTAAGTTCAGAACCTTACTATAACATCCTTGTAACCTTTGTTTTTTTTCAGTAAATTTCTATGTTTTTTTTGTAATGCAGTGGTGGGGGTTGCCACAGGGCCTGGCGCTTCACATGGCCTTCAGCTTTGTGCAGAGGGGGTTGGTCACAGGGCGTGGCCTGTGGCCACGACCTGGCGCCAACACCCCATAGGCATCCTACCCCTTGCCATGCAGCACCACGCCTCAAGACTCCTGCGTTCCCTGCAGACTCCCCAACCCCAGCAGGAGCCGGCATTGCTCCCGTATGCAAGGAGCAGCTAAAAATGCTTCTCCTTACATGCAAGAGCAACCCTTTCATCTGTTTTCCTAAACAGATGAACAGTCCGCTGCCGGCGAGCAGGAGCAGTTTTCCTGCTCCCGTGCGCTGGGAGAAGACTTACAGTATGCTCTCACTTGGCAGGAGCTGTCAAAGCTCCCGTCAGCAAACTGCTATCTTCCAAGGGTGGGCACCTCAGGAGATAGGGAGCTGGCCCTAGGAGGATGGTGGTCCCCAGGGCCATTAGTGGCTCCAGGAGGGCTTTTTCTTCCATAGGGTCGGCCCGGGAGGTGGGGCTGCACAGGGCCCTTCTCTCTTTGTATATTGGCTATGTCGTGCAGAGGTGGTGGTTCCTGGGGTCAGATATGGCCCGGGAGGGGGACTGTGTGGCCCTCTCCCCCTTTTGCCATCCCTTGTGCTCCAGGAAGGTGGCAGTCCCCAGAGCAATTTCTCATCACAGAGGGGTGTCTGCACAGCCCCCTCTATTATATAGCCCCGGGGAGGTGGTGGTCCCCGGGGTCTTTGAAGGCCTACAGAAGGGAGCTGTGTGGCCCCTCTCCTTTTTTTCTTTTAAAATGCTCTTAGGGAGATGGGCACAGTTTCGAATGGCCCCGGGACTCAGCCCACCCGAGGGCTTAAAAAAAAAAAAAATAAGCGTGGTAATCCGAGCTTTTTTTCTCTCCATTTTTCGGCGGATCTGCGGCTCCAAATGGATTTGCATGAAAAATTAAAGAAATATGCTTTTTTTGCCCTGACAGGGCCCATGGGGGACCCATACACCAGATCTAGGGGTTCAGGGTATCCCTACCCTCCCCCCCCCTTTTTTAAAAAACTTTATTTTGAGACTCGTCTGAGTCCCAAAATGGCTGCTAATACCTTCTCGTTCAAGTGTTAGCAGGCAATCAGATATCAACGTAGGGACTGTGGGATCTGCGGATATACATTCCTAGATATCTATATTTGTTTTACCTTTATATTTCTCCGAAACTACTGTACAGATTCACACCAAATAACAAAATGGTGCAGTCTGGACCAAGAGCTACCTTTCTGCAGAATTTGGTGTAATTCCGTACCGCTGTTCGGGCTGTAGTCATGACTTAAAATCCCCTTGGAAGTTGCATGGGGGTAAAGGTGTTTTTGGACCCCACTTTTTCTCAGCCCTTGCACCCTGAAACTTTCTAGACACAAACTAATGTGAGTGTCAAGCTAGTTTTGAAAACTTCTTGAAGGTTTGTCAAACGGCCCCAAAGTTATTGGCAAAACAAAAACACTTTTCCTATGGAAACTAGGCCCTAACTATAACTACATACTGTCGACGGCCAGTAGGAAAAATATATATATATATATATATATATATATATATATATATATATATATATATATATTCACCAGTTAGAGTTAGAGTTACCTCAAGTAACCATAACTCGTTTCCTAAGATAACTATAACTCGTGCCCCCGCCATGCACAGTTTTTTCATCAAAAATGTTACTGCAGATATTACATTGATATTTTCAATTATGTTATCAAAGATGGCTTGAGTGCTGTAATTAGCAGTGGAGAGCTGCAGCCAAACCACGGCAGACAGCTATGTCCCCCGGGGATGGGCACCCCGGGACATAGCAGGAGCTGGCCCTGGGGGTTGGCGGTCCCCAGGGCCATCAGTGGCTCCTCCCAACATGCACACAGCCCTAGGGAGATGGTGGTCCCTGTGTTTGGGGCTCCCAAAGGGACCCCCTTTCTTTTTAAAATAATTGCCCCTGGAAGGTTTGTGTGCCCCCCACAAATCAATTATATTTTGCTCCAGATGGTGTTGGGCCCCGGGGCGCAGGGGAGACAGAGGCCCCCTGCATAAATCACATTGATCGCCCTGGGGAAGTGGTGGTCCCAAGGGCAGAGGGGGGCATGCGGGCCCCAGCATATGACTTATAAGCCCTGGGGAGGTGGTGGTCCCCTGGGCAGTGGAAGGGGGCCAGGAGCCCGCCCCCCCCACACATTTTTTAACAAATGCCCCCGGTACTTGGCCCACCCGGGGGCTTTATGATAGCGAAGCGCGGGAGTCCGTGCTTTGTTTTTTTTTTGGTGGGGGTTTACGGCAGATCCGCTGATCCACCGCAGATCGTTCCATAAAATAAAAAAATATAAAAGCTTTCTGGCTGGGGGGTGGGGGGTGTTAATCCCTTTTGGGACCGCACCGAAAGATCTAAGGGGTCAGGGTTTCGGACCCAGGCCCCTTTTCTTTATTTGTTCCTTTTTTTTTTAGCCGAGTCCCAAAATGGCTGCCAATACTCCAACGACTTCTGTTGTTGAAGTGTTGTCAGCCAATTACATCTCAGCACGAAATCGGGAGTGGTTGCAAATCCTTTGTGTCCCTATATATTTTGTTTTCCCCTTAATTTCTCGAAAACTACTGAACGGAATTACATCAAAACAAAAAAAAGCACTCTTTCTGGACCAGGACCTACCTTTCTGCCAAGTTTGGTGTAATTCTGTCCAGTAGTTTCGGTGCTATCGCTGTTCAAAATCCCCATGGAAAAATGAATGGGGAAAACGTGTTTAGGAGACCCCACCCCTCTTTTTTTTTTCTCGCCCACTCTCCAACCCCCAAGCACCCCACCACCCCCAGCCAGACGGATCTTTTGAGCAATTTTTGGGGGAAAGTTTCATGAAGATTCGTCAAGCGCCGCCAAAGATATAGGCAAGTAAAAAATGCTTTTTATGTAGAAACTAGATCCTAACTATAACTAACTAGTGGTGACCGGCACTAGGTAATACAATTCCAATGAGGTCCTTAAGATCCTAACACTCATTATTTGAAATATTCTTAATATTCTTTAATGTTAAAAAAGTTTTTGCCTTTAAAGAATATTGAAATTTATGACCGTGTGAGCGTTTCTTTGAGGTCAATAGTGGAATAGGATGTTTACCAGGCGGCATGCTCTGCCGTCCTGTATGCTCTGGCCTCCACAGCGTGGGTTTCCTGTTGGAGCACAGTGAAGTTTATATTTATTTATATATATATATATATATATATATATATATATATTTATATATATTTATGTATTTATATGAAAATAGAAATGTATATTTTTGGTGGAGACCCCAAACCCCCCTTTTTTTATAACCTTACAGCCCAATACTTCTACCCATCTTTAAACCCTAAAAACAGCCTTACCACCCAATACCTTTACCCACCCCAAACTCTAAAAGTACCCTCATCACTCAACACCTTTACCCACCCCAATACCTAAAAATACCCTTGCCACCTAATTTCCTTACCCACTCCGAAACCCTAAAAATACCCTTTCCAACCTATCCCCTACCTATTTCTAATCCCAAAAATGCCTTTACCCACCTATACCCATCTCTAAACCCCTACCCAACCCTAAACCTACAACCTCTACCAACCCTAAACCTAAAATGTGTGTGTATGAATATATATATATATATATATTTAAAACCACGCGTGCACATATACACACAAACAAATATGTATACTTAACTTCAATGTATGGTAAAGGCATGCGTGGTGAAGGCATATGTGTGGTAAAATCCTGCATGATAAGGGCACTGTGTGGTAAAGGCTGTTTCCTTCTGGTGTGCCCACCAGTACTTAATTTGTGGCAGTGATTGCCAGTGTTTGCTTCTATCACTTATTTGCAAACACCTGCAGGTATTTATGAGAAACCACCACTTGATGCTGCTCTGTGTTTATTTTTAAGCAAAGATCATTAGTCATGCTTTTAATTATTTAATATATCTGAAAAATGATAAAACCTTGCACCTTGAAGCAATTGATGTGAGGATTGTGCTAATTGCTGTGGACCCACATGAAATACCTTGAGCCCTGGCACTAAAATTTTTTTTTTTTTTTTTTTTTTTTTTTTACAAATAAAGCACTGGTGCCCAGTTCATCTCCTCATCCTGTCTTTGAATTTTTTTGTAAAAGATGTTTAAGTTTGAGAACTGATTTGTGTGTTGAGGTTTCCTTTGGAATTTCTTGGTTGCGCTGTTTTCCTATCAGTGTACCCTACAAAATAGTGATTACGCCTTCAGTGTTTGTTAATGGAACTTCTGCCTATTTGGCCCTTTTTGGCCCTAAAAGGAATGTTTTAATGTTTTGTATTTTTTTAATTGGAGTAAAAAGATATAAATCACAAGCTGAAAAGATTGAGTGTGTGTGTATGATTGGCAAATAATTTATACAAATAAATGCAACATATTTTCACTTCTCATGCACAAATGCTTGGATCTGAGTTTTTCTTAATTTGGAAAGAAACGTGCTGGGCTGTGTTTACCTTTAGATAAATCACTAATTCAATAAACTCTCTTGTGGAGTTCAAAATGATAAAGTCCCTTTTCAGAGTCAATATTTGTAAAGTGTTAATATTGATCTGTTTCCTTTTGCTTTCTCTTTCTTGACTCAACCTTTAGTAGTATTCGATCAACAGAAAGTAATGGCCGTAAACATATAAAACACAAACTGGAACCTGCTAAGACACATTAAAAATGTGCTCCCTGGGACCTGTGTGTAGGAAGAAATGATTACAACTATACGGCGCAGGTACCGCTGGAAAAACTACAGCCTCTGCTCTCACGGGATGCATTTGTGTTTCAAATAACAGCCCCAGCATTGTTGTTGAACTTCGAAGTCCTTCGAATCGTAAATTGCGAGAATCTGACATTTTCCTGTGCTGAAAGTTCAGAACTCTAGCCTTTAGAAATACATTTTTTTCCTCTTGTGGAATATGTGCGCCTCGTGCAATTACATTGCTCTTTCCAATATTTTTCAAACACGATATTAAGCGTGGACAAGGCTATTGTTTCTTGTAGTGGCGCC
Organism: Pleurodeles waltl; assembly: GCF_031143425.1. NCBI lineage: Eukaryota > Metazoa > Chordata > Amphibia > Caudata > Salamandridae > Pleurodeles > Pleurodeles waltl. Next base: position 822,496,823 of record NC_090443.1, on the reverse strand, counting down.
ATTTTTCATTTCCCAGTGAGCTAGATTGTAAACAGTCGGGGCAAAAGAAAGAACTGGTTGAGTATAGTACACTTGTCTTAATATGGAAGTCATTTAAAGCAGAGAATTTGCCACACAAGACTGTTTGGAGATGAATCTTGACTGTTAGTACAACGTGCAAAGTTGATATTTGTAATAACTTCCTGACTATGTGTTGATTTGCTTACGTTAATTCCTCTGATTATAATGCACAAAGTAAGCAGCTGAATTGTTTTTAAGTTAAACATGTTTATTTCAGTTCAGTGCTTTTAAACAAAGTTTTTTACTGGGGCAAAAAAAACTATTAGAGCAAGTAGAAAATAAATGAAATTTGATTTAAAGCATGTGTTTTCATTCGAAAATGTCGGGCCATTGACCCGCCACTCTAATACATTCTCTTAGGAGAGGAATAGAAAGGAAAAGCTGTTATTATTTTGTTGGATTTTTGCTGGTACTGTCTGCCCAGTGGTCACTTCAGATGGGTTAGTGCTCGGCTGGTGAGGGGGTCCTCAGTCAGACTGCCTGAAAAAGGTTTACCTTATCTACTTCAAGGAGGTAAAAAGTTATTTAAAAAAAACTCTTTTGGGGATGTGCATACACAATTGTCATGTTCGTTTTTGCTCTCTGCTGCAATCCAAGCTAGTGGAGACGTGCACCAAACCTGTATGAGGGAAGATAATTTCGCAAAATTGTTTGCTTTTGTGAATTAATGTAAACCTATTCAGTACTTTTGACTATGTTAGCAAATATTAAGTTGTTACTCCACACTTGGATATCTGTACCGCTAGGATCTGATCGACCTTTGGACACACATTTCCCATTTTTAAAAAGCTTAGTTTGTACCATACATTGTCAGCGCACTTTCATGCTTGCCTCGTGCCCCACCCGATTTTAATTAGCTGTGACTATTTTGAGATTTTGCTATCCGCAATTCTCTTTTATTTGAAGCAGTTTTTAGCGTTTAACACCAAATGTTGGTGGTTGTTGGCTGTTATCTGAGGAAAAAGTGTTTATTTTCCCTGTCTTTTCCTGGCCTTGGGTAACCTCCTAATTACTTTTAGCCACTATACCAGCACTTTGTGATAAATGACCAGCTTGTGGAGGAAAGATGTTGGTGATTGAAGAGTATAATGTCTTCGTGGTTTGTCTTCCTGTCACTCGCTCCTTCCAGTACAGTAGGATTTGTCAGGAAATAACAAATAGGAAGCCAAAGAGCAGGGAAAGTATTTGTGTCAGGTCAAAGAACTGGGAAATTGCATACTGGTTGTCATCAGCAGCATCCACTTCTGTGTTGGAGAGGAGAGGTCACAAATTCAACCTCTCTTCCTTAAATACTGCGTTTCTCCCACTTGTGGGAGTGGACAGCACCTCCTTGTCACTGGTGCTACTGATCACATTCAACATCGGGGCACTCAACTTTGGGAGGGAGGAGTTCATATTCTGATATACTCATGCATAGACATTGAGAAGTTCGGAAATGTGAGTCAACATCAGTGCTCCTGTTGAGGGATATTTTTGACCAGAGAATCTTCCTTTGTGGCAAAACCTTGGTCGGATTCCTCCCATAAGACCTGGAAAAGGATCGTCCATTCTTCTCAGTTTTCATTGGATACCGAGGATGCAGCAGTCCTTATTTCTCCAGCTAATGGACAGTCTCGTCCTCCTGCACCAAGTTTTCCACAGAGAAATCTTATGGAATAGCCTCCTGAGCAGTCTTAGGAAATACCACTTCATCTGTTACTGAATACCCTGTCATCCAACCTCATCAACAGTGTATGAGTACCTTGAGTGGATGACGATGCTAAATCAGAGATGACTACATTTTGACGTTCCCGCAACAGGCTTATGTAAGGACAGAACCTAGTGATAGAAGATCGAGATGGCACATGTCTTCGCCTCAGGACTCAGGCTTGCTTGGGCCAGCTTCTGTTTGCTGTGATCTGTTGCCATTTTCTGTGGAACAAATTAAATCTATGATCTCTGCTATTAAATATCTGGTGGCTTTCCACAAGCTCTCTTATAGAGCTGTGAGAAAGTTTATTCTGCTATGCAAAACATCTCAGGTGAGCACTTATTAGGTCAAATTATTTTTCAAACAATTGAAGTGAAAACTCAAGGTCGACCTTTAGTTCCACATGTTCCCTGGGTCCTGGAGTCTATCATGGATACTTTTGTAAATCCCTTCTCTATTACAACTGTTAAATGCAGCATAGAAAACAAGTTCTGTAAATTGACTCTAATCCTACTTATTGAAGGAGGGTGGTCCCTGTAGCTTACTTAGTCTAGACCACAGCAAAGAAGAAATATAATGTGACTGGCTCTAATTTCTCTATCCTGACATAGAAAAGAAAATAGAAAATGTGCGTTGGTATGAAGAAAAGTACACCTGATACAGTGGAAGCTGCCAGTTCTCTTCTCGTTTGAGTTGCTACGTTCGTTGTCTGCAGGATTCAGTGTGTCAATTCATAAAGTCTCTTCAAGAGAACACAAAGAGATTATTTTCTGGAAATAGAGAAGGAAGGCATGCCACTTTCAGATAACCTTACTGGGATAGCAATATTTAAAGTTGATCTGGCTACTGCAGACATTTGCCACTGAATTTCAGTAAGATGTTCATCCTTGCTTATGCTTGCATCTTTGTTCCCTCATGCACAAGGAAAGATTTTGAGGTTACCTCTTGATCCTCATGTCATTTAAGAAATCCAGACAATTGAAAATAGAATCAGAGACTCTAGAGCCCGTTGGTCTGAAATAGAGGAAGGAGTTTCATGTGTGTAGTTTAAAAATCTTACATTTTAAAGTAAATTAAAACAGCTCTTGTACTTGCACTTCCCTTTTGGAAATTACAGGTACAGGTGAAGAAATAGCAGCATCAGTCTATCCGCAATCACACTTCTTCCCATGGGCGAAGCAGTGGCCAGCTGCCTCGCACCGCCTCACACCGCCTCAGGGAAGGCTCTGCCCAAACACTGACACGCCCACTGCAGGGAAGGAGTGTTTCCAACCATTTCCTCGGAATTTCGAAAGACAAGTAGGTGATAGATACTGCGCAGGTGGATTACAAAATCATGGTTTCAAGCTCCATCCACCTCTGATTCACCTGAGGGGTTCAAATCCCACATTGATGGACTGGTTGGTTCAGGAGACCCAAACGCTTCTAAAACAAAATCACAATAGAATTCTGTACTGAGACGTTCCACTTTTTTCCGGATTCAGAAGTATTTTATGCAAGATTTCTGTCCTATATTAAATCTAATGAAAAATATGAACAAATGTATGATAATGTCTCTTCATCAGATTTACATACATTTTTAACAGGTTGATTAGACTGTGGATTAGCAGAACATCTGTTTTCATGTACCCATAGGCACATTCAAAGTTGGCAAGAAATACTGTCAATCCATAGTACATCCTTTTGGTCTGATGTCAGCTTTTAAATCTTTGCCCAAGTTTGAGGCAGTGGTTTCAGCATACCTGTGCAGAAAATAAGTGTTTATTTACATACATCTGGGCAGTTGTTTGATAAAGGCTTCCTTCGTCCAGTCCTCTTCAGGACTTGCAGGTGACAGTAGACCTACTCTTAAAATGTGGTCTTCAACAGAATATAAGACATCCTCGTTCGTTCCTGCTCAAACTATTCCACATTTCCTGGACAAGGAAAAGAAAAAAAGTGTCATCTTCTGATGGGTTTATTCAGAATGTACAATGGTGCCAGAAGTCAGGAAGTTTGTGAGGTCAGGGAATTGGTACGGCAAGGTACATCTTGCTATAACATATCCCCACAGTTCCTGTGATGGTGGTGCAAGAAGAAAGTTCTTTTAGTTGGGCCCTCCATTCTCAACTGCCCTCACAGTTATAACAGATGCTATCTTGGGAGGAAGAGTTGGGGAGGGACTCATCTTGAAATCATGGGTTACACAGAGAAGGGGTATCACATCAACATAGTGAAGCTGACAGGGCTGAACCTGGCACTAAAACAACAGGTTATTATGTCAGGCTCCCCTTTGCTTCAGACAGACAGTATTCAAATATATACTGTTTGAACATGCAAGTGGGTTCAATGTAAAAGGTGTTCTCTCAAGAAGCTCAAAGCAATTGGGCACTGGTAGTCAGCAAGAGGCAATTGACTGATAGTGATGCACCCCCCAGAACTGCAAAACACAAAAGAAGGCAAACCTAGTCCCTTTTGGTGATGCAGCACAAATTATTTTTTACAGACTGACAGACATCTTCTCCTGTTGGGGGCATTCAGAAATAGACTTGTTTGCATGTGAAGAAATGACAAAACACCCTGCTTGCGCTGTCAGGTTTCCAGCACCTCAGTCCCTTGGGAATGCCCTTTCAGTTGTTGAGAGACTTTCTTTATACTTCTCCTCCAATCCCACTTCTTCCTAAGGTGATCACCTATTTGAGACTTAGAAATGCAAAGATGATTCTCTTCGCTCTAGATTGGCCCAAGCCAAAAGTGGTACCTTGACCTTCTTCAGATGTCCATTTTGCCATACAAGAAACCTACACCCAGCTAAATGACATGAATCTGGACAGATTTGAACTCCAACTTTCACCCATTGCAAAGTGATTCTGGTTTTCACAGGATACCAATTCCACCCTCAAAGAACACATCGCCAGTAAAACTAAGACGGCCTGGTACCATATGTCTGTACTGAAAAAGGTGAACCATTTCTCCTAGACAATGAAATGTAAATACTACATGCAAATATATATAAAGACATACCTATAGGAGTCTGCTGCCAGGCAGAATCTTTCTTCTCGTCCATCTATTGTGGCACCGTGAATCTTGAGGTCTTGCTGTACGGACAGTTGAAGTTTCATGATGACTATATGTCCATCGTAAGAGAGGCAAATCATCCTTTCACAAGCTCTCTCTATGCATTCAGGTGCAAATTGTTTTTCTAATAGTGTATTAGCATGCATTCAGATCTGAGAACAAGTCAAGAGGAGACATGAGCACCTTACCTTGTTTATTTAGAAAAGTCTGGTTTACAGTCTCTTATATTTGAATGCACTTGGCCTCCATCGTTGCCTGCCCCAAGTCTATTCCTCAGGCATTACTCCTCCCTAGGAACTGAATGTGGTACCCTCTGAATAGTTGAGTCCTCCTTATGAGCAATTGCACAAGGCTGATTTACAGCGCCTTTTGTTGAATGTCCTGTTTTTAGTGACTATTACATTTGCCAAGAGAGTGAATGAACTTCAGGCTCTGTGTACCGATGAACTATACACCCTTTCCCTTCATAACAAAGTGCCATTAGGAAGTCTCCCTTCTTTTCTCCCAGGAGCTATATCTAATATTCACAGTACTTAGGCTGTTTGCGTTTTCCCATGTCCAACGTCACTGGCAAAGAGGTCGCTGCTTACTCTTGATATGAAGAGGGCTTTGTTATTTGGATAAGACTAAAGAGATTCATACAAGTCAAATAGTGATTTGTCAATTATGATGCTTTAGGCACAGATCTAGATTCCTCTAAACAGACCATAGCCAGTGGATTGGTTCTAATGTTGTTACACGATATGAATAGGTCAGCACCTGCTAGGACTAGGGCCCATTAATCAAATGGCAGGCAGGTCATTGCTGGTCTGATAAATGTCACGATTCTTTATATCTGTAAGGACCCTCCTTGGAGAACAGTTTATACTTTCGCTAAGTATTGTTACAGACTCTAAGACAGCTAATTTAGTGAGTTAAACTTCTCGTTGAAAGTGATTTGCATGAGAGTTCAGTTTTATGGCCCTGACTATACATTGCATTTGAGATTTTTTTGCCACTCTGTTGTACCTTTTGGGAATATCATAGTGTCCCATGGCGAAGAAGGAAAATCTAATTACTTGGAAACCAGGTTCTTCAATATAAGTATTCTCTTCCGCCCACTACCACCACTTTTGGGCTCACACATTTAAAAATAGGTGCTATATCTTCCCTTTGCTCCAGAAATCTAAGTGTCTCACTGCGGGGCATGTTGATGTATGTGCAATCTTCCAAGATTCCTGAAGTAGCAGAGTTTCATTTGTAGTGTGCGAATGTGCTTTGTATTGGGATACTATTTCCTCTGTTACTTTTGTTTCGAAGTGCACAAGTTTTAGAGTGGCGTTTTCAGCCCGAAACTCTGCAACGGCTTGTATTTTGACTAATTCGTAAAAAAAACTTCTTCTCAGTTAATATATTCCAACGTGGTGAGTAATTATTTTTTTAGGTGCACATCTCTTCTCTACGTTTTACTGTTTTTTCTCAATGTTATGTTACACTATGTTCTTTATTGAATGTGAAGACCTCAGCCTTCTTCACACGTATTCCTTTCTTAAGGTGTTTTTTTTACAAATCTGTCAGAAAATTCCGGATCGCTGGGCAAACTCCTATTATCCCTGGGGTAGGTACCCAGGGGGGGATATTTTATTGGAAGTCAGTCACTTAATGTTATATTTTTATACTTTATAATCATAAACCAACCTTACATTAAAGTACAACAAACAGTGATCTACAACCGTGTTTTTTTTTTTTTCTATACAAGCACTACCTAGAATATTTTTTATCGGTTAATACAGTCTTGGGTTCGCACCGTCTTCATTTCTGAGCCATGGGCCTCTTGTTGCCGTTTGAAATGGCTCGTTAGAATGGCTTGAGCGCCATCTTGTGCTCTCCTTGTGTATACCACGCAATGATCGAGTTTCTCGTATGAAAATACAATATAATCAATCAAACAATTATTTGTTAAGGCCGCTACTGACCTGATAGGGTCACAAGGGGAGGGGGCCGGGGGAGGGTGCTGCTGCTCGATTAGCCAGGTCTTGAGACGTTTCCTGAAGTTCAGGAGGTCCTGGGTCAGACGTAGGTTGACGGGGAGGGAGTTCCAGGTTTTGGCGTCGAGGTGGCAGAAGGATCTGCCGCCGCTTGTGGTATGGTGGATGCGGGGGACGGTGGCGAGGGAAAGGTTGGCGGAGTGGAGCTGGCGGGTGGGAACGTGGAAGATGAGATGCTCGTTGAGTTAGGCAGGGCCTGCGTCGTGGAGAGCCTTGTGAGCGTGGATCAGGAGTTTGAAGATGATCCTCTTGTTGACGGGAAGCCAGTGAAGGTCTCTGAGGTGGGCTGAGATGTGTTCGTGGTGAGGGAAGTTAAGGATGAGGCGTGCGGAGCCGTTCTGAATGCGCTGAAGTTTCCTCGAGCTTGGCCGTTGTTCCCGCGTACAGTGCGTTGCCGTAGTCCAGTCTACTGCTAACGAGAGCGTGGGTGACCGTTCTTCTGGTTTTGATGGGGATCCATCTGAAGGTCTGAGGGTGTTGAAATATGAGGATGAGATGGCGTTGACTTTCTGGGTCATGGTGAGCGATGAGTCCAGTATGAAGCCAAGATTGAGTGCGTGGGTGGTGGGAGTTGGAGCGGCTTCTAGTGTGGTAGGCCACCAGGAGTCGTCCCATGCTGATCTGTTGGAGCCGAGGATGAGGATCTCAGTCTTATCCCAGTTTAGTTTGAGGCGGCTTACCTCCATCCAGTTGGTGATAGCGTGAAGTCAGTTGTGGAGATTGGTCTTGGCGGTGGTGGGGTCCTTCGTGAGTGAGAGTATCAGTTGTGTTTCGTCCATGTAAGAGACAATGCTAAGGCTGTGGGATCGGACGATGTTGGCGAGCGGCGCCGTTTAGATGTTGAAAAGGGCGGGGCTGAGAGAAGATCCTTGGGGTACTACGCAGATGGTCTTGGTGGCTTTCGACAGGAACGGAGGGAGGCAGACTCTCTAAGTTCTGCTGGAGAGGAAGGATGTGATCCAATCCAGGGCCTTGTGGCGGATTTCGGCGTCGTGGAGGAATGTGCGAAGTGTGTGGTGACAGATGGTATCGAAGACTGCCGAGAGGTCAAGGAGGATGAGGGCCATGGTTTCACCTTTGTCGAGCATGATCCTGAAGTCGTCGGTAGCGGCGATGAGAGCAGTCTCGGTGCTGTGGTTCTTGCGGAAGCCGGATTGGGAGATGTCGAGCAGGCTGTTGTCCTCCTATCTTCTCAGTGACCTGCGCTGGGAAGGCGGAGGAGGGAGATGGGCCGGTAATTCTTGAGGTCTTCGGGGTCTGCCTTGGTTTTTTTGAGCAGGCCGTGGACTTCGGCGTGTTTCCAGCTCTCCAGGAAGGTGGCGGTTGCCAAGGAGCTGGTGATGATGGTCCGGAGTTGGGGGGCGATGATTTGGCTGGTTTTATTGAAGACATGATGAGGGCATGGGTCGGCCGGTGATCCGGAGTGGATGGTGCTCATGGTCTTGGTGGTGTCCTCGTCGTTGGTGTGGGTCCAGGCGCTCAGGAGGTTGGTGTGGTTGAGTGCGTTGGGGTTGGCAGCGCTGGTCGTGGGGATCGGGGAGGCAAAACTGCTGTGTATGTCCGTGATCTTGCGGTAAAAAAGGTGGTGAGGGAGTCGCAGAGGTCTTGCGAGCGGGGAGGGGGGTCAACAGAGCAGGACTTGGGGTTGACGAGTTCTTTGATGATGCTGAAGAGCTCTTTGCTGTTGTGTGCGTTGTTGTCGATTTGCGGTTTGTAGAATGATCTTTAGGTGGTCCGGATGAGCTGGTGTTGCTTGCGGATGGCAGTCTTGAGGGCGGCGTGGTTGCCCTCTATTTGTTCTTGGCGCCACATCTTCTCAGTTTTCCGGCACTCCCACTTGGAGGCCTGAAGGTCGGTGGTGACCCAGGGTGCTTTCTTGCTGGTACGGGTGTTGGTTGGTTTCCTAAGTGGAGCTAGGGTGTTGGCGCAGTCGTCTAGCCATTGTGTAAGGGTGAGGGCAGCGGTGTTGGGGTCGCTGGTGTTGGGTGGCGGGGTGTGGGTGAGGGTGGAGATCAGTTGGTCCTTTGAGATCTTGTTCCAGCTGCAGTGAGGGGTCCGTTGCTGGTGAACGGTGGGTTTCTGGAAGGAGAAGTGGACACAGCGGTGGTTGGTCCAGTGGAGTTCGGTTGTATGGGTGAAGGTGATGTGGCTGCTGGTGGAGAAGATGGGGTCGAGTGTGTGGCCCGGCTGAGTGGGTGGGCGTTGTGACGAGTTGTTTGAGACCGAGGTTGGCAAGGTTGTTGATCAAGGCTGAGGGGTTGCTGTTCTCTAGGTGAAAATTCAGGTCGCCGAGGAGCATGTAGTCCGTAGAGGCGAGAGCGTGGGTGCTGATTGTGTTGGCGATGGTGTCACAGAACTGAGGTCAGGGGCCTAGGGGTCTGTAGACAAGGGTTCCTCTGAGGGTGGTGTTGGCGTTGACGTGAATCTGGAAGTGCAGGTGTTCGGTGGCATCAATGGTGTCGATGGTGTTGGTTGAGATCCTGATGGTGCTCCTGTGGACTATGGCGATTCCTCCTCCCGGTTTGTTGGTGCGGTCTCTGCGGGTAATCTTATAGCCTGCCGGGATGGCGATGTCGGTATCAGAGGAGGGGGTCATCCATGTTTCGGTGAGGAAGGTGATGTTTGGGGAGGTTGAGGTGAGAAGGTCCCAAAGTTCGATGGCGTGTTTGTGGACGGAGTGGGTGTTGAGGAGGATGCAGCTGAGGTGGTTGTTGTGGGTGGAGCCTTTGCGATGCTTGGTGGCTTGAGTAGAGGTGAAGTTGCACATCCGGCAGGAGAAGGGTCCCTGGGTGTGCTTCGGGGTGGCTAGGACGCAGGCAGTGGAGCGGCCAGGGTTGAGGGCGTGGAGTTCGTGGGCCATGTAGCAGTGACTGGTGATGCGGGGGAAGTGAGGGCAGGGGGACTGGTGCTGGGCGCGGTCCAGGTGCGGACTGGTGCAGATGAGCTTGCCTCTGGCGCGCCAGTGGCGCGGCCGCCATTAAGAAGGGGAGGTGGGAGGGAGGAGCAGCTGGGAGGCGGGAGGTGAGGGCGAATGGGGGCTTGAGGGGGGCTGGGATGCAGCAGCAGGAAACGGACGGCTCAGAGGAGCCAAAAAACGGGCGGGAGGGGGAGCGCAAAGCAGCGCGGCAGAGAGAAGGCAAAAAGCACACAAAATTTGGAACAAGCACAGAAATGGCAATAAAACAAAAGAATACAAACGGTACCAAGAACACACAAAATGGCAATAAAACAAAAAGAATATGAATGGTAACAAGAACACATTCACATTACATACGGACCCCACTAGGCACCAGAGATGAGGCGCAGGCGGGTGCCTGCGGGTGGTGGAGGGCCTCAAACTTATGGCAGCAACAAGGGCGGGGTGGGAGGCACAGGCACAAACTGGAGGAGCTGGGCGGCGTGAGGGGCGAGCCCAGACCTTAAAAGCTGGTCAGAGGTCACTCTTTGCACTATTGCAGTGGCCGCCATTAAGAAGGGGAGGTGGGAGGTGAGGGCGAATGGGGGCACAAGGGGGGCGGGGCCGTAGGGACTCAGCTGCGGGAAATGGACGGCTCAGAGGAGCCAAAAACGGGCGGGAGGGGGAGCGCAAAGCAGTGCGGCGGAGAGAGGGCAAAAAGCACACCAAAGTTGGAAGAAGCACAGAAATGGCAATAAAACAAAAGAATACAAGCGGTAACAAGAACACACAAAATGGCAATAAAACAAAAAGAATACGAACGGTAACAAGAACACACTCACATTACATATGGATCCCCCTAGACACCAGGGATGAGGCGCAGGCGGGTGCCTGCGGGTGGTGGAGGGCCTCGAACTTACGCAGCAGCGAGGGCGGGTGGGAGGCACGGGCACAAACTGGAGGAGCTTGCGGCGTGCGGGAGGAGCCCAGACCTTAAAAGGTATGAGATAATGTGTATTTAATGCTTGATGTAAAATAACTAGGAGAAATTGAGCAGGCGGATTGACTTTGTGTAAGTGCCTGGTGATACATGAGAATGCTATTTCCTTACTTCCGAGACATTGACTCATAATTCCTGGACCTATTTTTTATTTTTTTTATTTATGCTTTTACATTTGTAACAATTCAAATAAATGACAGTTACGTCTCCAGGCAGTACAGCCTTGAAGTACAAACACGACTTTAGAGCAGTCCAACAGATGTAGACTGTATACTGGCGGCGAGGTCAAATATGGCAGTACATTATGATGATGATGATGATGATGCCAAGTCTCTCAAATACAATAATGGGTATTTTAAACTCATAGCAATAGAGTGCCTGTAGCATACCAAAGAGCTAACAGTTGATCTGCTCAATACACACACCCCAAATATCACTCACTTATTCACCCTCTGGCTCTGCCGCCTCCTTTCCAGTTAAATATCTCTGATAGGGTCCCAAGTACTGTTTGGGTCTATTTTTTGGGGGGATTAACTCATTATATATATCTGTCTGAGTATTACAACATAACATATCTGAGTACCATTCTTTTAAAGTCGGCAAAGGGCCACATTCCAATCTCACAGCCACCCTGCATTTTGCCAGCACCACACCCATGGACACCAAGCGTCGATCCTCCCCCTTCACATCTCTGTCATAACCCAGGAGGGCCAAGAAGGGCTTTCGTACTGCTGGTTCCCCACAGTGCCCTCCAGTTCGACAAACATGTTTTCCCTGAAACGCTGTATGCTCGGGCAGGTCCACGCCATGTGGAGAAAGCCCGCCTCTCCGCATCTAGGACAATCTTCCGCACTGCGCACTCCATACTTGAATAGCCTCAGATGTGTGTAGTATGTCCTATTGATGTATTTAAAGTGAATCAGGCAGTGTCTGCCTTTGAGTGATATCTGATGAGTCATGGAGCAGCAGTATCCCCACTGTGTATCCATTAAGTGTATCCCTAAATCCCTTTGCTATTCCACCCTAGCTTTCATAAATCTTTTCCCACAAGCTTCCTAAGCATGGGCATGAAGTCTGGACACTAGCTTACTAGGCAGAGTATCTTCAATGATCATGGAAAGAGCCTGCATATTAGGTGGTTCTAGCAGATCATCCCCATAGTGCGCGCATGGCATGACGGGCCCTATAATACTGATATTGCATGTGTGAGATTGTTGTTCGCACCTGCTCAGTGATTGATGCCCCGGTGTGCATTGTGGTCCTGTGAAAGAGGTCTCCCATCGTCCTAATGCCTAGTTTTCGTAATGTGGCAACTGTGTTCTTGTCTCGTCCCAATGAGAACCAGGCACACATCCAATGGTATAGGGAGACAGTAAGAAAGCGTCTGTCCAGCCACAAGACTCTACCATACATGGGTAGTCGTGTTTAGGGAATTAAGTGCCCTATGTCGAAGAATGGGAAGCTGAAATAACCAATATGGCAGAGGGTGTGGAGCTGACATATCCCGTTCCAACTTCAGGTGAGGCAACTCGGGGGAGCCATGTATCCAAGAATGTGCGAGCATGGAGTGTGTCACTCTGTAATATGTCTCTAAGTCAGGTGCATTGAGTCCACCCATTTCGTATGGCAGCATTAGTACCGCCACTGGACTCTAGGTTGCTTTCCCGACCATGCAAGTCTAATGTGGAGAGTCCTCAAAGTAGAAAAGAGTGATTTTGGCAGCATCATAGGGATATTCTGGAAGAGAAGTAGGAACTGTGGAAGTACTACCATTTTCATGAGAGCTAAGCGTCCCACTAGAGAGAGCGGCAGCCTGATTCACTGCGTTATATTTTCTGCCAGTTTTTATATTGCATTACTGTAATTGTCTGACATGACTACCTTGGGATCTGTGTGAATTTGGATTCTTAGATAGCGAACCGAGCCCGTCTCCCACTTAAGGGGGAAGTCCATATTTATGGGAGTCGTGGTCGGTGTTATGGGGGAAACACTATAGATTTGTCCCAGTTAATCCGCAAACCAGAGAGAGCGCCAAATCTTGTGACCTCTCGGAGCGCCGGCGCGAGGTTGTGCCTGGGGTCATGAATATATAATAAAGTATCATCCGCATATGTGGAGACTACTAAGTTATATCCTGGGAATCGGAGGCCTCGGTGTCCGTGGTATTCTTGCATTGCACACGCAAGCGATTATGCAACAATCGCATATAGCAAGGGTGACAGTGGACACCCCTGTCTAATGCTCCTGGTGATAGATATCGCTTCAGAGACAGATCCATTAATCCTATCCTTTGCTAAGGGCTCTGTATAAAGAGTTTGCACTAATTGCAGAAAGACTTCACCTGCCCCCATGTGACGTGACACTGCCAGCATGGAGTGCCATTCAACAGAATCGAAGGCCTTCTCGGCGTCGAGAAAGACTGCAACGGCACTCACCCCTGGATCCAGTTGTTGCATGGCACCAAATACCATGCAGAGGTTCACCGTTAGGCTGCGTCCCAGGATGAATCCCAATTGCTCCGGTTTTATCACCTTGGGCAGTAGTGCTGCCAATCCATCTGCTAAGATTTTAACATAAATCTTGGTGTCTACGTTGATTAAGGATAGTGGCCTATAAGATGAGCACTGTAGAGGGGATTTGCCTGGCTTCAGCAACGTAATAATTAATGCTTCTCTCATAGAGGGTGGCATCTCCTTGGCTCCCACCATTTCCTCATACAATGCCATCAGATGTGGAAGTAGCAAATCTTGATAAGTTATATACAAAGACACTGTTAACCCGTCTGGGAACGGGGCCTTCCCTTCAGCCATGTTTTTGCATACTCTACATATCTCCGCAGGTTGCAGAGGTGCCGTTAGATACTCTCTGTCAGTATTCGGCAACCATGGCACTGAACTATGCGTCAGGTAGTCAGATAATGCGTCTAAATCAAGGGTGATCTTAGTTGTATAAAGTGCTGCGTAGTAATCACAAAACCGATTTTGCAATCTGTGCTGGATCATTAATTCGGTGGCCATTCTCATCCTGTATCGCTAGGATTGTGTCCCTCTCTCTAATAGGATGCGCCAAGCTGCCAATGTCGTACCAGGATGTTCCCTCTCCTCTTATACGGGGGCTGTTGCGTACTTCCCCATGTGTTGGACCTCGTTTTGTGCTGCCCAGTAGTTGTTTGTTTGCTGTTATTGAGTGTTCTCTCTCCAGCTGAGCAATTTCCCGCTCTAAAAGGGCTAAGTGGCCACGCAGTGATTTCAGGACCCCAGCCTGCTTATCTATTGTGATCCCGCGGATATAGACTTAGAATGTTCCCCTCACCGTGCTAATGCTAGTTACAGAGCCAATGTTCACCTGAAAGAATTCTTTGATAGCTGTGACTAGGTCATACCACATCCAATAGTGAGTATGGTGAGAACTTCCACATGAACGGGGTGAGTCGCCGGGACCCCCCTCCAATCTCAAGCAGGACTGGCGTGTGATCCAAGTACGTTCTGGGCTGGGGTCCTGTGCAAGTGTTCGAGGGACAAGACTCCTGGACACCAACCAGAGGTCACTGTGTGTGTGCAGGTCATGTGCTGTCGAGTAGTGGGTGTACCTCCACCCAGCAGATTGTCTGTGTCTCCAAATGTCTACTAAACCAGTGTCTGCTGCGATCGTGATTATTGCCTTGGCTGCGGAGGCTGGGCCCCTGTGTGTGCCCCCAGATCGATCTATTGCTGGATCTAGTGTGCAATTAAAGTCTCTACCCTAAACTCGTGGCAGGCTCTTCCACGCTGCCACTCTCGTAGCTAAGTAAAAATAAAACTGGGGATAATTATAGTTGGGGCCGTAAAGCCTGTAATTCAATAGTTTGGCTATCATCGGCCTAGGTGGCACCCCCAGAGGGAGGCTCTATCCACCACAAACATATCTGCAAATGCTTCGTGACTCAGTAACTGCACCAGTAGGAGTTCAATATATCTCTCCATGTTGCCGATGGAGGTTGATTCCACAATGCCCACTATGCGTAAGTTGTTCCTTCGTGAACAGGCCTCCAAATCCTCGATTTTCATCTGCAGGGCCGCAAGCGTCTTGCCCATGGCGGATTGGGTGGAGTTCAGTGTTGTATGGTCATCCTCCATATCTGAAATGCGTCTCTCTGTCTGATCAAGGCACCCCGTGTGTTTGTCAAGTTTTTCGGTCATTCTATCCATCCTGAAGGATAGTGAATCAATTTTACTGTCAGTTTTGGCCAAACTCTGCTGCATGGTGGCTAGTATCTGCTTCAAATCAGGCTCTTTCTCTGGTGTTGAGACCCCTGCACCAGGGTCTGGCGTTGCCATCTGCTCTGCCTGTGTTTTATGCATTTTGCACTGGTCAAAAGGCAGCTTGGGCTGATTTTTATCGCTTTTGCCCATGGTGGTCAGTGAGGCCAGTGAGCAAATTGTCTTAGCAGCAGTGACAGCGAATGTGAGCAACCGCCGTTGTTTGGTCATTTAGGTATACTTTGCAGACTGCAAGTGCGATGTCACCTCTTAGCTCCCCTTCACGCTAATGGCAATTTTCCTGTCTTCGGGTATAGTTATATTAGCACCCATTTCATCATGCCTGCAGTTGCTCGGGTGGCAGCATCCAAGTCCAGACGTCTTGTATATGAGCTCCTACTCCAATCCGGGTGCGTCGTGCACGGCGGCAAACCTGGCGAGACATCCGCGCCTGCACACGCCGATTGCTGTCCCCTGCTCACTTCTGCTGCCGCCCACTCTCTTAATGGGGGAGGCCCTCCCTATATATTAATTGGCCGCTCTCACCTTCGGCAACCATGGCACTGGACTATGTGTCAACAACAAAGAAAATAGTGAATGCATTAATCACAAAAGACATTTGAATGCACAGCATATTACATTACCTCCTTTTCAGAACAAAAAAACAAATAAAGAGAACAATAGTTAATTTAACAAGTAATCACTAAATCTAGAAGGCATTTTGATAGTACGTTTGAATCTTGTATTATGTTCTTTTTCCTCACATTCTCCTTTGTAAAAAAACGACTCGGTTTGTTTGGTTGGAATGGTTTCGGTATGCGTTGAAGTATTTGACGTAGTCTCTAAAGAAAACTGTGCCGATGTAGATGGTGTAGGGTCTGACGTTGTCAAGAAAGCACGAAATGAATCATGTACATCACTTTCACTGAAATAAAAATCTGAGGAATCTGAACTATTTGGAAATGCAGAAATACCTGACTCAGGCTCTGAGTAAACTTTACTAAATATCTTGGTTTGTTGCTTAGAATCCGGAACAACGCCGTTCCTATTCCACCATCCCTTCCCTTCTTATAAAAGAGAGTTTTTATTAGCTTTAATGACTTTAACAGGTAAAGAGAACTTGGACTCCCCCTTCATTATTTTATTAGTTTTTTTGTGTCTATGTTGATATCATTGACTTTGTTCCTGAAGTCATAGTTTTCTTTCTGTGCTAATTGTTTCTTTTCTACTGTACATCTTAATTTATCCAAGTCTATCAAACCTTCACCTTCTTTCTTAAATTTCCTGTTCTGTAGAAGCCATGTGGGAGTCAAGTTGGTGGTGGCTTCCCTTCCTCTAAGAAGTAAGAAAGGAGTTAATTCTGTGGTAGAATGAGACGTAGTATGGTATGGTATGCCCAAATCTTTTCTTGTAGAAAATGAGCAACATCATTTTTTATGGCAATAGCTGTCTGAATACCCTCTTTCAAAATGCGGTTGGCCCTCTCTACCAAGCCATTCGAAGAGGGACTATAGAGTGCTACTTGTGAGTGCTTAACACCAAACCTCTTGAAAAAGGATTCCATTTTGTGAGATGAAAAATGCACCCCATTGTCAGAAACTATAGTAGTAGGAGAACCCTCTAAATAAAAAAGTCTCTCCAGAAATTTTGTAACAGACTCAGAGTCAGCAGTTTCAACAAAGGAATAATATATCCATTTTGAGTAATAGTCAACAAGTACAATAAGAAACTTAATTTCTCTTGGTAAAATATGGAAAGGACCGGAAAAGTCAATGGCTAAGCTATCCCATGCTTTCGTTGGAAAAGGAACAGGATGCAAGGGTTTAGTATAACTCTTCCAGTGTTTGTCTGATACAACGCAATGTTCACAATTATCAATAAAGTGTGTAACTTATTCATGTAAGCCAGGCCACCAATATGATGTTTTAATTTTTTTTTCTGTAGCAGAGATTCCTAAGTGACCTAGATGGGCAATTTTAATAATCTTATGGCGGAGATCATTTGGCGGAATGAAGAGGTTTCCTCTCATGCAAACTTCATTGTTATACGACAATTCCCCCGATACCTGCTTGAATGTTCTCATGACTCTATCAAGGGATTTCTCTGTAGGCCAACCACATTTGATGAAATGAGCCAAGCAAGACAATACTTTGTCTGTGGACATGGCTGTTTTCCACTCATCTATTGTAATATTGCCATCACAAGCTGAGACAGCTTCCACCAAGCCAACCACACATTCATCTTCCTGAAAATCCGTCTCATCTCCAGAAACTTTCAGTGGCATGTGAGACAGACAGTCAGCACGAACATTCATGCCTCCTTGAATATATTTGACATTTAAGTTATATTCTTGCAATTTGGATAGAATACGTACTAAGCGAGCGGAAGCCTTTCCTAAACCATTGCCACTAAGGAGATAAACTAAAGGTTTATGATCAGTAAATACGTCACATTTCCTGCCCCATATGTACGTTTTCAACTTTTCTACTGACCAGGCACAAGCAAGTGCCTCCCTTTCTATTGTACTATGGTTTTTCTCTGCTTCCGAAAGAGACCGAGAAGCGAACGCTACTGTATTCTCTCTTCCATTAACAATTTGCCCCAAAACAGCTCCTAAACCTTTTAAACTAGCATCTATCGCTATAAAAGATTCACCCCCAGATATGAAAGATTTAAGAGAGGGTGCAGATAACACCAGTTCCCTAATCTTTTGTAAAGTGGTATTCATAATGGTGTCCCAGATGAACTTCTGGCCTTTCTTGAGAAAAGACCTCAATGGTTGGACAATCAGAGCATACCCAGGCACGAAACGGGCATAGTATTCACACAAACCCAAGAAAGAACGCAAAGCATCCTTGTCAGAAGGAGCAGGAGCATTTTTTATGGCTTCTAAATTACAGAGTTTTGGTTTTATTCCTTCCGCTGAAATAGTATGACCAAGATACTCTACTTGTTCAGTTAGAATTTTACACTTATTTGCTTTAATAGTCATGCCATGTGATTGTAGTATGTCAAAAACTTTGCTCAAAAGAACAATATGCTCCCCAGTAGTAACACTGTGAACCAAAATGTAATCTTGGTAAGCTACCACATTGTTTATCTATTTGAACAAGGAATCCATCATTTTTTGAAAAACAGAGGATGCGGACGCCAAGCCGAATGGAAACCTACGATATTTGTACGCCCCAAAAGGGGTTACAAAAGTGGTGAGGGATTGAGATTCTTTGCTCAAGGGTATCTGATGATATGCTGAGTGTAGATCAATGGTGGAGAAATACTTCGAGTTCCTAATGCTAGTAATTAGCTCCTGTATGTGGGGCAGGGGATGGCAATCAACTACTATGTTTTTATTGAGTGACCTCAAGTCCACGCATAATCTCAAGTCCCCAGATCTTTTTTTTGTAAGAACAATGGGTGAAACCCACTCAGAGGAGTCTGTAGGGGTAATTATACCTTCTTGAATCAATCTGTCCAGTAGTTCTTTAAAATTGTCCCTGATACTTAAGGGTACTGGTCTAA
The DNA here is from genome assembly GCF_031143425.1 of Pleurodeles waltl. Taxonomy (NCBI): domain Eukaryota; kingdom Metazoa; phylum Chordata; class Amphibia; order Caudata; family Salamandridae; genus Pleurodeles; species Pleurodeles waltl. Next base: position 822,478,336 of record NC_090443.1, on the reverse strand, counting down.
CCTTGTGAATTACGGGCGATGCTCCCTGCTTTAATTTGATATTGTGTTCAAAACCCCTTAAGTTTCCAACTCTGTCCTGAAATACTTTGGGAAATTTAAGTTTGAGATCACAGAAGACTGACTCAGATGACAACACCGATAAACTAGGAGTACCACTCACCGGCAAATCAGCTAACATAATCGGTGTGCAATGGCCAGGACGTAGAATAATACAGAGTTTGGCCAAATCCCTCCAACCCACAATGTCTCTCCCATTGACAGCTAGATAGACTTTGGTATGTACTATTCTTCCTAATATAGATAAATCTGACGGAAAATACCCTAACAAATCTATATCCTGATCACCAAAAGCTTTTGGATTGATGTCAGGACACTGCAACTTAGACGAATCTGGCCATAACGCAAAATATGTCCTATCGGCAATTATGGTCACTGGGGCTCCAGAATCTGCTATGACCATCAAATGCTTTCCACCTATGCTCGCTTCACATAGGGGTCCTTTGACTTTTACCTCATCAAAACTCAAATCTTTGTGCGTGCCCACAGTCAGTACAATATTAGAAAGTCTACTCATGCATTCAGAAACGTCATTCTCAGGCTCTGCGGTGTATACATTACTAATACGCCTTTTGGATACATTGGTACCTGAACCTGGCTTAAGTTTACCCATCCTGCATACTTTCTGGAAATGACCAATTTTACGACATTTCTTGTTTAAAGCAGGACAAGATGGGCAATTCCCTAAGTGACTATAAGAGCCACACCTAAAACAGACAGGCATGCTGACATTCTGACTGAGATTCCTCTTACTTTTCTGGGATTTGTCGATGACAGTACAAACAGATTCTTCCTCTACCACAGAGCTAACTCCCATGTGATGATTAAGACTGGATAAAGCTTTGGAAGATACAATGGACCTTTCAATACTTTTAGCAATGTCAGTGGTCTCCGCTAAGGTCGGGTTGCAACAGGCTAAAAGACGCTTCTGAATTTTTTTAGAAAAACAGTAAAAGACAAATTGATCTCTAATATGTAGATCAACATTGGCACCAAAATCACATTTGGCTGCAAGCACACGCAGTGTGGCCCCATACTCCTGTACTGACTCATCAGCAGCCTGTTTACACATGGCAAAATTGAATCTTTCCAATAAAACACTGGATTCATCCGCATACTGTCTCATCATTCTAGCTTTCCCTTCTTCGTGCTCATTCCACAATATATTTTCAGAAAGGGGTGCAGGCACTGGTGGCAAATTGTCAAAGACACGTTGCCCTGCTACACCCAAGTGATTAAACAGCAAAGCCATTTTCCTTGCAGGCGAAAACGCATGGGCATCAATGGCTACAAGATAGTTTTAAAATATCCTCAACCACTCAGACCATTTTAAATCAGGCTTCCCATTTTTTTGTAAGAAAAATGGAGGTTGAATAACATTTTGATAGGAGGCCATGATATGACAGTGCTTAACCCAAAATACTGGAAGAGCAAAATCCACATATAACAGCAGTTACGCGAGCAGTCAACAGACAGTAAACAGATAATTGTGTGAATTTGCCCCAAAGTCAAAAAGTCAAACTTAAGAATTAACTGCTGATGCCAGAAGACCCTTCCTTTATGAGTCCATCAAAGGTAAAGATGAGGGTTCAAGCAACAAAATTACTGTCTAGTCCTGAAGTTGAATAATAAATAGCCTACTTTATGCCGGCAGTTAAAGCACCCATCGTAGTAATCGTTGTGCCTTGACTCGTAAATTTGTAAACAAGCGACATCAACATTCAATAGTTTGACAGATGTGGAAGAAACTCTTTTCTTTACACAACACGTAAGCAGCAACACGTGTTGTCTCTTTGCGTGCTGGATGTGACGCGTGCCCCTGACATTGGAATCATGCGTTGTTGTTACGATGCGTCCTGTTGCTGCCGTCCTGTTGTTGCTGTGCGTCGTTGCCACAATACGTCCTGTTGCTGCCGTCCTGTTGTTGCTATGCGTCGTTGCTATGACGCACAGTCACGCGCTCTTCCTGGCTTCCTCGTTGCTATGACGTGTGTCCTCTTAAATGGGAGCCGTAACGTACTGAGGTGACGTACCCCAACCCGGGTTACAGGCTTGCCGAAGATGAAGTGACGAACAAAATTCCGAGGATCACCTCTCGACTCTGGCTCGTGCAGCAGGTAGGAGTTAGAACACGCAGACATTCACCCAACGGTCCGCACGGAACAGTCTTGAACAGGCTCATAAACACTCAAAAATATCAAAAACTCCACAATTTGCCTCACGTATGACCGCTTCCACGTTCTCATTCGTCCTGCGCTAAAATAGGCTTCTCGCATCTAACCTCTGGGCTGACGGTTGGTTGGGTCGGTGGGTCCCAGACACGGCAACGTTCCTTGAGATCGAAAACACCCCACTCCTGGTACTAAAAGATGTAGGGTTGAGGGGGTGAACATCTGTCAACAAAGAAATAACGCTCCAGGACACTTAAATATGCTTTTCAGTTGAAGTTGGTTTATTGGTCGAAATGGGACCCATGACAGCGAGAGCACAACCATCCGTGTCGAGAGTCTGTCACGAACTGATAACCCGACTGGAACACTCGACACGGACTGTTAGGCTAAGCCACATGAATTCGAGAACACAGAATCAAAAGAAAAGAGTACACACGATAACAACAAAGAAAATAGTGAATGCATTAATCACAAAAGACATTTGAATGCACAGCATATTACACCTTCCTGCGCAGATCTCCTTTCTGCTGCTTGTTCTTGTCAGTCACGCACTGGCACTGACCTGGCAATACCTCCTCTGCCGGGGCCCCACGGGCTCCTCCCCGTCAGTAGGCACTCCTGACAAATCGCATCGGGCCGCCAACTCCAAAGCAGCCCGCCCGGAGCGTTTTCTGGTAACTTAGCAGCCCCAGTAGGCACAGAGCTGCTGGGGCCCCTTTCCAGGACTGTGCAGTGGCACCTCGCCTTCAAAGCCACCGCGGTCTTAGGATCGCCATATGTGCACCTCTTCTCTTATTTATAGGTCACTGAAATACTGCGGTGACCGGGGGTGCACAACGGGAGGGTCTAACATTGCTGTGGCTGCAAGATTATTTACGGATTGATGGTGGCTGGCAGAGCTCAGTTAGTATGCGGCCATCTTGCTGCCGGGCAAGCTCCACTCCCCAATTCCTGAGCCTATTTTACTTTAAAATTCTACTTCAGATAATGTTGGGGCTATCCCGTGGCATAAGGTATCATTGTGTGACAAGTGGCTAAAGCCCAAGATGATGGATTATTATTTCATTATCCAGCTCCTTAATGTGCCTTTAGTTGTGCATTGAGTAGAAGAAGGATTGCAAACACCAAACATGGTATCACCTTTAGGACGTCACTTTAGAACAACGTTAGTGATTTGAATACAGTAAAAAAAAAAAAAGCAAATAAACTCTTCAAATACTGTTTATACAGATTCCTTTTCCTCTTTAAGTTGAGTCTTTCTGGTAAAAAGACAAGTAACTTTGTAACCCTCGTCTACCCTGCCCACTTATTTCACTGTAGCTTATTTTAGCAGACAAGGTTACTCCATCCTGTTGTTAAAAATTCACTAGTCATTTGCATTTTTTCCTGCCTGCCAATTGGCATTTATGTACTGTTTTCTTACTGGCTCTCGATCTACATTGCCCGTAAGCTATGGTTCAAGATATTGCATTCCCTCTGTTTTTTGTCGCCTTAAATTAGTGGTCACATTTGGTTGCAAAGTTAACTGTCAGGTTTGTATTTTATTGAAATGCTTGCTCATTTTAACTGACTGTACTTTTTCACTTTCCAAAAGTATGTTTTCTTAAATGTAACTCTACAGTTTTGTGGAATATGATGGTTACAAGCACAAAGCAACGATAAATGCAAAATAAAAAAAAATGTTATAGTCGCATGTCTACCTGTTGAATGCTGAATAACAACACTGAGACAGCCACTGCTAAACAGACAAAATAAGAGACCAAAGGAAGGGGAACAAGAGCAAAGGTGGAAGACTAATAATAGGAATTTTATCAGCATAAATGTAGACAGCAATTTGCCTGTGTCCAGTATAGTCATACTTTTGGTGCTTTTCAATCCAGGTGTGGTCAAATATGTCTCTTTTATTAGTTAAGTGAAAGTGACTTCTTCCAGGATGACCAATGAGGACTGATAAGTGAATAGCATCAGTTGTGTTAAGCACAGGTACAGGCCAAGCAGCATCGTTCATTTCCCTCCAGGCAAGGAATGTGTATTTATAACCCTCACCTTTCACTGGTATCACCATCGTATTTAGATCCCAAACACTAGAACATCACAGCATCTGCACATACCTCAGAAGACCCAACACAAATAGAAACAACGTGCTTAAAAAATCTTTTGCCATTCCTATTTGAAGGAAATCCCACCGGAACAGAACAGGACTCTCACTGACTGCAAGGTTGTTCCTAAATCCAACAGTGCAAAGCAGCGCCATTCAGATTGAGCCTGCTTTGACAGTTAAAGAAGGATACAACTCTAATCACTACCTATGCCTGGATTCTCCTGACTATACCATGGATAACAGTAGATTGTACATAAATCAAATGAGGATGCCCTTGATAGAGATCAACATTAGAAGTAAATAACATAGCTATCTCAATCAATAGGTATTCATTAATATTCATGTAGATTACAATAGAATAGTTAGCCAAACACCCATTGAATCAACTGAGTAAATCAGGAGATCAAAGAAACTAATAAAGACAAGAGGTAATCAGATCTCAAAGGAATACCTTCCCCAAAGTGAAAGACCTGACCCACTTGTGGTTTTGCTCTGGAAAGTAAGTTCAAATAAAGCTTTCAGGTGAAAATTAGGGGTGGGCGCATCTCGTGTAATTTTTCGACAGTGTAATTACTTGAAATTACACAAAATTACTTGAGATTATCTGGAATTACAGAAGGAGTTTGTGTTCCTATCCTCCTGCGGTAAGAGTTTTGTGTCATATTATGCATATCTATGAGATCTGGCATAAGTGCATTTTTGGGGTAATTCTACATCAATAGTGTAACGACAAATTACCGAAATTACTCAGATTACTACGGCATAATCAAATTGTGCCCAGGCCTAGCAAATGTATGGATATGGGTGGATTGTGGAAGCTGTAGTAGTAAGCACGGTCTTTGGGTCTGTCTCTAGCGCATCTTCTCCTTATCAGTCTTGAGTGTAAACAGCAGTCTAATGAAGTGTCATGGGAGGGCGAGTCAAATCCTACAAATATCAAATTGATTCAAACAAAATATTCCCCAGGGTGTAGACCATTCTCCACAGCCACACACTTATCAGAATGTCAGGGGCCAGAGTGCAGTGTCTAGTTCTAGCCTTGATTGGATCTCTTCCAGGTGCTGATGAAGTTTGTTTCTTAGCATCTTTTAGGAGCATGTGCACCATGAATCAGACTATGATTATTCACTGGACTGCCAAGAAGAGTGTGGTAACACACGGAAAGCCCAAGAGTGGTAAGGCCACCCTGTGCTAGTCATGCATGATACAGCTCTCAGTAATACACTAGCACAGCATATTATTTATAAATAATATGTACTAGGATAGACAAAAAGTATGAAGATACTAAAAAAAAGGTTTTGATGGTGTTCTCCTTTCTTCATATGGCGTATCACAAGACCTCATTTTGTTGTATACGGAAGGACCTGTGCTCCATTTTAAAACCTGAAGTATCAGGGATCTACAAGTACCTAAATGCAAACACACTCCTTCCTATATAAATTTCCCTCCTATATCCTTTTGCTGCTAAAGCAAAAATTACTTACTCTTGGCAGCTAATCATTTTTTATTTTATTATATGGGGTATTCATAATGTGCAAAATTAGCCCGAGAGAGCCACATTACCTTATGCGTAGAAAGGGGAGGTGTAACCAACATGTGAGTATAGGTAGTCCTGGAGGACCGTTCACAGTGAGAACTCAAGACATCATTCCTCAATGCCAGTGATTTCTTTTTTCACAGAACCAAGTGTGTTAGACGCATAGGTCTTCTATTTTGTATCCAAGTTGTTTGTGGACCTCACATTTTCTAGGCCTTAGCACAACTACAGTCCACAACTGTCTAAAAGGTTTTGAAGACATTTCTTACCTAAGCGTTGTCTGTTCCCACTCACCAACCCTATCTCAGCCCAATAGCCACAAGGGCCTTACGTTGGTTCGTTCTGCAATGGATGATATAGAAATCAGTCCACTCACTCACTTGGTGATGTCCATTTTTGATTTCTTATTCTTGCCACATGTTTGTGGTTTGAACCCCATGCTGTTCTTGAGAAGCCATATTTTCATAACCTCCTTTCACTTTAACATTCATGTCATTTTCTTCTTTTCTGTTTTACAGGAGTGGCAGTACACACATTCAAAGGGATGCTTCTTTTTAGAGGAGGATGGCGAAATAGTCACTCATCGTTACAAACTACAGATACCACAGAAGTCCAGCATGTATATCACTATCCAGCCTTTAAACCTGAGCCAAATAGAAGGTATGATTACTTATCTTTGAAACAGCATGTTTGTGAGCTCTGAAACCAAGAGCGTAAACAGTGGTTTTACTGAGTATGAAGGCTGCAGGAGGACTCCCTGTAGTAGAGGGTGATCCCAGAAGCAGTAATTTCCTCTACTTCCCCAAAAATATGGCAGTGGTGTTTCTGCCTTGTGTCCTTGGCTTTTGACACTAATCAGACTTTCTCCATTGTTGTTTACATATTCGATCTGTTGTCACAGTGATGTTTGTGTTACGAGTTCACCCATGGAAATGAGGCATATCATGGGGATTTTGGTGCTTAATGCCAAAAGTATCCCGAGAAAAATAGCAGGAATGAGGTGTTAGCCACAAAAATTGGAATTCCTATATGTGTGGTAACAGGAGTTACCGACATACTGGTATTCCACAGGCATCTTGTAATAGGGACCGTAGTATGTTACTTTGAAGTCCAGCTTCTTAATATACTGACAGTTAGAAGTGCTATGTTTTCTGAGAAGCTACTAATAAAACCATTTATTGCAAGAAAAGCACATTACGCTGTATGCCTTGTCAGTGGGTTCTGTAGCATTGCTGGCCCAAATCGACTTTTCCTCCACCCCAGTTAGGGCTAGTTAATTCAGTGCTATTTTGGCAGTGGAAATTGATGTCTCATTAACATAGTTATGTTATGGTATTGGGATTTGTAAAGTGCACAACAAGAAGACGGAGTTAGAGAATGAGTCAGAAGAGCGAAGTCTTAAGCAGTTTTTTAAAACTGGCAGTCAGAGCAGGACTGAATATGTAGTGGCAGTGTGTTCCAATGGTGGGGAGCAAAATAGGAGAAAGACTGCCCACTATATCTAACCGTGCTTATCTGGCATGGGTGTAGCAAGAGTTGCCCTCTGGACCTCAGGTTGAAAGTAGGCAGATAAGGCCTATCTTATGCAGTTTCTTTTGCAGTTTCTTTTGTAGGTAGAGGGGGCTCTTGCCAGAGAAAGATTTGTTAACCAGGCAAAGGAGCTTAAACAGAGAATGTTTTCTCACCAGAAGCCAGTGCAGAGATTTTAAAGTGGGCTCAGAAGGACTGCGAGGAAGGAGTTTACAGACCAGGTGGACAGCTGTGTTATGAATCACCTGAAGTTTAGATAAAAGTGCTTCATACGCTGCAACCAGCAGGGCGTTGCCGTAATTTAGGTTGCTCACAATTAGTGCCTGAATGAGGGTTTTTCTAGTTTGCACAGACAGCCCTCTTGAGCAGGCACATGATCCCAAAAGCAGGCAAAATCGGTGGAACTTATCTGCTCTCTCAGGGAGAGATTCCCATCTATCAGAATCCCAAGATTTTTCGCTACCTTTTTGGAGAGGGAAAGGGGCATGCCCAGTTCCGGAGGCCACCAGCTGTCTGGCCAGTATGCATTAGCTTTACTGAGTAGCAGAATCACTGTCTTATCACCATTTAGTTGTAGGCAATTCAAAATCATCCCGGAGGCTACCTTCTACATGCAATTGCAAAGTCTGTTTTTGGTAGATTCAGGATTAGGTTCCAGATGTGGTGTATCTGGCTAGCACGTGCCGAGTCTGACAGCTTCCGTTCGAGAATTGAATGGTGACTGTTGCGACACAGCAGATGGAGGCTGAAGTGAGATGAGGTGAGAGATGTACCTGCTCTCCAATAAAGTCATAACTTAACTACCTTTGGAGTGACAAAATTCTTTGCACCCTTCTTGGTTCCTCCGTCTTCCCGCAGCTATTGGAGATCATGTTATGGAGGCTGGCTACTGGTTAACTACTTGTCTGACATGCGGTGTTGTGACTGTCGGTGAGATGTAAATTTGAAAAAGTAGCCTGAGGAAACATTCTTCATGTGACATGTTAAACTTCCGCTGTACTACTTCAGGAGCGCTACCGCTCTAAGCTTCATGCACATGCTCGCACGTCACTGGAACGTACTCAACGTGCGTAGTGCCATTTTGGGGTCAGGCACCTAGGCATGTATAGTTTATCTGCGCATGTGCAAAGTGCCATTTTGAAGTCAGGCACCTACACGAGTGCCAATCTCACGCAGGAATTTTGATTGGTGACGCGCACACCAGTGCATCAATCAATCAAAAAAATTATTAAGTGCGCTACTCACCCGTAGGGTCTCAAGGCACTGTGGGGGGAGGGCAGAAGGAGGGAGATGCTGATTTACTGCTTTGCTGTGGTACCAGCGTAGAGGGCGTTTCCATAGTCTAGTCTGCTTCTGATGAGTGCATGGGTGACGGTTTTCCTGGTTTCTATGGGGATCCATTTGAAGGTCTTCCTTAGCATGCAAAGGGTGTTGAAACAGGAGGAAGTTATGGTGTTGATTTGCTGGGCCATGGAGAGAGATGAATCTAAGATGATGGCCAGATTGGGTGAATGGGTGGAGGGTGTTGGGGGTGGTCCTAGGGCGGTGGGACACCAGGAGTCGTCCCATACTGTCTTGTTGGGGACGAAGATGATGATTTCTGTTTTGTTGGAGTTGAGTTTGAGGTGGCTTGCTGTCATCCATTTGGCGGTGTCGAGGAGTCCGGCGTGGAGGTTTGTCTTGGCGGTGGTGGGGTTCCTAGTGAGGGAGAATACGAGCTGGGTGTCTTCTGCATATGAGATGATGGTGATTACGTGGGGGCGGAGGATGTTGGTGAGCGGGGCCATGTAAATGTTGAAGAGGGTGGGGCTGAGGGAGGACCCTTGGAGGACCCTGCAGATGATCTTGGTTGCTGGGGACTGGAAAGGAGGGAGGCAAACTTTCTGTGTTCTTTTGGCGAGGAAGGAGGTGAGCCAGTCCAGGGCCTTGTGTCAGATTCCTGCGTCGAAAAGGCATGCACAGAGGATTTGGTGGCAAACATTTCGAAGGCTGCGTAGAGGTCCAGGAGGATGAGTGCGACGGTCTCGGCCTTGTCAACTCTGGTTCTGATGTCATTCTTGCAGGCGATGAGGGCGGTCTCAGTGCTGTGGTTCTTGCGAAATCCAGACTGGGAGGCGTTGAGTGCGTTGTTTTCCTCTAGGAAGTGAGAGAGACGGGCGTTCACTATCTTCTCAGCGACCTTGGTGGGGAAGGGGAGAAGAGAAATGGGGCGGTAGTTTGTGAGGTCTTCCGGGTCTGCTTTGGGTTTTTTGAGAAGTGTGGTTACTTCGGCATGCTTGCAGGTGTCTGGGAAGGTGGCGTTGTCGAAGGAGCTGTTGATTACGGTGCGGAGCTGGGGAGCGATGATTGGGCTGGCCTTGTTGAAGATGTGGTGGGGGCAGGGGTCTGTGGGGCAGCCTGAGTGGATGGAGTTCATGTTTTTTTCGGTTTCTTCGTCGTCGGTAGGGGTACAGGTGTGCAGTTGGTTGGAGTGGGGGGGGGGTGTGGTGTTGTTGGTCGTGTCGTTGGTGGTGATGGTGGGTGCAGATGGTGTGAAGCTGTTGTGTATGTCTAAAATTTTGAGGTGAAAGTAGTTGGAGAAGGAGTTGCAAAGGTTTTGTGTGTGAGGGGGGTCGATGGTGCAGGATTTGGGTTTGGTGAGCTCGTTGATGATGGTAAAGAGTTCCTTGCTGTTATGTGAGTTAATATCTATGCGTTCTTTGTAGTAAGCCCTTATGGTGGTCCGGATGAGTTGGTGGTGTTTGCGAATGGTGGTTTTGAGGGTGGAGAAGTTGATCATGGAGGGTTCTTAGCGCCAAGCTTTCTCGGTTTTGCAGCATTCATGCTTGGAGGCTTGGAGTTTAGTGGTGAACCAGGGGGCGGTCTTGATGTTACGGGTGGTGGTGTTACTTTTCAGAGGGGCGAGGGAGTCTGCGCAGGTTGTAAGCCATTGTGTGACATTGTGAGCAGCGGTTTTGGGGGGTGGAGCTTGTGTGAGCTTGGCGTTCAGGTGTTCTGGGATCTTTTCTCACATGCAGTAGGGTGTGGTGAGTTGTCGGTAGTGGGTGGGGGGGTTTCATGAAGGAGAAGTGGACGCAGTGGTGGTCGGTCCAGTGGAATTGGGTGGTGTGTGTGAATGTTATGTGGTTGCTGGAGGTGAAAATTGCGTCCAGCGTGTGTCCTGCTGAGTGAGTGGGTGAGGTGACCAGTTGTTTGAGTCCTAGGTTTGTGAGGTTGTCTAGCAGGGTTGTGGAGTTGTGGTCGTGGGTGTTTTCCAGGTGAAAGTTGATGTCGCCAAGGAGGATGTAGTTTGTGGGGGTGAGGGCGTGGGGGCTGATGGTATCAGCAATGGCGTCACAGAAAGGGGGGTGGGGTCCTGGTGGTCTGTAAATGAGGGTTTCTCTGAGGGTGGTGTTGGCGTTTATGTGAATTAAGAAGTGTAGGTGTTCTGCGCTGTGTAGGGTGTCATGGGTATTGGTGGTGATCTTGATGGTGCTTTTATGTATGATGGCAATGCCTCCTCCTGCTTTGTTTATACGGTCTCTACGAGCGATTTAGTAGCCTTCTGGGGTGGCTATGGCTATGTCGGGTTCTGATGAGGGGTTCATCCAAGTTTCCGTGAGGAAAGCGGTGTCAGGGGAGTGTATTGTGATCAGGTCCCAGAGCTCGATGGCGTGCTTGTGGAAGGAGCGGGTGTTTAGGAGTATGCAGTTAAGGTGGTTGCGGGGGCTGTTGTTGTTGTTCATGTTGGTGTTGTTGTGGAGTGTGTTGGTGTTGTTGTGGAGTGTGTTGGTGTTGTGGAGTGTGTTGGTGTTGTTGTGGAGTGTGTTGGTGTTGTTGTGGAGTGTGTTGGTGTTGTTGTGGAGTGTGTTGGTGTTGTTGTGGAGTGTGTTAGTGTTGTTGTGGAGTGTGTTAGTGTTGTTGTGGAGTGTGTTAGTGTTGGTGTGGAGTGTGTTGTTGTTGGTGTGGAGCGTGTTGTTGTTGGTGTGGAGCGTGTTAGCGTTGGTGTGGAGCATGTTAGCGTTGGTGTGGAGCGTGTTAGTGTTTGTGAGGAGCGTGTAAGTCTTGTTGGTGTTTGTGGGGGTGCAGGAGAAGCGGCATGCATGACATGTGAAAGGTCCGTGTGTGTGCTTGGGGTTGGCTTGGGCGCAGGCGGGGTGCTCTCCTGGGTTGAGGGCGTGAAGTTTGGTGGAGGAGTAATGCTGCCTCGGGGGGTCGGGGTAGCGAGGTCCAGGGGGACGGGCGCTGACGGGCTTGCCTCTGACATCACAATTCAGTTAGCAACAACAAGATACTTACATCGGTGATGCACACACCATATGCTTCACTAATCAGAAATTGAGACATATAATTATTACTGTGTAAGTAAACTGCAATGGATTAAAAAGTGTGTAATTAAGGCATACCAGTGTACTGTGCAGTTGGGTGTTTAGACATCTTTATTGGGATTTCCGCAGATATGAAGGAAGCATATGTGCACAATCACTTTCGATTACACCTCCAGTACCTTTTCTTCCTAGAGCAGGTAATGGTCTGATTGGAAGGATTATTTACTAAATTATATTGCTGCCATTGAGGATGAAAGCGGTGTAGAATGTTCTAGTATCAGAAGAAAACAAATAATACTACATAGCCTAGGACCTGAAGGACAAAGAGTGTTTAGGCAAATGGAAAACAAAACAAGAGCAAGTGATGATCCTGATGTGTTCAAACATGCATTGAAAGATTTAGATAGACATTACCAACCTATTGTCTGTGCAGCCATAGACAGATAAAAAAAAATTCAAAACAAAGTAATGATGAAACGGTTGAAGAGTATGTCTGCCCTAAAAAAGTTAGCGATTACTTGCAAGTTTGGGCAACTATACGACAAACTTATTCAAGATCAATTTATAATGCACCCCAAAAATGCCAGTGTACCTGAAAAGTTATGGGTATGTGGAGACGCTCCTATGAATGAAATAATTGCTATAGTAAAGAAAGCGGAGCTATCTAAGAGTTCTGCTAAGGCAGCTTTAAGCAATGGGAAAGAAGTTGAATAGGTATTTAGAGTAACAAATGAGGAGAAGAAAATAGATAACACAAAGAATTCTGTGCATAAAACAGGACCAAGAAAATATTGGCAGGACAAGCGTACTGTAATGTTTCACATGTGGGAACAAAGGACACCTTGCTAGAGATCAAAATTGCCTGGCGATAAAATCGAAATGTTCCTTTTGCAGTATCTCAGGTTATTTGCAAAAGTTTGTAGGAAAAAAGTAAATAATTCAATGGTTAAGTGTGTAGTGAATGAATGTCCTAAAGATGTCAATGAATCAGAAGGTGAGGCTTGTATTTTAAGTATTGAGGACACTGTGTTAGGATTTGACAGGAAGAAAAAGAATCCATGGTCTCTGGTAGCCATGCAATCTATGGGGCTGCATTACGCCTCGAATTTGGCATTAAGAACATCTTTGTGCAAGGCCTTGTGGCAGTGATAAGAAGGGCACATAACCTTATGCATAGTGAGGATTGTACACTGAGAAACCTGGCCTATGGTGAGATCTTCAACAATCTGAGGGAAAATTCTGTATTCTTTAGAAACTACATCAAAGCTATTCAACTGCTAGAGCTAGACTCCATTTTGATGGATATGGAGGTGTGTCGTAAAAGAAGAGGCCTAGAGAAGTTAACTACCTCGGTAACTATGAAAAGGGTGTAACCCTATCTGACCTGGAATTTAAATCCTGGGTGAGGCAATTGTGTATCCTGCTTAGACTAAATAGATTGCCACTGAAAGATCTCACCTCACGGTGGGGTGCCTCTACTAGTGTTTGTGATCTGTGTCAAGAAGGGGTACAATCTCTTACTCATGTCTTATTTGTCTGTCCGGCTCCCGCCGTTCCAAGGAAACTTTGGTTGAAACCCCTTTTCTTACAGCTTAATATTAGATCTCACAGAGAAGCGCTGGATTTATGTTATACCCCCATAATGAAAGATTTTGTTACAGGATTTTTAAGTTCTTCCAATCATTTTTGCTGATATTTTGAAATATGTATATTAATAACGAATCACTGTTTTATGTATTTATCTATTTATCCCTTTTTTAAGAAATACGTATTATTTTATGTGGAAGTTTGTTTCTTTTTAAATGATTTTGTATCTGAATTCATGTGGACCTCTTAGGAGTTCCATAACATGATAATAAAATAAATAAAAAATTGAATTGAAAAGAAACCAATGTGTGACATGAAAATTGGAGGTGTACAGATACAAATTGTAGCTGATTCAGGGTCCCCATGTATTATTATTTGTTAGGAAGGAAACATTTGCGAAATTCCAGGGAATTAATTATCAACTTCCAGTGTATACCCAGTTATGTTTAGAGGAGAGAAGAACTCTGTGTTGGGATGTAAAATTTTAACTTTTGAGTTTAAGGGAGGAAGGCACAAGGGATACTGTAGCAGAAAGAGACCATCTGTCTTAGGGTGGATAGACCAGGGAGCAATAGGCATCAGACTAAACCCCAATAGTAAAACACAGGTATTGTCACTAGAGGAATCAGGGAAATATATAGGGGAAGAATTATTAAGGACATTTCCTCAAGTATTTTCAGATAATGTTGGGAAACTATTGAAATTTAAACATAAAATAGTGGTGAAGGAAAGAGCTGAGCCAGTGTGCCACACAGTGAGGAACATCCCCATGAAAGTGAAAGAAGCTATAATGCAAGGACTAGATAGCTTGGAAAGTAGTGGGGTAATAGAGTCTCTAAAAGGTGCAGAGTGGTTAGCACCTTTGGTAGTAGCCCTTAAATCTAATGGATAAATCAGGCTCTGTGTTGACTTAAGAGAACTGAACAAAAACATAGTAATAGATACATTTCCACTTCCCAAGATAAATGAATTATTAACAAAATCTAAAGGTATTCAGTAGTTTTCCACCATAGAGTTAATGTCGCCCTACCATAAAGTTCCCCTACACCATTCAAGTAAGAAATTAACATCCTTTATTACACCTTTTGGGTGTTATAGATTTGATCACATGCCGTTTGGACTCTCCTCCGCAGCTTCTGTTTTCCAGCGGTTAATGCACAAGATATTTAGTAACATGGAAAGTGTCAAGTACTTCCAGGATGATATACCCATTATGGGGAAGGACAAGGAAGAACATGATGCTAGATTGATGCTAGTAATGGAAAGGCTTGCTGCTAATGGTTTGACTGCTCAACTCACAAAATGTAAATTTTCTATGGAATCTGTCACGTATAGGGCACAAGGCTGGAAGGAATTATATTCTTCCAAAAAAATGTATTTTGACTGCTATCAGGGAGGCTCAAGCTCCAGTATCTAAGGATGACGTGAGGTCCTTCTTAGGACCAGTAGGGGTTTTATGCAAAATGTGTTAAACATTTTTCCACTAAAACCTGTGAATTGAGGCAATTACTTAAAAACAAACAAGAGTTTAAGTGGGATGTAGAACTGAACGAAGAGTTTGAACATATTAAACAAGAAATTTGCACAGCTATTCCTTTACAAGGATTTGACAATCTAGAGCATAGCATTCTAACTTCTCACGCTATCAGTAAACGACTGGGCGCAGTTCTGACATAAAAATCAGTTGACGGCATAGAATGCACAATAGCTTTTGCTGCACGTGCCTTGGAAGGGAAGTTTTCTGTTATAGAAAAGGAGATGCTGGCAGCCGTTTGGGGAATGGAAACATTTAGTAAATATTTGTGGGGATCTAAGTTTACGTTAAAGGCCAAATCATAAGCCCTTAATTAAGATATTAATGTTGCATTGCAAGAAGGACGTTAAGATTATTAGACTTCATCTATGATGTAGTGTATCTACCAGGTCATAAAAATAGGGTAGGTGATTTCCTAAGTCGTTCTCCATTACCCATGTGTAATGTTAGTGCAAGCGAATGGGATGAATACAGTGTAGCTCTAACTGATTATGCTGACGCTTGTTCTACTGACATGGAGAACAATGTTATCAGAAGGGAGGATTGGTTAACAGCCTATAGTAATTATGAAGTTTTGCATGCAGTAATGGACTACGTTACCCGAGGCTGGCCGAGCAAAATTAAGTTGCCCAAAGAATATCTTAAATGGTGGGAAGTTAAACATGAATTGACTGTAAATGATAATGAATTCCTCATCAGAGGTGAAAAGATGGTTTTTCCCAGGGATCTTAGAGGAAAAACTCTTAGTATCACGCATGAAAAGGGGGAAAATGTCATACTGGTGGCCTGGAGTAGATGGTGGCATTGAAAGAATGGTACGTGCTTGTGTGATGTATCCCATTGCGGACTAGTCCTTGTAGGTTTTTGGACCTGCTTTAGGTGAAAATGTTTGCCCTGAGAGTCCTTGGGAAGAGTTAGCTGTTGACATTCTGATGCCTGTTCTGAATTCATTGGGTGAACCCAGGTATGTAATAGTTTTACTGGATCTTTATTCGAAGTGGCCTGAATTTAAAGTGTGTGGCAATATCGACACGTCAGAGGCAATTTCATTTGTGTCTGGAATATTTCTAAGGGATTCCTAGATCAATGCTGATTGATAATGGTCCTCAGTTCGTATCGGATAAGTGGAAGAACTTTCTGTTAAGAAATGGTATCAAGGAAACACACCCCTGTATACCATCTAGCAGGTAATGGTGCTGTTGAACGATTCAACCAAATTATTATGGGGTCTAGACAGGCAGCTAGAAATGCAGGTATAGATTGGGAAAAAGAACTACAAGTATGGTTTGGGCTTACAGAATAACTCCTACTCTTACTGTTTACAGTCCTTTCAAAATACTCAGAGGATGAGAACCTTTTACCAAAGACAATAGAGCTTTAATGAATTTAAAGATTCAGAGCAAGTGGTCCTATGCCATGTTCAAGTGCAGTATTTTAAACGTGCAAAAGGTTTACAGGGAACACTATGATCAAAGCCGAAGTGTGAGAGATGTTAAGTTGTCACCTGGAGATTGGATGAAGGTACAGTTGAGTTGGAAAACAAAAAAGGGAAACAGCAAGTTTTCCGACCCTCTTCAAATGAAAAAGGTCTTTACATGTTCAGCTTTTGTGAGTGATGGGAAAGTGTGGCACATGGGAAGGCTAGCGAGATTTTAATGTGGAAATCGAATGAGAAATTGCATAGTGGGTCAACAACTAGCTATGATTGGTTGTGGCCGGAGGTTGAGCGCAATAAAGAGGGTATACAAGGAATGGATGGTTGTATGGTGGAAAATGTGCATGGAGGAATACACGGAGAAGAAATAGAAGACACCTTTGTGTTGAGAAAGGGAGAAAATGACTCTAAAGAACAATCTGAGCCTTCGATATATCTACCCGCAGCGGTAGATTTAGTGTGCAACCAAAACAAAATATCAATATTTTGTATTGGCAAAATAGATTTAATTTTGCACCATCCATTGTATAGTATATTTTAGATAGCGTGTGTATAAATATATATAAATATGTTATGTAGGTATGTCTAGGAATGTTATTGTTTAAGGCATTGTGAGAAAAGATTTTTTAAAGGAGTGTGGTGTATCTAACTAGTGCGTGCCGAGTCAGACATAAAGTCGTAGCATCTACAAGCATGGGGAGGTACAAAGCAAACTAGGAGTTCTCTGGGGGGGCTCCCTTATCCTTAGAATCTATTAGTTCAGCATTGCTATAGCATTAGGGGGGCATTTCATTAACCTTGCTAGAAAAAAGAACAGGGTTCCTGACTGCTGGCGGCATTCAGACGGGCTTGCTTACCCTTGGCAGGCCCACGCCAGTATGCGTCTTAAGTAGCCCTCTGGGTCGGGAGAGTAGACTGCCGACTGTGGTCCAAAAATAAGCAGTCGTAAGCCGGGGCGGACCGGGGAACCTTAAGATTAAGAACAAAGTGCAGTGTACATCAATCAGTGTGGGCAGCGGAACTGTGCCCAGTACAAGATAATGCAGCCAAAATAATGTGCAAAGCAAGCAAATAAACTCTAAAACCAATTCAGTGGGTGAACATGCCAGCTGTTCAAATCTGTGTGTTTCCTCCCTACTACCTCCTATAGCATGGGTACTCCCAAACATTTTGCCAGGGGCCAATATTTTTGGTCTATGATGTGACGAGAGCCGCATTGATGCCAGCAATGTGTCACTCAGAAGGAGAAAGTTCCAGGGAGTGGTGCCAGTAAAGTGGGTGTACTGGAAGCAAAATACATAACAGCTGAAACCTAGAATTAATCCCAGCTTCCCCACTT
Organism: Pleurodeles waltl; assembly: GCF_031143425.1. Taxonomy (NCBI): domain Eukaryota; kingdom Metazoa; phylum Chordata; class Amphibia; order Caudata; family Salamandridae; genus Pleurodeles; species Pleurodeles waltl. The sequence goes on along the minus strand of NC_090443.1, from coordinate 822,460,738 downwards.
TATCATATTGTGGATCCTAGGCAATTGTTTTGTTCCACTTTCCCTTTTTTTCTTCAATATCACATACAAAGGCATGTCGAAATACATGACTTCAAGATGTGGAATGTGTAAAACCTTCCCCTGTGTTTGATTTTATAAACTATAATGTTGTTTGTGTATAACAGGAACCGAACCCACTAGGTGCTATTAACAGCTGACATGCATCTTAGCTCACTATTGACACTGTTGTCAGGGTGGGGGAAAAACAACTGTAAATTCATGTTTAAAAACTATTACTTTTAAAACAAATAGTTCTCAATGCACTGATAAAATGTGATGTACGAAGGTGGAACGGTTTTATATGTTAATGAAATACGCTTTCTGAATTTTGAATGGAATTAATTATATTTTTACAATTTTTCTTTAAAAATAAAGGTGTTTCTAAAGATAAACAGTGCAGGATAAGCTAGTTACTTCCTTTCTTTAATTTCAGTTAACCTTTACATAAATGCTTGCTTGTTTATTTAATTTCTTGCTCATTGTTAGCGCTGATTCAGCCCACTGTGGCTTTTGCCTTTGGGGCCATACTCTGAGTATAAATGCTCTATAGGGTCACAAATTGTGTCATCAGCTTGGGTCTGTAAAATAGTTTGAAAGACTTTTCTGTAGTCCTTCTATATTATCACAGGTCCTCTATTTTGAATGTACATGTGTGACATATAGATGAATTCTAAAGCTCTGTCCTCCACAACATTTTTTTAAATCAATTTCTGTCGCGTTTTCTGGAGGCACAAAGTACCAGGTTATGACAATCACTTTATGCAGTGCCTTCATCCACATCACACCCATAGAAAGATAATAACCGGTACAAATTAAGGAATAGATGCACCAGTATATTTTTCACTTTGATTAGAATTGACAAGTAGGAAAGGAAACTCAAGCATTTATATAGCACATCTTCAGGAGCTACAGGGTCTTGCGGACCTCTCTCATTTTTGGTTTTGGAACTTTATGACCTTTTTAAAAAAAACTTTATGAATTCTATATCTTGGTATGAACATTATTGCTCATAGGTTGTCAATAAACCCACCGAGCCAATGGGAAAACCTTGAAATATACTGTAGTAATACATGCTAAATTAAAATAAATATTTTCTTTTAACGTTTGGCTTTAATGGTGAGGAGTTTCATAAAAAGATGAACAGGTACTCTATGCTTTTGGAAATGGAAAACAAGGAACCATTATCATGCATGCCAAAAAATCCTTCTGTTGCCATTGCATGACAAAGAATAAGTCAATTTGCGATTGTTTATGCTCACTACTGGCGCTGCATTCCTCCTTTCCCACCCATGTAATCCTTCAAAGTAAAGCTCATTGATCGCAGCTTGGTCTCAGAAGTGGTATGCGTTGCTGCTGCTTGTGAAACAATTATGGCTGAGTAACATTACCTTTCGTGTCTCCAAAGATACTGCACACTGTCGAAACATGAGACTGAGGAACGGTCAGTGCCTAGACGGGAAGTAGGGTGAAATTGCAAGGTAATTTATAATCCATAACAGTTGCGAGATAGAGCATGAGGTACAGATACAGTCACAGTCTTGTTCACTGCTGCTGCCACCACCTTGCTTCTGTGTCAGCTCTGCCTCTGGGCTCCGACTGCCTACCCCAGACCATGAACAGCGATCAGAGGACACCACCTTACCCCCGTTTGACTCCCATCGCTCGCGTTCTGCTGAGCTCTGAATAGACAGATGTGGGAAGATCAGCAGTTGTCTGCCCCACTGCTCTGGCTAAGTTGGGTCACCTTGGGTTAAGAGTAAGCCTAATTGACTCAAAAGGAGACAGAGAGTGACACATACTTAGCATCAGTAATGTAATGCATATGCTATCTCAATCTTCGTTTTAAAACTGTGCTATTCAGGTTTCAAAGAAATGGACATTTATATTGGGGTGCACTTCCTGCACCTTCGTCAGCCCCTTTCTCCTTCTAGTGGGTCAGAGGAATACTCACTGCATCAGAGAACAAAAGGACTGGTGCAAGTGACTTTGAACAACCAGTGTAAGTGATGTACACACTTAATCAGCTCTTTCTTTAAAATTCTGGGCGGGTAAGTCTTTGATGATGCACGAGTTTTGGAGAACAGTTCGAACAAGGGTGCATCTTATGCCCTGGTAAAAGTCATACTCCCTAATTGAGAAAACAGAGATTCAGCTCCTTTTTGGAAGAGCTAATTCTGATACTAAAAGTAAATTTGTGTGCATGCGTCATTTAAGAAAATTCAACCCCAAAACCATCATATTGCACTTGTTTAAACAAATGAATACATTCCTAAATAAAACGTTTTACTTAATTTTTTTACTCCTAGAATTTTAAATTATCTTTTGAGTACCACTCATGACCATGTTCACCCAAAGTAATAAATATGTTTTCTATCTTTTTATAAAAGCAATAGTAAAAAGGTTTTCACTATTTTACAAAAAAAAAGTGATGAATAAAAGGTCTGGGGAGTTAAACGGTTTGAAGTAGATTTGGGAGCTCCTGCAGTGTGTCTATCAGCGATGACAAGCATTAAACACTTAACAATAGTTATGGACTGTGGGCAGGTCCTTTGTGATGAAGCCAGTGTAGCTTTTTTGTGTGAAATGCTTGACTTCGCACGATTAACCATCTTCCAACTTTTCAGGCTTAGTGCCACTCTGGTTTGTGTTGGGTCAGAAGTTAGATTTGTAGTTCTAGGTGTCGTGCTGAAACCATAGCTGAGTTCCTCTGTTTTATTATTAAAGACTTATTGGAACTTTCTGAACATTCCTTTCGATGTTCAGGTTTCATTTGATCCCTTGTCTGACCTCATTCTGTTCAGCTTCTGAGTTGCAGCCATCAAGTAAAAGGATTTGAGGGTCCTGCCCCCACCCCCTGTAGGATGCAAGGTAATGTCAGGCATGTTGAGACCTTATTCAGTATAGACTTTTGTAGCTTCTCCGATAATCAAGTTAGTCAAAACCTTACAAATGTTCTTCTAATACATGTATCCTGTTTAGTCTGAAACAGTTCCAGATGATGCAACCCTGGGGAAGCATTTTATTGCTGTCTTTTCTGCCATTTGCTTATGTGCAACTAGTAGACTAGATGTTCCTCATTCACTGATTTCTGTTCTTCGTGTTGTGTTTTTGAGCCTTTCTCGTCTTGCATTTCTGGAGATTTTGGAATCTTCTCTTTTGTGGAAAATATATGGACAAGAAATTATTCTCAGGCAAGTGGATAGCATTTTGTTCAGTTGCAGAGTTTCTCTCCTTGTGGTTCATAGACTGAAGCTAGTCTAGCCACTGCCTTCCCTCTCAATGACAGGTGGTGTTTGTATCAGCATTGTGGATGATCTCATGCCTTCCTGTCATGGGCCATGCTCTCAATTCTGCATATTCATTCAGTCATTAATGGATGTAACCTCCTCTTTTAATGGCTCATTCCTGATGGAAATAGCTTTGATATAGACTGGAACCTATTGGTTCCATTAAGGCCCACCTTATATGTGTCCCAAGGCTTTGCCACTTATTTTGGTTAAAACACTGTCCTTTTCTTTTCTTCCCTTGTTCAACCCAGCTTCATTCCTGGTTTAGAGGGCAGGATTTATCTTCCCATTTATAATTCCACTCTTGGTGGCAGCTCATTCCCTAAGTTTCAGAGAAATCTTAATTGCTGTCTCTACTGTCCACTTGGGGCTGGGACATTTCCTCCCAAACTGCTGTGCATGTACGGTGTTGCTTATGCTAAGTACTGCTGTTGTCACCTCCTAATCAGGTGTTGATACATTATAATTTTCTCATGAGAGCAGAGAATTTAATGTTCCTTTAAACCAAACTTTGTGACATAGTTTCTCTTAAGTTGGTAACCTTAGTTCTTTAGCCATTCCCTTGGTAACCTGGCACTTGCCACTCTGTTAAAGGAATTTCTATTGTCCTCCCATATGAAATGAACAACCATTTGGCCTCCCTCTGAATATAAATATAACAGAGTGACAGGTGATTTGCAAGACTCATGGTGCCTGTAAGGGGCTGGGGCTCGGTACAGTGGTGAAACTTTCTAATACGTTTACATTATGCAAATACACATACTTACATTGAATCTTTTTCACATTGAGTTAGTAGCATAACCACAGTCATAGGTGCATTTAACTCAAATGCAAGTCACAATAACTAGGAGTGACATTAAAACTGTCTCAGAAGACTTTGGATGTGTTATAAAAATACATTAGAGGTAGAAAGAAAATTATTCGCTGTAGGGGCTGCACCCAGGAGGTTGTTTAGTATCTCTGTTGCCAGAGGAATGAGGACAGAGCTCCAGGTGCTTTGAGAAAATGTGAGAAAACTACACTCAGCCAGACCCAAAAGGGCCCAGAACAAGATTGGGCAAATTAGGACTGAAGAGGAAGCAGAACTGTGCAAAAGAGAATCAGGAGAGAGATGGAGAACGGCAGGGAAAGCCAGGGGAAGGGAGGAAAAGGACTTTGAATGGATGTGGATAAAAAGGGAAGTGAAATCACAATTCAAGAATGAAGGGCATAAAAGGGGAGCTGTCCAGAAGGTGAACATGCCGAAGACCATGTTTGAAGGTGAAGTTTGTGGGGGTGCAGAGGCAGCACAGGAGATGTGTGACTGGTGCCTGGGCGGGCTGGTGAGCTGCACAGAAAGTGGAAACAAGGGCTGTGTGTCATGAAAAGAGCAGGGAGAGTGCAAAAATGGACAGATAAAGAATGGAAAGTATTTTAGTGGCAAGTGGGGTAGAAGAGGCCTGATACAGAAAGCGGAGTAATAGGTGGGCCCTTTCCCATTTGAAGGTACGATAAAGAGCATTAGACTTGCTTTGAAATCCATAGTATTTTCTCTGTATTCTGTTTGAACTAGAGATCTGTGGCAATCTACAGCTTGATGTATTGGGAGAACTCCCATCTTTTTTTATTTTGCTGTTGAGTCCATCAATGTCTCAGTACAAGTTACCCCAGTATTAGAACTTTCATAGATCCACATGCTTCAATCCTTCTCCGTCGTCGAGATAGGAGTCCCCGGTGTAGAAACTATTCTCAGGGGCATATACAGATTAAGTGCATTAGGCCTTAAAATTAGAAATATATCATTGTTGTTTCGTAAAAAAGGACCAAACTCCAATGTCAACCAATCAGATAACACCACCCTCTAGAACCCTCCTGCGAGGAGCTGACTTCCCTCTGATATTCCACCGTACATTGTGCTTAGGAGTCTCCTCTGAGCTCTGCTCAGTTTTTGTCTCAGATATTCTTTTCTGAGGAGATTTGAATTATTTTTCTCTTCAGAAGTTCTTCCAAGTGGGTGCTTCAACCTGACAACCAAGTCAGAGACACCTATGAAAGGGCTTTTTAGGGCCTTTGCTACCTACATGAAGAAGAGGCTACATGTGGATGACCATCTTAAGGACTGCATATACTGTCTCTATCCTAACCATAAAACTAGAGACTGCAAGGTATGTAGGACATTTTCTACTAAAGCCCTAAAGGACAGAGAGGGTTGTCTTCTCATTTGGCTAAAAAAAATAAAAATCCAGAGACAATCTGGTTTCTGATGAGGACAGTGCCTCCTTTTCTGTGTCGGTCGTCAAGACACCTGTAAAGAGACAGGCTGAGGAAATGTCAGTCACTCAGGAACCACCTAAAAAATCTTCAAAGAAGTCATCTGAGGCATCCCCAAAAATATGTAGGCCATTAAAAGAGGGGAAATCTGAGGCTTCAGATTACTTGAAATCTGGAAAGAAAACTATCTCTCAGCCCCCAACACTACCTTTCAGGATAAAACATACCTTCAAAAAGCCAGCCTCTGCACCGTCGATGGGACCATCATCGGTGGTAACTCCATCGACGGCCATGCCTTAATGACGACATCTACCGTTGTCACAATCTCTATGTCAACGGCAACTATGGAATCCTCGTCAACAGTCTGGTCATCCTTGTCATCGGCACGCCCCATCTCTTTGCCGTCACAGCAGTCTTCGTCGACGCGGCTCGTTTCGTTGACGATCCTTCAGTCAACGCTTCCTTCGACAGAACACTTGGCGGCAACCTTACCGACAACGGCCTCGTCGACGACGCTTGAACCGATGACGGCCTCGTCGACAACGTTTCAACCATCCACGCTCCCACCGTCGATGACGCTCTCATCAACGATGCCTCCGTCGACGATCACTTTGTCAACACCGCCACCGTCGATGACATCTCACCTCTCGTCGACGATCAAGGTAACAGCAAAGACACAGAGACCATCTACCTTTGCTCTGTTCTCGTCGACGGACCAGGCTAGTCAAAGAAAAGTCAAAAAGCATCACTTGACCCCTTCAATTACCTCTCCTAGTAAAGTCTCAACCTGCGCATCTGTTGGATGAAGACGGCTCGGAGGAGGATGGCCTGTAAGGGGTGGCCAGCAGTTCCTCTCAATTACGGGTCAAATGTCAGGAGTATTCGGTTGATGATGACTCTTACTATGACCAGCACTATTATGAACAGCAACAACTGGGTCTGGTAGGTTTTCCTCCAGGCTTGGTGTTGGATTTGCAAGCAATGTTAGCGGATTATTGGGAGCGTTTTCCGCCAATTCCTACATCGGTGCATCAGCCGACGATTCCTGCTGTACCATCAACCCCTCAGCAGTTTTAACAACTGCAACTTAAAACTCTTCCTAGGCCTCAAGCTTCTCCTCAGTCTATACCTGCGCAGGGGCAAGCCTCTTCGGATGAAGATGGTGAAGAAGGAGAGAGCCATACAATGAATGATAAATGGGATGACTATATCATTCCAACACCTGCCTCCCCTGCGATACCTGTTGCGGAGTCTCCTACGGAGGATATCGGTGGCTTTCATAACCTGCTAGAAAGAGCAGCCATGTGATTTGATCTACCAATGCCTGCGACTCAGCAGGATTGTTTCCTGTACGATTTCAAAGAACCTTCTCAGAAAAATGGATAGGGCTATCCCAATATTAGACCATGTTTGGAGCCAGGGTTTGAAGATAATGCAGAACCCTGCAACGGTACCTGCAGTGCTGCCTAGGTTAGACAAAAAATATAAGTCCACAGATGATGCTCCTGCTTGCCTCACAGGCCACCCGAAACTGGACCCTGTAATCTCACAGGCAGCGCAACGGCGTTACAGGAATCCTTCTTCACCGCTAACCACACCGCCAGATAAAGAGGGGAGACGCCTGGATAACATCGGGAAGCAAATGGGATTTCATAGATTCACATGCGACCAACCCACCTCCCCTGGGGAGCTCACCTTCATTCTCTCATTAGTATCTATATTGCAGCACTAGTGCTTGGACAATCTGAGGGAAGTCAGCTCCTCACAGGAGGGTTCTAGAGGGGTGTGTGATCTGATTGGTTGACATTGGAGTTTGGTCCTTTTTTACAAAATGACTGTGATATGTTTCTAATTTTAAGGCCTAATGCACTTAATCTGTCTATGCCCTTGAGCATAGCTTCTATATTACACCAGGGACTCCAATCTTGACGACGGGGAAGGATTCAAGCATGTGAATCTATGAAAGTGTCCAATACTGGAGAACTACAGTTACAGGTAAGTAACTTCTTCCATATTTAGGTAGGCACATCTGATGTCTTGTGGATGACCTCCATTGAAATAGCCCCATTTTAGCCTATCTCTCTCTCTCTCACTCTCTCTGCCTCTTGATTCATTTGGCCTCATAAGTCATAGTGTCTTCTTTTAGATTTCTACTGTGACTTCGTTTGTCTAAAACATTTTCTTCGATCTCCCACAGACCTCCCTTCCCCATGTTTCTCTGAACACGTAGAAATGCTTGCCTCCCTCCCTCCTGAGTGCATGTCCCATCTCATCATCCTATCCCACTTTCTAGTCATTCACTGTTTGCCCTTTATACAGCGCCGTGCTTTCTTGTTTCGTCTTGTTCATCTGATCATCATAATTTGTCTCCGTTTCTTTCCCTCTATCCCATACTCACATCAGATGCTTGTTGCTAGGGTCTCCCATCCTAGAAGTCAACAAGGGAGGTATGGGAGAGGTCTTCCAGCACACATTGGCTTTCCTTCCCTCTCAGTCTGATTGTAGCCTGTCCTGTTCTCTGCAATGCTCCTTCTACTTGTTGCCCTAATTTGAAGTTATCCGAGGTAGGTGCGTGCCAGTTCTTTTCATGATCTCTGTGTTCGCCTGCGCCGTGTCCCTAAGGGTGGCACTTCTCTTGTTCTCTCTTTTCATTGCTTGTCTCCTTCCAGCTGGTCTCCTTTCCTCTATATTTTCCTAGCCTTTTCCTAGCATCTCAAAATTTCACATTGTGCCCTCTAAGATAATATGCAGTCTTGGAGGAAAGAGCACCATGTATTTAATGTTTTTTTCTCACAGCACACTTAACATCTCCAAAATTTCACATCAATCAAAAGTAAAATCCAAGAGGATCCTTATTTCAGCATTCTCATATTGCAACTGTCCCTGCCACCTGACTGTCTGCGGAATGACCTCTTGGTCCCTGTGGTTGAATATGTAGGTAATTATTGTGCGTGGCAGGACCTCCTGTCTTTGAGGCGGCACCTGGGGTTCTGTGGGCCCTTTCAGTCAAAAAGAATTTTGAGAGGCCTTTTATTTTCAGAGTTTGCAGAATGGGGTAGCTCAACACTGGGGCCTTTGGCTCATCCTTGCACTACCACAAACATTACATTGTTCCTTCTGGATCTTTCCTCGTAGTCCTCAAGTATCATCTGTACTATTTCATATACTTCTGGAGTCGGTAGACTACCCCTTGCAGTGCTTTAGTTTAATCTTTCACAGAATCTAGTGTCTGTTCATTGTGTGTGTCTTTTTCACTTATTTTCCTGGCATCAGCTCTAGAAAGGTTGACTTTGATGGTGAAAGGTTCTGTTTTGGGTCTCAGCATATGTTTGACCTCATGTACTGCCCACATAATGGCCTTCAACCATTTGCAATGTTATAGTAATCCATCATTTACTTTAAAAAAAAAAAAAAAACTGTTCATTATGGATTTTGTCTGCTGGTTGATCCTTATTGTTGTTAAAACTAACAAGAGCCACCGGTGACATGTTAGGTAATTTTATTATTCACCCCCTCTGGATCACTGTAACTATCCAGTCAATTTAATTTCAGCACTCCCTCTGGTTCTTTTAACCAGAGGTCGAGTCCGCCTGAGTAGTATCATCTTACTTAGGTGGGGCTAGGTGGTCATATGATGAAGCAAGACACTATTATGTGTGTGAGACCACCTAGTCCGTAAAGGAAAATCCCCCGCTACTCCTGTAGGTCAACACAGCACCCCCTATAAAGCAACCTAATGTAACCGGGCACTGGTTAAAGACTAACCCAGTCTTACCCCCTGTTCCTACTACCCCACACCTTTTGTGATTATATAGTTTCTCTTGGGAGGCGGTGTGGGTTAGCCTTGCTTCCCTTGCTCTCTTTCTGTGTATTTGTAGTTAGCGCAGCAGCCAGCTGTGAGAGTCTTGTTTTTTAAACCCTGTGACAGACGCACAGGTTAATTAGGAACCTCTGCCATACTCTTCCGGGTATGGCTGAAGGGCTTGCCTTCAGCGAGGAGGAGCTCCAGGCCATCCTCGCAGCACCCTCACTTTTAGGAGATTCTTCACTTTCCAAGACAATAGCCCAATTAGGGGACTGGGACACTTTGATTGAATTAAAAAGGACACAAGTTAAAACCATACTACATGGGGCTGTCCTCACTGAATATCTGAGGAAAAACGCAGCACCAAATGGGCTGATCATCACTACTGAACCGCGTATCTTCCTAGAAGATAAAGAATTTAGAAAAGACTGGTCACTAATAGCCTGGAAGTGCACACGTGATTGGTTAATCCTAATCATTAAGACAGCCACCAGACTATCAGACGCCCTAGTGATTCAAATCAAAGTGGCAGAAAGTAACATAAAAACTGGACTTACAGCCGCGGCATTTAAAAAGAAACTAGAAGAAACTAATAAGACAATCGGTGAGTTCAAAGACTACTTGACTCACCGTAAAATTGCCAAATTCCAGAAAGATCTGGACAGGTTCTCCCTAGAGAGAGTACATCCCTACTCCAGGGAAGATTTTGTAGCCCAACCCTCTTTGCCTTCCGATACCTCCTCTGGGGGTTACTCCAGTTCAGACTCCGACTCTAACCGGACACAACCAACACGGCCAAGGCGGGGTAGGAGGGGGAATACTCGGAATAACTGGCCTACGCCATTCACAGGCCCACCACCCCCGTTGATCAACATACCTCCCTGGGAGTGGCCCTCCCCGTATGGGCCACCCAACCAATTCCAAGCCCCACTGTATCCCCAGGCACAAACGACGTGGTCTTATCCCAATGTTCCTTTTTTTGGGAGAGGCCCCGGACGGGGAAGGGGCAGGAAAAAGGGAGTCAGTTGGAACCTAAAGGAGGGACCAACAGACGACGAATCCCCCAGCACCAGCAGAACGTAACTAAGGGGTCCACTACAGTTGTTAACTTAAGCTCACGAGTGCTAAATATTAACGAGCTCCAAGCCTTAGAGAAAGGTCTGGGTTTCGTCCCCACCCCAAAACTTGACGTTTTTAAACTAAGGATAGAACTAGCAGAGTTTTTCGGAAGATCAGGCTTAGAACCTTCTTTCTCCAAAACCCCGAACCAAACCCGGAACGTGAAAAAAACACTGGGCTACGTCCCAAATCCAAATTTACTCCCACCTCATGCCACCCGAAGTCTTGGCTTTTGAAAAATCGGTGAGCAGGAGGATTGACGATCTACAGAAGACTCAGAGGGAGTCTTTCCATAACATCAGCACCGAAGAACTCTCAGCCCTCCACGACCTTAGTAACGACTCTTCCATCACTATCAAACCAGCCGACAAGGGCGGGGCTATAGTAATAATGCCCACAGTGATGTACAATTCTGAATGCCTACGCCTACTAAACAATGACCATCACTACAAGAGACTATCAAGGGACCCAACAGAAGAGGTCAGGGAAGAGATCACTTTCCTTGTAGACAAGGGCATGAGTAACGGTTGGATCACCAAACATGAGGCCTCCTTCCTCACTCAACCTGATCCAAAAACTCCGTACTTCTATATTCTGCCCAAAATCCACAAGGACAAGCATCCACCCCCGGGGAGACCAATTGTTTCCGGGATTGGTTCTTTGCTGGAACCTCTGTCGCAATTCTGCGACTGGTTTCTTCAACCATTCGTGAAACAAATTCCCACGTACCTGAAAGACACAACAGACGTGCTCTCCCTTTTAAACACCTTAGAATTTGACAAAGATAGCGAACATCTCATGACATTGGATGTGGAGTCGCTATACACTAATATTCCACAAGAAGCAACTCTAGAAGTGGTCAGCGATCTACTAAATAAGGGCACCTGGAATTACATCACCCCTCCAGAATTCATCCTGGATCTAGCCCATTTGGCTCTTACCAGAAATTTCTTTGAGTTCGATAAGAACTTCTTTTTACAGATTCAGGGCACCTCAATGGGGAGCACCTTTGCACCCAGCCTGGCATGCCTATACGTGGATCACTTCGAGAAAGCAATGGTACTTACTGAAGAAAACCCATACATCAACCATATCAGGTTATGGAAAAGATATATTGATGACATCCTGATTATCTGGAGAGGTACAAGGGAAGAAGCAACCATCTTCATCACGTGGCTAAACACCCTAAATCCCTTTCTAAGATTCACAGCCACAGTAGGCAATCCGGCAGTCTCCTTTCTCGACCTACTAATAACTGAAAGAAATGGCTCCCTTATAACAGAAGTGTATTATAAGCCCACTGATAGGAACACTCTCCTCCAGTTTCAGAGCTTTCACCCAAGTTCCCTCAGGGAAAACCTCCCAGTGGGGCAATACCTCCGCCTCAGACGGAATTGTACCGAACTAACGGACTACAAAAAGCATGCTCAGCTACTTAGTGGCAAACTTCGAGCAAGAGGATACCCGGATCACCTATTGAGGAGAGCAGATAAACGGGCCCGTGTGAGCCCCAGAGAGACTCTACTGCATCCAAGCAGTCGAAGCAGTAAGGGGAACCCCTTGATCTGTGTGACCACATTCAACCCAGTGTCCAACATGATCAAAAAGATAATAAATGAAGACTGGAAAATCCTCACCTCTGGTGGTCTCCCTTTCGAGATCCCAATGAATGCCTACAGAAAGGCAAAAAGCATCCGGGATATGATCGTGCATACCCGCCCTCGGATAAACCCCACCACAAGCAGACAGAAGACCCTCTGGGACCTTCCCCCTCCCAAAGGACATTACCCTTGCGGCAATTGCAGTGTTTGCGCCTTTACTAAAAAAAAACTCACACTTGACTTGGGATTACAAACACCCTGGGAGCTGAGGCAACTAACGAACTGCAACAGTAAAAATGTGGTGTATATGATCACATGCCCTTGTGACAAGAAATACATTGGGATGACGACACAAAGAGTGGGCACACGCATCTGCGAGCATAGGAGCACCATCCGGTGCAAAAGAGATGCCACAAGACTCACAGAGCACTATATCTCCAGCAATCACCATCCTGATGATATGCAGTGGGTGGTACTGGATCAACTTAAATCCACAGCAATCAGTGCCAAACACAAGCTCCTACTGTATGAACAGAGATGGATTTGGAGGCTGCGAACGGACACCTTAGGACTGAATGACAATATTCAATGGTCAGCTCTAGGCTGATGACTAAAAATACCAACATGAGATCTCTTTTCTATGACAACCCACCTATGATCATAACCGGTATTAGATAACTTTACTGACATTCCACGAGCCCTAACAATCCCCATTGCGGGACGTACTATTTTCATATTTGTGTATCATAACCTTACCTGACCTACTAGAATAGTTCCCCCGACCCCTAGTAGACAAGCCATTGTCGCTCCTTCCCTCTCATACCCTCCCTCTTCTTTTTTCTCCCCCCCCCCTCTTTTTCTTTCTTCTCTATTTTCTTAACATCTGCTGGATTCCCCCTACTCCCCGCCCCTGTTTCTGCCCTCCTTTCTTTTCCTTTCCCCCCCCCTTTTTTTCTTTCCTCCCCCCTCGTTTTATCCTTCTTGCCTTTTCTATTTGTAACCTCTTCTCCCCTTCTCTGCTTAACAAACCCCCCCTCCTTTCTATTTTCCTTTTTCCATTCACCTCATCTCCTTTGGTCTTTTTCTTCCCAGGCTTCCCCCCCCCCCCATATGCTCTTACCCCCCCCCCACCTTTTGCTCTCTACTTGTGTCTTCCTTCTCCTTTTCTCAGTTCTTTTTTCTAATTGGCTCTTACATTAGCCTTTCCTGTTTTTTTCTCTTTTTTTCTTTCTCTTCTGTTTCCTGCTCGTCCCTCCATCTTCTTTTCCCTTTGTCCCCTACTTCGTCCACTCCCTCACCCCGTCTTTCTATTGAGCCCCAGCGCTGTTCCCCGCCCAGAGTCCCTTCTTGCCAGTCTCTCTTCCTCTCTTTTCTTGTTTTGCCCCCCCTTCTTTTCTTCCCTCCCCCCCCCCCCCTTCCCCCCTCCCGTCCTTTTTCCTTTTCCCTGGTCGCCCTTTCCGGACGACCAGGCCTTCCCCATGGGACTCACATCCCCAGAGTCCCACGGGTTCAGTGACGCGCCGCGTAATACGCGACGCGTCACTGCAGGACGCCCGCCCGTGCGCGCTAGCCGCGCCTCGGACGAGGCGTCCTGCCTCTCCGCACCGTCACCAAACGCGACGCTCCCCGCGGGGCCCCGGACCCGGGTGCCCCCGCGGGGCGTTGCGCTCTATCTAGACCAATCGGGGCCCTGGAGGCTCCGAACCTAGCACAGCCCCGAGGGGGCGCGGCTTTTCCCGACGTACTGGGTGTTCCTTTTTCTTGACGCGCAGCACACCTGAGTGTAATTACCGGGCACCGCCCCTGGCCTCTGCAGCTCCACATCGATTGGCTGTAGCTCCTCATAAAGACCTGGCAAGCCGTTCAGACAGTACCAGAGCGGCCTGGCTCCGGCACGTAGGTACCCCCCATGGTATTCCCTTTGGCGTGGTAAGTGTGGGCTTTTCTGGCCCTAGAAATCTCCTTTTTCTTTCATTGCTACCGGTCATTCTTCTGGTAACCTTTAATTTTCTTTCAGCCTGGCCTTTTCTATCTTTAGTTCTTCTGCTTTCTTTTTTTTATTTTTCTTCTTTCTTCCCCTTTTTTTTCCACTGTGGCATTCCTTCTCTCTCTTTCTTTATTTTTACCTTTTCACCTCTTGCCCCTTCCTTTCCTCACTAACCTGCCCTATTGGCCTCCCCCTGTCTGTAGCGCACCCTGCGCAGCTTCCTCCTTTCTGTAAGCGCACTATGCGTCCTTAGTCCCCTTCCTTCTCCTTGTCCCCCCTTGCTAAACCCTTAATCTCCTCAGAGTGTGACTACAAGGGAAAACCCCCCCCCCTGTTCTAGCCAGACCAGAGGCAATACGCCCCCAGCTCCGGGGTAAGTCACAATTGCATGCATGTGTGAGTGCATTTTTTCACTGATTGCTGTGTCGTGTGCTGTGGTTTGCCACCTCTCTGTCACTCTGAATTTATTGTGATTTATTTATCATCTACTATAGGCCTACCTCACCGTGAACTACCTGTTCAGGTAGGCCACACACTTTTCACTTTGAGCACCGTACTTATTACACGTGCTCCGACCCTGACAAATGCCCCTGACCTACCAGCACTTAGTGAGGGCAGAAACATGTTGGTCTTGTCCATCCCTTTTTAGACTCCAAGAGACATCATTCTCTAACGAGCCTTCCCCCTTAGTTTTAGTCTTACCAACATGCACCACCATTAAAACTAACAAGAGCCACCGGTGACATGTTAGGTAATTTTATTATTCACCCCCTCTGGATCACTGTAACTATCCAGTCAATTTAATTTCAGCACTCCCTCTGGTTCTTTTAACCAGAGGTCGAGTCCGCCTGAGTAGTATCATCTTACTTAGGTGGGGCTAGGTGGTCATATGATGAAGCAAGGCACTATTATGTGTGTGAGACCACCTAGTCCGTAAAGGAAAATCCCCCGCTACTCCTGTAGGTCAACACAGCACCCCTATAAAGCAACCTAATGTAACCGGGCACTGGTTAAAGACTAACCCAGTCTTACCCCCTGTTCCTACTACCCCACACCTTTTGCGATTATATGATCCTTATTGAACCCATACATCAAAGTGTTCATAGTTTGACTTACATTTCTACAAAGGATGGTGAGACAATCACTGTCTCTATTAATGTTTGGTGTCCTACCAGACAATTTCAAATTGATTGTTGATTCCTAATGCTGTACTACAGATCCCAGGGAACAGTTGAAAATACATTTGATGCAAAAATGTCTGAATATTCAAAAATAAAACAACATTTTGTACTTTACTTAGATGTTGTTGAGGAAGCATGTTTCTGAGCCAAAAGGCTCACCACCACCACCACCTCCTGTGTCGTTTCAGAACTACATGCCACACAAACAACAACTTAGAGTCTCACATGGAATGCATGTCTCATAATGGAAGCCTGAAATGCCTCGTACGTGTCAATACATTTCTGTTGGGTTTTTGGCAAGAAAAACAAATAATGTAAATCACCAAAGACATACATTATCATATTGTTAAACAGATGTTTATAAGGCTAATTATTTTTTTTCATTGCATCATTGTTAGAAAATTACTAAAACAAAGGGTCAAAGAGGCCTACCAATTCATTGGTTTACTATGAAAGGGTTAAAGTTGGAAGTCTTAGTTAATGTACTTTCTAGGCCCTGCAAATTAACTTCATGTGGATCTGACTTTGCTCACTGTATGCACTCATCTTGGTTATTAAATCTCGGTGAAATGATTAAATTAGCCAGTACGTCCTCAGATAAATTGTACGCTCTATTGTCACCTTTGTGCTTTTATTGGATGTGTCCTTCTTCGTGTACTGTTCTAAGCTTATACATCTGTAGAAGGTCCTAACATAGAGAACAAAACGTTATTTAAATGCAAATGTGGGTTTTCTCAAAAGTGAAGAGTCAATAAGCTACTGTAGCATACTGTACTGCAAGTGGAATCTATACAATGGTGATTCTAATGTTGTGAACCTTAGGGATCTTAGAAGGAAGGGTTAAGAGTGGAGGGTGGAGCTTGAGCTTTTTCTGAAGCACACTTATTCATGATTCACATGCAATCACCCAACCTACTGTTTTGGAACTAGTTACCATACTGTCCTGCCATAAGATTAACTTGTGGCTGTGAATATTTATGGACCTTTTGATGTGCTAGAAGTCCTAATCAATTTGAATACTACCTCCACCTGCCCAAGAGCAGTCTGCCTACGATATATTATGTGTCCTGATGTGGTATTTCTGAAAAAGGTTCTTCCTCTGAGTAGAAAATATTTTTCCACCCAGTGGAAGAACCTTCATCAGAAGTACCCCACCAGGTAACATATCAGAAAAGTAATGCCTGATGGGTCTCAGTTTCATGTCTATCTATTCAGCATTATTTTTGTTTTGAAGAAACTTGCCCAAGGCAATTGTGTATGAAAATCAAATAATCAGTGGCCTTAAATGCAGGGATATTTTTCTGTAACCTGGAGCTATTGATTATTTTTTGCAGGGTGGTTACAGGAAAGAAAATGTGTCAGTAAGCCTCACTCCACCTCCTAAATAGGTTGGATCTTCTGACACATTGACCTGGCAAACCTTACTGATGGGTGAGCAAGTCATGCATTTCTGGCGATGGAGGCCCCTGAGACTCTGATATCAGAAACCCAGTGTTTTCCTCACCGGAAAGTGAAGTGACAAGGTTTGCTTGGTCAGAAGATTCAGCAACTTTTGTTGGGACTTCCACTCCTGCGAACTTAAAATGACACCCCAACTTTATTCAAAATGTATTGGGCCCTTCACTCTCACATTGTAGTTGTTGTAACACTGTGACTTTAGGAAATACTGTTCTTATAAAAGATGTTGTGAACTTTAACTCTTTTACTGTATTAAATTTTACATCATATTACACAGCATTTACGCTTTGTATTTTCTATCATTTTAGGAAAGCCTTCACCGTGGATTTCAGTGGACACTGCTTTATTTGTCCTTAAGGAAAATGAAAAGCAGGAAGATATGGAGCTTGTGTTCTTCACAGAATTAAGAAACAAAGAGGCTAGTTCATGTCTATGTATTGCTTATCGTGACAACCATGATACCTATTTATTTATGGAATAGTTAACAAGTAACACATGCATGCGTGTATCCGAAAACAAAATGTTGGGATTTGACTTTGGGAATGTAAGAAGCAATATTTGCTGTACAGAATTTAAAGTATTTTTTTTTTTTTTAAAGAAAGTTAAGCTGTTCATATAATCTTTCAGAGGCATGAAATGAAGTAGGAATGCCAACAGTCAGCTCGAAGTTTACATAAGCATAATTTTATGAATTTTGATTCATAGATGGATTTACTTACACAAAAGCCCTTTCAGTGTTGAAACTCTCATATTTGACATTGTCTTCAATTGATAGTGTTCGGGATTATTTTACCAACACTCTTCGTCAGCACCTTCTGTTTTTAATGTTCACTCATACACTTTGCAATATAATAAATAGGGTAAACACTTTCAGCAAGCTTAGTCACTTCCAAACTTCTTGGTTAATGTTTGGTCTCTGAGTTATCTAGAAAGATGGGCAAAGTTTTACCCTTTCCTGGTTCTGAAAACAAAGAAAAATTGATCAACAGCAACTCGATTTGTCCGAGCCATTAGCACAGGGTATTTTTGATTGTTTATACACGGCTGCTTTGGTAGGAGAAAGTGAGAAATCCAAAATACAATCACAAATATGTTTACATTTTTTTTAATTTTTACAAAACCCATTCAGTGCATCGAGCCAAACTGATCAAGTAGTAGCTCAATATAAGTAAATTAAATTAAAAAATTAAAAAACATTATTTGAATCCACTCTATAAAAAGTATTGTTTTTTCCTTTGTAAAATCGGTGACAGAAAAATCTTGTTCTAGAGGTTTCTAATTCAGGACATGTAAAAAAATACTTGACCCACATTCTAAAGTGGGCAGCCACACAAGCTGCCTACTTTGTATCTTTTTTCTTTCTGCGATGGAAAATCCTGAATTGGAAGTCTACTGGTTTGATATTTAAAATATAATCTTCTAATATTATAATCTACATTTGCTGGTAAGCATTGCCAATGGCCTGGTGATAGAGTACAACTGAAATAAAATAACCATCTAATCTTTTGGACGTGAATAAAGTCTTGATGATAACTACTTGACTTTGAGATCTTCTACAACCATAGCCGAGAGCAGTACAAATGGTAGTGTTAAAACTTTTAATTGGCAGCAAAACTCTCAAGCTGAATCAAGGCTTTTTGACTATTTGTAGTCAAACAAATTCCTTGAAAATCAAATCATTCTTATCAGACACATTGAGGATGACAATGATACCTAACATTGCAATTTGTATAAGTATTTATCCAAATAAAGCATGTTATATTTCAACTTGATAATGTCTTGTTCCAAAAAGTAAGCCAACATTTCCCTTAATATTTATCCATCTCTCTCTCTAGAAACTATTATTGCCAATATACATGTCTGTGCTGCTATACTGATATATTTTATCAAAGGCATACACCATTAACTTTTAATAACTTGAAACTTAATTTCACAGTTTTGTGTCTTCATGTGGTTGGTACTTGGCAACACACTAATCCTTGAGCCTTCTTTAGGTTGTTTTATCTATTAAAAGGCATAACAACAGCCAAACAAGGAAAATACCTATGTGGTGATATGATTGATTAATGGATTTTACAACTGTTTTCTCCATCATGTTTTCCATATTAACTTGGAGATGATGAAAGCGTGTGGAATACTGGAAATGGCTTGGAAAAATGACATTATGCTGGAAATCAAAGAGTTTATCCTGTGAAACGTGTGTATTTGGGGTGCCACATGGACCTTTTCTCAGGCTGGTTCTTTTCAAGTGCATGCACTGTACTGTAGTTCTTTTCGTGGCATTATGGGCCTTAAGAGTTGGACTAATGCGGGACATACACCAAAAAATAGCAGATGTCCTGTCTGCCATATTACGAGTGCATTGATGTCAACAGAACTCTGATTGCCACTTTTTGCCGGATAAACATATCCATAAATCGCTAAATACCTTCTTAAGACTTCTCCAATTATCTGGATTGTATTGTGCATTGCTTATAGGTATGATTTTTGGTAGTGCCATTCCCTGAAAGTATTAATGTGTATTCCGTAAAGCAGAACCTCAAACCATTGCCATACTT
Organism: Pleurodeles waltl; assembly: GCF_031143425.1. Taxonomy (NCBI): domain Eukaryota; kingdom Metazoa; phylum Chordata; class Amphibia; order Caudata; family Salamandridae; genus Pleurodeles; species Pleurodeles waltl. Next base: position 822,441,453 of record NC_090443.1, on the reverse strand, counting down.
AAAATATTTTCAAACTGAGCAACTTCCCATTACTTCTAAAAAGCCAAACCCTGAGTGCCCCACCAAGAGTGTATGTGCACTCTGGACATGCAGTCCAGTGATGACATTGCCCTATGTCCGGTGATATAAACCTCTCCCAATTGGACTTGTGTTCCAATATGATTGGAATTAGACACACTAATTGTTTTTTTTTTCCAATCAGAGCACTCCACCACTTTCTCTTGCTCAAACAATATACCCATTCTTTCATATGGCTGATTGAGTAAGAACTGAGTTGAAGGAGGCAAGAGGAAACTGCATACCTTCTTTGACATTGAGTAACTTTTTTTTTGTTTTGTTTTACAAAGCTGAGGCATTTTCCTAGTGTGGACTGTGGTATCAGTAAATAACTCAGACATTTTATGGGCTACGTTTTAGACTTTAGATTCACCTTATAATGTGTGCAGAATAATGTTGACAATTTCTTTAGTAATGATCCCCTCCTGTGACACATGTTGAAAGATTAGTCTGGGTGAATGTGATCAAAATGTCTTTGTGTAATCTAGAAGATTGGTGATCTGTATAAGGATTTAGAGAGGCAGAAAACAATCATGGTGATTCTGTGCTCTGCACATAAATAATTACCTATAGTTGTGCTGAACTAAGTCATAATAATATGACATAGTAAACAACATTTAGTTCTTTCTAAGGAAAAATAATGGAATACATTCAAAATATTGATTTACAATAGACTTTCTATAGTATACAGTTGAACAGTTATGATAGAGCAGAGTAATGTTTGGATGCTGCGAGTAAGTTTCAAAGTGCAACATTGTTCTATACATATATATATATATATATATACTGAAGCAACTGAAAACACGTTTAACAACTTACTGATTCCATAGTGCACCATTCCCAAAGCAATTTATTGGTGCCAACGGTTCTTTGCCTCATGCTACCTTAGAAACGCCTTTCATGTAATTCTATTTTCACATCTTCTGTAGTATTGTAAACTTTGTTCTTTTAGGCAACTCTTGAAATCATTTTTTATGGTATTGATGTCTTTGGGACCTGCTTATTCCTTTGTTGCTTCTGTGAAGTCATTACAAATCCTGTGTTGGTTGGATTATGTAGGTCCGAAATAGGTTTGAATGAATAGGTGATTGTAGTTCTAACTGGTTTCCTGGTCTTGAAATAAATCCTGAGTTTCCAGACTGTTTATTGGTTACTTATTCTGATTAATTTTTATCTTATTTGAGGGGATTCCTACTCTGTGCTTTAGTTTTAAGAATGTTTTTAAATAAAGGCACATTTCAGAAACTTGTGGTAGAAAAAAAATGTACACTTACTTAAATGAAATAGAAACAAAGAGACATTTTTGTAGAAATCCTACTAAGAATATAAGTTGGCTCATTAACCTTGTTTTTTTCATTTCTTTATGTGGTGAATAGACATTTGGATGGAAAGGGGAACTTGCCTCTGGGGTCTACTGGTTAATTCCATTCACAACTGGCTGTCGATTACGAAAGAAAAAAAAGCAAATCAGAGGAGAAGCTAAGTTGGTTAATCGAGACAAAAATAAAGATTTGGTCCTTACAAAGGAATTTAGGTGAGTGCTCTTTACAGTTAATTATATTGGTCTTCGTTCACATTTGTATCATATTAATTAAGTTCTAAAACACCGTGGCTCAAATCAAATACAATCTGGGTTTATAAATTACAACTACTCACCCGCAAGGGTCTCAAGGCACTAAGGGGGTTTGTCCTTTGAGCTTCAGTTGAAGAGCCAGGTTTTAAGGTCACTCCTGAATTGGGGTAGCGATGGTGACTGCCTGAGGTGGAGGTGCAAGGTGTTCCAGCTCTCTGCCGCAAGGTAGGTGAAGGATCTCCCACTAGCTGAGGTCTTCTGTATGTGGGGTACGCTGGCTAGTGATTGTTGAGTGGGTAGAGAGGTCTGTGGGGGAGTATAAGGTGATGGTTGGTTGAGGCAGACGGGTCCTAGGTCATGGAGGGCCTTGTAGGCGTGGACAAGGAGCTTGAAGTTAATCCTCTTCTCGACAGGGAGCTAGTAGAGTTCTCTTAGGTGATTGGAGATATGTCTGCATTGGGGAATGTCCAGGATGGGTCTCGTGGGGGAGTTTTGGATGTGCTGTAACTTCTTGAGGTTCTTCTGGGAGGTACCGGCGTAGAGGGTGTTGCCATATTCAAGCCTGCTGGTAACCAGGCATGGGCTCTTGATTTCTGCCTTTAAACCTTTATTCTCTGTTCCAATTGTTCTTTCATATTCATATACACTAGAGTACCTGTTTTCTGTTAGCATGCCTATCTAGAGGCTGTGACATACTTGCCTAGAGCCAGTAGGATCACATTAAAATCAGGTTTTTGAGACAAAAAGACATTGAACTGTGTAACCCCATTTTGATTTCCCTTCAGAAAAATAAAAACAAAATGCAGTATAAAGCAGAGAAGCACTACGTTCATAAAAGAAAGATGGCACGATAACAGGAGAAGTGGATGTGAGCTCTTTCTTTTTGTGAAGAAGGGGGCAATTGCTTCCTACCCTGTGCCCTCTTCCCTTTAAAAGAGAGCTAAAGGAGAAACACTGCATGAAGACAAGCAGAAACAACAGTTGAGCTGATCCGGTATCTCCCGAGTTAAGAAAAAAAAGACTGGTTAAAACCACAAAAAATTGGTGAACCTTTCAGAAATTTCGTCTGGAGGAATTCAGCAAGAAGTGGTAGAATCCAAGAACTCCAGGTTCAAAGTGTAGATGTCAGGCAGACTACTGAAGAAAAGTACTAGAAAGGTAGGGATTCGAAGTACTCAAAATGGAGCTAAAGCATCTTCAGACCAAAGTTGCAAAACACCAACACCTAACTCAGAGCCTCTTTTATGAGTGCCCTGTCTTTAATAAACCAGAAGATCAGCCAGTGGCTGGTTTAATTAAAAAAACAACAAAAAAAACAAGGTTGGTAGCGAGATTACAATCATGGTAAGGCACCAAATATCATGTTATTCTATGGGACTCATAAGTTCCTGAAGAGAGGACAGTAGGAGAGAATGTTAGTGATGTAGTGGCTGACATGTATAGCTGTATGCCTGAGTGCCATGGGAAGTGAGGCTGCCAAAATGGAAGCTTCTCAGCTGGTCCAGATATGTGAGGTGTGGTTTGAAGTAGGAACTCAGACTGATGAAATGCCACTGCCAACAACTGGAGCACATATGGGGAACAAGTCAGGACAATGCAGGCAGGAGCACTTTCAAAACCACCCTGAGACGCTACCACCAAATGAACTGGCCCACCAAACCTGCTGCTCTGGAAGACTGAATCAATGCTAGCTTCAACAGAAGCAAAGACATTTTCATCACTGTCATTGATTTCACCTCTCCTTCAGCCGCCTCCAACTTGTTCATTCCCTCACAGGCAATAATCTGACCTAATTCTTCAGCAACAAAATCATCTTCACTTACAGTAACTTTAGCCCACAACTGGACCCTCTGGACCTCAACAAATGCTTCCTGCTTTTATCTTAAGAACCAATGCTAACCCCATGGCATGTCATCACACCAGAAGATACTGCAGCCACCATAAACTCCATCCACTCAGGGGCTCCATTAGACCACTGCCCCCAACACACATACTCCAGAGGACTGCAACCTAGCAGCACCATGCTCACACCCATTCTGAATGCCTCCACTTCCTCCACGACCTTCCTAGATGCTTGGGAACACACAACTGCCCTCCTGTTGCTGAAGAAACCCACTGTTGACCCTTCAATGGTCTCCACCTACAGACTTATCTCCCTGCTACGATTCTCAGCCAAGATCTTAGAAAACATCAACAGACTCTTCACCGAATACCTTAATGACCACCAATTCCTCTACAGTGCTCAGTCTGGTATCAGATCCAACCAAACTCAGAAACTGCCCTCATCGCTGCCACAGATGACATCCCCATGACTCTGGACAGAGGAGACATGGCAGCCCTCATCCTTTTGGACCACTCAGCAACATTTGGCACAGTCTCCCACCCCATCCTCATCCAACACCTTCACAATATCGGAATCCAAGGACACGTAGTCCAGATTTTATCCTTCCTGACTGGAAGGACCCTGTCAGTCAGCCTGGCACTGTAGACCTCAGATGTCCATGACCTTATCTGCAGAGTTCTGCAAGGATCCTCCCTGAGCCCGACCATCTTCAACGCATAGATGATCCATTTAGCCAGCATTATCCGCTCTCACAATATCAACATCCTCTTTGCAGATGACATGCAACTCATATTCTCACTCATAGACGAGCTGCCCATTAGCTAGATCAAGCTCAGTGCAAGCATGACTGAAATTGCTGACTGGGTGAAGAGCATCTGTCTAAAGCTGAACACAAACAAAACAGAAATTGTGATCTTTGGGAAGAGAACATCACCGTGGGGCTCAACCTAATGGCCAACAGAGCTGGGACCGACACCCACTCCAACCACATACGCTAAGAACCTTGGGATCATAATCGGCACCAAATTCGACGTGACAACCCAAGTCAATGCTGACACCTCCTCATGTTTCCGTACCATGAAGATGCTGAGGAAGATTTTCAAATGCCTCCCAGTCAGCACCTGAAAAACTCTCACACACGCTGTGGTCACAAGCAAGATGGAGGGCAGGAACACCCTCTATGCCGAGATCAACAAAAAAGCTCACTAGAAGACTGCAGACCATTCTGAACTCGGCGGCCAGAATTACTCTCGGCCTCCCACGCCACACTCACTTTACATCACACCTTAAGGAGCTCCACTGACACTGCATTCACATATGAGCACAATTCATACTCCTCACCCACACTTTAAAAGCACTACATAACACTGGCAAGGCATACCTCAACAATTGCATCTGCTTTTACAAACATTCCAGACACTTCCGCTCGTTCGGACTCCTTCTTGCCTAAATTCCACGCATACAGAAAAACAGTTCTAGCTGTCGAGCCTTCTCCTATATCGCTCCAAAAGCATGTAACAACCTGCAGCTCAATGCAAGAGCCTCATCCTCATTTCTTGTGTTCTGCAGGAAACTAAAGACCTGGCTTTTCAGGTAGCCCCACTTGGCCTTAGGTATGCCTATTCTCAAACCTGCTCAGGACCATGATAGCTCACTGGGTGATAATGTGCTTTGCACATCTGCATAACGTAACAGTGCAGCATGTGGCAAAACTGCTTCATGCCTATGATGCACAATGAAGAACACAACTATGTAATAACTGGCTAGAAGCAGAGCTATCGTGGGGTGCAGTACATTGCCTTGAACGAGAGTGGGAATGCTGCGGCCGGGGGGTTGCAGAAGACAGAGAAAATTGTTGAAGATTGATGTGCTCCAATGATGGGTTCATGTTAAGTCACCTCGTAATATAGTTTGTACCTCGAATATGACCTTAATCAGGTATACATTTTCCTTCCGGACAACCTTGGTAACTGTGAAGGAACATAGTGTGTGGTGCTTATTTCCCTCCCCTCCCCAGCAGAACTTCCCAGTGCCAGAGAATATCCACCTCATTCCAATTACAGACAAGTATCATCTGTTAAGGCCTTTATTGGCATGCTCTGTGTTCTGTGCACTTTAACGGTGAAGCAACACTGGGACATATTGACAACCATGTATCAGCAGAGATTTCTTTACACACATGTAGCTCCGACTGGCGAATTTAGGGCAGAACTTCTCCATGTAGGTTATGGACAATCAGTGTTGGACAGTTACTGTTTGAGGTCAGTGGGCATCTGTTTAGACTCGGGCATTTTAGAATCTGGATGCCTGTGGTACTACCAATTTCTGTAATGCCTGCTTTTTCAGTTGGTTATATTAGAAACATTTGTCTTCAGTGGAGTGAAAGTGAATTTGTGTTGCCCAAAGTCGAGTGGCATTCATTCTTTGTACAGTTAATCCATGTCAGCTACACAGAGATTGAAAGTTATGTTGTTTAGGCATGAGTTGTTTAGACTAGGTTTGACAAAAATGAAGGTGACTGGTGACACAAAGCATGTCAACCCTTATATTCCAACTGTGGTATCCCAGTATTTCACTGTAATTTTTAAAGAGTGATGCTTGGTCTTCTATGACAGTCTTCTGTTGTTTGGATGACACATAAAGGTGCTCAAGACAATAATCATGTGCTTATTCAAGTAAGGCTGAATGTGTCTTGTGTTGTAGCAACCATTGCCAATATGTAGTTGCATAGGTTCATTACTGCCAACCTGTCAGTGGTCAGCGATTTACAGATCACCTTGTGAACTATATTCTGGAGTTTATTGTCCCAAACAGGTTTTCAGATTTGTCTACAAGTATGTTTAATGGCAGCTGATTAATCACAGAGATCACTCGAAAATTTGAAACCTGAGGAGGATGTTCATTTTCACCATGTTTTCCTTCCTATCGAGAATCCCAGCTTACTTTACCAAAATAATTTGTTATAACTTGTCCAGAAACTATGGGATACTGTGTATATACAGGGCACCATTCTCCTAGTTACATTCATTCCTAAATCTGATCTTTACTTTGCCTGTGTTGCACCAGATTTGCAGGTCATCTGTGTTTTTGGGTTTACCTGTGGCAAATAGTGCACATGACCGTTTCATGTTGTTCTTAAAAGCCAACACTATTTCATACCTTCTGTGTTTTTTTTTACTATGTGTACAGACAGTGTCTTTTCTTAGGAATATGATGTCCTTTTTGAATAGTATTGTTTCAATTATTTCCTAGCTAGGGGTACACCATCGATATTGTGAATTTCCCTGATTGTCTAGGGCAGGGTTTGAAGGAAAAGGTGAATATCAACAGCAAGATCCAGGCATCCATGCACTGTCCATCTTGCCAGGGATACATTTGTCGAGGGATGCTTGTTGAAGTCGAAGACAGAGTTCATTGGTTATTAAATGATAAAATATAGAATGAACTTGAACACTTGAAGTATCAGTGGAATGCCAGTCAGCACAAATTTCTTTTTGGCACCTATATGGGAATAACCTTTTTGGACCTGATTACGAGTCGACCGCCAGACCTGTGGTGAGGAGACCACCATCGAGGTGACTATCTCCTCACTGGCCCTATTACGACTTTCACACGGGGCTGACAGGTTGGAACCAAGATGATCCCTTTAGTCATCATTATCTACTCTCACAATATCAACAAGGTTCCCACCCATCAGCCCAGTGGGAAAGGTGCAGCAGCATTGTCGCTGGCTCATAATAGAGCTGGTGGCAATGTTATTGCACGCAGGGGACACCAGCACCTTCAAAATGCTCACTGTCTGCAGAGCAGACTCCGCATTTTGAGGTTGCTGAGTGGGGGGGGAGGCCTAAACTTCTCATGGTATAGGCAGTACAGGGCCCCCCCCTGTGACCCCCTGCACCTGTTCTCTGCCAGCCTTTTTATGGAGGTTGGCAGAGAAAAGGCTGGTGGAAAGCAAGGTTGTAATCAGCAGAGCGTTGGTGACTTCAGTGCTGCCCTGGCTGATTAGAACCTGAACCGCCGTCATCCCATCGGGATCAGAGACCCTGGCGGGGACAGCTGTAGGTTGGCGGGTCTGCCCACTAACCTCGTGAGGTGGCGGTCGGACTGCCACAACCACAGTGGTCCATCTGCCACTGCGAGCCTGGCTGTCTGTTGACTGCCAGACTCGTAATAAGGCCCATTGTCTCTAGTATTCCAATGAGGTCATCAAGCTTTTAGAATAAGTCTTTGCATCATCATTTAGCAAGAGTATAGGCCAGTTGGGAGCATATTAGTCTGTTTTATTCTCCAGTTTCGACTGTGAGTCTGAGGGTTGATCAGTTAATGTGGGAGAGAGTGTCCATGCTACATAACACAGTATTGAAAGGGACTGAGTCAGGGACATTCTAGAATGTTTTGTAGAAGGCTTTTGCTAGAAAGGCCTTAAACTATAGGAACTATTAGTGTTATTAATGTGGCTGTAAAGTCTGACATTAAATTGATCCTAGGCCGATATTCTTACTGTTGTCCTGGGTCAAGGGTCTCGCTTGTCATTAGATCTTCATAGAGTTTTGTAAATGCTTTCCCCCACCGCCTCCTGCTACTGTTTGGTGCAGATTAGCATGACCATCTCTAATCGTTCTAATTTGGTGTCTTTTGTGACTTTGTTAATTGTGCTAGTAGCCTTCCTTCTTTATTTTTCTCTTTCTTTATTTATTTTGTCATAGAATATCTGCTTAGTGTATAAGAGACTGCATTCAACCTGATTAGTTTACATGGTGGAGGTTTAGGTCCTTAGGCTTTGAATCTTTTTGAGAGCTTTTGCAAGCCGCTCGATTTATAAATGACCTATAGGGAGTTTAACTCCTGCTACTTCCTTTTGATAACCTCTGACTTTTTTATTGCATCTGACAACAAAACGCATTCCATTATAATGACCATTTGGCCTCTTCCCGTGCGGAGTACTACGCCATGCAAGGTCTGCATGACATCTAAAATGAACTGTTCAGTTGTTTAGCAGGGTGAATGACATAGTCTGAAAACAGTCCTTTTGTAGCCTTAATTGTTGTATAGTTTGCTGTGGAGTACTCCTGAAGACATAGTTATATCAGTAATGGGCAAATCACTGAAGACTTCTAATAGTGATCTTGGCAACCGGCATGGCACAGTTGTCCAGTTCATAGATCTCTCAATCTGGAGGTTCAGGTTTGTGTGCTGCGTGTCTAAAGCAAATTCTGATATCGTTCCTTTAGAACCAGTCTTGGTTGCAGTTAAGATCATATATTGTTTCATATATTCTTAGAGCTCTGCAGGTTATTGAATGGTTAGGAACCTTTCCATTTTATGCTGATGTATCTTTTGTAGTTGTACGTCTGCTTGTTTGTTCACAAGCTAAGCTACCTTCCTCTTTTATGCAGAGTAGTTTGAAGGATATTGCTGAGGAAAGTTTCTAGAGTTCAGTCTCAGTGCTAAAGTGTTAAAGAACAGGATAGGCAAGATAAACAAGCATGAAAGAAAGCAAATGATTTTCTTTCTGGAAAGTAAGAAGGTGGGAAGATGGAGGCATGATATAGACCTGGAATCCCTCAACAAGCTCCCAAGAAATGTATATTTTTGTATATTGACATTTCCGAAGATTATATCACTCCTTCTGCATAGTTGTGAAGAATGCATATTGCAATATCCGACCTCCAAAAACATGCACTGCCAGATTAGCAGCCTTACAAACTCAGGAACCCCACCACTGTCTACTGAAAAAGGGGAGAAATCTTAAACAGTGACACATTTCCAATTCACTTTGAAGCTTAGACAACTAAATATCATTGAGAAATGTAGATATATTGTGACTACCGCGGAAACTAGTTTCACATGCAAGTCATAGACTAAAATGTGAAAAAATACTGTATAGAAAAACCTGTGCATACTTTGCGGGAAAAGAGTAGGTTTCACCTTTATTGCTTCAAATTCCATTCAAGCTTCTATAGCAGGCTAGTTATTAAGGAAATTCTTTCTTCTGAAAGTTTGCTTTAGATTTAGAACATTTCCTCCAATTGTTATAACTTTCATCCATTGGAGATGAACACTGTCCTATTTAGCACACTTATGTCTGATCACAACGTAAAATGGGTCCTTTATTAGAGAGTATTTTACTTGTTATAACATCTGTCAAACTCACCTGTGAGCTTAAAGCTTTGTCCATCAAACGGCCATGCATGTTTTTTTTTTTTATTTGTTTTTTTTTTTACAAATCCATCCGTTATGACTTGTGTGCCATCAGGATTCTCAACTGAAACATCTGTGGTCTCTAGTGACAGATTTTGACATATTTGCTTCAAGAGTAGAAAGAAGTTTGCACATTCAAAAGGACACGCGGGTACTAAAGACATTTTTACCAGACTGTTTTTTTACAACCAGTAAGAGATAAACATTATCTAAGGAAAGGGCTGCATGGTGCATACCGTCTTCGTCTGTAAAGCTGCAAGACTAATATAAACATTAGAAGTAGGGCAAGTGTGCATTTCTACGAGAGGAGTCAACATGACTATAGCTCTTCATGTACGAGTAAATCCTGAGGGCATTTCAATTCAGCGACATGGAGAATGGTGCACAGTTTCTCTGAACACTAGTGTCTGGCCATGTACAGCAAAATAATAGCTGTGCTTCAGAACCTGTTTTTATCAGCAAATGTATCATGCCACCTACATTTTTTGCAAACTACTAGTGATTCTAATTAAAAGTGTGCAAATCTATCAACAGTCCAAACCAGGAGACCAAAAAGATGCTTATCTGTATATACAGTTCTCCAGAATTACACTGGTCATAGATTCACATTCCTTGACCTCCTTCTTGAGGAGCTGTAATTTTTATTTGTGGTTCAGACTAGTATATGGGAATGAGAAGGTGATCTATGAGTGTAAAGAAATGCCTCCTTGGCATGGTTACCCCCTAACTTTTTGCCTTTGCTGATGCTAAGTTTTGATTGAAAGTGTGCTGGGACCCTGCTACCCAGGCCCCAGCACCAGAGTTCTTTCCCTAAACTGTACCTTTGTCTCCACAATTGGCACTACCCTGGCACTCAGATAAGTCCCTTGTAACTGGTACCCCTGGTACCAAGGGCCCTGATGCCAGAGAAGGTCTCTAAGGGCTGCAGCATCGCTTATGCCACCATGGGGACCCCTTACTCAGCACATGCACACTGCCTCACAACTTGTGTGTGCTGGTGGGGAGAAAATGACTAAGTCGACATGGCACTCCCCTCAGAGTGCCATGCCAACCTCACACTGCCTGTGGCATAGGTAAGTCACCCCTCTAGCAGGCCTTACAGCCCTAAGGCAGGGTGCACTATACCACAGGTGAGGGCATATGTGCATGAGCACTATGCCCCTACAGTGTCTAAGCAAAACCTTAGACATTGTAAGTGCAGGGTAGCCATAAGAGTATATGGTCTGGGAGTTTGTCATACACGAACTCCACAGTTCCATAATGGCTACACTGAAAACTGTTTAGTATCAAACTTCTCAGCACAATAAATGCACACTGATGTCAGTGTGCAATTTATTGTAACATACACGCAGAGGGCATCTTAGAGATGCCCCCTGAATAGTAATCCATCTTCTAGTGTAGGCTGACCAGTTTCTGCCAGCCTGCCACACACCAGACATGTTGCTGGCCACATGGGGAGAGTGCCTTTCTCCCTCTGTGGCGAGGAACAAAGCCTGTACTGGGTGGAGGTGCTTCTCACCTCCCCCTGCAGGAACTGTAACACCTGGCCGTGAGCCTCAAAGGCTCACCCCATTTGTTACAGCGCCCCAGGGCATCCCAGCTAGTGGAGATGCCCGCCCCTCTGGCCACTGCCCCCACTTTTGGCAGAAAGACTGGAGGAGATAATGAGAAAAACAAGGAGGAGTCACCCACCAGTCAGGACAGCCCCTAAGGTGTCCTGAGCTGAGGTGACCCCTGCTTTTAGAAATACTCCATCTTAAGTTTGGAGGATTCCCCCAATAGGATTAGGGATGTGCCCTCCTCCCCACAGGGAGGAGGCACATAGAGGGTGTAGCCACCCTCAAGGACAGTAGCCATTGGCTACTGCTCTCTCCCAGACCTAAACACACCCCTAAATTCAGTATTTAGGGGCTCCACAGAACCTAGGAAACTAGATTCCTGCTACCTGAAGAAACAAGAAGGACTGCTGACCTACAAGCCTGCAGAGAAGGAGGAAGACGACAACTGCTTTGGCCCCAGCCCTACCGGCCTGTCTCCAACTTCGAAAACCTACAACCAGCGACGCATCCGACAGGGACCAGCGACATCTGAAGCCTCAGAGGACTGCCCTGGACTAAAGGGCCAAGAAACTCCTGTGAACTGCGGCCCTGTTCAAAACCAGCTACTTCTTTGCAACAAAGAAGCAACTTCCAAAGACTGCACGTTTCCCGCCGGAAGCGTGAGAATTCTCACTCTGCACCCGACGCCCCCGGCTCGAGATTCAGAGAACCAACACCTCAGCGAGGACTCCACGGCGACTGCGAGCCCGTGAGTAACTAGAGACGAGCCCCCCTGGGCCCCCACAGCGACGCCTGCAGAGAGAATCCAGAGGCTCCCCCTGACCGTGACTGCCTGTAACAAGGGACCCGATGCCTGGAACCAACACTGCACCCGCAGCCCCCAGGACCTGAAGGAACCGAACTTCAGCACAGGAGTGACCCCGAGGCGACCCTCTGCTTAGCCCAGGTGGTGAATGTCCCTAGAAGCCTCCCCCCCCCCCCTTGTGTCTGCCTGCACCACTAGAGTGACCCACGGGTCCCTCCATTGTTTTCTACCTGAAACCCGACGCCTTCTTTGCACACTGCACCCGGCCGCCCCTGTGCCGCAGAGGGTGTGTTTTGTGTGCCTACTTGTGTCCCCCCCCACCAGTGCTCTACAAAACCCCCCGGTCTGCCCCCTGAGGACGCAGGCACTTACCTGCTGGCAGACTGGAACTGGAGCACACCTGTTCTCCATAGGCGCCTATGTGATTTGGGCACCTCTTTGACCTCTGCACCTGACCGGCCCTGAGCTTCTGGTGTGGTAACTTTGGGGTTGCCTTGAACCCCCAACGGTGGGCTGCCTATGCCCCAGAACTGAGACTTGTAAGTGTTTTACTTACCTCCTAATCTAACCTTTACTTACCTCCCCCAGGAACTGTTGATTTTTGCACTGTGTCCACTTTGAAAATAGCTTCTTGCCATTTTCACAAAGACTGATATGATATTGCTTTTATTCAAAGTTCCTAAAGTATGTAAGTGAAGTACCTTGCATTTAATGTGTTTACTGCAAATCTTGAACCTGTGGTTCTTAAAATAAACGAAGAAAATATATTTTGCAATATAAAAACCTATTGGCCTGGAGTAAGTCTTTGAGTGTGCGTTCCTCATTTATTGCCTGTGTGTGTACAACAAATGCTTAACACTACCCTCTGATAAGCCTACTGCTCGACCACACTACCACAAAATAGAGCATTAGAATTATCTACTTTTGCCACTATCTTACCTCTAAGGGGAACCCTTGGACTCTGTGCACACTATTTCTTACTTTGAAATGGTATATACAGAGCCAACTTCCTACAATGAGGTTTAGGCATAACCACCCTTTTGGGTAAAAAGTTGACTGAAGTACAATGAGGTGGAAACGCGAAAAAGCCTAAATAACTAGCAATGTTAGTATGATTTTAATTTATCTATAAAGGGTTCACAGCCTTTCCGCAGGAAATTATTAGAGCCTTTATAATCTATGAAAAATATCAATGCTCAAGAACTGCAGTTACATGTAAGTAATTTTTTTCTTACTCTTCTTGAAGCTTGTTGTGTTAGAAAACAGAATACATAAGTGGGTCACTCATGACTTGTAGTTTTATTGAGTTTACAGCCTCACACTTCCTTGAAGCTGCTGGCGCTTATCAAAATACTCTTCTTTGTGTCTTGTATCTTTCCATTGATATTGAGAAACCACATATACAACAGATTTCAATGCATTGCTGAAAAGGGACAATCAATTAGTCAATTTTATATTAATAGAAATGTTATGACTTTACTCTTAATATAACCCCATATATTCATCCTTTCATCCCTATTTTGAGGCTTTGTAAGTAAAGTAATACATCACAAAAATGGTAAACTGTGTTGCAAGATTCTCTGTTGTGTTGAGGCAGTTGTGTAATGTTGAGTGAACTCAAGTAGATTAACCATTGCCACTCGAAAGCTTGCACTTTATTTTGTTTTACAAAATTGCAGGGCAACTTTATCTGACATATTTGACATGATTGATTTGGATGGAAATGGTCTTCTGAGTCTTGAAGAGTACAATTTCTATGAGCTGAGGACTAGTGGTGAAAAGTGTGATGACGATGCTTGGGCTGTTTGCAAAGGTGAGTTTTCGCATTTCTTGTAGTTTTGTTTTTATCATTTTTTTAAGGTTTCCAAAGACTGGCAGTCGCCGTCAGGCCATTTGAAAATTTGAAAGTGGTGAGAACAAATGCATAATGTCTCACAAATTGCCCACCTTCAATTTCCAGTCTATTCAAAAGTACTTGTCGCCTCAATTAAGATAGGGATCAGAAGGCAGGCATCCAGCTCATATCATATCATAACAGGTAACAGGTTTAAACCTGCAAGATGCCAGCAGGACCCAGAACCATTCAAGCTGCTAAAAGAAAAATGTGGATGTATATGCCCCACTTTTTATTGATGTTATCAGTAGATTATTTGTTGAAGCTGTGGTTCATTGACAAAAGTGGTGTAGGCTTGGTTCCATCCACTATTGAAACTTGCCACCTTGGATTCTTTAGGCTCCGTTAAGCTAATGACCAGTAGCAAAGTTGCCTTTTCTCACAAGTCTCTTTTCTGTTCATATTTGAAGCATATATAGTGTTCTTTTTCAATTGGAATTGAACCATTTATTCTTCAACAGTGCCATAAACTGGCCTGCTCCTGAGGGAACTAATCCATGTATGCTCTATGACTGAACTGATTGATGCCCGATTGGCAACTGAGGGGTTAACTGCACTCAATTCCATTGTGTCCACCCATTGGTCGCATAGAGTCTGCCACGCGCTAGGATGCCTCTGGTCTTCACCACTTATACGCCTCTTGGTTTGGCCAGGGGAGCGCAGCGACCGTGCCACGTCTAGGATGGCACCATTCGGCCACAGTGGATTGTTGAATCTGTTGTGTGCCCTCTCTTCTGTCCATTGGAAGACTTCCTCCAGCACTTCGAAGAAGAGGTTCTGAGATTGGTAGATGACTTTGAGCTTAGCCGGACATAGGAGCATGTACCTTATTTTGAGGTCCCACAGCCATTTCTTGGCCAGAAGGTTTTCCTGTGCTGCAGCATCATTTTTATATAGTCTGGGAAGATCATTATAGAACAGGATTTGTAGTGTATTGGGCCTGTGTCTGAGCATGCATAAGGATAGCTTCTGTGTCTAAATAGTTGAGGATTCAGGCAATGATCAGATGGGGCTGGACTTCGGGAGGATGCTCAAGCATCATGGCCCTGTGTGCTCTTTCAGTGGAAAACTCCGGGGACAGGTCATTCTGTGGCATAAAGGATTTGAGCCATCGGTCTAGGAAAGTTCCAGTAGAGGAGGCCTCGTCAGCCATCCCCAGGAAACTCAGATTGTTCCTCTGTGTCCGTCTTTCTGCATCATCTACCCTGGCGGCAAGTTGTCTAGCTGATTTAAGTTTGTCTACTGTTTGTTGCAGAACACACACTGAGTTCTCTGTTCCAGAGATTCGGATTTCCACCTCAGTGATTCTTTCGACTGCCTTGCAGAGGTCTTGGCGCAGGAGCATTACGTTGCTGCTAACCACACCTACTTTCGCCTCCAGCATAACTCTGTATTGATTGATGTCTGTGAGGGTAAAATCTGTGGCCTTAAGGGGCTGCCTCGGGCCCATATGCATCTCCTCCTATTGTACCCAGGCCCTGAGGTAACGCTACTCCACCTGGGTGTGTGAACTTATCAAGCATGTCCTGTTTGTTCTCACAGGGTACTTTGGTCATGTTGATAACAGTGGCACAAACATGTGGAGTATCTGCCAGGGCGCCTCAAGGATCCTCCCAGCTCCCGCAATCATCTCTCTGTGCGGCACGAGCAGTCCATCAGTCGGGCTCCAGGTCGAAGCTCCTATGCCTCTAGTGTATGTAGTTCCCTCCTTTTTTTTTTTTTTTTTTAGTACCGAGGATAGGACCAGCTCTTCCTTGCTTGGACTGGGGGCCCCTGTTCCTCTGGTGCCGTGTATAGATCCCCTTCTTTAGTGCTGTGGGAGAATCACCTCTTCCTCATCCCTTCCCTGTCTTGGTCACTTCATTCCGGCCTCCAGAGCCTCTTTGAGCTCTTTATGGGGTACTTTGAGCTCCTTGATCCTCTCTCCTCCACTGTTGGGCCTCTCCAAGCAAGCCCCCTTCTCCAGCGTTCCCACCTCATCATAGGCTGTGCAATGATCCGCTGGTACTTCCAAACAGGGAGGAGAGAGGGGCTCAGGTTGCTGGGCTGCAGAAGACAGGGGATCTGCATCTCCGCCTGTGCTGGTTTTTCTGCCACACATCAGGCCTCTCGGGCCATTGCTCTTGGGCTCCCCCACAGATCAGGCTGTCAGTGGTGGGCTGTCTTCCCCACTCGTGGCAGCTCCCTGCTCCACCTTTCTCGGCACGCCCCGCTGCGGCTGGCAGGTATCTTCGTCACAGCGGACAGTCAACCCCAAGGCTTTTAACACGAATCCCTGCCCAGGCAGTCCCTTCACTCTCCACAGTCCTCTGCTGGGCCCGGTCTTTTCGGGTAGAGGGAGGATGGTGCAGGCTGCCGGAGCCACGTTAAAACACAGCCGCCGCCAAGTTAAAACGCAGCTGTCATCTTGAGAAGGCAAGCAGTCCTCACTGATCTTAATCGAGTGTAGACCAGCTTGCTATGACCTATATCTCTGGTTTCCTCAACAGAAAATCACTACTGAAATAATATAGTTAAGAACCCTCTCTCCAAGGCCTTAACATGTTTCTCTCTAACAGCACAGCTTCTTGGTTATTCTGCCTGGAAACTCGATGTAAAATGTATCTTTATCAGCCTGTACCCATCATGTAAATCAGTAAGAAATGACAACACGCTCTTAATCCAACTCCACTTCACCAATGTCTATCATGCATCATTCTAATTGCCAAGTTGCCAAATGGAATTGCTATGAAATATTCAACCTGATTACAGTGAATACGAGATTGATGCTTTATATATCGGGGAAACTTGGCTGAAATAACAATATGGCCCCATACAAGATCATCTTGTTGGAGAAACGGCCAGGAGTAATTTTTTTATTTTTTATTTGAGGATTATTTAGTACACCTCTTTAGGTAATTTGAATTAATGACACTTTATCTTAAGTATTGCTTCCATGAAAAAATGTTGAATACTGCTTACACTAATTAAAATTTTTCTCTGGAATCTCAATCGAGATTGAGGTATCTTTAAAATTCTGTACTCTATCTCAGTCGGGAAATTAGCTAAGCTACACAAACTAAAACAATTATCTTCCCTTGTAGCCCAGAATAAGGACAGAACACTCAACTTGATATTCAACGATTCAGAGCGAGTCAACTGTCTTCCTCCCACCTTCATTAACTAGTTTGACTTCTTTCCGATCCCTTTTAACATACTCACTAAAGCATACCCTTTCACCATTAGTCCAAAACAGAGTGAAATACATAGAATGAGCTCTGAATAAGATCACAACATCTGTTTGGTATCCACCCCAAAACCAAATGGTTAGACTTTTCAAAGTATGTCAACCTGGCCACAAAAAAATGACAAGTGTATTATTACCAATGCAGTGGACAGTATTGCTCCTCTCCAGCTCAGAAATATCTGATTAAATCTCAAACAACTGGTTCTCACAAGCTATCATGTAAACCAAGAGCACCCTTGGGAAACAAGCGAAATTATGGAAGAAATCCAAATTACCTTAGGCAGCTTCCAAGCTAAAGAATCTGAGGAAAATCTACATGCTCTCTATCTCCACAGCTACATCTTCTTGCATTCAAGTGCAAGTAACCACCCGCTAATATGAGAAATGCTTTATTTTGGCACATCACTAACATCATCTGTTATTTATCTTCCTGTGCGAACACTTCAAAGATACAACCCATTAGAGACAATATGCCACAAACCTAACCATGCCATTCTTTCCTCCTTAAAACTCCAACATTTAGGACACCTTTCCCCAGTTTGAAAGTGTGATCTAACAAAAAACATTAAATAACTTAAACTCACTTACTACTTCTGGGAGTCTCTTCCAACAAAAACAATCAAAAACAAGTTGCCCATTTTGCATGATTCCTCCCACTCTTCCTTCTTTGATTCGTGGCACAACCTAACAAATGTATCTTTAAATCAGGGTAAATACCCAAACTCTCCAAAGGCCAACCAAATCACTCCTCTCATAAAGCAGGTCTCAATGCATCCATTCTAATTACCACCTACTTTGTAACCTCCCATGACTGAGGAAGGGTGTTGAAAAAATGGTGGACAACCAGCTGAATAATTAACACTAAGGCAAATGAGGGTCTGTTAGACAAGCACAAATCTGGTTTCATAACTGGATTACCACTGAAGCTGCAACTGTGAACATTTTGAATGATGTCCAACACATTCTGGTCACATGAATGTTCAGCTGCCTCAGGTACAATTGACCAAAGAGGCACTTTTTGATTCTTAAACACTGCATGAGATTGTATGGAAAGGTCATAAACTAGCTCTCATTTTTCTTAACCAAGCACACATTCTGTTAAAGATCAGAGAGAACATTTAAACCACTTAGGACATGCATTCTCTATCCTCGTGCCAGCTGAATTCAGCCTGTACATGGAGCTCCTAGGCCTGATTCTAAAAGACACTTTTGTCACCATGCATCAATATGCTGATAATTAACAGCTGTATCTGAGGACTTCTACTACTACAGACAAAGCCACCCTGCTAAACCACTTCACACAACTGAAGACCTGGATGAAAGACCATTTCCAACTTCTCATGTCTTTGAGGACCTAGTTCTATCCAACTCCCAGAAAAACAAAATTGGCTCATCCATCTGAAATTTGCTAATCTTAGGCTGCAACTCTCCAACGCTTCCCCCTATTGTGACTCTTCAAATTTCATTTTGGCTGCAAACTTGTCACTCATTCCACGTGTGTGTGAAATGGCCAAGCAGCTAATTTGCAATTACACCATTTCAAGAGAAATTGCCACCTCATCTCATCCGACCAACTCAATACGGCTGTGTTACTCCCATTCTTTGAGACCTCAACTGACTTTCAATTCCTGCAAGAATAGAACTCAAAGTCTGCTGCCTTGCTCACAAGGCCATTCAGAATTGCAGTTCTCCATCTATCACTGAACTATTCACCAATGCTGAAGGATCAAGAAGCTGAAATTCACTTCTGTTGGAAATGCATTGATTCAAAACGTCAGCTGCCCCAAAACAATAAATTCGGAAGCATCCACCTCCTTGTGAATATCTCTTCCATCCAGATATGAGCTTAAACTCCACTGAGTGTTACTGCTATGATCACACTATAAGGTGATCTCATACTGTACTGGTTTCTTACGTTTGTGCGTTCTTGTTTCTGTAAACTTCCTTACTTATGCATTGTAAACTAATGTTATCTATGCATTCTTTACAAAAGTGCTTAGCACCTTTCAGTCCAGGTGTGCTATATGAATGTCAAAAAAAAGAAAAAGTAAAAAAAAAAAGCAAAAAAAGCAGTGCCTGAGATCCACATCTGTTCCACATTTCAGCAGTATATCAAGGCCTACATTGTCATAAGTTGCTAGTAGTCCTTTGAGAATCAGCCCTGCTCAGTCACCTTATTTTAGTGAAGATACAGTGGTCATTTCTCATGGTTATTAGTGGACTTTATATTCCTCTGACAAAACCAAATCCAGAGTTATACTGTTGAGCTTACTAATGCTTACTAATGAAGTTACATGCTTTTTTTGTTTCCAGGAGTTTGCTAGCATCATTTGATGGGTTATAGAGATTTCAGGGCAACCACAATAGGTGATATTTGTATGTTTCAAGGGATCAGCACTGCTTCCTGGAGGAGGGAGGGACTCATGAGATTCATGATGTCAAGTGAGCATCAATAGCTGTCTTATGCAAACAACTAATACTTGAAGACTTGCAGCTCTACAAAGTGAAGCAAACAATCTTCACTCTAGCCATCAATAAAGTGTGGTGACCATACTGCCTATGAAAATGGCCCAAGAAAAACAAAGCAGTAAAATTCTGCTTGTACTATATAAGATGCTCTGGTGCAAATTGTGTCACAGAACAGAAAATACACGACAACTTAAATAATGTGTCATTAGAAATGTGATTGCCTCTCTATTAAAATTATATACATGGTATCAGTGAACAGCAGCCTGGACCATACTAATACTGTACCTGGGCTTTGAACAGTACATGTTCAGTCTTCTCATACTAGAGCACTCCATCTCCAAATACTATTCCCAAGCATGAGGTTCAGCTGTAACCTTTGTTTTGGCAGGTACTAATTGTTAACAATAGCTGCTACTGTCTGCAGAGAATTCAGCTGCTCCAGGCCGAAGAAGTCTTTGCTACATTCATTT
The DNA here is from genome assembly GCF_031143425.1 of Pleurodeles waltl. Taxonomy (NCBI): domain Eukaryota; kingdom Metazoa; phylum Chordata; class Amphibia; order Caudata; family Salamandridae; genus Pleurodeles; species Pleurodeles waltl. The sequence goes on along the minus strand of NC_090443.1, from coordinate 822,421,353 downwards.
TCCCTGCTGTCCTCTACAGGCCTTCAGGTGATCATCTCATCATGCACATCACATAAGCAATTACTTACCTGGTGATACCTCTGAGTAGGGGATATAATTAAACAAATCTTGGGAGCAGGGTGAAAAGACATTGAGTATCAGAATGCTAGTGTATAGTCTATAAGTTGTTTTTATGTGGCATAGCCTTTATGTGTTTGTCCGAATACTAATAAATATTCCTCTTTTAATAGAAAATTTTGAAACACAGAAGAATGAACTAACTAGACAAGGATTTATGGATCTTAATCTTATGGAAGCTAATGACCATGATGGGAATCCAGAGGACCTGTGGGTGGCTTTGCAATCAGTGGGTTACAACAGAGCACTGGAACTGGCTGAGGTACTGTCCACCACATATGCTAATAAAATGCATGCTTTCATAGTACTTCCTTTATTTTGACTATGGCATTGGTCTGCACTCACCAACTGAAACGTTCAATCTTAATTTATTTAATGTATACACATATTATTATTATTCCTTGTAATGTTAGATCTTGCAAGTTAACTGTCCATGAATTTACATGAACTGTGCATAGCCGCTTAGTAAAAGTTTCATTATGTGCTTTTAAAGGGCATATTGTAAATATTTAAGATACTGTTTATTTCGTCTTCTGCTACAAAGCATCAGGAAATTAAATCGCCTTCAAAGTTTTGAATACTGACTATTTTTTGTTGTTGTAGGAATCCTTAATCTATGAATTACGAGTCAGACAGTCCCTAGCAGTTGTGATGTTGGGGAGGGCATTTTAATTGATAATGTGTCACACTTTTGCAGATCCATGTTTCACTGTGTGATCTAATGCCTATCCATTTGGCAGTTCTAAATAACACCTCTCCTTCTTTTATTCGAATGAAGCATGCTTCCCATTCATAAAAGGGGGCCAGAGTAATTTGGTGCTGGACACATGCTGCCCCATTCTAGGTGCTGAAGACAGATGTACCCTCATGAGTAGATCCAGAGAGGCTCATCTCTACTCCATTTAGTGATGCCAGAATATCAGAAAGGACAGCTTTCTCCTCCAGGTTTAGTCAAACTAGTAGCAGGGATTCTAGGTCAGCTGAAACAAAAAAAAGGTAATCATCTGTAAGATGTAGTCATGGTACAGTGTGAGTCTATGTTGTTCGCATGTTACCTGTTTTATCGCAATGCGCTGCCGCTGATAACCTAAAATCTCAGCAGCAGTTTCAGCGAAATGGTGATAAAGCCCTCAGGGAATGATAGGAAGCTTACACAAGTACAAGTGAGTGAAGTCAGTCAGAGAGAACTCTGCCAAAGATTGCTTAAGTGCATCAGAAATGGAATGAGTCAAAATAGGAGAGGCAAAAACAAAGGCAAAATAAATAAAGATTATCTCCTAATACAGGATGGAGAGTGAAGCAGGGACTGAAACAGTCATTGCAAAGTCTGAATTCCTAAGCAGTCAAGGCAGAAATGGAGGAGCATGTCAGGTGAACATCAAGTTGAATATCTCACTAAAGTAGTGCATGAGACACTGCCCTTCTGTGGTTGTGACATTTATATGTCATTTCCTGATTACTAATTAGTGTCAGGTGCTCTAGCAAAGTGTGAGAGAGGGAGAATGGAGCCCTGCCAGTGTCCAACCATAAAGCCAGAGCTTGCTTGTCAGCGACTTGCATTATTTTGGTGTAGCCTGGAGATCCTTCTGTATGGACTGCCGTCCCACTCAGTGGCCACAGTTTCCATAGTGATCTTCTCCACTGCTGCAGTCTCCTGATGTCAATTTCATGCCTATGAATAGGCTGTGTGGGTGACAGCATAGCTGTTTTTTTGCAGTAGTGTCTGTGGTTTGGTGGCAGAATGAATACAACCAACAAAGTCCTTACATGCATGGTATACGACCTTCCGTACCTCTGCCGGCTTTGCTTTCGGCAAGGTGTTTTACTTTACTTGAGGGGACAAGAAACTGTTTATTTAATTTCAAAGGCAGGTTCAGTATACACCCCACCCACTTTTCCAGGCACCTCTGTGCTTTTAACAGTCAAAAGGTGTCTCCTGGTCACAGCCAACATTGCAGTTGTTGCAGTGTTTCTGCATTTGCCTTCACTCACCAGATTTGTAAAAAGAAAATTCAATCTGGCACATTCCATTTCTCATAAACTTAGATCAGTTGTAGTATCTGGGGCCTCAGATGTCCAAAATGGGATTATTTCTCTATTTGCACTTTTAAGACTCAGTCGGATATCTTAGATCCACACACTCCACAGGAGTACAGCAGATTTGTTTAACGTCAGTAGAAGGTGAGCACACCACCATTCAAAGAGGTCTTCAGTCCAAAAAATATATTGTTTCAGATAGTTAGAAATAACAAAAAAAGAGTCATATAGTTGGAGAGCAGACTGCATTGTTGGCAACTCTACCAAAGATGACATAAAGGCTGTAACACTGGAGCTTGCTCTGAGGTGCTGATATTGGCTACAACCTGAGGTGCCCATTGCTCATTTCTTGATCCTGAGAGTGGGCACCCTGAAAACACCACTTTGGCCAATGTGTGTTTTTTTGTACCACAGTCAGAGAAAATGTTCTTAGTACTTGGTACCGTAGATGCATACTTACTTTGTTTCACATAGTGGTAATTTATGTAGCGTAGCAGTATCGTCGTGTCATATAAGAAAGAGTGAATCTGATTCCAACACTGATTACTCTTGATGGCAAGAGCAGACTGGAGTCAGTTTTCATTTTTTAGCTGGGAAAACCATAGGAGCTTTATTATCCTATCAAGGCCAGAACAGATTCCTTCACACAAACCCCTGAGCTCATGTCGTGGAGCATTTTAACCATATTTGGGTTGAGCATCGGCTTCTGCTACATGACGGCCGTCTTACTTCTTCCCACCTATGATGATGTGTAGCACACATTAAGGCTCATCCTTGCACTTAGGATCTTTCTTTAAGAGTTGTAATAGGTAGGATTACAGGTATAGGCGTGTTTCCTGACATTTCCTTCTAGTTTCACCATTTGGGTTATCTATGAAGATTGCCATGACACCTCTCGGACTTCGGCCGGTGTGTGGCAAGAGTTAGTCCATTTAAGTAAGTTTGTTACAATTACATCCACATTCTCCATTGACGGTTAAGCCACAAGCTGTTGTTGAGTTTAGCTGCCATCATAGCTACTCTCTCGACCTCATTTGCTCATCTTTTCCACTGTTTAGGTTAGTTTTGCCACTTTCATGGCACATTCTTTTCAGGGTCGATTATTATTATTATTTTTTTCATACCTACCATTTGATTCTGCAGACCCATTCCCTTCTATGCCTGCTCCCATATTCCCCTCTGGTGAATTTGCCTGAATCACTGCAGGCACTTGAGACTGCAATTTCTGGACCTAGGGAGTCATCATTTTCCCCACTTGATTCAGATATAGACATGGGAATGACTGGCAACTCAAGAGAAGAAGGTTGAGGAGGGTTATCTTTCTTCTTTTTCTTTAACATACTATTTTTGTATGATTATGCCTGGCATTGCTGTTGTCATCTAAGAGTATCTTGAAGATTTTTGTACCTGCAAAGTGATCTATTAAAGGTAATTTTTTAATTGGTGACAGACTCCAAGCATGTGTGTGGAAATTGATAAATTCACTGGACTTGAAGACAAAAAGGTACGAGCCTCCTCTTATTCCCTTTCCTCCATTTAACAATGGCCGTGCTGCATTATGCTCTGCTGCTTAGATCAAGAAAATAAAGTTCAACATTGCAGGAGTCAAATATTTCCACCAACAAGCCCTATTCTATTTGTGCCATGCCGTTGCAAATGCTGGTTATCAGACTGTGATCTGCACATATTTAAGGATATAAGAAAAATCTTAGATGCTCTCTTGCCATACATGTCAAGGAATCATGCAGGAAAGTTAATGGATGTCAAATATGCATGCCCCTTGATACAGGACATTGCAGACAAGGATGGTTGTAGTTATTAAGTCATAGGAGATTGTGTTAGGCTTTCTTTTCTGTGCTAGTGACCAATTCTCATCTACTGCAAAAAAAAGCCATTTTCAGTGTAAGACACGGACCTTGATGAGGAAATCCATTTTTATTGTTTTGACCAAGTTTCAATCTAAGGCTTCCCTGGCCTAGGATTTGGCCAGTGGCCAGATTGGTGACTATTTCATGGATTTGCCAACCAGTCTTTCAGCCAGGCACTGGTGAAAGGAAGAAGTTCTTTCATCTGCCAAACAATTACTTCCTACTGTTTCCTCCAATGAAGTAAACAACCAGATTTACCAATCCTATTCCATTGATTTAAGATCACTCAAGGCAAGTAGAGACGTGAGGAATTTGGGGGAGGAGGTTTCCTTGTTTCTTCATTTTGGAGGGAAATTATGCTGGTCCATTGGCCTCTTTCCAGAGTTGTACAGAGGTTCTGACTCCTATTACGTCATGTCTCCCTTCTCCTTTCTTTACTCCAAACCAATCTCTCTAGAGATATTGCTGAAGGTCCAGGCATTTCTGAAGCTGTGAGTTCTGATGCTGCAAATGTATTTTATCCTAGAATTAAATTGCCTATTCTTTGCACAGCAGCAGAATATTGCGCCAGGATAGACATTAAAATCAAACAGCTCTTTATTCTCCTCCACAATAAAGAGCTGAAGACTAGTCACTTCTTTGCAGCACCAAGTTGTAGTGTACGTACACAGTTACCTTACTCCTGTTGAAGAGAAACCTCCTTCTACTCCTCCCCACCCACATGCAGACCCATTCCTTAATTAAACCTGCTCTTTTCTACTTTGCTGTTTATCTCCTACCTTCTCCTTCCCTTCTCCTTCCGTGTCATTACTCTGCTTGGCCTGCGCATCATTGTAACCTTTACCTTTCTACAGCGCTCACTTGCTTTGTAGCTGTGTTTGTGCTATCTGAGTCACATACATCTTTTAAATTGGTTCCTTCTCTCAAGGAATCATTTGGATGTAGTACATATTATCATCTCACTTGGTATGCCATTGCCCTATGCTATAAAGGAGAAGGATACATATTTCCACAGCTTCACGTGTGACGCAGGATTTACTTTTCTTTGGTTGATAGCCAGGAGTATTTTGCTATATATATATAAAAATGTGATTTAAATTGTCTCTGTCAGTCTTCACTACGATGCTGGAGAAGGCCCTTCAAATGGTGGGCTAGCCTCATCTCCTGACACCTGGACGACAGACCGCCTAACCCAAAATATGCCATATGGTCTCTACATCATGTAATGTTCCTGTTCTTAGGCCTCTTTGAACAAGGCCATCTTCTTGGTGCCCTGGCTATGCTTTTGTTTTTCATTGGAGAGTCTGTGGACACAGCTGCAGTGAATGGCATTTGAAACAAAGATAACTTTTGTCTCTGCAGTTTAGGGCTTAAAGCTTTAACTTCATTCCTTCAGCACAAGGTTTCAATTGACTCACATTTCTGGTTCCCCATGTCCTAGTCGCTCCTATGCCATGGAGCAGGATACACCAGGCTCACTAGTAGTTATGTCTGCCTGGAAATCAAGAATGGGGTCACTAGTTACTTGTGGTCCTTAAGAAAATTAGACTTGGGGTTCTAATCATCCATAGACAATTCTCTTCTGGGTTCTTTCAGTTCCTTAGGGCTGGATGTCTACATAGTACCTAATTCTTCTGACAATAATGGGGAGAAACCTTGGGCTCTTGCACATATGGAATCTTTTGTCTTCTTTAAACAGGCACATTCACATCAATCCTCATGAATTGAATATGATATCAGTGCAATGCTTCAGGTACCCACATTATCTACCAAGCACCAATGCATGTCCTGGGCCTCTGGCTGTGTCAGGTTTGTCACTGACTAATGCAGAATATTACTAAATTTTCATGTCTTCTGAAATATTTGTTATTCTTTGTAAGAGAGCTGTCCAGATCAGACATCCTAGTGATAGGCAGTTTTTATAAGGCAGCAATTCACGCCTATAGCAAACAAGAGGGGGTTCTTAACCAGCACCTTCATACACTTTCATTCTAAGAGCCTGTCCTGTTTGGGATTTCAACATGGCTTCAGTAGATTTTCACTGGCACTCCCCTTTGGCCTTTGGCATCTAGTGACTTTTAGCATGTTGATTTGGAATATTGCATTCTTCGGGTTTTCTAGATCTGGGAAAGTGTGACTAGTAATAACCATTTTCCCAGTACAGACTTTCATTGAGAGAGCGTCGGTCTCATCTATTTTCCATACAAATGCTTCAACAATATTTTTATGTGACGAAGGACATTTTGGTTCAAGCTGTTTTTAACTTAGAGTGAGAATGCTTCAAATCCTGCACATCACAAGGGATATCCTTGCTATGTATGATTGTCTCAACCAATGCGGCAGGCACCTGCAGGCTCCTTTTCAGTCCTGGTAGATACTTATATGTGAAAATACTGCATTGAATGTGGAGTCTCTTCTCTCTATGCCAGTAAACCTTGTTGTATGCAAACTGTTGTGGCTTTTCTATGTCCTGTTCTGTTGGATGTCATTCTGATCAGATGCTTATGTCGACTTGGCCATGTTAATAAAAAGTTTTGCGCCACACTTCCTGCATTTGGGGCCAAATCGACATTAGACATAGGCAATGGCGGCCGATAATTTTACAAGGGAGGGGTAGGTTACATACGCACACAGAAACCTTACTCACACCCATTCATTCACACAAGCGCTCACACACCCATTTACAATACTCACTAACAAATACACATACATTCATACACGCACGCACCAAACATAAAACAAAAAAATAAAACGTACCTCAGCAGCTTTAACAGGGAAGCCTTGGATGTCCCAGGAGGGTGAGGCTGCTGCCTTTCCTCAGTGCCTGACCTAAGGTAAGCCAATGAGGGAAGGCAGCAGTCCCAACTCATCACAGAGTGGGATGGGGTCATTGAGACTGCTGACCCCACCCTACTCTGTGACGAGGTGTCACTGATCGGCCCTGGGCACTTCAGGGCTTAAAATTGAATCACCCAGGTCAGAAGCAATCGGTGACGCTCCTCCTCTTCATGAGGGGGAGAGGGGCTCGAATCATCTTTGCTAGACTGAAAAGATCACACCCACAGGGCTATGACTGCTTCGGCCCAGCAAATTTCAGCTAAGGCAGCCAGGAGCCTGCACATTTAGCACATGTCCAGCTCCTGACTGCCTGACGTGAACCAGAAGAGTATCTGTCAGGCTGACTTTTGTTCAGCCAGACAGTTATCCAGTATTGGATCTTTCGCATTCCCAGTCGTCGACATGGGAGTCCCACAGTACCATAACATTAAAGTATGTATCATTACCATAGGCGTTAATGACAACGAGCAGTCTCTTTAACAACCTATCCATGTCCTTTTGTAAAAGGAACCAAACTTGAACTGTGACCAGTCAGGTGACAGCACCCTCTAGAACACTCATCAGAGAGGCAGTTTCCCTCAGATTATCTACTGTATGTCATGTGAAGGGAGTCTCCCTGAGCTCTGCTCAGCTTTTTCCACTTCTTGTGCTTAATATATCTCTAACATGTCTGAGACCTCTAAAATAGGTTTGTTCAGAGCCTGCAAGTCCTGTGGCAGAAAACGTCTACACGTGGATGACCCACATAAAGAATGTCTTCACTTTCTCTACCCAAATCACCAGTTGAAGGGCTGCAAAATGTATAGAACTTTTCCTACAAAAACTGCTGCTTTTCTGGCTGCAGCAGTGTAAAGTTCAAAAGGCGACCACCTCTGATGACGACAGCGACGCTCCAGAGAGGTCAAAGAAAAGAACAAGGTCCTCCGAAAGGCCATCTGAGGAAGGTAAGAAGACCTTCAAATCATATCATAAAGACCTTTTAAAAAAAGAGAAGAAACATTATGGGGCTGGCGGACGGTGTTAAAGATGCGGTAATACCGCAAACAGGCCGGCGGAGAAAAAAAGGGAATTATGACCGTGGCGGAAACCGCCAACATAGACAGCCACTTTAACACTCCGACCGCCACGGCAGTACAGACACCAGACAGGCGGGAGACAATGTACCGCCCACACTATTACAACAGGCCAATCCGCCACCTTTTCCGGGGCGGATTCACCGTGGATAAAAACACGGTGGAAACAGCTTTTGCAATGGGAAAACGCTCACCTTAACACACGCCACGAGGAAGGAGGGCACCATGGAGCCCGAACTCCAAATACTCCCTGCGCTTGTCTACCTGCTCTTCTACGAACATCAACGGTGAGTACTGCACCTACGACATAGGGAAGGGGGAGGCAAAAGTCAGGGGGACACAAACGCAACACCCCCACCCCGAACCTCACCCACTACAACACACACATTAATGCATATCCAGACATCACAGTAACAACCCACAACCCCCCCGGAAGAATGCAAAGACAAAAGGGAATCAGTAGAACTATTGTAATGAATAAAAATACAGTAAGCTCATATATACAGAAATATATACACATTCCAAATATATACATCACGATTACTAGTGCAGGTATGCACAATTCAATGTCTGTGGACCACTGGGCCCAAAATGCATGGGCGAGGCCCACACTAGATACCTGTCCACAAACGGAGAGACCACTGCAGGGTCATCAGATAGTAATACAACAGGCACCTCAGGGGGAAGGGAAGGGGGGGCACCTCAGCCAGATGAGTGCAAAGCCAGATCCACGACGGGGCTCCATGCCCATTGATGTATCCTGGGGAGTGCAAAGCCACAGTCTCTCAAGTCTCTACACTGGGTGGTTTGCCCACTGTTACATCCTGGGTAGTGCAAAGCCACAGTCTCTCAAGTCTCTACAGTGGGTGGTTTGCCCACCGTTACATTCTGGGGAGTGCAAAGCCACAGTCTCAAGTCTCTACAGTGGTTGGTTTGCCCACTGTTACATCCTGGGGAGTGCAAAGCCACTGTCTCTCAAGTCTCTACAGTGGGTGGGTTGCCCACTGCCATATCCTGGGAGTGCAAAGCCACAGTCTCTCAAGTCTCTACAGTGGGTGGTTTGCCCACTGTTCCATCCTGGGTAGTGCAAAGCCACAGTCTCTCAAGTCTCACAAGTGGGTGGTTTGCCCACTGTTCCATCCTGGGGAGTGCAAAGCCACAGTCTCTCAAGTGGATGCCTTCTCCACTAGTTCTGGAGGGGGCATGGTGCCCAGAGTGCTTCATCCTGCTAAGGACAGAGGGAGTGGATGGATCTCTCCACTGGTTCTGGAGGGGGACTGGTGCCCAGAGTGCTTCATCCTGTGAGGGACAGAGGTAGTGGATGCATCTCTCCACTGGTTCTGGAGGGGGACTGGTGCCCAGAGTGCTTCATCCTGTGAAGGACAGAGGTAGTGGATGCATCTCTTCACTGGTTCTGGAGGGGGACTGGTGCCCAGAGTGCTTCATCCTGTGAAGGATTCAGGTAGTGGGTGCAGTTCTCCACTGGTTCTGGAGGGGGACTGGTGCCCAGAGTGCTTCATCCTGTGAAGGACAGAGGTAGTGGATGCATCTCTCTACTGGTTCTGGAGGGGGACTGGTGCCCAGAGTGCTTCATCCTGTGAAGGATTCAGGTAGTGGATGCAGTTCTCCACTGGTTCCGGAGGGGGACTGGTGCCCAGAGTGCATCACGCTCCTCGTGATGGTCCCAGTTCTGTCACTGTCCCAGCCGCACATGGGCTAACGATGCTTGCCATGGCGGTCTTTGCCCTGTTCAGCGGTGCTTGACTTAGCCGTTTCTGACCTGTTCAGCGGTGCTTGCCCTGTTCAGCGGTGCTTGCCATGGCGGTCTTTGCCCTGTTCAGCGGTGCTTGACTTAGCCGTTTCTGACCTGTTCAGCGGTGCTTGCCCTGTTCAGCGGTGCTTGCCATGGCGGTCTTTGCCCTGTTCAGCGGTGCTTCACTTTGCTGTCTGTGACCTGTTCAGCGGTGCTTGCCCTGTTCAGCGGTGCTTGCCATGGCGGTCTTTGCCCTGTTCAGTGGTGCTTGCCCTGTTCAGCGGTGCTTGACTTTGCTGTCTGTGACCTGTGCAGCGGTGTGTGGCATGACGGTCCCTCAGTGTCCAGCGGGGCTGTGGGTGCCGGGGCCCTCCAGGGCTCTGGCGCTGGTCTCCGGACCAGTGACGACAGTGCTGCCCTCCAGGGCACTGACTCTGGCGGTGGTCTCCGGACCAGTGATGACGGTGCTGCCCTCCAGGGCACTGACTCTGGCGGTGGTCTCCGGACCAGTGACGACGATGCTGCCCTCCAGGGCACTGACTCTGGCGGTGGTCTCCGGACCAGTGACGATGGGGCTGGCGGTGGCGTCCTGGCCAGCGGGGAGGATGGTGGCCTTCTCCGCCGTGCTATTCCTCCCAGACTTTGGAGACTTCTTCTGCCCCTTCACCACCTTGGGAGGGGTCACAGCTGACTCGACACTCCCCCCGGAACCCTTGTCGGCGGCTTTGCCGGCAGGAGTCTTCACCCTCTCCCGTCGGGCACTATCCAACTTCTGGTGCTTTACAGGGGGTGGACTGGCAGTGCTTTGGCTCCGTGTGAAAACTGGCTGCCCTGGTGGCCGATGCACTCCACATACCTCTAACACGCACCACTGGTACCAGACTTTTTTTGGCTGAGGTGCTAGTACGGGACCTATGAATTGGAGGGGTGGGGGTGGTGGGACAGAGGTCAAGGTTGCTCAGGAAAAGTTTCTGACGAACACTGGGATGGGTAGCTGGAGGGGGTCTGGGAGTGGAGGAAGAGGAGGTGGTTGTAGGAGGTGTAACTTCTGATGGATACAACTACCTGTGGATTCCTCACCTAATGAATACTCCCATGGCGCCAGCATTCGACGGAAATCTTCTTACTAGTCTCTGCACGTCGACGAGGACGTCATTCTAGCCCACGCGACGCCGTCTGACGTCATACAGGCAATGAGAGGTCCTCGCCGACGTGCCGATGACAGTTCCCTTTTTTCCGTGCATTCGAAACGGTTATCTTCGAGGGAGCTACTGTTACCTTCGTGGTTACAGTGTATTGTCTGCTGCGTAGTCTTCTCTGCGGTAATAATGTCTCAGAGGAAGTCGGGTTTCAAGCCCTGTCGAGAGTGTGGGGGCAAGATGTCAGTTACAGATCCTCACTCCGACTGTCTATGGTGTTTGAGCTCCGACCACGACGTCTCGACTTGCGATTCATGTCAACACATGAATCCGAAGGCCCTCAAAGAGCGTGAGGCCAAGTTATTCATGGCAAAGTCAAAGAAGAAGGAGAAACATCATAAGAAGTCTTCTTCGCCAAGGTCTCACCGGCGTCATCGAGACTCCCGGCGCCGTAGAGACTCACGACGTCATTCCAGCAAGGAGTCTCGTTCGAGGTCACCTTCGGCTCGGCGTCGGAGGACTTGGGAGGTCAGCCCCACGGTCACGCCGCATCCATCGACGCCGTTGCCCTCTCCGGCGTCACCGACTTCGCCTGGTCAGGCGTCGGTGATTGAGGTGGTGCAGCCTCTTGTGTTTTCTCCGGGGTCGCAGACGTCGAGGCCGGCGTCGGGGTCGCCCTCGATCCAGGCACCCCAGTATCCGGCTTTTCCCACTCCTGGAGCCGATAGTACCGCGTTTCTTAATGCGATGTATACCATCTTTCAGCAGATGGCTCCAGGAGCTGCTCCGGCTGGTCCTTCGGGGCCCTTGGCCTTTTCGTTGGGTGATCCTGCGCCTCTTCGGCCGGCACCCTTTATGCCCTTTCTCCCTTTTGGAAATGTGGGCTCGGCGCCGGTGCCGGCGTCGGTGGCCGCTCCGGTGGCTTCGGATGTTTCGGCCCCAGAGGTTGCCCTTCCCTCGAAGTCAGGATTTTGCCCTGTGTCTCCGGTTGGTCCATCGGCTCCAAGACCTCGTCCTCCGGCTCCTACCTCGGCGCCGAAGCTGCCTGTGGCGCCGGACGCGGCGTCAGATGCTTCTGGAGATCGGCGCCGTTCTTCGACGTCGGCGGAGGCCATGTCGACTCCGCGTATCGAGGAGAGACTTCATTCGAGGAGGCGTGCTCTCCGTCGTTTAGAAGAGCAGGAGTACCAGCGAGTCTTAGAGGAGGGAGAGATTGAGGACTCTGGAGACGGACTACATGGTCTGGATACAGCCAGTGGGCTGGACACTTCCCCTGAGTGGGACCTTTCATCTCCAGGGGAATATACGGAGGAGGCTGCTTCCTTTCATGCTGTGGTGAGGAAGGCAGCAAGCTTTTTGGACCTGCCTTTGCCGGTGGCAGAGGCGAAGCAGAATTTGCTGACAGAGGTATTGCATCCGGCCTCTGCTGCAGCTGAGCCTCTCTTGCCATTTAATGAGGCTTTGCTGGATCCGGTGTTGGAGGTGTGGAAGAAGCCGGTGTCTTCCTCGGCCGTTCATAGGGCTGTGGCCAGGAGGTATCGAGCTGCACCATCTGACCCTGGCTTTCTCTCTAGACACCCTACGCCGGAGAGCTTGGTGGTGCAAGCCTCCTGTTCCTCAAAGTCAGCGCCTGGTTCCTTCCCGACGGTGCCTGGAGACAGAGACTCCAAGAAACTGGATGCGCAGTCCAAGAAAATATTTTCGTCATGCAGTTTGGCGTTGAAGGCCACCAACGCAACGTGCATTCTGGGGAGGTACATCCATGCTCTGATGGATGATATTTCGTCTTCATTTACGGAGCTCCCCCAGGGTCTCTTGGGTGTGGTCTCGGACGCCCAGGCTGCCGCGACCCAGATTATCCAGTCTGGGCTGGACACGACCGACCCGGTGGCCAGGGCGATGGGCACGGCTGTGGTGGCAAGAAGACAGGCCTGGCTCCGAAACTCAGGGTTTTCTGCGGATGTGCAGTCGACCCTGCTGGACCTCCCGTTTGATGGGGACAGACTGTTTGGAGCCAAGGCAGATTCGGCCTTGGAACGATTTAAGGAGAGCAGAGCCACAGCCAAATCGTTAGGACTGCAAGCTCCTTCTTCCTCTGCCTCTTCTAGATTTTTCAGGAGGTTTCGGGGATTTGGGCGTGGCTCTTCTTCCTCTTCCTTTCGGGGGAGGTTCCAGCAACCCACCTCTTCCCTCCCCTATAGGTCATTTAGAGGGAGGGGGAGGGGTGGGGCCCGTACCAGAGGAGCCTCTCAACAGCACTCTGCCTCTTCCTCGTCCTCTGGAGGGGTGCAGCAGGGGAAGCAGCCTTAGGCTTCCACCGTTTCCCACTCACTCCTCTCCTGTAGGGGGAAGATTACAGCATTTTCTCCACAAGTGGAAGTCTATCACAACGGACACTTGGGTTCTCGGCATTGTGGGGAAAGGCTACGCCCTTCCCTTTCGGGAGTTCCCGCCCCTCATCCCGCCCCGCCCATCTTATTGTTCAGAAGAACACCTCCTGTTGCTAGAACAGGAGGTTCAAGTCCTCCTTTCAAAGGGCGCGGTAGAGTTGGTCCCAGAGCAGGAAAAGGGTCGAGGTTGTTACTCAAGATACTTCCTGATTCCCAAAAAGGATGGTCAGTTGAGACCAATCCTGGATCTGAGGATCTTGAATTGGTTCCTCAAACAGGAAAAGTTCAAGATGCTGACCCTAGCACAGGTGCTTTTGGCGTTGAACAAGGAAGATTGGATGGTGTCTGTCGACTTGCAGGATGCTTACTTTCATATCCCGATACTCAAGTCGCACAGGAAGTATCTCCGGTTTGTGGTAGGGTCGCAGCACTATCAGTTTGCGGTCCTCCCGTTTGGTCTTACTTCAGCACCTCGAGTCTTCACAAAGGTGATGTCAGTGGTTGCGGCGGAGCTCAGAAGGAAGGGGATAGCAGTATTCCCTTACTTGGACGACTGGTTGATCAAAGCCAAGTCCCCGGAGCTTGTGTCGCATCATCTGCAGTCAACAACCCAGTTGTTGTTCGACCTGGGCTTTTCGGTGAACGTGCCCAAATCTCACCTGGAGCCCTCTCAGCACCTCCTGTTCATAGGGGCAGTACTGGATACAACATTGAGTCGAGCCTTTCCTCCGCCTCAGCGGATTCAAGATATTCAGGAATTGGTTCCAATGTTTCGAAATGGAGCGGTAGTTCCAGTCCTCAAGGTCCTTCGTCTGCTCGGTCTGTTCGCCTCCTGCATTCTGTTGGTCACGCATGCTCGCTGGCACATGAGGGCTCTTCAGTGGTGCCTCCGAAGGCAGTGGTCTCAACACAAGGGAGATTTAGAAGGTACTGTCAAGATCTCCAGAGATGCTGCTGTGGAATTGAAGTGGTGGATTGCGGGCAACAATCTTTCACAGGGAAAGCCGTTCGCGCAGTCGCCACCAGTGGCCACGGTCATAACGGATGCTTCCACCCTAGGATGGGGAGCTCATCTGGGGGATCTGGAGATCAAAGGGCTTTGGTCTCCAGAGGAACAGGTGTTTCATATCAATCTGTTGGAGTTACGGGCTGTACGTCTGGCTCTCAAGGCCTTCCTCCCATCCCTTCGTGGTCAGTCAGTACAGGTCCTGACGGACAATACTACCACGATGTGGTACATAAACAAACAGGGAGGAGTAGGGTCGTACCTTCTCTGCAGAGAAGCTCTTCGGCTATGGTCCTGGGCAAAGGACCATCAGATTTGCTTGGTGGCAAATCATCTGGCCGGGGTCTTGAATGTACGTGCGGACAGTCTCAGTCGCCAATTCTCGGCAGACCACGAGTGGCGTCTCCATCCAGATCAGGTCTGTCTAATCTTCCAGATATGGGGGTTTCCTCGGATAGATCTGTTTGCCACTCTAGAGAACGTGCATTGCCCGTTATTCTGCAGCCTCCAGTATCCGATGCAGGGAGCGTTGGGGGACGCGTTTCAGATAACCTGGTGCGACCAGTTGCTTTACGCGTTTCCCCCCATACCCTTGATTCCTCGAGTGTTGAGGAAAATTCGCCAAGACCGGGCCCAAGTCATCTTAATAGCTCCGGATTGGCCAAGGAGGGTATGGTACTCCGACCTTCTCCAACTCTCACTGTGCCCTCCGCTCCGTCTCCCTCTCAGGGCAGACCTCCTCTCGCAGTCGCAGGGGCAGGTTTTACACCCCAACCTCCAGAGTCTGCACCTACATGCTTGGAGATTGAACGGGGCAACCTGAGTTCCTTCTCTCTCCCGCCTGATGTAGTGGATGTTATCTTAGCGGCCAGGCGACACTCCACTAAATCTATCTACGCTAATAGGTGGTCTAAATTTGTTATGTGGTGTGGAGAGAGACAGATTGATCCCTTACATGCTCATCTGTCACATGTTTTGTCTTTTGCACTGTCTCTAGCGCAGAACGGTTGTGCAGTGGCTACCATTAAGGGTTATTTGTCGGCCTTGTCAGCCTTCATTTGTCTTCCAGACCAACCATCGTTATTTAAATCCCCTATTGTTCTCAGATTCTTGAAAGGTCTTCTGAATCAATATCCTCCAAAACCATTTGTTATGCCTCAATGGGATTTGTCCTTGGTCCTGACTTTCCTTATGGGGTCCCCTTTTGAGCCTATGCATTCTTGCCCCTTAAGGTATTTGGTTATTAAAACAGTATTCCTGGTAGCTATAACATCTGCAAGGAGAGTGAGTGAGTTGCAGGCCTTATCGGTTAAACCCCCTTATATAACGTTTTATGGGGATAAGGTGGTGTTGAGGACCAAGGCTGCTTTCCTTCCGAAGGTTGTTTCACCCTTCCATTTGGCTCAGACAATCACTTTGTCCACGTTTTATCCTCCGCCTCATCCTTCAAAGGAGGAAGAAAGACTACATCGCCTGGACCCAAAAAGGGCGTTGAGCTTCTATATCGACAGAATGAAGGATATCAGGCTGGAGGATCAGCTGTTTGTCGGATACGTGCGCAAGAGGAGAGGAAAGGCAGTCCACAAGAGAACACTCTCCAGGTGGGTTGTTCTTTGCATTAAAATCTGTTACTCTTTGGCAAAGAAGGATCCGCCTGAGGGCATTAGAGCTCACTCCACCAGAGCTAAGTCGGCCTCTTCGGCCTTGGCCAGGGGTGTTCCTGTGGTCGACATCTGCAAGGCCGCAACTTGGTCGTCCCTTCACACTTTTGTGAAACATTACTGTTTGGACTCTGAGGTCAGAAGGGACGGTCATTTTGCACGGTCAGTGCTGCAGGATTTCTTGGTTTGACCATTTAGGCACCCACCGCCGGGCGTGGTACTGCTTTGGGACTCTATTCATTAGGTGAGGAATCCACAGGTAGTTGTATCCATCAGAAGAACGAGTTACTTACCTTCGGTAACGATTTTTCTGGTGGATACATTAGCTACCTGTGGATTCCTCACGGTCCCACCCGCCTCCCCGTTGCCTTTTTGGTCTCTCCAAGCAATCCTTGAGTGTGCTCCTTTTGGTCTTCAAAGTTGCAATACATTTTGCATATATGATATTTGTATATATGTGTATATTTATATATAAATCTATATATATTGTGTATATACATGATTCGTATGTATAAATATATTTATTTGTTAAAAAAAAAAAAAAAAAAAAAAAAAAGGTTATATTAAATCTACAGCTATTTTATTGCAATGTTGTGTGATTTACAATATTAAGAGATGTTGCTTTGCTCTTTCATTACATTGGGTTATTATTATTCTCATGCACGTAAAAAATGTTGGTACTGTCATCGGCACGTCGGCGAGGACCTCTTATTGCCTGTATGACGTCAGACGGCGTCGCGTGGGCTAGAATGACGTCCTCGTCGACGTGCAGAGACTAGTAAGAAGATTTCCGTCGAATGCTGGCGCCATGGGAGTATTCATTAGGTGAGGAATCCACAGGTAGCTAATGTATCCACCAGAAAAATCGTTACCGAAGGTAAGTAACTCGTTCTTTAGGTGATTTGGGTGCAGGTTCTGGAGGCTGTCGTGAGGTGGATGGATGTTGGGTGTGTGGGTGTCCGCGTTTGTGTACTTTGGGAGGGGGCATCACAGACACACTGGCAGAGGACACAGGGGACGTGTAAATGGTAGTGGGGGTGGTGAGTGCAGGTAAGCGGCGTGTGGTGCTGGGTGTTCTGGTGCGAGTCCTAGTGGCTGTTGAGGTAGTGCATGCAGGTGAGAGTGTAGACAACACTGGGAGGGAGACAACGAGGAGGGGGACACAGTGGAGGCAGTGGATGTTGCTGTGTCTGTATGTGGGTGATGCTTGTGTGAGTGCCTGTGGGATGTGTGGTGCCTATGTTTGCCTGAGCTGCCCTTGTGTGTTGACGTGTGTGCATGCTGGTCTGATGGTGTGCTTGGGATAGGCTGGGGTACAGGGGATTGGGTCTGGGTGGAGGAAGTTGGAGGGGGGAGGCTAGACACAGGGACAATGGCTGCCATCAGTGCTGAGGCCAGAGATTGCAGGGTTCGATGATGGGCAGCCTGACCAGTATGAATGCCCTCCAGGAATGCATTTGTTTGTTGCAACTCCCTTTCTACACCCTGGATGGCATTCACAATGGTAGACTGCCCAACAGTGAGTGACCTGAGGAGGTCAATGGCCTCCTCACTCAGGGCAGCAGGGGTGACAGGGGCAGGGGCTGAGGTGCCTGGGGCGAAGGTGATGCCCACCCTCCTGGGTGAGCGGGCACGGAGCGAAGGCTGAGGGGCTGCTGGGAGGGAGGGTGCTGGTAGGGGGGGGTGGCGGCTGTACCTGTAGAAGTTGGGGGCACAGATGGTGCCGCCACCACAAGGGAGCTCCCATCGGAGGACGAGTCTGTGCCGCTGTTTGCTGATCCGGTCACCGACGTGAAGCTCCCCTCACCCTCCGTCCCACTGGTGTATTCTGTGTCCGTGGTGTGGCCCTCCATGGCCATGTGGGACGCAGACTCCTTGTGCTCCGGAGCCACTGTACCTCCGCCTGATGATGCTGATGCACAACAGAACAGGGAGACCACAAAAAAGGGGTGGGGAAACAGAAGAAAGACAGGTTGAGTGCATGGCTTACCGCTACCAGACACAGCAGCCCACTGCACTACGCCGTGCTCTTGGCCTCTACAGATGCAATTCCTGGGATATGGCCTACATGGCTATGAGTGTCATCTACCCATATAGATGACACAGGGGCATGTATACCTGTACTTGGCACTCTACAGAGGTGGGGGTGGAGTGGCACATGACCTGGATTCCGGAGGGGCCTAGCCTACGGAACTCGCCCTGGCCTAGGGAAACCCACAGCCCTCCTACCCCACCCAGACACCTCCACTGCGCGCAAAGTCATGAGAATGTGAGTGTACTCACCCCCTTGTGTCTGCTGTGATGCCCTCATGCGCCCATCCAACTCAGGGTAGGCCACTGCCAGGATCCGGAACATCAGGGGGGTCATGGTGCGACGGGCACCCCTCCCACGTTGGGAGGCCATCCCCAGCTGAGCCTCCGCTGTCTTCTTGCTCCAGCGGCGAATGTTCTCCCATCTTTTACGGCAGTGGGACATGCAATCACACTTCTACATGCTCGCAGGACTCCTCCCCCTTCCTACTGACATCCAGCCCTCTCCACCTAGGCATAGCCCATACAACGTGCTCCCTGTGTACTTACCTGTTGGTCTGGAGGACCGTAGAGTAGCGTGTACTGGGGGAGGACACCGTCCACGAGCTTCTCCAACTCCTGTGCAGTGAAGGCAGGGGCCCTTTCCCCAGACGCACGAGCCACTGTCTCTTCCAGACCAAGGTCACAGCAGCACTTGCAGTGTAGGTCCTCTCCTGTCGAAGATCAGGTATAGAGTGATTGAACAGATAGAAAATGGCGGTCACGTCCGCGGCGGTGCGTATCATCACCGCCGGCGCACTTCATCATTGGCTCCTGGGACCCATAGGGTCCAATGTTAACCAATGCAGCATTGCGCCACGGTCTTTGACCGCCTACCGCGACGGTGTACAACGCCAGCGCAGTTACCTCACATCCCATTGTCCCAGTTTAGAGGTCAGGCAGCCGCCATTTCAGGGGCCCACATGGCTTCATTTACAACTGCGTCACACATACCTAGGCCTACACTCAACACACATACAGGAAGGATATTGTATTTAGTGTCGTGTCCTGTGTAGCTGTGGGTACATACCTCAGGATTTGTTGACGCTGTTGTCCTTCCTAGGCACCGTCAGCTGGGACATGTGAGGAGATGGCGGAATCCTCCGGTGTACCGACCGCTGGTGGACCTGTTAACAATGGAGGAGCGACATTTAATCATCACCTACAGGTTTGACCGTGCCACAATCCAGAACTGTGTACCCAGTTGGAGCCAGACCAGATGTCACCAATCCGCCATCCCACAGGAATCCCCCCTCAAGTGCAGGTGCTATCAGTGCTCCATTTCCTAGCAAGTGGGTCATTTCAGACAACAGTGGCCATGGCATCAGGGATGTCCCAGCCTATGTTTTCCAACGTGTTGTCCAGAGTGTTGTCTGCCCTGCTGAAACACGTGAGGAGCTACATCGTTTTTCCTCAGGTGGAGGATTTGGCGACAGTTAAAGGTGACTTCTATGCCCTGGGACATATCCCTAACATCATAGGTGCCATTGATGGGACCCATGTGGCTCTGGTCACCCCCCACAGGAGTGAACAGGTGTACAGGAACCGGAAGAGTTATCATTCGATGAATGTACAGATGGTATGTTTGGCAGACCAGTACATCTCGCAGGTAAATGCTATGTTCCCTGGCTCAGTGCATGACGCCTACATCCTGCGGAATAGCAGCATCCCGTATGTGATGGGTCAACTCCAGAGGCACCGTGTGTGGCTATTAGGGGACTCTGGTTACCCCAACCTGTCATGGCTACTGACCCCAGTGAGGAATCCTAGGACCAGGGCAGAGGAACGCTACAATGAGGCCCATGGGCGGACTAGGAGGGTGATCGAACGCACCTTCGGCCTCCTGAAGGCCAGGTTCAGGTGCCTCCATATGACAGGTGGTTCCCTATTCTACTCACCAAGGAAGGTGTGCCAGATCATCATCGCCTGCTCGATGCTTCACAATCTTGCTTTGCAACGCCAGGTGCCTTTTCTGCAGGAGGATGGTCCAGATGACGGTGTTGTGGCAGCTGTGGAGCCTGTGGACAGTGATGAGGAGGAAGCAGAGGAAGAAGACATTGATAACAGGGACTCTGTCATACAGCAATATTTCCAGTGACACACAGGTGAGAACAATTATTTTACTAATACATTCACTTTCACACTTCTACCTCTATCCTGTCTGTCAATTTGAAGTAGTATCTGCTAACTGAGTGATACATTTCCATTACGGTTTCACAGGTGTGGTTACCAACGTGTCATCTGCTTGCAACCTTCATGGACTTGTGATGTGTGACATAGGTATGTTGACATTACTATTGAGAACGGATTTTGTCACTGTCATAGCTAATACACATTTTCTAAATCACAGACTGACTCCAGATTGTTTTGTGGTTCAAGGGTGTTTATTGAAGTGCTAATTATTGGAGGGGGTGGCAAAATGGTGATGGGTGATGGTGGAGGAATGTCCATGGCAGAGTCCAGTCTATAAGTCTCACAGGTGCATTGCCCATATGGACATAGGAAGTGGAGCTGGGGCAGTTCCAATCTGGACAGGGTAACAAAGTGGGACAGTGGGATGACAATCAGGGTGGTCTCATTTCCTGGCGGGGGTCTTGCCATCTTGCTCTGTCCTGTTCCTGGATGTCAGGGACTGCTTGCGGGGTGGTTCTCCGTCTGCAGGGGGTGGGGTGCTGGTGTGGTGGTCCTGTGGCGGGACGTCCTGTCCACTAGCGCCGGCGGAGGTGGTGGGCAGTTCATCATCCATGCTAGTGTCAGGGGCCCCTTGGAGTGCCACGGTGTCCCTCATGGTCTTTTGTATGTCCTTCAGCACCCCTACGATGGTGGCCAGGGCGGTGCTGATGGTTCTGAGCTCCTCCCTGAACCCCAAATACTGTTCGTCCTGCATGCGCTGGGTCTCCTGAAATTTGGCCAGGACCGTAGCCATCGGCTCCTGGGAGTGGTGGTATGCTCCCATGATGGAGTAGAGGGCCTCGTGGAGAGTGGGTTCCCTTGGCCTGTCCGCCCCCTGTCGTACGGCAGCCCTCCCAGTTCCCCTGTGTTCCTGTGCCTCCGTCCCCTGGACCGTGTGCCCACTACCACTGCCCCCAGGTCCCTGTTGTTGTTGGGGTGGTGGGTTATCCTAGGTTCCCTGTAGTGGTGGACACACAGCTGACTGACGTGTCCTGGGTACGGAGGTATGGGCCCCCTGGGTGGGTGCTGTGCTGGTGTTACCAGAGGGTGGAAGGTCAGTGTTGGGCTGTGCCTGTGCGAGGGGAACCGACTGTCCCAAGGCCCACGATGGTCCGGGCTGGTCATCTGGATCCAGTTGGACAGAGCTGCTGTCATCACTGTGGGCCTCTTCTGGGGGTGGAGTGGACATGTCTGGACCCTCCTGTGTGGTGACGTTACGTAGTGCTCCTGCAGGGTATAAAAGCATGATTATTGCATGTGTGTGTGTCATAGTGTGCAATGGGTGGGTGTGCATGTACCCCAGTGCAAGCATTCCTGTGTGGGGGCTTGTGTGATGATGGTTGGGGGGTGTTATGGGTATGTGCAGTGGGCATGCTTTAGTGATGGGTGTCCATGCTTAGTTGTGTCATGCAGGGCTTGGTGTTGGGATGGGTGGTTTGTGTTATAAGTACATTAGTGAAGAGTTGGAGTGATAGGGGAGCGGTGAGGGTGGGGGTGTGTGATAGCATGCAGGTAGGGTGGGGGATATGATAGTTAAGATTTGACTTACCAGTGTCCATTCCTCCACCGACTCCTCCGAGGCCCTCAGGATGCATAATGGTCAAGACCTGCTCCTCCCATGTTGTTAGTTGTGGGGGAGGAAGTGGGGGTCCGCCGCCAGTCCGCTGAATCACGATGTTGTGCCTGGAGACCACTGAACGCACCTTCCCCCGTAGGTCGTTCCACCTCTTCCTGATGTCCTCCCGATTTCTTGGGTGCTGTCCCACTGCGTTTACCCTGTCGACAATTCTTCGCCATAGCTCCATCTTCCTGGCTATGGAGGTGTGCTTCACCTGTGATCCAAATAGCTGTGGCTCTACCCGTACGATTTCCTCCACCATGACCCTGAGCTCCTCCTCGGAAAACCTGGGGTGTCTTTGGCGTGCCATGGGGTGGTGTAGGTGATGTGTGGGGTGGTGTATGTGGTGATGAGTGTGGTGATGTGTAGTGGTGTGTGGTGTTTTGTGCGTGGATGTTGTGTGGGTGATGGTGTTTTGTGCCTCTGTGTGGTGGGGTTCTCTGTTGCTGTGCTCTCTCTCTGTCGCCTTTGTCTCTGATTTTTGGTCGTAGGGGTTTGTGGGTGATGTGGGTGTGTGTTTTATATTGTGTTGGGTGTGTGGGAGTGGTGTGTGTATGTGTATCAGGTGTGTGTATTTGGAATTGTCCAATGTGGCGGTGTTTTGGAGATGTGTGTGTATTTTGAGCGCGGCGGTGTGTACCGCCAATGGAATACCGCGGTTGAAAGACCGCTGCGTGGTTTCGTGGGTCGTAATAGCATGGGCGTGTTTCTGTTGGCGTGATGGTGGAGTTTTTGTTTTCGCCAGTTTATCACTGACCTTTGGTGTGATGGACTTGTGTGGGTGTCTGAATTTCGGCGGATTCCGAGATGTGGGTCATAATAGCTGTGGCAGATTTCCGCAGCGGTGTATTGGCGGTCTTCTGCACGGCGGTAAGCGGCTTTTACCGCCGAGGTTGTAATGACCCCCTATATCTCCTCAGAGAAAGCCTCCTCTCAGCCTGCTATTCCATCACAAAAAATTGGAGAAACTTTCATCGCCATATGTGTTAAAAAACCATTGCTGATGAGATCACTGTCAACCGCACTCTCATTAACGACTACGACAATGGTTGTTAATGTATCATCAACAAAGCCGTCGTCGGCAGGAACTATAACGATGACGGCCTCAAGGATTTATCCACAGTCTGCACTACCGTAGATGTCGATACCACCGACAAAGACAACACCGTCCACGACTCCACCTAAAAAGACACCACCGTCAATGGCACCACTGACGATGACGGCAACACCAAAGCTATCGACGGCGACAAGACCCACGCTGCTTGACAAACTTTTGATGACCACATCTTCGACCAAACCGTCGACGGGCCCGCCCAATGTGATATTGAAAGTCACAAAGAATGCAATTACGCAGTCTGTTACTTCACCAAGTAAAGTCTTTCCCTATTCTCCATGACATCTTTTGGATTTGGAGGAATATCATAAAGAAGGACCATTCGGGACTGCCCATAGCCATTTGAGCTCCTGGGTCAATGCCAGGATGATGACGTTTATGTGGAAGAGGACCAACATTATTACACTCCTCAACACAGGTCAGATTATGAACATTATCTTTATCCGAAAAGGCAAGAGAACATACAAATGCACATCTCTTTAGTACAGGACTCACAAACAATGCTGCAAGACTGTGAGAGAAGATTTCCTGACATGGCACCAGAGGCACCTCCTATTCCTCCCTCAGTAACCCCAAGACTTACGCCATGTTCAACAATGGCAGTACGACGAAGAGAGGACCCTTCTTCCTCTGATGAGGAGAGAGAAGAAGGAGAAATCCAAGAAAATCTTCAGCCGCAGAATGAGTGGGATGACTATCTCATTTTCACACCTACACCCCACCTCCATTTGATTCACCGCCTGAAGACATAGGAGGGTTCCATAACTTGATGGATAGAGCATCCTTCATATTCCACCTCCCAACTTCGTTCAAACAAGCCGACTGTTTCCTTTACAACTTCAAGTAACAGGCAAGGAAGTCTGTTAGGACCATCCCCGTAATAGACAAAATTAACTATGTTTGATTATTACATGCTCTTAGTAGTATAACTGCTATTCTATTTATAATATATTATGATTACAAAAGGTCATCATATTGCATTGTTTTATTACCCTCCACCTGCAAATATTATTTGTATTTTTCATACCACAATGCTGGAAACTTCTTGCTATTTTGATTCAAGCATGTGAATCTATGAAAGATCTGGTACTAGATAAGAAAAAGAGTTACTTATCTGTAACTGCAGTTATACTGTATGAGTATCTTTCACAGATTCACATGCAAATCCATTCTTCTCCCCCTAAGAGGCTCCCCTTACAACTTGTATACAAATACTTCACTTGTGCTCGAAAATCTGAGGGGAAACTGCCTCTCTGGGAAGTATTCTAGAGCGTGCTGTCAAACCTGATTGGTCATAGTTCAAGTTTTGTTCCTTCTACAAAAGGACATAGATATGTTATTAAAGAGACTGTTCATTGCCATTAAGGCCTATGGTAATGATACATACTGCTGTGTTATGATACCATGGGACTCCCATGTCTACAACAGGGAATGATTCAAGCATGTGAATCCATTAAAATTCCAATGCTGGATAACTTCAGTTACAGGTAAGTAACTTATTTTCATACTCTTCACATATGGAAATAGGTAGGGGGTTTGGCCCCTCAACCCCTAAGGACGGGCCACTGCTGGACATAGGCAAAATTACCTCGCACACTGAACATACCTACCCAGTGTCAGAGAATGCTAAGGCAGTGCAGGTCTGTACAGAAATGAAGCACTTATTTTGCACAGTATCAAATTCTGTATGTGTCAGATTTCTTCTCCATCGCCTTTAAATCCAAAGTGTGCTGAACTTGTTCATTTCATACCACATTTTCCTTTGGCAGGTGTGATCTCCATTTGTAGCCTATAAAATCCCTCCCAGCTAGAATTCCACCTGGTTTCATAGAAATAACGGTCTTTTATAAAACATAGAATGGGCAATAAAGGGTTTGCATTAATCCATTATTGCATATATTAATTGAAAGTTGTCACTAGATCCCAGCGATGTCTGTAAAATTGTAGTACATACTGTAACAACAATGTTGACTTTGTCTACTTGATACTTTTTTTATTTTAACAGGCTTGTCCCTTCATTATTGATGTCTATGCGGAAAAATGCAAGCCACGAATCAAAGTTGTCTGTCTGGAGTCGAGCAATAGGCAGCTTGACAAGGCCATCTGCACGTCTGTCATTTCGAAAGGCGAAGCCAAAGTTATTGATGGTTATCAAACTATGGTTGTCCACACTTACAAGAGTGATTCACGGATCACATCTGTGCTAGAAAATAAGGTATTACATTTTATTGCATTATTGAAAAAATATACATAGAACTGATAAATGCAGAGAGTTGTGGTCTGAAGTGACTACTTGGAACAGTATTGCTTGAGCCCTCCCCTTCTTACTTAACAAGCGGGTATTTGTGCTTGCAGTCACATTCTACCTTCCAGGCCTTGTACATGGCTGCAGGTACCGTTTCAATTTCCAAACACACCCGGGACACAGAAGGTAAGTGCTGGACTGGGTTGATTGGTGGTTCTGCTGGTGGGATTTTTATGCTAGGGCGTGGTGTGGGGGGAATTACATCTTAGTGTCTGCTTTTTACCAAGTTTTCAATATGCATTCTGTGTGAAGGTGTCTGTGTTAAGGGTGGTGAGTTGAAGTGGCATGTCTGTTATTGGTGACTTAGGGCCATGTTCCTTTTAAAGAATTGTGCATTAAGTCTCCATCACATGCTGTTGTAGAACAGTTAGAAATATAGGCAGTGTCGGTCTGATTTGGCTCGTGTCCTCCCTCACTTTATTTTAGATCATGAGTTTGATGCTTTATTACTGAAGTCAACTCAACTTTTTTTCTGACCTATTTGGTTGATGTGCTAGTTCCACTTGAGTATACTTTAACACTTTGTGCTGGTCATCTTCACAAAAGGGATGGAGAGCTCGCTTTCATTTTTAAAACAACAATTTTGTTTTGTTTAAGATTACATTATTGAGTCTATTGAATATTTTTACTCATTTTAGCATTGAACTGAGCATGTTATGTTTTTCCATCAGGCATACAATCCTATCCCTGTAAATCATATCTTCAGGTACCAAACAATGTTGTTTTAATCTAGTACTTCTGTTTCATGATGAAGACTTGTAATTGATGGAATATATTCCGCTGACCCCTAAATAACCGAAATCCCTTTTTTGGAATGATCTCCTATTTTTATTTTGTGTTTAAAAAAAAAAAAAAAAAAAGTATAGCTTTCTATCTGCAACTAAAGTTGCATAACATGGAATATTATTGTAACAATAACCGTACCTATTCCGAATCATTTCTAATAATTTATTGACATAGCAGTTATATTGTTCCAAGATTGAACGCCTTCTAGTAATGCTAGCACATGTTTCCTCAGGTGTATTGTATTCTCAGGGGTCATCACAAGACAGATCTCAGTGGTGCTTTAAAAGACATCCAAATATTTTTTCAAATTATAACAAGTAATTGCTAAATTCTTAAATCCTTCTCTTGTCATATTGAACATGCAGTCTGACCTATGTGGGCACACTATTTCTTAGATAATCTGCATGTCCACTGTGCTTGATCTACAGAGTTGGGATGGTTTTGGCTTCAAATACTATGGGATAAGGTGTCCCTGGAGACAAGATTCAAACAGAATTTCAAAATACAGTCAATAAGAAAAGACTAACTCACAAAGGGGGTTCGAGATCAGAAATATGGAAAACCATTAAGTTTTATTAAAATGTATGCGTAACCAAGGAAATTTGAAGAAATATAAATGCAGTAGCAGTCTCATTGAATCAGTCAAAGAACACAGAAATCAATTGCAATGAAGGATAGTAGTTACAGGAATAATGCAATAATGAGCAAAACCAGGAAACATAGCTTGTCCCAAATGTGCAGCAAATCAACAGATAACCGGACAGCACCTCTAGTAAAAGCTCAAAGTCTCAAAAAGTCTCTTTGGCTCACCCCCAGATTTGAGGATTTATGTAGCCAATATCACCATAGAAAATGATTGATGTGAGCTAAATTATCAATATTTCATCAAATCACAATACAATTTTCAAAAAGTCCTATAACCCCACCATTTTAACTGTAACCGTCTACGCAATTATTGATTCACTTTTTCTAACCTGATGTCTTAGGAAGCGGCAGAACGAATATGTTACAATAAACAATGAAAAGACTCATTAATTCATGTGATAGAGTCTGCTAGCAGGAAGAGCTTTGTAAAGTAGTAAAAAGACTACAATACTCATGTACCCTCAAAACTCGACCAACTCGCCTCATTCGCAAGAAGGATATCTAACTCAAGGCAAGTCTGCATAATCATAGCATGTATATCCATTAGCTCTTGATTCATTTTAGTTAATGCTTCGGAGGTATTAGAAGCAAGGTGACCTACAAGCATAGATAATCTTCTAATGTTCACACCATTTATAACCACACCAATAGACAGAATCATAGCACCTAACACATCCAACACAATTGGGGTCATTACGACCCCGGCGGTTGGCGTTAATATGGCAGTAAGTACCGCCAACAGGCTGGTGTTACGTACTGCCATATTAAGCCAACCCGCCAATGTACCACTCCGACCCCCTCGGCGGTAACAGCTGCCGGGCTGGAGATGTCGATCTCCAGCCCGGCGGCTGTCACTGTTCCGGGATTATGACCCCACCTACTGCCCTGATTTCAGTGGCATCCGTAATGCTACGAAAACCATGGCTGTAGGCCATATCAGTGACAGGGAATTCCTTCTCTGTCACTGATAGGGGTCTCCCCCACCTTCTTCTCCAGGTACCCCCCAACCTCTCCAAAGCCCCCCCAAACATTCACACCCCCTCTTCACACACACACGCATACACACACCCATTCCCACATGCTTACATGCATGCATGCATACATCCATTCACACACACATCCGCACACACTTTCAAACATAAACGCAGACATGCATTCACATAACACAACATAAACTCACTCACACCTCCATACATGCACGTGCGCATTCAACACCCAACACACCCGCATCCACACACACACAAACATTCACACACCCCTACACACACAAAACACCCCCCACTCCTCTCCACCTGTTGGAGAGCCAACTTAACTGTGTTCAGGGGGTCCTCCAGCAGGAGGCGGGAGGGGGCGCTGCAGCCACCAGCAGCGCCTGCCAGCAGAACACCGCCAGGCCATATTATTGGTCATAATACGGCTGGCGGTGGTCTACTGGTGTGGCGGTTCTGGTGGCAGCAGCGCCACCTTACCGCCATCTGCCAGCATGGCCACAGCCGGATTTCCACCCTTCTTCTAGTGGAAATCCAGCTGTGGTCATAATACCGCAGACGGCTGGCAGCCGCGGTGACAGTCTTTTGGCAGCCGTCGCTGCGGCGGTAGGCGGTTTTTACTGCCAATGTCAAAATGAGGGCCAATATGTCCAAATCCACGCTTCACTCTTTTCAAGTGAACATCATCATTAATTAAATTGAAATGGTAAACATGAGGGTATCCCAAAGCAAGGTAACAATTTCCCTCTCAATTATGAGGATGGTTAAAATAAGCAGCCTTACCACTCACATAATAAATTATTCTAAATATCGACTCTCTACTAAACAAACTCTCATCACTAACTACATAACTCCCTTCACACTCACTTTCTCTAACCAGCTCTGTTGGCCTAATAACCTGAGGTCTCTGATGCACCATACTCCACTCCCTTCTCTTTTCATGCTCCATTCTCAGGCTCGGATGCATATTTAACATCCTAACTCTAGCTGGCTCAGTTCAGAAAGAACCTTCAAGAACTGGCTCTTCGACTGACCTGCGTCCCCAATCAGTGCCTTGAGGCCCCCAGGTGATAAGTTGGGCTATACAAATAGCTGATTGATTGAATGGTTTGAATGATTGATTGTAAAGTTCTCTTCAGCTTCAATTTGTTCTCCAATTTCACTCACATCTTTACAATTTCTCAAGCATCTCACTCTCCTTCCATTAAATTCCTTAACAAAATCACACTCCTCTTTACTGACGCTAGATACATGCTTAATTTTGGTAATGTTAGCATTCAGGTTAGGTTCTGTGATCACCTTCACATGTTTAGAATAAGTCATACAATTCCTTGAATCATCAGTTATACAAAGTTCCTCCAGCAAAACATTATGGGGGTTATTCTAACTTTGGAGGAGTGTTAATCCGTCCCAAAAGTGACGGTAAAGTGACGGATATACCACCAGCCGTATTACGAGTTCCATAGGATATAATGGACTCGTAATACGGCTGGTGTTAAATCCGTCACTTTTCCGTCACTTTTGGGACGGATTAACACCTCCTCCAAAGTTAGAATAACCCCCTATGTATGAAAAATACTAACAAAAACATTGCAAGATACACTATACGAAAGAGACATTTGGAAATGTCACCCTTTCTTCAGCTGAGGATGAAAGTTATGTATGTACATAACAGTCGCTACCATTCATTATATTAACACAATCCTCTAACAGATTTAAGTGTGTGTTGTGCTTGTAGCTACCGACTGACCTATCCATATATGTTAAGCTCCTGTTTTCCAACTTCAGGATGTACCATAGTTAATTGACTTTGTGGAGGAAAACCCTATCAAACCAGAGAAATTAAGCATACCATTAATCCAACTAGAATTATTTATATCATTGTTGGGACAGAAAAGTTCTCTGCATGGAAATGGACGTGCACCCCTGCCCTGGGTGCCCAACTGTATTGATGTCTGGATCACTATTGCTGATTATGTTGTCAGAGACAAACACGGATCATGGGTGTGCGCCAGGATATAGGCGTGTCTCACGGATTGCGGTGTTGTAGGGACAGAAGGGCACGCAAAATGCTACCCTCATAGTGGTGAGAAGCTACAGCCTTCACCAGGAGTTAAGCAGCACAAGCATCTTGGTGGAAGCATGCTGTGTAGTGATCAATAGGAGTGAATACATGTGCTGGATGTATGTGTGCTTATGAGTAGTACAGTACATAGAGGACACAGTACTGTACAGTGTGGTATCCTGTGTACATGCACTGTGACAATGCACTGGGTGTATGTGTTCCTGCGTATGGTACAGTACATGGGTTCCATTGTGGAAGACAGAGGCTTGCCTGGTGAAACATGGTGAGGAGGTAGAGAAATCACACCCAGACAGATTTTCGTTTTGCTGCATTCCTGTAAACTGGGTGGAACAAACACTGTAGAGGGGAGAGCCAGGGTTTCGTTTTACACTTTTGTTTGGCTTCACTGCAGACCGAAATGAAACACACGCACACACACACACACACACACACACACACACACACAGAAAGGAATTTCTGGTATGCAGCTCTTAGTCTAGGAAATACAGTTATTAAACTACTCTATGAGGCTCGCAAAGAAAGGTGAAAAGTGTACAACTGTAAGTGCCCTTTTAAAAATGGTCACAGCAATGAAATAAAAACATGTACAAAGAATACTCTGCTTCAATCTATAAACAGCACACATATATATATATATATATATACATATATATATATATATGTATATATATATATATATGTTAAATGGCAAGAAGACTCGAAAATGGCGTCCAGGACCAGTGAATATCTCGACGTAGAAGAGGAAGAATTGATGCAGACCGCAAAATCAGTTCGAGATTCCGAGTCCGAGCAGGAATCGGAAGAAGACAGACCAGTCACAGCAGGACAACATGCGAGTACGTCTGCCCCTGCACCCTCACAAAAGAAAAAGCACAAGGCCTTGGGTACGCCACGGCCGGAAGGCCATGGCTCGGCCCGAAAAAAGACTGTTGTTGACCAACTTCCCAGTTCGGCCTCGAAAAAGGCCACTCCTCCGAAAAAATCAGAGACAACAAAGAGCTCTGTTTCCGACTCAACTAGACATCACTTTTCAGAGTCAAAAATTAGAAAGCTAGTTTCGGAACCGAAACCATCGTCCTCATCATCTTTGTTGATCCCGAAAAAGCACGCTACGGAGCCGAAAAGGCCAACTTACACAGAGGAACATGGACTTTCAAAGAGACTTAAAGAAAGCCACAAAACCTCTGAAGAGGAGTTAGAAGTACAACCAATACTAGAAATTATGGATGAAAGGCAATCCAGGATCCACATCCATAAGGAAACAGGGACAGCCCCTCCTTTAAAAACAAAGAGGAAGCTAGCTTTTCAGGAGGAATTGGACACTATGCAGCCTCCAGCTAAAGTGCCAAAGCAGAAGGAGAAACCACCACCTCAGTCTTCGCCTCCTCACTCTCCTCCTCATTCTCCCAACCTACCTACTTCCTCCTACTAGCTCTACACCAGTGCAGTCACCCACTCATTTTTATGATTCACAACAGGACAATGTGGATCCATGGGATCTTTATGACCCAGATCCCATTCCAAGTAACGATCCAGACAGCTATCCCTCTAAACCATCACCACTTGAGGATAGTACTGTCTATAGCTAGGGCTGCAGCATATCATGGTGTCACCATGCATACAGAGCCCTAGAAGAGGATTTCTTATTTAACACTCTATCCTCAACACATTCTAGGTATCAGTGCCTCCTGATGCTCCCAGGCATGGTAAAACATGTAGATAAGCTCTTTAGTGAACCTGTTAAAGCATGTATCATAACACCTAGGATAGAGAAAAAATATAAACCTGCACCCTCTGATCCTGATTATATCACCCATCAGGTACCTCCTGATTCTGTGGTAGTTAGCACTGCCAGGAAAAGAGCAAATAGTCAGTCATCAGGAGATGCACCCGCTCCTGATAAAGAGAGCAGGAAATTCGATGCTGCAGGGAAAAGAGTTGCGTCCCAGGCAGCAAATCAGTGGAGAATTGCCAACTCGCAAGCACTATTACATCGCTATGACAGAACCCATTGGGACAAGATGCAAGACATAATACAGCATCTCCCCAAAGAACACCAGAAAAGGGCACAACAAGTAGTGGAGGAAGGGTAAGCTATTTCTAACAATCAAATACGATCTGCCCTAAATGCAGCAGATACTGCTGCTAGGAGTGTCAACACTGCAGTCACTATACGCAGACATGCATGGCTCAGATCTTCTGGATTCAAGCCAGAAATACAGCAGGTTGTGTTGAACATGCCGTTCGATTAAAAAACATATTTGTAGGCCAGAAGCAGACACTGCCATAGAATAATTGTGCAAGGACTCTGACACAGCAAAGGCAATAGGTACACTCTACTCAGCACCATATAGGGGGTCCTTTCGTAAACCTCAGTTTCGAGGTGGTTTCAGAACACAACCCTCAGAGGCATCCACCTCACAGACAAAGCCAACCTACCAACCGCAATACCAACATGGTAGTTTTAGGGGCACATATAGAGGATAGTACGCCAGAAATAAAGGGAAATTTAAAGCCTCTAAGCAGCCTCCACAGCACCCAAAACAGTGACTTCCCTCATTCCCTTCCACTCCACACCTCTCCTGTGGGGGGAAGACTACAACAGTTCCACACAAATTGGCAAAATATTACCACAGACAACTGGGTGCTGTCAATTATCTGCAATGGCTGTTGCCTAGAATTGATAAACACTCCTCCAAATATCCCACCAAGGTCACACAAACTATCCATAGAACACACAATTGTGTTACAAGAAGAGGTCCAATCCCTACTACTCAAACAAGCAATAGAATTGGTTCCACAGTCTCAAATAGGAACAGGAGTTTACTCACTATATTTTCTAATTCCAAAAAAAGATGGCACACTCAGGCCAATATTAGACCTCATACCCTTCAATCTTTACATCCTGTCAGAACATTTTCACATGGTAACTTTATCGGATGTCATCCCACTACTACAAAAACAAGATTTCATGACAGCCTTAGACCTCAAAGATGCGTATTTTCATATACCCATCCATCCTGCACACAGAAAATATCTCAGATTTGTCATTCCGGGAAAACACTACCAATTCAAAGTGTTGCCCTTTGGAATAACAACAGCGCCAAGAGTTTTCACAAAGTGCTTGGCAATAGTGGCAGCCCACCTAAGAAGACAACATATACATGTCTTTCCATATCGATTGCCTAATAAAATCAAGCAGTCAAACAATGCCAAAATCATACGCATTATGTAATACAAACCTTACACACACACTGGGCTTCTCAATAAACTACCAAAAATCACACCTTCAACCAGCACAAATACTGCAGTATTTGGGCGCAATACTAAACACTCAACAAGCTCTAGCATATCCAAATACACAAAGGATACAAGCTTTCCAAAATATAATCACACCAATGCAAACAAATCAACAATACACTGTCAGATTTGTCATGAAGATTTTAGGAATGATGGCATCATGTATTGCAATTGTACCACACGCAAGACTAAACATGCGGCCCTTACAACAGTGCCTTGCACAACAATGGTCACAGGCACACGGTCAACTCCAAGATCTAGTGTTGATAGACCGCCAAACATACATGTCCCTTCATTGGTGGAATTCCACAAATCTAACCAAAGGGCGGCCATTTCAAGATCCTGTGCCTCAGACCATAATTACAACAGATGCATCAATGATTGGTTGGGGAACTCACCTAAACAATCACAACATTCAAGGGCAATGGGATGTCAAACACAAACAGCTACACATAAACCACTTGTAGTTATTAGCTGTCTTTCTAGCACTCAAAGCTTTTCAACCTCTTCTCACACAAAAGAATGTTCTTATCAAAACAGACAACATGACAACCATGTATTATCTCAACAAACAAGGAGGGACACATTTATTCCAACTGTCCCTCCTAGCCCAGAAAATTTGGAAATGGGCAATCCACAATCAAATTCATCTATTGGCTCAATACATTCCAGGAATAGACAGTCAGTTGGCAGATATCCTCAGCAGAAATCACCAACAAACTCACGAATGGGAACTTCATCCTCAAGTACTTCAAAAATACTTTCAAAAGTAGGGAACTCCGAATATAGTCCTGTTCGCAACAAGCGAAAACACAAAATGCCAAACTTTGCATCCAGACACCCACATCCCCTATCCAAGGGGAATGCTCTGTGGATCAATTGGTCAGGGATATTTGCATACACTTTTCCCCCTCTCCCACTCCTTCCATTTCTAGTCAACAAGTTGCGTCAAACTTCACTCACAATGATACTCATAGCACCAACATGGGCACGTCAACTGTGGTACACAACATTATTAGATCTGTCAGTAGTACCACACTCCAAACTCCCATCCAGACCAGATCTGTTGACACAAAACAAAGGCCAAATCAGGCATCCAAATCCCAAGCCACTCAATCTAGCAATTTGGCTCCTGAGGTCATAGAGTTTGGATATTTACAACTCCCATCAGAATGTATGGAAGTTATTAAGCAAGCAAGAAAACCCACTACTAGACAGTACTATGCAAACAAACGGAAAAGGTTTGTATATTACTGTCAATCCAAAAATATAGACCCTCTTACAGCATCAATACAAGATATTGTATGTTATTTACTTCAGTTACAAAAATCAAACTTGGCATTCTCTTCAATAAAAATTAATCTTACTGCAATTTCAGCATATTTACAAAATATACAACATAGCTCTTTATTTAGAGTTCCTGTCATTAAAGCTTTCATGGAAGGTTTAAAACGCATCATTCCACCCAGAACACCACCAGTTCTTTCTTGGAATCTCAATATAGTGCTTACGTGACTTATGGGACCACCATTTGAGCCTATGCACTCGTGCCAAATTCAATTTCTAACATGGAAAGTTGCCTTCCTAGTGGCAATTACTTCTTTAAGAAGAGTAAGTGAAATCCAAGCCTTTACTCTTGACGAACCTTTCTTCCAAGTACACAAGCATAAAGTTGTACTAAGAACAAACCCAAAATTTCTCCCAAATGTTGTATCACCATTTCATATAAATCAAACAGTGGAACTGACAGTCTTCTTCCCACAGCCAGATTCTGTGGCAGAAAGAGCTCTAGATACATTAGACATCAAAAGAGCTTTAATGTACTATATAGATAGAACTAAACCGTTTAGAAAAACTAAACAACCTTTTGTTGCTTTCCAGAAACTTCATACAGGCAATCCCATATCAAAACAAGGTTTAGCACGATGGATTGTAAAATGCATCCAAACATACTATATTAAGGCAAAAAGACAGCTTTTAGTTACACCTAAAGCACATTCTACAAGGAAAAAAGGTGCAACAATGTCCTTTTTAAGGAATATAACAATGGCTGAAATATGTAGGGTAGCCACATGGTCAACACCACATACATTCGCTAAACACTATTGTGTAGACGTATTATCACGAAAACAAGCCACAGTAGGTCAAGCTGTTCTAAGAACATTATTTCAGACAACTTCAACTCCTACAGGCTAACCACCGCTAATTTATGGGAGGACAAACTGCTTTGTAGTCTATGCACAGCATGTGTATCTGCAGCTACACATGCCATTGAACGGAAAATGTCACTTACCCAGTGTACATCTATTCGTGGCATGTTCTGCTGCAGATTCACATGCACCCTCCCTCCTCCCCGGAAGCCTGTAGTCGTTTAAGTTACAAACATTTGTACATATGTATATCAATACATTAGCATGGACATCTCTTACTTTGTACCTATATACTCTATCACTCCTTCCTTTACCCTCTGCTGGAAAACAGTCTAACAATGGAGTTGATGCCCATGCGCAATGGAACCGAAGAGGAGGAGTCACTCGATCCCGTGACTCGAAAACACTTCTTCGAAGAAAAACAACTTGTAACACTCCGAGCCCAACACTAGCTGGTGGACTACTAATGCACAGCATGTGAATCTGCAGCGAAACATGCCACGAACAGATGTACACTGGGTAAGTGACATTTTCCACATAGGTATATATTCATGCACAATGCAAAGCAAATAACAAGAATTAAAAATGTATCACCATGGTGCACAGTTAAATTCACTTCATCCCTTCTACAGCCCTTTGAACCCGGTCGACCGTGATGAAAGAGAGAAAAAACTACCCACGGACACAGGCATCTCTGTTCCACCAGAGTTCAATCTACTTCCCGGTCAATTTGGTCTCAGTGTCTTATATACCTTAAACAAGCCAGAGAGGAGAATTTTAGAAAACCCCTCAAGCTCCGTAAGTTGTTGTTAAAAAATGCTGGCTACTTCAAGTCAGTTTTGAAAGGAACACTTTGGAACTGGCCAAGATCCCAAGGTGCTTCTCCAAACACAAACCATTCCCTGGCGTACCATAAACATCATCCTAGTATATCCTTATTGCTTTGACTCTCCCATGTTATGTCCTAGCCCTTGATAAGAAAAAACACTCAGACACATAGAGTGAAAACATGAGCGAAAAACACATTGCATAACATGGGCACTGAAAAATACCTGCAGATTCTGTACGTCTAACATCTGCACCTCTAACATGGTGGTGGCTAAAGCTAAGTTAAACAAAAAATGAAATCAATATTAAGAATGAAGCTGGTGGTCACCGATGTGACAGTGTGCTACTGGGCTAAGTGCAAAGTGGGGTCAGTGGTCAAGCACAAATATCATTACACTCCACCCTTTGACCAATGACTCGAATAACATACAGGTCTAAAATCAACTTTTTTTGGTTTAAACATTGCAAGCAAATTGGGTATGCATTGTACACAGCAACATAATGAGATAACAAGAGCAATCAGTGCAAAAATTCCACCTAAAACTTTGCGCAGTTGCCCAAAATCTTGTAATCACTGAAATAACCAATCCCACCACCCTTGATTTACATCCTGTTTTACTAGTTCATGCAGAGTATCAATATGGGACTGGACAGATTTAGAGTGGTCTGAGAGATTGAAGCAGCACATGCCTTCAAACTCCAAGCACCAGTGATCATGTTTTAATAAAAAATAGTCAATAGCAGCCCTATTTTGCAAAGCAGCTTTCTAGTACCACGTATCTCTAGCAAAAAATCAGATAAAGCAATAGAAGTGTGGTTAATATCTTTAACTATTAGACATGCTAACGTATTGATCATTCGGGTATTATGAACAGCTAAACCAGGCACGCCTACAATAGAAAGACTTAAGCTTATATATTCTGATTGGGATAATACTGCAATGTCTGAATCACAGTCCTCACTTAATTGAACTGCCTCCCTAGGATAACGAGTATCTACAAAGTTAGATGGAAACATCATGAGTCCTAATTGTGTAAAGGTACATGGTCCATTTGTTATTTTAGTAGGAATATAGGTGTATGTAGTGTTTCCGCACAAAAACAACCAACCACCTGGCAATTTAACATGCTTAATGTGACTGGCAGCAGTCCCCAGGTGATGACAAGCCATGTGGTTGGTCACATTTTTGCAGTGTTGATCCGATCGATAAGAACACAGTGTTCTGTGTTCCCAAGGTATTTCTTGAGAAGTCGATGTTTTTCTTTCTAAACCCAGTTGAAGGCGTTTTCCAACATCACGAAGATTACACAACATCCAATAACAAACGTCGCCGGTGGTGAGATTGTCCACTTCTCATCAGTTGCTTCTTGACAGTCCCTACAGTATTCGTATGGGCTGAAATTAGTTTTCACATCATGTTCTTGCACATCATCATCCTGGTTAGTGGCATTGAAAATTTCTAACAAGATACTTGCTGGCGTGGGTATGGCAGTTAAACAGGTTGATAGAACATCCAGGGTACTCTGCATTGTTCCCATGACCTGAATACCTTTGAGTGCCAACCCAGATCTGGGAGCAATTCATCTGAAATGCTCAGGGGGGATCTATCTGTATTCCAACGCCTGCCTCACACAGTGCCATGTCTCTTGGTTTCAATATGTAAGCTTTTAAAGCATGGAAGTCAACACCTGCAGATTCGGGTGTGGCTCTGTAAGGAGCTAAAGCTCCTAGCTTTATTTCCGAGTACATGATGGTGTTGGTGGCCAGATGTGGTTGTATCTGCAAAGCTGGGGTTAGCATTCACATCAGTAGGGTTTCAGCATTTGTTAAGGGTCTGTTATTCAGAAGAATCTGGAGGGCTTTATTTAAATGCTCTCTCCAGTTTTTCAGAGTTCCATCAGATAATTTTCGCAACTGAGCTTTCAGCAAACCATTAGCTCTCTCAATCAGTCCTGAGGCTTGTGAATAATAAGGGATGTGGTATATCCACCCAATATTGTGCTGTGAACAGTAGTGTTGCACCAGTTTCCCTTTAAAGTGTGACCTATTGTCACTCTGGACCTGGAGTGGTACTCAATAGTATAACATTAACAAGTCCAGAGTTTTGATGATGTTGTGCTAAGTGGCACGTTTACAAGGGACAGCAATCAGATAACCAGAGTAAGTGTCCACTACTATGCAAGCGTATTGGCAACCGCGACTAATCGGTAGTGGCCCGATGTAATCAATTTGCCATATCTGTCCTGGTAACTTTCCTTTCCCCAATTGACCTTAGACAGTTTGCGGGACAGATCTTTGTTGTGTGTGCTGACAAATCGGACATTGCAAAATCACAGTTTTTATCAAATCTAAGCTCTACTCTAATCTCTGCCCACCTTTAAGTGGCTTCTTCTCCAAGATGTCCACTTTATTGGTGCACCCATTTAGCCATCCCCGCCAAGTCAGAATCCTGTGTTGCCACTTCTGCCTCTGAGATTTTGGCTTTGTCTTCTGCAAGGGAATTGAACCAGCGTCCCAGTGAGTCAATGGGACAGTGAGCATCTACATGATACACAGTAATGGTACTTTGCTCTAACGTTTCCCAAATATCTTGCCACAACTCTTTGCCCCACACCTCTTTTGAATGAATGTACCAGTTATGGGTTTGCCATGTGGGAAGCCAGGTGGCTAACCCATTGGCAGCAGACCAAGAATCTGTGTAAATATGACAAGTTCCAGGCAGCTCCTGTTTCAGCACCTGGAGATGGTGTACCCCATCTCACTAGTGACTCTTTTACCTGTGGTACCCACTGCATTATTGGAGTCTCTTATGACCTAATGTTATTTGCTCAGTATCCACTAGAACCCAATAACAAGCCAAAGCTGTTTTTCAAAGGGAGTATAACGCTCCTTGTAGTCAGGTAGTTTCCTAGTCCAGAACCCTAGGGGCACCTTTGTCCTTCCCTGTTTTTGCCACATACTGCAATTTGCATTTTGTCCCTGGTCAGTTACATGCAACTCAGTGTCTCCTTTCTGCACTGGCCACAAGTGTAAAGCCTGTTGAATTGTTTGTTTTGCCAGATCGAAAGCACATTGCTGCTGTTCGCCCCATCCAAACTCATGTTTCTTTCTTGTCATTTTGTACAAAGGAGCCAAGATCTGACTCAAATGAGGGATATGCTGGCTCCAAAAACCAAACAATCCAATGAATCGCTGTGTCTCTTGCTTAGTGTGGGGAGTGGCAAACTTGAGGTTTGTTTCGCTTGCGGCAACCTCGCTCTGTGTCTCTGATTCCACTGAATCCCTAGAAACTACACATTTTTAGAGGGTTCTTGTGTCTTGTCTATATAATTCATAGTTCCACCACCCGCTCCAACTGAGCCTGCATCTGTTTCTTCTGTCTCTCCCCAAATCATCACATCATCAATGCGATGGGCCACTTGCATGCCTGTGATGATAGATTCTTCATCCAGAAGTCCTGCCACCAGCCTGTGACAGATGGTGGGGCTATGCATGAACCCCACTGGCAAAGATAGCATCCGTTATTGTCTTCTAGCATGTGAAAAGAAGAATTGTTCGTGATATTCTGGGGCCAAGGATATAGAGAAGAACGCATTGGCAATATCAGTGGTGGCATACCATGTTCCTTTATGTTTCTGTATTCGTTCAATCAAAGTGATGGTGTCTGGGACTGCGGCAGTCAAAGGGGGGCGTCTGTTTATTCAGCTCGCAGTAATCAATCATCATTCTGTAGTGCCCTTCAGGTTTACGCATAGGCCGTAGGGGATTGTTCCATTCAGTGATAGTTGGGGCTATTACACCCGCTTCAGTCATATCTTTTATAGTTTCACTTATTTCTTTGTGCCCTCCTGGAATGCGGTACTGTTTTAAACAAATTACCTTAGTGGCTGGGGACACCTTCACTGGGGGTATCTTCAGATAGCCTACTCTCATGGCTGCCACTGAAATGTATTTTTTGACCCAAACTGGTAACAACCATATTCCAGATACAAAGTCATTCCTTTTAAAATGTAAATTCCTAGTATGTAGTCTAAAAGATGCACAATCAAAACAGTATATTTTCTTTTTTGTGTTCTCCCTATTTTCATTTGCACAGTAGTTTGCACAGTAGGGGTCTGTTCCCCCCACCAACCCTGTGATGGTGTAACGCTGCCAATTAAATTTCTTAGGGTTTCCATAAATTAAAGAGGCATCCGCTCCAGTATCCATTAATGCTCGAACTTTTTGCACATTTTTGTGGTTCCAATGTATTTCTAAATCAACATGGGGTCTGTTATCTTTACGAGCCCA
The DNA here is from genome assembly GCF_031143425.1 of Pleurodeles waltl. Lineage (NCBI taxonomy): Eukaryota > Metazoa > Chordata > Amphibia > Caudata > Salamandridae > Pleurodeles > Pleurodeles waltl. The sequence continues at coordinate 822,381,118 of NC_090443.1, read as the reverse complement.
ACTTTGTACTAGAGCTTGGCCATTTTCCTAGTCTGATTTAAAGCTGTCGACTTTTGCCTATGTGAGGTCTGGATATATGCTTTCATATTTGCGAGCAGGCTTGCCTCTGTCCCTGTTCTCAAACGTTAACCAGTCACTGTCCAGATTTTCCTCTTTCTCTCGTGAGGAAACATTTTTCTCACTTTCTTTTCCTTCCTGTGGTAACTGTGAATGGCTCTGAGTTCCACGTTTATTATCTTGCATGTTTACCTTTCTGCTTCCTTCCTTCTGATCCACACCTCTTTTACGATACATCTCCTACAACCTTTTGGTATCTATCCCATCAATCTGCTCTTTGCTGACACTGTCTTTTAGTAATGCCATTAACATGTCTCTCCTGGATACTCTGTTATCTGTGCGACCCTCAGATCTTGAAGATCTCTCAGGTTTTTCCCAGACATCTAATTCACCTAACTCTCTGACCGCTTCTAGCACATCTTTCAAAGCCTGCCCAGCCTGATTAATCAAGCAAGTAATTATTACTTGCTTATAGGCAGGTGGAGCAAGGCAAATTATTTTGTTTCTTATGGGTATGGTAAGCGGTCCGTCTAAAATTGGTGTGCCGTACCCAGGAAAGTGGCAGGTTTTATTGCCTCCTCTTTATTTCTCTGCATTGCATCTCACAAGGTATACCAGGGTTTCTCAATCTGAATCTGTAGGATACTTATTATTACATCCATCAACAACTAGTTGCAATAAAGTAGAAAACCCCTAAACTGTTCCTGAACTACTGGATCAGAACTTAAAGTACAACATTTAGGAGAATTTCCTATATCCACCATTACTCTACAGTAGAAGCTCAAGTTTCAAACAATCTCACAACCCAATCAAGTAATGACTCCCCACTTTGCTATTTAAATCTATTTATTATGTCATTTATTTCTTGCTGGGTATAATCTTCTGAAGCATGTAAGGCAATTCCTGCTGGATTCTGGGGGATGCTCTGTTGTTTCCATATATATATTGGTTGTGCGCAAACCGTGTTCTTACTCTGTTCACTTGATTCACATTGGCTCCTATCTTTTTTAACCTCTTCATCACTAGAGTTTGAAAAATCACTGTTCCAAATGTCAGTGACCCAAGAATCTGGGCTCCTGTCCAAACCAGCTCTAGCAATGGCTAAATTAACCTTTTTTCTAATTTATCCTTCCTTTGTGTTTACGGTATTTATTCTGGGCAACTTTAATTGCGGCACGTTCTGCTATGGTTTGGTATCTATCTGCCTTGTCCTGCAATAACTTATTAACTGTTGATTTTCCTATACTAATGGTTTGCACTTTCCATGCATTTTCCTGTAAGCAGACAAAAGTATCCACCCCATTCTGCAGAGAACTGAAAGATCATCCTTCCCTTTAACAGATACTTTTTTCAAACAAGATGAAACATTATGTAGTTCTGCTTCACCTAAACATTCATCCCAACATTCTGACAATCCAGATAGATAAGAAAATTCATTAGCTAACATGTTATAAGGATGAGCGGGGGAGGTGGAGAATGCCAACAGGTGCTCGCACATCAGCAACAAGTGTATCAGATGTTAGATCAGAAAATAGTCATGTATGTGCAAAAACATAGTCCTGGGTGCCAGGCTATCTGAAACACCTGCCACCACAGGTGTCAGAGGGCCACACACTAAGGAGTGGGTGGTTGCCTATACAGTGAAAGAGAAGTGGCCAGGGCACACCCGTATCGTAGATCCAGATAATATTCAGGAATAAAGTAGATGTCCGGTCAGAAAAGATGACGTTTTCGAGATTTATTATAGATGCAGATGAGTAGTCAGAGTCTCAATCCCAAAGACTACATGTACAGTGAGTCCATGTATCCAAACAGCCAGATGATATTAAATGGTCAAAGTTAAAAATAGAATGACCAATTGCAACAATAGTCCATACAGCAAAACCGCCTACACGTGTTTCGTCTACAAGACTTTTTCAAGGATGTGAAAAAATAGATGAACAATATGTACAAATCGGTAACGTAGGCATTGTACAGGGATTAATCAGACATCTTAATCCTTTGTGAAAACGGAGTGAAAGAAAACCAGAAAGAATGTGCAAAAGTTTTTTAATGTGATGACGTGAATTGGAAAGGGGATGCGCAAAGCGGGAGTGTGGACAAAAGTAACACGAGAGTGCAAACAAAGTCCCGTAACCAGCTAAAGGAAAATTTACATCAGGTAGACAGCCGAGTCTACCAGAAATGAGGTAACAGAATACAACATCATGCGTGGTGTAGCAACGACTGAAGCCATAGCGAAAAAATTAAAGAATTGAGAAAGGGCAAGTGCTTCTCAGTGGAGAGAAACGGTAATTCCAAAGGTAAAGGTATTAATGCATGGTGTGCTTGTTAAGTGAGTAAAAGATAATGATAAAAATATATAAAATACAAGGTAAGTATAGGGTACCTTAGGATATGCGAACAGAGATTCGGTTGATAAATGTAATGAACTCGTAGTGGTCTTGGATCACTAGGAGCACTCAAATAGCACCGAAGTGATCGATGGTGGCCATGATAAGCCTGGAGAAATAAAGAGCGTACAGAAATTAATGTCTGGTGGGTAGTAAGTGACCAGAGAAAGTATACCTAAGTCACGGTGCTTCAAATTCGTAGTCGTCCGGTGTTGGACTTTTCCTTATGCAGGGTCATCCCCGGTCTTTTTGCCTCCTGCCTCCTATTTTTTTCTGACCTGTTGCTGTTGGCTTTTCAACTCTGAGCACTTTACCACTGCTAACCAGTGCTAAATTGCATATGCTCTCCGTGTAAATTGTATGTAATTGGTTTATCCATGATTGGCATATTTGATTTACTAGTAAGTCCCTAGTAAAGTGCACTAGAGGTGCCCAGGGCCTGTAAATCAAATGTTACTAGTGGGCCTGCAGCACTGGTTGTACCACCCACACAAGTAACCCTGTAATCATGTCTCAGACCTGCCACTGCAGTGTCTGTAAGTGTATTTTTACACTGTAAATTCGACTTGGCAAGTGTATCCACTTGCCAGGCCTAAACCTTCCCTTTTCTTACATGTAAGGCACCCCTAAGGTAGGCCCTAGGTAGCCCCAAGGGCAGGGTGCAGTGTATGGATAAGGTAGGACATATAGTAATGTGGTTTATATGTCCTGACAGTGAAATACTGCCAATTTCGTTTTTCACTGTTGCAAGGCCTGTCTCTCTCATAGGATAATATGGGGGCTACCTTTAAATATGATTAAAGCGTAGATTCCCCTAAAGAGTAGATGGACATGTGGAGTTTGGGGTCCCTGAACTCACAATTTAAAAATACATCTTTTAGTAAAGTTGATTTTGAGATTGTGCGTTTGAAAATGCCACTTTTAGAAAGTGAGCATTTTCTTGCTTAAACAATTTTGTGACTCTGCCTTGTTTGTGGATTCCCTGTCTGGGTCAGTTTGACAGTTGGGTTGTTTTTCACCTCACACTAGACAGGGACACAAAGGGGGCTGGGGTGTAACCTGCATTTCCTGATTAGCCATCTCTGCTAGGAGGGAGAGGTGGAGTGGTCACTCTCATCTGAAAGGACTGTGCCTGCCTCTGACAATGCCGGCTCCAACCCCCTGCTGTGTGTCTGATGTCTTGCCTGGGCAAGGCAGGATTTCACAAGTAGGTGTGAGTCCCCTTTGAAGAAAGGTGACTTCAAAGACTAAAATGGGTATAAGAAGGGCACCCAAATCTACAGACTTCAGAAACACTCCTGGAACCAAGAGGAACCCCTGCCTGGAGAAGAGCTGATAGCTGAGGAAGAAGTGCTGCCCTGCCTGTGACTGTGCTTTGTGGAGCTTTCCTGCAGCGCTGCTTCTGCCAGAGTAAGAGGGCAAAGACTGGACTTTGTGTGCCTTCCATCTTGTGGAGAAATCTCCAAGGGCTTGAGTTAGAGCTTGCCTCCTGTTGTTTGAAGTCTCAGGGACAGCAAAGACTTCTCTCTGCCAGCACCTGGAGTCTCTGGAGAGACTCCTGCTCTGACAAGTGGTGCCCCATCCAGTCCCTGGGCCCTTGAAAGGAAAGCTGGTGGAAATCCAAGGAAATCCAAGGAAATCGACTTCGGACGACTCCGGACCGACGCCGCTGCTGAATCCGGTGACGCCGCCTGCACCCGACGGCGTAACCTTTGCTGGAACGCGACGCTCTTCGCAGGCCCGACGCCGCTGCAGCCCCGCTGAAGTCCGCGACTCCGTGGAAGTCGCCACACCACGTTGTGACCGACGCCGGTCGAAGTGCACGGATTCAACGTTTCGCACAGACGCCGCGATTCCCGACTTCGCTCATCGGCTTGTTTTCACTCTTCACCAAAGGTACTGTACTTGGGGGTCTACACGACTCCGTGTCCGGCGCCGCTGGTGTCGGCTTGTTGGGAACGACTCCGTCACGACGCCGTGTTAACATCTCATTGAAGCATTTTTGTTTCTAAGCGCTATTTTTAAGTTTAATCTCTAAAAATTCATAACTTGACTTGTGTATGTCAGAATTTTGTCGTTTTGGTCTTGTTTTGTTTAGATAAATATTTCCTATTTTTTAAACCAGTGTTGTGTCATTTTGTAGTGTTTTCATTAAGTTACTGTGTGTGTTGGTACAAATACTTTACACCTAGCGCTCTGAAGTTAAGCCTACTGCTCTGCCAAGCTACCAAGGGGGTAAGCAGGGGTTAGCTGAGGGTGATTCTCTTTTACCCTGACTAGAGTGAGGGTCCTTGCTTGAACTGGGGGTAACCTGACTGTCAACCAAAGACCCCATTTCTAACATCCGGTGACAAGTCAATAAAGCTGCCCTAACCACTGGGAGTGGGATAAAATTATAATATAAATGCCCTAACCACTGGGAGTGGGATAAATATACAATTTGCAGAAAAATCGCTACTAATCCGAGCTCGCCATAAGTGTGTTAAAAAGCCAGAGCCTGATCCCAAAGGCGCTGGGTGTGAAGGCGAGGACAGTATAAAACTGCATCACGGTTGAGGAGTCACCGTTGCGCTTTGGCTATGGATTGTATGAACAGTATGCAGCTGGTGGTGGCAGTATGCAAGTAAAAACCGCTCTTGTACCGTCCAAGGCTAATTCAACAAAGGAAAAAGGGCAAAGTATGCAATACGGAGTATCAGTTAAAAGGCATCCGTAGTAAAATAACCTTTGAGCAAGGGGAAAGAATGCTACAATTATCAAACGGGCGGTTGCAGTCTGTGCACACGCCGCGAAGCTTCAAAAACTGAGAATAACACGATTGGGTGACGGCGCGAGCGCCGAACACGGAAGAGCGTGTCATTGAATATCAAGTTTCCAGTCCGTATGAGGAAGCAAGTGTATATAAAACCAGCGTAGCTGATAGTATCTTACCTAATAGAATCAGAAGGAGTAATCCGTGCAAGACGCGTCGGGATGCCGAAGTGTGTTAACTCGTGTGCGTGCCACCACCATTTTAAAGGCTGAGAGGGGTTAAAGAAACTCAGTGGAGATAGAGAAAGGACGCAATGTAGGAATAGAGGAGATGTGAAACTAAAACGTGGGGGCCATTTTAAAGCGGAGTGCACCCTAACAAAGAATTGTGTTATGTGATCGTAGTGTAAGTGCCACGAGGGATACAGAGGTCGGATGAGAAATAATGTCAATAAGTTCTAAAGATCACAAGTAATATGTTTAGAAACAACAAAAATGTTTCCATATAACAATGCAATGATCACAATGGAGATCAAAGTAAGTGTATGTATGAGATTGTAAAACAAAGCATACGAACATGACAAAAATAAAATAATAATAATAATATGGCAAAATTAGACAAGGAGAAAATACACCTTAGTAAACCATTCTAAACATCAAATGCAGCAGTTGGTATTGGCCAGAAAACACAAATAAATATACCTGGGTGCTTAGAGTGTTCCAGGGTGAGTGTTATAATGCTACAGGAAGGTGTGTAGATCTTTGTCAATATTGATGCCCTCCTCCACAGCTCTAAGTTTAATGATCCAGCTGCTTTCTAATTGTCTAAGCATCAATGTTTTGTTTCCACCTCTGGGTGGGGTATTGACAGAGTCAATGCCATGTATGCTGATGCCTAGTATCTCTGGCCATGCTTGGCATTGTAGTGGACCGCAAAGGGATAATTGACATTGTTATTGCGGATGGCCCTGATGTGTTCTTGTAGTCTCTCTTTAAGTGGTCGGATGGTACTACCCACATAAATGAGACTACAAGTGCAAATTATGCAGTAAACCACAAATTTGGTGTTGCAATTGATAAACCTATTGATCTTATATGTCACTGGTGTGTTGTATTGGAACTCGGTAAGCTTATCTTTGATGAAGCAGCACATATTGCAATGTCCACACTTGTAGGACCCATGTGGTGCTGTTGGTAGCCAAGTCTCCTTTTGCTCAGGTGGAAGGAAACTGTGGCATAGGTGATTACGAAGGGCAGGTCCCCTGCTGTAGGTGATGTTAGGTTTAGGCGGGAGACTTTTTTTAAGGGACCCATCCGCTAAGAGAAAAGGCCAATGTTTGTGAAAAATCTTATATATATTAGAACTGAGTGCATTGAAGGGAGTGATAAAGGATGGGGGTCTAGGAGAGTCCTTCTTTTTAATGGAGGAGACCAAAAGATCTGATCTTTTAACATGATTGATTCTGTTATTGGCTCGTAATAATGTGTTGGGTGAATACCCCTTCGTAAGAATCTTGTATTCAATAATTTGGATTCATCATGGAAGACAGTATCTTCACTGCAGTTTCTCCTGATCCTGGTGAGCTCTCCATATGGTATGGCCTTAATTTGAGAGGCCGGGTGTGCACTGTTTGCATGTAAGATGGCATTGCATACTGTGGGTTTTCTGTACAGTTTGGAGCAGATTTTATCGTCTTTGATGTAAAGTGTAAGATCTAAAAAGTTGACATGTGACTTGCTGTATTCCCTAGAGAAGGTAATATTGAAGGAGTTGGTATTGAGGTGATGCAAAAAAAGGTTAAAAGTCTCCAGGTTCCCTGACCAAAAGAGAAGGACGTCATCAATGTATCTGCCCCAGTACAGTATGTGTTGCGTCAGGTCCGGTGGGCACCCTCCATATGTGTAGCCATTCGAAAAAGCCCATGTAGAGATTAGCAAAAGAGGGGGAAAATTTTGCCCCCATTGCCACACCTTGTATCTGTTTAAACCACGTACCCTCATGGACAAAAAAATTGTTATCCAAAACCAGTTCAATTAAATCTAAGAGCATGTTGGAGTGTTCTAGGAATGAAACTTCACGTGTGTCTAAAAAGTGCTGGACAGCAAGAAGGCCTTTGCCTCTTGGAATACATGTGTAAAGTGAAGTTACGTCTAAAGTCGTTAGAATATGTCCATCCGTCCAATCAAAGTCACTAAGTTTACTAAGGAGATCTTTCGTATCTCTGATGAAGGAGGGAAGGTTGTTGACCAGAGGTTGTAAGTACAGATCAATGTATTCTGATATTCTTTCTGTCGGTGAGCCAATTCCTGAGATAATGGGCCTTCCTGGCGGAAAGGGACATGTTTTGTGTATTTTGGGTAAAATGTAAATGCATGGGGAGTTAGGGGTGGGATTGTACATGTATTTAAATTCCAAATCAGTGATGAGACATCTATCTTTCCACATAGATAGTTTATGGAAAATGTGTTCATTGGCTTTGGTCAATGGGTTAAATGACAGGGCAGAGTATGCAGTAGCATCATTCAATTGCTGATCAATCTCATTGATGTAATCTGATCTGTTCATGATTACAATATTTCCCCCTTTATCAGCTTCCTTGATGATTATATCCTTATTCTTAGCAAGGGAGTGTAAGGCTTTTTTTTCCAGAGATGGTGATATTATGTGTGATGTTTTTACGTCCTGAGCGATATGCATCTTCGAGTTGATAAAGGTCAGTTGTGACTCGCTTATAGAAGATGTCAATGACGTTGTCGCTTCCTAGATTGGGAGTGAATTTGGAGGAGGTTTTAAGACTGCTGTCAAGGTGTGCGTTGGGATCAATGTTTAAGTCGAAAACAATTTCTGAGATTGAGGGAGATGAGTCAGAGATAGACTCTAGGGAAAGCAGGGTCTGAATGTCCTTAACGTCCTTAATGGTGATCTTACTGATAGGACAAGGAACAAGGGTTGTTAAGTCAGTACGCGCAGGTCTGCCTTCAAAGAATTTGCAAAGTTTACACTTGCGAATGAATTTGAAGAGATTGACATGGAGTTCAGTAAAATTAGGTAAAGACGATGGCACAAAACCCAAACCTTTGCTCAAGATACTTATTTGTTGCAAGTTCAAATCAATGTTAGTTAAGTTAACAATAGAAATCTCCTCATTCGTATTCAAGCTTGGGTGAGTTATTTCTGATTGCGGGTGGTGAACCTCGTCGTAACCCCTTCCCTTTCTCTTGTTATGTCTGTATGCTTTTCTCTTGCCCCTTCTAATAGGTTGGTGTGGGGTTCATCCCTCCTTCGGTTGACCGTTTGGCCCTTTCTGTATCGTTCTAATTCCAATAAAAAACGCGATTTCTGGTTAGTTGGAATCGTGGATTGTCGTGTTGGAAAATTGGTGTCACTTCCACTAATGCTAGAGGTACTAGAGAGGTCTGTCTCACTCGTAGAGTAGGTGGAGGTAGCACCATTGTTAGGTGGGTGGGAGAAGGTGTCTTGTCTGTCAAGTTTAATGTTATCAAATTTGCGGGAGTAGGTAAAGACTCTCCCATTCTTCTAATCCCCATCATCTCTTTTCAGTTTGCATGTTTTTTTTGTCTTTGATGTATTCTTGGTGTTTGATTAGTACTTCTTTAAGTATTTTATAATTCTTATCTTTGGCCTCGGGTAAGTTAATATCTTTGATTTCTTTTTCCAAACTAAGAATTTCCTCAACGAGTTTCTCTCTTTTGGCACGCGCATCTCTGATTAGTATGTCCATCATGCCAAAGGAGGAGGTAACCAGAAGGTGCTCCCACTCTTTTAGGAGTTCAGGACTTAAATCTTCAAATGAGGGGAATAGAATGACACATAGACCCCTTGGAATTTGTTTGTTATCGATATATTTTTGTAAGATGGTATAGTCCCACCACCTAGACAGCTCTTGTTTTTTTAGACGTTCAAGTTTCACAAATTTCATTCTCAAACCCTCTTGTTTAGTGGATGGTTTGTGAGTGGTTGGAAGGCTAGTGCCAGGTAAGAAAATTTCTTCAATGAGCGCATCCCTATTATCATCGAATGTGTCCATGTTGTGTGATGAGACAATATGCAAAGACAACAAACACAATAATATAATCGTAATATACAAGTACAAAGCAGAAATTCAGTCAGAATGCTGAGTGCTGAGACGGCATCAATGAAGAATCGAGCGGGGGAGGTGGAGAATGCCAACAGGTGCTCGCACATCAGCAACAAGTGTATCAGATCTTAGATCAGAAAATAGTCATATATGTGCAAAAACATAGTGCTGGGTGCCAGGCTAGCCGAGACAACTGCCACCACAGGTGTCAGAGGGCCACACACTAAGAAGTGGGTGGTTGCCTATACAATAAAAGAGAAGTGGCCAGGGCACACCCGTATCGTAGATCCAGATAATGTTCAGGAATAAAGTAGATATCTGGTCAGAAAAGATGACGTTTTTGAGATTTATTATAGATGCAGATGGGTAGTCAGAGTCTGAATCCCAAAGACTACATGTACAGTGAGTCCATGTATCCAAACAGCCAGATGATATTAAATGGTCAAAGTTAAAAACAGAATGACCAATTGCAACAATAGTCCATACAGCAAAACAGCCAACACGTGTTTCATCTACAAGACTTTTTCAAGGCTGTGGAAAAATAGATTAACAATATGTACAAATTGGTAACGTAGGCATTGTACAGGGATTAATCAGTCATCTAAATCCTTTGTGAAAACGGAGTGAAAGAAAACCAGAAAGAATGTGCAAAAGTTTTTTAATGTGATGACATGAATTGGAAAGGGGATGCCCAAAGCGGGAGTGTGGACAAAAGTAACACGAGAGTGCAAACAAAGTCCCAGTAACCAGCTAAAGGAAAATTTACATCAGGTAGACAGCCGAGTCTACCAGGAGTGAGGTAACAGAATACAACATCAAATTCGTAGTCATCTGGTGGCAAGTCAATAAAGCTGCCCTAACCACTGGGTGTGGGATAAAATTATAATATAAATGCCCTAACCACTGGGAGTGGGATAAATATACAATTAGGCCTAGCTCTTGATGAGAAAGAACACGCAGACACGTAGAGTGAAAACATGAGCAAAAAACACATTGCATAACATGGGCACAAAAAAAATACCTGCAGCTTCTGCACTTCTAACGTCTGCTCCTCTAACATGGCAGTGGCTAAAGCTAAGTTAAGCATAAAATTAAGTCAATCAAAATTAATCTGGTGGTCACCTATGTGATGGTGTGCTGCTAGGATAAGTGCAAAGTGGAGTCAGTGGTCAAACACAAATATCATTACAACTTTACACCTGCCCTAAGAATGCCAAAATATGATGAAGCATTTTTGTTGGATTGCCACATTAAAGAAGGGAGTGCTGTCTGTCCTTACCCAAAAGCATGATGAGATATGGCAGTCTGTCGCTTATGTCTCTGCTACATTATGTCCATAAGCCACGACTCTTCCTGGTGGTCTAAAGCCCGTAGCACCAGTTTACCTTGCAGTTGAGCAGGGAGGGAATTGTTATGGGCCGTACACTTGTTGTGCTAGTCCTCCCCTTCTGCTAAGATGTTGCTGATTTGTACACAAATTCAGCATCTGACAGACAGTTGCCTTTAAAAAATATGAACAAATAATACTGACAGCTCAGAATATTTCAATCAAAATGTGCAAAACCTTTATTCCTGCAGCACTGCTGCTGATTCCAAAGAATGATGAAGATGATCAAGAGCCTGATCATGATTGTATCACTGTAACAGAGTTGTGTACCAAACCAAGGCCAGCCATTAAAGATGCTCCTCTTGAAATGGGCGATCTGACTTTGTTTGTGGGTGGGTCTTGTCTAAAGGGTCATTAAATAATACTGAGAGCAGCTTATGCAGTCTGTTCTATTTCTAAAATTGTTAAAGCACCTTACTTGCCTAACATAATTTCAGAAGAAGAAGTAGAAATAATTGCCCTGACAAGAGCATGCTGTCTAGCTAACAAATTAAGTGTAACCATTTATACAGACAACAATTATGGATTTAGAGTAGTGTACCACTATGGGCAGTTATGGTCACAAATGGTTTTCATGACATCTTCTGGTACTATATTACTTAAAGGGATATGCATTTAAAATCTGTTAGAAGCTATACAATATATTACAGAATTCATCTTTCAAATCAAGTCTCTGTCAAGTAAACTAAAGAGACTTGAATAACATTATATGAATTTTTGATCATTATCCATGTACTTCATTTTAACTGGGGCATTGGCTGAAACATGCGCATTACTTATTCCTGCAACTCTTTGACTTGTTTTCCTGAGAGATGTAGGTTTGGAACCTCCATGGAACAAATTGTGGATCATGTAGCTCCAGTATCGATTGAAAATGATATGGGGGCCATTGACCATACCATCTACGTATGGAACTAGCCCCTCTGGTTTACCTCTAGGACTGTACCGAGCATGCACTCCTCTCCCCAACACCCTGCTTCCCCGCAAGGCACTTTCATCATGAATATGTAGCATTTAGTGAAAACTGGGGAAACCACTGCTCAGAATCAGTGAATACTGTTTAAGTCTGTGATGTATGCATTTTATATCTCATGTTTCGCGGCAGCACTTGAGCTACATGCATATCCATATGGATATGCCGCTCATTTTGCACACTCTACATAGACCTCTGTTGGGCTGCCCCAAACTGTGGCATGTGATTTGCATTATGATATATTTGGGAAACCAAATCATTTTAAGTTTTATCTGGGTTCTGTCTGCATTTGCGTTTCCAGTTTCCAACCTTCCCACAGAAATGACAAGCATGATTATTTAACATTCACATTAATTTCTGCACCCTATCATTCCTAGAACCAACACATCACGCTTCCAGAAATTTCAGATGGTACAAAATCCATGTCTGAATTCATCATCTGATTTTTACTTCTTCTATAAATCCGTTTCATGTGCACAATCATCAGCTTCTCTTTAATCTTATTCTGTTTGGCGTTAAAACAGTCATTACAGTATTTGACATACTTGAGTATCTCATTGATGCTTCTAGGTCTGCCAGCATATCATGCTCTGGTGAATATGTGAGCTAATTTCCGGATGCTAACCTGAAACAAAAGCCAATATGAATCCACTAACACCCTCTGTTGCTGGTTCTTTAACTCCACTGTACGTACTGTAATTTTGCATATGCCTTTCATAGCATGCATCCACTGATTCTTTCGACTTTTGTGTGACTCTTGTTATTTTGTCCATTTCACCTCTTTCTCCTGCACCTTCAGTTTCAAGTGATTTACCACCTCTTTGTATTTCTTTGTATTTCTCCATAACTAGAACAGAAGCAGTATTATTAGGCTGAATAATTGTGGAAAATTTGTCCAAAAAGTATCGAGATCGCCCTGGGACCAAGGAATATGCACATAATTCCCTCCATGCACTCCTTGTAAAAGAAATTCAGTTGAACCCAGTTGCATTTTATGTTCACTCACGACCAGACACTTTCTTTTTTGTGTCCAACTTTTTTCTGTTTAGTTCTAGCTTTCTTCTTCTACTTTTCCTTGTATTTCCTCAAATCTCTCCAGTATTTTATGGAATAAATCAATTTCTTTGTATGAGACCGCAAAGCCAATAGGTCCATGTTTTCTATTTCTGCCTCACTCAATTACATTCATATTTTTTATGCAAAATCTTAGTTTTCTATAAATCAGTGTCAAATTCCCCTGCTAAATCTTCAAGCGTATCATATGTATCGTGTGCACATCTTACTGCCTCCTTCATTCACCTGAATTGTATACAAGCAGTAGTTTTGTATCAATAGTACCCTTCAAAATTTAACCAAATTCAGTTTACCCATTAGCAATTTTAATTCTCCTCTTCTCAGGTGGTGTAATAGCAACATCTTCAGTAACAGGCACTTCTATAATTACAACAGTTGTAATTCCACTAGGACCAGGTAAAGCTGACAATGTATTCTTAGTTGATGCACTTAAAATACAGAGTGCTGTTATTTCTTGCATACTCATCCCTGGCTTGCCTGCACCCATGTCGGGCACTAGTGGTCTCTGTCTCTGTGCATCATCTGTGTGAGAAGGAGATCTAAAATCCATCTGGACATCTAGTCAATTATGATCCTCATCTGAATCAATTTTTCCATTTCTTTTTCGATTTTCAGTTTTTAAAATCATTAGTTTTATTTCTAGTTTTTCCCTTGTCTAATTCACTAACTATCGCAGAATACCTTGCATTTTATTTTCTCTCCAGACCTTTCCTACATATCCCACTTGAATTATAACCACAGGCTCATTGCATTTCTAACTTGCTTTTCATTCTTTCCTTCCTTTTCTATGGCCAATTGATTGCAATCACTTAACGCTTCTTATTAGTCAGGTATAAGTTGTGGTTTTCTCTCACATATTGCATGTCTTAGCAAATCATGCTTTCTAGTATTAAAAGTGCCCTCTAAATGATATTGCATGCCCTTGTCGCCAGAAGTAAACACATGCCCGTCTTTTAACCACAAACAGTTAGGAAACCTGATGTCCTTCATAATTTCAAATTCAGGAGAACCTTCATGGGGATCCCTTTGACCATCCATAACAAGTACATTAGGAAGCCTTACACCAAAACTTGTGGGAGTGCTATCTCTTAGATAATATGCATCAGTTGCGCCCACAAGGACTAAGAGGTAATGTGTCCCTGGAGACAAGATTCAAACAGCCTTTCAAAATACAGTCAGGAAGAAAAGACTGCCTCGGAGTTTCAGGTCAGAACTTAGGAAAACCATGAAGGCCTGTTAAAATGTAATTGCAATACAGGAAAAAATGAGGAAATATAAATGCAGTAAAAGTCTCATTGAGTGAGTCAAAGTACATAGAAATTAATTGGCATGGAGGCCATTAGTTACAGGAATATTACAAGATGAGTGCAGTCAGGAAAACCAGCACATTCCGATTGCAACTGATTTGAGGCTTTAATCGACCAAATACATTTATTTCAGCCACTGCTCATACTGTTCTTCACACTGTTGTGTATGCCTCTGCTTCACATTGTTGATGAAATTCCTCCTTACTGATGAAAATTTAAGTAAGGTCCTATGCTTCTTTGGGCTTTCCTCTACGGCCTTCATTAAAAGAAACCGCTTAACCCTGATGGGCAAGGAATAGCAGCAGTTAACAACTCCATTGGTTTATGATATCTGCAGTAACACAGTGTACATGCTTATTTTGACACAGAGATTTTAATCTCTATGTGAAAGTTGGGAAATCGGGGGAGAAATGAGAAATGACCAGGGGAAGCAGTCCCGTAATTACTGATTCTACCAGTAATTCCTCATTTGTAAAGAGACTCACATAGTTCCACTTGTCCGGTCCTCTGGTGTTAATGTTACACTTTGCGTAGGTAACTAGGTGTCAATATTTACTGGAAGGATTATGTGATACTCAGAATGATGGTCTGAAAGAAAACTAAAATTGTTTTACATTTATGACATAAGGCGGATGGTACCATGCTTGTATTTGTGATGCAACCCAAACCCCATAAGGGGTTAGCCTCTTGTGACCGACCTCAACCAACAAATTGAAGAAAAGAAGTAAAAATCCTCCCCTGCCCTTAATTTCCCCTTGTTGAGCCATGTTGCTTAATTATAGGACTACCACATGTTCATTGTCAGGGCAGTTTAGTGCTAACACTTAGATAGCACTGGAGGGGCTAGCTAGGTAGAAGGAGAGGAAATGTTCCTTCATTTTGACCTGTTTCTCTAAACCATTAACACAGTCTAGGTTTCAAATCCTTTTTACCACGTGTAACGAGTCCACATAGGTGTGGGGGGGCTTAGATACTCACCATTCATCATTGTATAATCTGCTTAATGTACAAGAAAACATATCCAGTCTGTTGTAACTGTACACCTGCCATTGACTCAAAACTGTGACCATACCATACCAATAGTCCCTCACTTGCACTGGTTGTTTTTACATGCCTGCACTACTTTCAAGTGTGGTGTGAAAGCTGTAGGTTTTTTAGGGATCATGTATTGACTTAGGCATTGAGGATTTGGGCTATTCCAAGGTTTTTGCTGTTGGAAACTATCCAATCTATTCAGGAGTTGGCACCTAGGCAATGGGATGTTATTCCTGTCCCAAGGCTAAACTCATCCCTTACTAGATTGTGTAAGGAACAAAGGACGACATTTACACTTTCATCCAGCTCTTTGTGTAAATGATTAACTATGCTGTTTTTCTTGTTGAGTAGATGTACCACCTTCCTTATTTTTTTTAAATCATCATAGAAATGGTTTTCATTTTTTTATGTATCCAACGGAATCTGATACCTGTGGGGCATAGGGCCAGCACAATAGTACATCTTTTTCTAATAAATAACCTTCACAGGTTTAACCCCTTTTGCTCTGGTTTTCTTTTAATTAATTATTCAGTAAGTGAAGGAAATACAGTCTTCTACACCAGAGTTAAAACATTGACTAGAATCATGTTTTCTACCTTTACATTAGGATAATTCACATATGTTAAAGCAGGTTAGGACTTATATTTATTTGACAAATGTTTACTTGACATTTTTGCCTTCACCCCTTTTAGGTTGAGCATAGCAGTGCGCAAGCGCTGCTTTTACGACATGTTGGTATGTATCTGAGCTTTTAACCACACTCACTGCACGCCCATCACTATCATTCGTTGATAGGCTTGCCTTTAAAAAATCCTTTCTTTTCGTTGGTAAATGCTTTACGTTTGTCTCTCCTTGGGGCGGTTTGGTTACCGCCTTGGCCATCGACCCTGTTACATGGATAATTGCAGTTTTGCTGATAACTTTGACCGCAAGCAAACTTCTTTTTCCTTTTGTGTCTCTCCTTGGCGCTCACGGGGGCGGCGGCGCTGGCACTTTGAATCGCCTTGCTTATGTCAAATATTTTACTTTTTATTTTTAGTTTGTGCGGCAAGAAAAGTCCAGTTAGCAATTTACAACCCTAATAGCTCTAACTCGGGCAAACACGAGACCCATTGCATTGCAGGTGCTTGTTTGGGTTGCAAAACAATCTTGTTCTTATCTCATCACATTTGTTGTCCATTCAAAGACAGGGGTCAGGCACTGTCTTCCAAGTGTGCTTGTTTACTTTTCTTTCTCAGACTTTAAAGTGAGAGGATTTATGTGATATTCTTGCTGGATAATGGAGGGTAGGAAAGAGTTTTTTTCTAGCACACAACATTGTTTAAATATTTCAGAATATATCAGAATTATGAACAAAGAAATGAACCATATTTTTCGTTAATTATGAATTGTGTTGGAAACAATTACTTTAATATGATCAAAACCATTAAACTAAGTGATGCAATTTCCACACACTTTTGTCTGTGCACTGTATAGTTTTATTAGTAAAACTGTATGTCTGTGCAAATGTAATGGTCATTTCATTTGAAAATGTGCCTATAATGGCAGTGTGCTCCCAAACCATGAATACTCCAGTGTATGCTACTCCACTCTACAGTGCACCATTCCACACCATTGCACTCTACCCCACTGCACTCTATGCCACTTCACGCTACGCCTTTCTACTCTACCCTGTACCACTCTACTCTATGCCAATGCACTCTTCATCCCTCAATTCTGCACCACTGCACTCTTTGCCACTGCACTCTACACCACTCTATACCACTCCAGTCTAGACCACACCAGCCTACTCTGCACAGCTACATTCTATACCACTGCACTCTATGCTACTCTGTACTCTGTGTCACTGCACTTTATGCCAATACACTCTGTGACAATGCACTTTACTCTGTAGCACTTAGCTCTATGCCCCTGCACTCTACACCAGTACACTCTACGCCACTCTAAACTACACTGCATCACTGCTTTCTATGCAACTGCACCCTGCACCACTTTACTCTTCGTCATTCCAATCTATGCCACTCTACGCAACTGCATTTTCTCCTGCACTCTACTCTGACATAATCTACTCTACGCAGCTGCACTGTATGCCACTCTAATCCACTGTGTGCCACTCCACTCTACGCCAATGCACCCTACACAACTGCACTCTGCACCACTGCACTCTACTCTGCATCACTGTACTCTATGCCACTCCACATCACAGTACTCTACGCCACTCCACTCCACTGTACACCAGTGCACTCTGTGCTGCCAACTCTATTCTGTACTCTACACCACTGTTCTCTATACCACTGGACTCTACTCTGTGCTGCTGCCACTACATCACTCAACCCTATGTCACTCCATTTTGCACCACTATACCCACTCTACTCTACGCCACTTTAATGTATGCCACTTCATTTAACGACGCTGCCTTGTACACCACTGAATTCAGTGCCACTGCACTCTACGTCACTATACTCTGCAACACTCTACACCTATGCACTCTGAAAGAGTCCACTATACTGTATGCCACTCCAATGTATGCTCTCCTCCACTCTTAGCAATACCACTCAATGACACTTCACGCCACTCTCCTCTGTGCCACTAACTTTTAGCCAGGCTGGTGAACAACATGGCTAAAACACATTGACAAAGCCAATAGCTCTTGCATAGGCGAGACCCATTGGCTTTGCCAATGTTTGTTCCTTCTTTATTATGCGTGACGAGCAACAATCGCCCACTGGGACTCTTTTTCTTTAAAAAAAATCACTTAATGTTTCGAAAAGGACTCAGGTTATGCTCACATTAAAACTACACATTCAATATAAAATATTACAAAATATGTCATCTTATAGAGACTTTCTTGCGAATTAAAAAAATACATAACTATTTTTAATTCATTTACTGCTTTCCCACTGATATAAAGCCAGAAGTGCTTTGTGTTGTGGGCTCAAGCGGAGAAAAGTGATGAAAACTGTTTTTAAAAAGTGTCAGCAAAGGAGGCAAAACACCATAATACAATCAGATGTTATTTTTGTGCCAAAAGTATGTTTTTACATGCTGTAGACCTAGTTTATACATATGATGTCCTGGTCTAAATGGCTGTGCCTCCAAAGCAGTTTCAACCCTATTTCACTTTTTTTTATCATTATTGTGGTTTAGGGCAACACCACACCCAACGGCGGAGAGCAAGGTAACACACGTGTACACAGTAGTAGGGTCTCATGGGGAACTGCGTCAGCGCAGTCCCAGATTTATTACATAACCTCGGTTCCGCAAAGAAAAGGAGAGCCCGGGTGGCTCTCTACATCCCTCCCATGTTTTACTTCACACAGAAGAGAAGAGAAAATATACAGGAAAACTAACAACCCACAATGAGATGGAAAACACAATAACCACAGAATAGAGCCCAAAGGATACAAAGTCTCTGGGGACACCGCCCCTCTGGTGGGCAGGCGGCGAGGATCCCATCTTTGCTTCCTACGGATCCAAGGTACAGATAAAGTCTCTTAGCTGGCGACTCGGCACCGGGTTGGAGCGTAGATGATATCGTCCACCCCTGGGAAGTGATCCTCCCCTGTCGGCATCTTCTCTCAAAGGGTGTTTTGCGCTGGGCACGGCTACCAAAGCACCCTCAGTCTGTATCTCCACAGCTGGGGGCTCAACGATCGAATCATCGATTTCTCCTTTCTCCTTGGATGTGACTGACACCCCTGCTCATCTGAAGTGTGACACGTTCCGGGTTACTCTCGGCCTGCCTCGGGCGGCTGTTATCATGGCACCCCTCACACTGACGACCTGCCAGGGTTCAGGCTCAAATGGAGTTTGGAATTTCCCCCCTTGCCGGCGATTCTTCACTACAACCATATCTCCCTCCTGAAAACCCCGGTACCGACCTCGCCGTCGTTCAGTAGCTTTTCTATTAGTACGTTCTCTGCGCTGCTGAGTGGCTTCGACATCCAGTTCTGGGGGTCTCCACTGAGGACCAGCCGGGATGCAAACTTGAGGCGGAACTTTGAACATAAGTGCAGCCAGGGCACACCCCGTAGTACTATGAGGTGTCTGGCGGAAAGCACCCAGAAATTGGTGTAGACATTGTTCACTGTCTGCTCTCTGTTCAACACCTATTCTGAGGGCTCTGTTTAGAGTTCGCATGAACCTCTCAACATCCCCGTTAGCCTGCGGCCAGTAGGGCATGATCTTGCGATGACGTATGGACAAACCTTCCAGGTAAGCCCTGAACTCCTGTCCATTGAACGGTGGACCATTGTCCGTCCTGACTTCGTCCGGGAGCCCAAACATGGCAAATGCTTTTTGAAGTACTGGCCTCACATTCTCAAATGCCGTGGACGACACCACATCAACAACAGGAAACTTGGTGCAACAGTCAATGAGGACGACAGTCAGCTGCCCATCTGGGAAACTCCCAAAATCCATACTCACTTTTGTCCACGGCTTGGTGCTAGCCGGTTCGGTGACCACAGGGCAGCAGGGTGGTTCCCCTGTTGTGATAACGCATGAATGGCATTTTCCCACCAATTTGTCAACCTGACTATCCATGCCAGGGAACCACACTTTGGCCCGCAACCTTGCCTTGGTTTTCGCGGTGCCCTGATGACCCTGATGTGCCAGTTCCACCACTCTGGACCACAAACTCTGAGGCAATACAATTCTTCTTCCTCGAAGAACCAGGCCTAGACTATCTGTGGACAGCTCATCTCTCACCCTCCACATCCCTTGCATTGCCAATTTGCATTCGTTGTTGGCCACTTTGGTCTTTTCCAAGAAAAGCTTCCACTTCCTGTGACTTAGAGCTTCTTTGACCTGATTGAGCACCATGTCCCCCTTGGTGGCATCAACAATGTTTCCTACCCCTAGAGCATTGGGGCATTCTGATTGTACCGCCATGTTGACGAACACCTCTGTGTTCTCCTCGTCGTTCTCGTGAGAGTCATCGATCGTGATTGGGGATGGGTGGCGAGATAAATAGTCCGCCGGGTTATTCGCTCCTCGTCGATAAATAACGGTAAACCGATAAGGTTGTAGCAGAACAGCCCACCGCTCTATTCGCGGAGGTGCCAAGCGAGGGCACCCGGCAAACAGTGCAACTAGAGGCTTATGATCCGTCACCACCTGGAATTCTGGGCCATACAGATACAGGTGAAAATGTTTGCACGCCCACCGAATCGCCAGAGCTTCTCGTTCTATCTGGGCATATCGGGTCTCCACGGAAGACAATGCTCTGCTAGCATATGCAACCGGAACCCACTCCTGCGGGTTCTGCTCTTGTAGAAGAACAGCGCCAAGACCTACTGGACTAGCATCCACCACCACTTCGGTACGCCTGTGCGGGTTGAAATACGCCATTGTCGACTTGTCCAGTAACGCAGTCTTAATGTCAACAAAAGCTCTGTCCGCCATTGGGCTCCACTCCCATCGGTGACCAGCTTTGGTGAGCTGTCTAAGAGGCTCCGCCATGGTCGCCAGCTGCGGAATGAACCTTCCACAATATGTTGCCATCCCAAGGAAACTTCTCACTTCGGTGGGGTTTTTCGGAATTGGTGCCTGACGGATGGCATCAGCTTTACGAGGATCCACCTGTAGGCCATCTTTCGAAAAAACATAGCCAAAAAACTCGTACCGTCGAAGCCCCACGTGTGTTGAAAAAGTGGTGATGTTCCTACTATCAGGTTCCAGCTCCAGCTGATGATATCCAGCATTAAGGTCTAACTTCGAGACCCATTGTGCTCCATTCAAATCAGCTATGATGTCATCCATCGTAGGTGTTGTGTCTCTCTCTTTTAATGGCCTTGTTAGGAAGGCGCATGTCGACACAGAGACGGATGGCGCCAGGTTGCTTAGGCTTTGGCGCAATCACCAATGGCGACACCCATGGTGTAGGCCCTTCGACCTTCTCAATCACTCCTTGGTCTTCATGTAGCTGTAGCTCCTTCTCCACCGCTGGCCGCAAATGGAACGGAACTCGTCGGTGTCGGAGGGCAACAGGTGTAACTCGTTGATCTATGTGTAACTTGGCACGTTTACCTTTGAGTCGCCCAAACCCTTCAAAAAGCTGCAGAAAATCGTTGACTAGGTGTTCAGCCTGGGAGTCATACACTTGTAGAGCGAAGAATACTAGTTCTAGCTCTTCTGCAGTATGGCACCCCAACAGAGTGCCTCGGTCTCCGGTCACCACATAGAACCTTGCCTTTGTTGACGCCTGCCCACTGGACACTGCCACCTCCACCCTGCCCTTTAGAGGAAGCAGCCCCCGGCCCCCATAATTGTATATTCTCGTGGTAGTTGGGGCAAGCGAGGGTGTTGGGGTCAATTGCTCAAATAGAGACTCGTCCATCGCATTCACCGATGCTCCTGTATCTATGAGCACCGTTGCCGGCTTGCCATTGATCCGGATGTTGCTCATGGGTGGTGGTCGCTTTCTCTGCTGCCTCCCCCCGTGAACGAGATCACAAAGATGTCTTCTTCTTCATCTTCCTCGAAAACCGGGTTCCTCTGAGCCATGGCTTCAGCCAATTCATCAGTCTCTTTAGTTACACTTCTGACCTTGGTGTCCCTTCCTTTTTGGTTTCCTTGCCAGCCTCTTCCTGACCTGCACACCTTCGCAAAATGATTCTTTGCCACACCTATCACACGTTTTTCCTTTTGCCGGGCACACCATTGGTGGTTTGTGTTCATACCCACAACTCCTGCAGGTGCGCGTGCCCTTTTTGACCAAACTCGTCCTTCGTCCCGGCGGTTGATGTGTCTGGATGGCATCTACCTGCTCCTCCTTTACCTGGACTGGACATGTGGTTGATGCGGCGGCCAGTGATTTTCCTCTTACTGCTGCCATGGCGTCCGCTCTTACCGCTGATAGTTCGTGTGAACGTGCAAAACCAAGATGTCATCGAGGGGCATGCCTTGCTGTCGTAGTATAAGCTTTCTCAGTGCGTTCGATCGGCATCCTTGAATAATCTGTGCTCTGATCTCCTCTTGCTGATTTAGGCCTACACACGAGCTTGCTAGCTTCCTTAGTCGAGCATAGAACATGTCCATCGACTCAACATCCGTCTGCTGAGCCTGCCGTAGTTTGAAGCGTTCAAAGTCTGAGTTCAGCTGTGGGTCGAAATTATTGTTCAGGGCTTCCACTGCCGCGTTGAAATCTGACTTATCACCTGTGTTTGGGAGTGCGTCGAACAGTTTCTGCAGTTCATCACCCCCCATGAGCAGCATAAGAGATCTGCGTACCGCCCCATCTGTCTCTCTTGTGGCGCAGAAGTAGTTCTCTAATCGGTTTAGCCATAGGCGCCATCTTGGCGAAGCTGTGGCCGGATCAATCAGTTGACTGAATGGGGGCAGCGCAGTGACTGAGGAGTGAGCCCTGGCGCCCGCTTGCACAGTCAGCTGAGGGTTTTCTTGCGGTCTTTTCTCACAGTTTCTCTTTAAAGTTCGTGGTGTCTGTTTTTTTTTTTTCAGTGCACTTCCCCCACTTCTTTTCTTCCAGGGCCACTCTTCGTTGTGGCTCATATCACCAAAAGAAGAGAAAAGGAGTAGAGGAAAAGAGAAAAAAAAAAAATCTCTCCTCTTTCCTTTCCTTGTGTCTTTATTCTCCTTATGCCTCGTTATTTCAGAGTCTTTAATGTGCCTTGTATCATACTCTTTCTTTTTTTGTTTTTCTGTGCCTCTTTGTTATGCTGTGTGTTTTATTTGTTTATTATTATAATTTTTTTTTTCCAGGGCTTTTTTCTTTCTTACAGCCCTTCCTCGTCTGTTACACAGGGATCCTGCCCCTCCGGCTCCTGTGCTGCGTTCCCCTCCCTGGGGAAAGCAGCCCGAGCGTCACTTTGCTGGATCCTGGGGCGTGCGCGTGTATTTACTGAACCGCGCGCAGCCCCGCGTAGTGCTGCCGGGCCTCCCGAGAAAGACGGCTGCATTTTCCCAGCGCCGGAGGTGAGGCCAATTTCAAGCTTCTCCTTGCGCGCGCACCTCGGCAAGGGTTTCTCCCCTTTTTATCACACGGCCGGGCACTCACCAGAGAAGGAGAGGCCAATTTCAAGCTTCTCCTTGCGCGCGCCGCGGCAAGGGTTTTTCTCCTCCTTTTTTTCACACGGCCGGGCACTCACCGGAGGGGGAGACGGGGCACGCCTTCTCTCAGCAGGGCGCGCCTCCTCTCTACACGGCCGGCGCCATCGTGGTCACGCGTCGTTCCTGTGTCTTCTTTATTTATTTATTTTTTTCTCTAGGGGGCGAGCTCATCCGCGACGCGGGAGTGCCAGAATCCCACTCGTCGCCAATGTGGTTTAGGGCAACGCCACACCCAACGGCGGAGAGCAAGGTAACATGTGTACACAGTAGTAGGGTCTCATGGGGAACTGCGTCAGCGCAGCCCCAGATTTATTACATAACCTCGGGTCCGCAAAGAAAAGGAGAGCCCGGGTGGCTCTCTACAATTATCAGTACAAAGGTGTTTTGGAGCATATCCAAGCGGGAATTTAAAGTTGTACTATGAGGACTAATCCCATACATGTTCTCAAGAACAGAGACCCTTATGTTTCATTGGTGTAGAAAATAGTACTGAAGTCATCTAAGCTCTCGTTCAACAAGTGAAACAGGCATTTGAGTTAAGCTATGAACGTAAGAATGTGAGAATATTTGTGAGTACGGGGGCATCCCAGCCGGCAGTGCCCACAACCGCCGTCAAAATGACGGTCCCTTTTTTGTTAAAAAAAACACAAAAAAACAGCCACTTATGACTCCAATAATATCTGGCTACATTATGGTAAAAATGTCACTGTTTACAGTGTGATCAGAAGAGCACCAAGCGCTACTGTTTTTGTGTACATGTGAACGCAGACGCTGAATTAAAATAGTTGTTTACTTATTATCCGAAAAATGTCTCTCAGATAATGTATTTTGACATTTTACATTGAATGTACCGTTACAGTAATGTGAATGTAACTGGCATTCTCAGATATGGTAAATATGTCTTAGTGATATTCGGTCACTAGATGGCAGTGTGATGCTATGTTAAATAAAATACCATATCCATTCTGTTGTCGGGCTCTTTATGTTTCTCATAACTTTAGGAAATTGTGAGCCAGTGGCCAGACTTTAATATGTTTCTGGTGACATCCAACTACCCTGCTGGAGGCTGAGTAGTTTGTAATTTGCATCGCAGGTTTCACGTCACACGTTTAGTGTTATGTATGTTGCATTTCTATTAAAGGGCGGTCAGTTTTTTTTTTTTTTTTTTTAATTGAAGTGCTTATAGAAAAAAAAAAAGTAAAATGTTAGACTATACTGGTTATTTATCTGCAGAAAAAGGAGAGAAATACCTAATTATGTAGTTAAAAGTGTAGAATGTTAGGTAAAACGCCATTTGATATATTAAAAGCACATTCTGTCTTCAGAACATTGTTGAGACTTCTCTGCATGGAGCTGCTAACATTTGGCTGTTATTAAAATTTGAATGTTCAGGTTTATGTACATTTCATAAACAGAATATAGATTAAACAATGGTAAAGCTTTGCAGAGTGGACTGTGCTGTCATTGTCATGATACATTTATTTCATAGGGATCTTTGAAATATTTTCTGTATTTCACGGTTCCCTGTGAAATACATATTTTCTGTACCACTGCAGATTGTACAATAAACGTTTGTACAAACGTAAAATGGCTCTCCATCTGAAAAAAACACTGAAGTTCGCAAGTTATGTCTAGCGCCGCAAACCCTAACTTGTAAGACAGCCATGCAACCCACTACTCGTACACTGTCTGCTATGCTGATGACCTCTCGCTTGATGTGATAGATGCAATTACACAGGTAAATAATCTTCCGGATGACATTGCATTTTTATCATATTACTTTTACCACTATGACAGAAACAGCTATGAATATTTAGTGGTTTGAGTATGTTTTGATGTTTATTACAAGGTACCTTTAGGTGTTTCTACTTAGTGGTAAAATATTGTGATAGTATATCTATTGTATTTGGTGTGCAAGATATGGTTTACATAGCTGTTGTGGAACTCGGGGATTGTAGAGCTAATCTTTATTTTCAAATTTTAGTTCTTCGTGTTTTAGTTTATAACAATAACTGAACTTTAGTCATGAATGAGAATTTCAATTTTTTTTTTAACATACATTAACCTTAAATTCAGTTTAACCTTGTTTTTTCAGTGAATATATGAGGTTCTTTTTATCATATACTACTTATACCTTCTATGATGCTATTCCTTGACTTCTATGCATGGCCTCCTTTCAAGGCTCTGCACTGAGTCCCCCATTGAAGGCCAAGCCCTCCTTCCGCATGGCTTTCAGCTGTGTACAGCTTCGGTAGGTAAAACGTGTACAGTTGGGCCCAAGTGTGATGTGTACTGCCTTTGACAGTAGCAGTTTAGTGAGTCTCCCTGATGCCCGCTTAAGTTCTGGAGTAACACCTTTGCCTTGGTGTGATGTGGCTGATAATTAACGTCTCTTAAGAGCATTTCTGTCTTTAGCACTTCCAAATTTAGATGACAGCTTCAAAGGGCGCAATCCCCAGATTCAAGATGGGCATGTCCTGGTAACAATCAAACTGATCGACACTTCTTTCTAAATTCTTTTGTATCTCTAGCACAGGAAATACCTTTGCTTCATGGTAGGTTCCAATTACTACCAGTTCCTAATACTGCGGTTTCAGACTTGCATCTGTTACTCCAGTGTTTACAACATGCTTGGTAGTGGTGGCAGCACATCTATGCCTGTGGCTCTACCTCGTTTTGGGGGAAAAACTAAAATAAGACTACCAGCCTGGCTGCAGGGCGCTATTTTGTTCAAAAAATATATTAGTGCAATGAGACATAGAGCTAAGGAATTCACACAGAAAATCGGGCAAGGAGAGAAGGGGCAGCTGTAATAGAGAGGGGGAGGGGAAGAACTACTAGCATATAGTAGGTGTACTTGGGCGTATGTATGGTGTAGACAAGAATACAAATATTAGGATAGGAGTAGATGTACTGGGGCCAGCGATGTGGATACTTGGGTCTAGACAGGTTCTAGATATGTATAGAGGTGCTAGGTACACTGCTGTTCTGTTACAGTTGTGGCTGTCACCCACCTATGTAAGACATTTATTTATGGGGGCTCTCAGGAAATAATTGTCTCAGGTGCAAGTACTGTACTATGGCTGTATGATCAATGGGCCAATGTATGGGACCTGTAGGTTCGCTCATTCTCGCATCTCGCAAGTTCAGACGTCACACTGACTGGTTGGAACGACACAGTTCTAAAGCAAGATGCAGTCTTTCAGACACTGCCTGGTAAAAGCCCACATCAGTGTTGTGGTGGTCATTCCACTCTCTTTGCAGTTACATAGCAAGTCACTCTGCAAATCGGGATCAGTGGTTGTCCCTCCTTGGCAGTTGTGGCCTTCAGTCTGTTGGTGAAGTCCTCCACTGCAGCAGCAATAAGGTCTGAACACACAGCTTGGCAACAGCATACAGGGTCCCGGGAGAGACTCTGGATGGCACACTGATGACAAAAGGCAATGTTGTGTCACATAGATTTATTAAAAAAACATAGAGGGAGGCTGAGAGGACCCTCTCTCACCTTTGGTCGGCAGGGGGTGCATGCCCACACACATCTGCTTCTTCTTGGATGTTCCTGATGGACAGGCTGTCCTCCTGCAGGTCCAGGCACTCTATTTCCCTCTTTGCCAGAAGACTTTAGGTGATGTTCCCTCACCTCTGGGAGAATGGCCGTCATGCAGACATCTGCACAAGTTCTACTTCAGCTCTTTGAGTACTCTGTGGCACACTCTCCTATATTGGTCGAGAGGAACTTGGAACTGGAGCAAAATGTAGTAGTTTGTGGGCCAACTTTATACTAAATATATTATCCAGCCAGGAAATGTGGATTTACTGTCTAAGGTTCTAGACTTTGTGTGGGGTGGTTCTCTTTCAAATGCCATTTTCAGGCTGTTCCTCAGAAAACAGCCTTTGTGCAGTGCAATGACTCTCACAGCTGGTTGCAATGATGCTGGCTCCAAGCAAGAGTATCCAAAGTAAGGGCACAGTGAAGCGTGAGGTCTCTGCACCTGGCTGTCAACAATGTTTCTGTAGCAGTAATCCAGGTCAGAAACCTCCTTACAGTGAACATAACAGTGCAGTCCCATACCCCATATATGTCATCCACCAAATTACTTCTCAGGAAGACCTAATCAGCATTCTTCTCCTAACAACAAGTCCACAGAATTTATGCGGTTATCACTATCTTGATCCTACCTCATTACAGCGACACAAATGCAGTCAATATACTTCCACTGTCCCAGGGAAAATGCATCCACCCTCCAACTTGTGCCAGGCTAAACCAGGGGCCTTCCAAAATGGATCCTACTGATCGCAGAATTCTGACTGACCACACACAGTCTTACTGTCACACATGTGCTACACATTCACTGCACATACAGGCACTCTACATGCGCACAATCAGTGCAGGGATCTGGGATTCACATAAAAGTGGATTTTTACACAAGATATGATAGTTGAAAGTCTAGTCATACTAAGGGGTCACAAAACATCAGGACACTGTTAATTTATTTCACTATTGTAAGACATGGATGGTAGTTAATTTCATACACAAGGGTACACTTAGGGCCTCATTACGAACGTGGCTGTCACTAGACCACCAGGTTCACGGGTGGCAGTTGGACCACGGCCAATGTGGTGGTCCGAGTGCCGCATTTCAACCCTGGCGGTCAGGGCCGCCAGCCCCGCCAGGATCAGAAACCTCAGCATTCTGGAGGTAGTGGGGGTCCTAATGCACCAGGGCAGCCCTGCACTGGGGATTACGACCCCCTTCTCCGTCAGCTGTTTCATGGTGGCACTACTGCCATGCTGGCAGAAATGCTGGCAGAGAAAAGGGTGCAGGCGGCACTTGGCATGGGCAGTGCAGGGGCCCCCTGACCAGCACCATTGCATTGTTCACTGTCTGTCTTGCAGACAGACAGTGAACATTGTGAGGGTGCTGTAGCCTGTTTCCCACTAGGCCATGCCCGCTGACCTAGCAGGAAACTCTTATTAACTCCAGCTGGAAGGTAGGCGGCAGCCACCCTGTCAGGAGTTTGGCAGATGGAGCTTTCCATCCGGCAAACTCGAATTCGGGCCCTTAGTGTGCCCCTCCAGGTCACAGAACTTGTTACCATGGATAGTCTTCTGTGCACATGCTAAATTAGTGTGATTGAATGGCCGGACAAAGTTCAGAATGCCAGTTTCACATGCACGTGAATACTCAAGGCAGGGGTACATGCCAGTTTATGATGCAGAAGTCATTTCTCCCCCAAAAGATGCTATGAAGGGCATGACCCAAGCCACGTGCTTATAGAAAGCCAGAACACATATACTTCAGAGTCCTCAACATCCTTTGAAAGAAAGAAATTGGTCATATGTACAAATTTCAGGTTAAATTTGAGATACCATAGGAGCTAAATAGAACAAAGTGCTTGCTCTTACTTTGAAGATTTGTAATGTTGCATTTCCACTTTGAATTTGGATCATAATAACAATAATAATAATAATAATACATTGTGATGTACATAACTGAATAAGAAGTGTCATTGTCACTGTTGCTGTTCTTAATAGTACTCTTTTGATCAACATTGCAAGGACGTGTGCCTCACTCTTTAAGGGCTTAAGCCTGCAAGTTGTGTGTCTCTGGGGCATGATCTTAGCTATGTGACCTAATGGCCCATTTAAGGCATGTGTGCTTATCTAAGTCTCTGTTCTATGGGGACAGACCCCCCACACCGCCAGCCTAACCTAAATGTAAAATAACTATGCATGTCTGTTTCATTTAAACTAGGGTGTGCTTACAGTGTTTGTGACAATTTACCATGTGTTAGGGTGTGATCCCCAAAGAACACCTAATAGTGCTTCTGTTGTTCGTGTCTTGCATCTCCCATGTTGTTTCATCTAAAGTGTATACTTTAGAGGACACCCTTGTCTTGGATACGTATTTGTAAGGCAAGGTAATTTTTTATTCTGTGGGGCTTCTTAGGTTTTGTGGGATACAAGTAGAGTTCTGCAGGCCAGGGTTTCCGATTTATTTTTAGGAGGAACAGAATGCTGGCTTCTCCAGTAAGCCCCTTGGCACTTTACCTGTCATGCCAGATTAGGTAGTAATGGAGCATGATGAAGCAACCTGGCAGGTCAGCGTGACCATTTGTAAATCTTTTATCAAAACATTCATTCAAAATGCTTGTTTCTGCATTATTTTCCACTCTTCTACCTTAGTAAGAGGTTGAAGATCTAGCTTCTTAGCTAGGTGGCTTCTTGGTCTTCTTCACAATGCCAGTAACTGTTTACATGTTATAAATATGCCATCGGCTGAACTGGAAGGTTGACTGCAGGTATTGGTAGGGGTGTTGTGGTGCTTGGTTAGCCATTCAGTAACTTATAGCTGTTTTCAGAACTTGCAACAGAAGCACTTGAGACAAAGCAATGCACTGCACATTATCCAACCTCTTTACCATCTGAAGGATGCCCCCCTTTTGCTTTCCATCAGACTGTCCCCATTGACAAATAGGCATAGACTTAAATGACCCAAGATCGAAATGGATCCAGAGCGTAGGGCCACTGTGGACAAAGCCCTAATAATTGCTCTAGAGAACTTAGATACCCTGGTGTCAGAGCAGGATAGAAACTCTGTGAACCCATCTTTTAATATGAATCTCTACAATACTATGGGGGTCATTCCGACCCCGGCGGCAGTGCAGGGGCCCCCAGGGGCCCCAGGACACCCGTTTCCACCATCCTGTTCCTGGCGGTAAAAAGCAGCGCCGCCATGGCGGATTCGCCCAGCCGGGGGAAATCCGGCGGGAAACCGCCAGACCCGGTTTTCTGACCGCAGCTCTACCGCCGCGGTCAGAATGGGCAGAGAAGCACCGCCAGCCTGTTGGCGGTGCTTCCGTCATCCGCGGCCCTGGCGGTCTTTGACCGCCAGGGTCGGAATGACCCCCTATATGTAGGGGATCAAGGCTATCTAAAGTTGGCAGTTCATGGTATAATATGGGCTGCAGGCAGGCCAAAAATGCACCATCTTATGCTATTGAAAGTGGTAACATAAATTACATCAGATAAAAAAGGAAAACCTATAAGCAGGCCCAGGTAACAGTGCAGAGGGGGTGGGAAACTGAAATCTGGGAAGACCTATTTAATGCAAACAGGACCAGACATGTTAAGAGGTTTTAGGAGATTGTAGTACAGGGGAGAGAGTGGGAGCTGCCATTTAGCAAGTACCATCATTTTGGACACCTCGTTTAAGCACTTTTCTAACCTTCATGGTCCTTCGCTGGGACCAGAGGAAGCACCAAGCATCTCATTTTCTGTTGAGGGCTGTGATTCTTTTTCTCCCTTATTTGATATAAAAGAAACTAAAGAAACAGTTAGCATCATTGCCCTTGGTAAAGTTGCTGGACCCGAGAAGATCCCAGGGTACTTAATTTGCGCTGTCCTTGAATGTGGGCCAGTTATATTAAGAAGCTGTCCAGAGCAATTCCGGATGGTGTTGAAATTTCTGCAAGCTGGAAAGCAGCAGAGATAATCTCTGTTAACAAGAAGGGCTCTAGGGACTCCCCCTTTAATTATAGACCAAAAAGCCTTATTGATGTGACCAAAAAGGTTTTCTACAGGCAGCTCCTGGACAGATCTGACCTCTAGATGGAAGAATACTAAGTCCTATCTAATTTTCAAGCTGGTTTCAGGACAGATGTGAGTACCATCGACCAAGTCTTTAGATTTCTCACCATTACTGGAAGCCTATCATCCTGCAGAAGTCACATCTCTATCTGATGTTTGTGGACTTGAAGTCTGCATTTGACCTGGTACCGCTGCACTATTTTTGCTGAGTATCATTTTGTGTTTGCACCAGGATACTTCTGCCCAGGTTCATTGGGGGCCCTATGGCGAGTTGACAGAATGTATTGGGGCCCACAAAGGTGTCAGGCAGTGATGTCCGGCCCCTACCTTGTTCTCCTTATACCTCAGTGATGTGATAGCTTATCTTGATGTTTTCGGCAACGATGCACCAAGGGTGGCGGGCACAAAGGTTGCTCTGCTTTTGTTAGCAGATGCTAGCCTGCAGGCCTTGGTTCACTGTTTTTCAGCTTTTTTGTATTGACTGTGAGTTGATAATCAAGCATGCAAAAACAAAATTTATGACCATTAATCCACATAGGCCATTAAGCAGTCTTGACAGGGTTACCTCCTTTGATTATCTTGGAATAATGCTAACCCAGTCCATGCAGTGGCTCCCTCACATCAAGAAAAGCAGTTTGAACCTTTGCCACCATGCATCTGGTATTTTGAGACTGTATCATGCCTCAAAAAGTAGACCTATTTCACCAACCCTTAAGGTTTATAAGGCCAAGGATGAGGGTAGTGCCCTATATGGGGCAGAACTATCAGGTACGTCGGGCTTGGCATTGCTAGGAGTAGCGGAGAATAATTTCTTAAGTTCCTTGTTGTGCCTTCCGAAATGTACACCCCTGCTTCCTCTAAGGTGGGATAAGAGTATTCATACCATTTCTTCTAGGCCTCCGCTACGTCCTCTATTGTTTTGTGTAGGCCTAAGTACACTCCAGCTCTTGCCACATACTATAACGCATTTAGGGACATAGTTAAAACAGATAAAAGCCATGTAATAAAGTGGGTATGTTATGTCAAGGGCATGTTGACCTAGCTGGGCTTAAAAGCCTATTGACGTGACTGTGAGGGTTGCCCTTTCCTTTCTAAACAGACTTTAAAGGATGCCATCTGGGATCTTTGTGGGGTAGTGAAGTGAGCAATAGGTCTCATGAGTCACTCACTATTAAATTCTTAGACTTCAAACCATTTTGCCAGATTGAATGCTTCTTAGAGTTTATCCCCTTTTTTATGCTAGACTCCCATATATTAAGATTTGCCACACACTTTACTGCTCCTGACTTTTTGCTCAAGATAAAAGTCAAAAACTGTTGAGAGCACTACCTGTCCAGTGTGCTGCTGGGCTGAGGAGACCTTATCACATTTCTTTTTTTTCTGTCTAGGGTTAGACTGACAAAGGGCTGGCTTCTTCAACTGCACTTAGGGTCCTGCGGGTCGACACTAAAGTATGTATTGCTGGAGTAGAATAGCCAGAGCACTGTCAGCCTTACGAATAGCTGGGGATCAAAAACTAGTTCATATAAGGTCCTTGTGAACTCTGTTGAAATCGTGTTCCTTGCCTGATTCGCTTTTGACCCTTTCCTTTATTTATTGAATGTTTTTTACATTTTTTTTTATCTGCTGTGATTATAACACTGAATTGCGGATGTTGCACATTATTATGTTATTGATTTTACTGGACTGATTTTTCAGATTTATTTTTAAGTTTGTTATGCACTTTAATGGTTTGCACAAACCGAATACAGTACATTTTGACTTGACTTGAGACAAAGAGAAAGAAAAGACACTTTAGCAATCTAGACAGAGGTAAATCGAGTCAGGTGAGGTGAGGTGGTGAGAGAGCGAGATGCGGTTGGAAGATTCAGGTAAAAGAAGGGCAAGCTAGAGAGATGAGATTTAGAGGAATATATAGGTAGAGAAAGAAGGGGTCAGTAGGGAAACTGAGGTAGAGAGGTGAGATTGATGAGAGGTTGAGAGCGGCAAAGTAGATATTTAGTGAGAGATGAGCTAGACTAGTAGGTGTGGATGAGACATGGATAAAAAGAGGTGCGGTAAAGAGAGGGATGATGTAGAAACAAATAGTGGTATAGAAAGGAACTGATGGAGAGAAGCGAAAGAAGTGGACTTAGCTTAGTGAGTTTGAGAGAGTAGAAGTAGAGAGATGTGGTAGACTTAATGTGAAGTAAAGGTAGAAGTGGCTTGAGAAAGAAGTAATTTGAAAAGGCAAAGGTGAGAGCCATAAAACAAGGTAGAACAGGCATTTTACATCAAAAGAATAACTATGGAATGTTTTTGCCAGGGTTCTTGCAACAAGATACTTTTTCTGCAGTCACTATTTTACCTTGGATTGTGATGGAAACGGAACATCCACTTAGTAGGCTATATGGCAAGGGTTATTGTACTAATCAAAAACATTTTTAAATGCACATTTGTGTGTTATGTACTCTTACGCATTCAGAAATGCCTTTGCACAACTGTAATTGAGAATCCACAGTTGTTTTCCTGGACTAGTAATGCAGGGTTTCAGGAGTATTGTTGGAGACCTGAATGAATTTCAAAAATACCTACATGTCTACATAAAGCAAGGAATAAACCTAAAGGTGCATTTTTACATATTTTTAATACCATGGGTTGTCATGCCTTTGGGAGCAATATAGGAGCAGGAGGTTGTATATGTCCTTTGAAAGGTTTGTATTGTGGATTAAAAGCAGGATTAGATCATCATATGATATATAAAGCAGTTGCAACTAGAGGGAAAATCTGTTGTGCAGTCTCTGTCCTTTCTCTCTTGGGAACTGCATCAAGCAGTAACTGGCTTATTACTCTGATGAACTGCTTCCATCAAATTGTGGGAGAAATGTTCATGAGTTGGGCTGCCATGGTTTTGGAAATTTCACTGCACTGCTGTTGCTTGTTATGGTCTGCTTGACAGTGCAGCTGTCGCCAGACAATTGTATGAGAATCACAAGAGAAGGGACTTTGGCTTTTCCCACACGCTGGGAGCCAGAAGTATATGTTTTAATTGAGCAGAAGTTGTGTGCTTCCACAAAATAGTGCTTGCCCTCCACATAGCTGTGATTATTTTGTTTATTTATCCAGCTGCCTGAGCTTGAACTTTCAGGGGCATGTACATGACATTGTAATGGTATTAAAGTGTCTTGGAAAACTAGATAATTGCTGGTGTTTTCTCTGGCAGCAGCACAGATAAGAGGAGAGCACTCATTAACCTTCGTGCATTTTTATGTCTAACTGTTTAACCTACACCAATATTATTTTGCATTTCTTTTCTTCCACGCAAATACATATCCATTCCCAAGTTTTCGACATGTAATGCTTCACATTACCGTAGAACATGCCTTTAAAGCCAGACCTATTGGCATTGCCAATACATGTTATTGTGTTCACTTCATAAACTTCTAGCCTTTACCTTCTTCACCTCCTAGACTCTTCACCTCAAATACCTCTAGCTTCAACTCCAACCACTACATCCTACTCGGCGACCTCAATTTCCACATCAATGACCCCGACGACGCCAACTTCACCACTCTCCTGCAGCACATGAGCAATATCGGCCTCACCCAACTGGTCACCAACCTAGTCAGACTCAGTCACGTCACAGAACGCGTCCACTTCACCATCTCCGGAGCACAACATACCATCACCAAGTACCACAGCACCACCTACCGCAGCTGGGGCAAGGTAACAGAAACAGTGGAAGCAGGCCCTCAGCACCTCCAACCCAAGGCCTCATCAGACCTAGAACAGGCCGTCTAGAACTTCTCCACCTGGATCATCAAATGTGCCGAAAGAGTCACCCCGCTGAAGCCAGAAAGAGCCAACACAACCTCAGGACAAGCCAGCTGGTGCACCTGAGAGATCATAACCACCAAGCGCAGCTGCTACCAACTCGAGAAACAATGGTGATCCACCAGGAACCCTTCCAACAGAGCTGCCACAAAGTAGCCCTTAGCTACTATCACCGGCAAATCAAGGAAGCCAAGAGAGCAGCCATCACAACCAATATCGACACAGCAGCCAACTGCACAAAAGAGTTATTCAGAATAGTCAAATTATATTCCAACCCTATAGCCACAGAGAACAGGATCCACCCTTCCCAAGAGCTCTGCGACACCCTCTAGGACTACTTTCACAGCAAGATTGCCATCATCCACAACAACTTCGACCCCTAACCCTCAGTCCTCAACCTCAGCAGTCTTGACCAACCAGTGCACACCAGCCGGACAATCATCACATGGACACCGCTCACCACACAATCCACCTTGGCCATCATGTCATCCATCCACTCCACCAACCCTTTCCCCCCCACCATATTTTCAACCTTGGAACGAAGTACATCAGAGCGGAACTCACCACCATCCTCAACACCTCATTCACCACAGCAGTCTTCGTGGACAGATGGAAAAACCCCTCCTAAACCTACCATCCGCCGACCCAGCAAACTCAAAAACTATTGACCGATCTCTCTGCTCTGCTACCCTGCCAAAGTACCCGTGAAGGTCATCAATCAACAGCTCACCAAATACCTGGAACAAAACAACCTGCTTGACATTTCCTAATCAGGATTCCTTGCGAACCACAGCACTGAGCCCACACTCATCACAGCCACAGATGACATCAGAACACTCCTCAATTCCCAGGGAGACCGCTGCCCTCATCCTCTGCGACTTTTCAGCTGAATTTAACATTGTATCCTACCACACCCCCATCTCCACCAGGAACCCTTCCAACAGAGCTGCCACAAAGTAGCCCTTAGCTACTATCACCGGCAAATCAAGGAAGCCAAGAGAGCAGCCATCACAACCAATATCGACACAGCAGCCAACTGCACAAAAGAGTTATTCAGAATAGTCAAATGATATTCCAACCCTATAGCCACAGAGAACAGGATCCACCCTTCCCAAGAGCTCTGCGACACCCTCTAGGACTACTTTCACAGCAAGATTGCCATCATCCACAACAACTTCGACCCCTAACCCTCAGTCCTCAACCTCAGCAGTCTTGACCAACCAGTGCACACCAGCCGGACAATCATCACATGGACACCGCTCACCACACAATCCACCTTGGCCATCATGTCATCCATCCACTCCACCAACCCTTTCCCCCCCACCATATTTTCAACCTTGGAACGAAGTACATCAGAGCGGAACTCACCACCATCCTCAACACCTCATTCACCACAGCAGTCTTCGTGGACAGATGGAAAAACCCCTCCTAAAGCAACCATCCGCCGACCCAGCAAACTCAAAAACTATTGACCGATCTCTCTGCTCTGCTACCCTGCCAAAGTACCCGTGAAGGTCATCAATCAACAGCTCACCAAATACCTGGAACAAAACAACCTGCTTGACATTTCCTAATCAGGATTCCTTGCGAACCACAGCACTGAGCCCACACTCATCACAGCCACAGATGACATCAGAACACTCCTCAATTCCCAGGGAGACCGCTGCCCTCATCCTCTGCGACTTTTCAGCTGAATTTAACATTGTATCCTACCACACCCTCATCAACAGACTCTACAACATTGGCATACAAGGAAATGCCCTCAAGTGGATCGCCTCCTTCCTAGCAGGATGGAGCATCCAGCTACCCACCTTCATCTCCGAACCCAAGACCATCAAACGTGGCATGCCCCAAGGATCTTCCCATAGCGCCACATTGTTAAACAACTATATGACCCCCCCCCTTGCCGACATCGTCAGATCCCATGATCTCAACATCATCTCCTACGCAGATGATACACAGCTCATCCTCTTGCTCACCGAAGACCCCTCCTCCACCAGAACAAACTTCAGCAATGCCATGACCAACGTAGCTTGCTGGATGACAGCAAACTGCCTCAAGCTCAACTCTGACAAAACGGAAGTACTGATCTTTGGGAGAAACACATCCATACGGGACCACAGCTCGTGGCCAGCCAAACTCGCACCCACACCTACGCCTACAGACCACTCATGCAAACCCAACCTCATCCCCGAAAGCGAACTGACAATGAAGCAACAAATCAATGAAGTCACCTCCTCCGGCTTCCACACCCTCCGCATGCTCCGTAGAAGCTTCAGATGAATACCTGTAAGCACCAGGAAGACCGTCACCCACGTCCTAGTCACCAGCCACCTCCACTACGGCAACATACTCTACTTCGGCTTCTCCACCTAACATCTCAAAAGACTGCAGACCATACAGAACGCAGCAGCCAGACTCATCCTGGACCTCCCATAAAGGGCCCACATCACCCCCCACTTCAGAAACCTTCATTGGCTCCCATCAAGAGGAGAGGCCAGTTTAAGATCCTCACGCATGCCAACAAGGCCTTACACGATCAAGGACCGGTCTACATCAACTACCGATTTAAGCTTCCACCAAGCATCCAGACACCTTTGTTCCTCCTCATTGGCCCTCGCACGGCTCCCCCGCTCTCCCAAATCCACAGCAGCAGTGACCTCTCCTTCTCCTATATCGGTGCCAAGGATTGGAATGACCTGCCCCTCCACCTCTCAACAGCTTGCTGTTCAGGCTAAGATGTTTTAACCTTGACATAGCAGTGCAGCTGTCTGCCGACCTATTGTTGCAAGTGCATTAAAAATATACATAGTGAGCTTAGACTACGCACAGAGGAGTATATCTCACTCACCTCCAAGTATTGGCTGTTTGATATATCCTTCTGACACCTAAAATAAAAGTCTGTTTTACATCTGGAAAGTAAACTTATTTATTTCACTGTTAGCAAAGTCCAGTTATTTTTCTCCTATGTGAATTTTATACAGAAAGATAGATCAAGAGCTTTGCCAGTGCTCGTTTGTCCTGTTTTCACAAAAATGCATGAGTCCCAGAGGGAAGAGGTGAGATTGTCCTCATGGCCTCTCCATCCGCATGCAACTTTTGGTATGAACTTTGCTGGTTTGAATGGTGGTAAACGGGCCAAATTAGACTTCCCATTTTTTCATAGAAATGCATAGCAAAAGTGATGCTATGGGTAAATCCTGTATTTAAAATATGCATGTTTTGTGCAATAAGGAGTGGTCAATGGTTTGTAGATTGAACAGTGTCTGATATTGTGCATGCATTGGTTCATGGAAGCGGAGTTCCACCCAGTCGTTACCATTTTAAATACGTCTTAAGTGCTGATTAGTTTTTGTCTGCTGAACCATTTGTACTGTGCATCTACCTATGCCTGAGCCTACTAGAAGAGAACAATTTGGAAATCTTGTTCTTGAATGAATGTTAACTTGCCTCTTTCTTAGAGGTGAATCTGAACTTACATATTTGAAAGTAAAGCGTTGAAGCGATGCAACATTTACTAATAATATATATCTGTGTTTGCTTTCTCCTTGCAGTCTGGAAATCAAGTGGTTGTAGAAGTCAACAATGAGCAAAGCAAAAATTGTACAAACAATCGGACACTTGATGTGTTTGCTGTAGAAGTGCCCCCCAAAACAAAGATGGTAATATTTTTTTCTTGTTTCATTCTTTAAACATAAGTAAGCCACTTTTTGAATTCTGCATGTAAAAATAAATTGTATGACAAAAGGTAGTCAGATGGTATCACTCTTTCCAGAGTGGCATCATCATAATTATAATATATTACGTTGCATATCTTACAATAAGCTAATAATCTATTTAACAACTTTGTGGAAAAATGTTAAAATTACAAAAGCTAGAAAATCAAAGCTCTGTTTCACTGTTACATCCTGGCTTTCAGCTACTCCCAGTCTAGCAGTACCCTTTGACTTAGTGGCTGGATCAGAAGCTGCCTCCAAAGTTGTTAATGTACTGAGATGAAGGGGTGCATAGAAGAACATTTCTTAGGGAAACAGGATATGTAGTTTCAGACGTATTGCATTTTCTTGTAATCCTTTATTTATCCTACCAGAAGTGTAGGTTCATGGAAGTATGATTATATGTGGCATTTCATTTAAGTCTAGGATGAAAACCTTAGCTCAATTATATTTGGTGCGGACTAATTAACAGTATGAATTCAAGAACTGATAATTGCTTAAGCCTGGATTGTTTATTTAACTCACTGCTATAAATATTTTAGGATTGATTTTGTAAAATTTCACTGATTATATTAAAGGATTGATTTCTTAATGTTCTATTGTTGTTTATTTAACTATTTACCACAACCTTAATAAACTCTTTATATAAACTATTTACCATAATGTTAAGGACAGTATTTCTCATGAAAATGATGGACAAATTATTAGCCGCAGTTCTCTTTTTCACTTCTTAATCTCTTTGAGTCATATATTTGAAGGGCTATCATCACCAAACCCTAGGGTATTTTTCATGGGCATAGTCTACTTCTAACAAGCCAAACACTTTGTTATAATTAAATGAGTGTATATTAATATGTCTTCCCCACAGTGTGGAAGATTATCCCTTCAAGCATGACAACTCTTCATATATGGTGGAATGTGAAAACTTAGGGCCTGATTTAAATTTTGGCAGACAAGTAAGCCATAGCAAACATGACAGATATTGCATCTGCTGAATTACAAGTACTTTATATCCTAGTAGTTCATTATATCATAATGTACTTGTAACAAGGCATATCCAACACATTTGTGATTGAGTACCTCTCCGCCAAACTCTGAATCAAGCCCATAGACAGACAACCTCACAATAAAGACATTTTTTAATAATATCACAAGTACAGTATCTCCATGCAGAAAAGCAGAGATGTGCCAAACGCCACTATCAAGACGTTGCCCCCAAGTATGGTACAATGACTGTATGGATTTAGGAATTTATAACACTTATTTTTTTCAGAGGCAGGTGTTAAGGTAAGGGTGTGTTCTGCTTTGCTTCAAACTAAGAGTAAAACGATGCCAAGGAATGCAGCACTCCTAGTTTAAGTAATTAATTTATTAAGGCACTTCACAGATATCAAATAAAAGTACACAAAAATATGAACATGAGCATTTAACATGAATGCAGTAAAACACATGTAGATGCCAAAATACTCACAGCAGTTAAACAATGACAGGCATAAAAAGTGCAATACATCTACAATGAATATATGCAGTGAATATATATATATATATATATATATATATATATATATATATGTGTCACAGCCAAGCTAGATAATTAAGAATAAATATGCACCACCATGGGGATGGAATCCAGCATCATCCTTGCCAACAGAAAGCTGAGGAACCCTGGACAGCCGAGACAGTAGAAACTTCCCCGATGGGATATGATTTGGACAGTGCACCCACCCCCAAAATGGGTTCCTTCTGCTTCAGTGCCAAGGTTCCCCACCTTAGATACCTTAAACAAACTCAAGGAGGGAGATTATAGCAATCAACCCCTCTTTTCGTTTATTGACTTCATATGTTGGCTGTACTCGGTCTGCGTCGAAAACACACAAAGGAATGTGCCCTGCCCCAATGCGCATTCCAGAGGCAGAGTAGCAGTAAGTTTCTTTAATGAAAACATTCCCAGGCTGAGACTTTATCACGTTTGCCATCCACATCCCCCATGTTATGTTCCTACACAATTTAACCTGGTGCTAGTGAGAAAAAGGTCAAACATGTTCTATGTGGAAAACAAACTTGGTGTGAAAAAACCCTGCGCCACTGATGGGAGAGCACATGAAGCTAAGCACAAAATCGAGTCAGTGGTCAAGATTGAGTTGATGGTTAAATATAGATAACATTACAGGGTGGTATTTTGTCAAGTTACAAATGTGTGCTCTTTATGTTTTATTGGGGTGTGTTTTCATACAAAAAGAAAGCACATATGCAACTTAAATGGATGTCTAATGCTAATTTCCAGTATCCTGCTTTTCCAAGAAGACCTCCAAACCGATTATTCCATCAAATAGTTTATGATAACCCTGGCATGAAAATTCAAGGGATGTTGATTATCCTATTTCATGCTTGAAAAACAGAGCTGCTAATTTGCATTTTCACTTCTTCCTTTTCAAGGCACCTTCCTTGGATCAACCTTAAATTAAAAATGACATATCTTAAACCAACATGGCTGCTGTCAATTGTACAATTATCTGTTTGAGATCTAAAGGAGTCCAGGCATTTAGCCTTGAAGGCAGCTTTATATAAACTGTCTATAAGAAATTGATTTAGATCTCGTACTCCATCGCAACGGTGATGGATATCCCGTCCGCTGTCATCTAAATACTATAGAAAACAATGGTATTTAGATTTAGGCAGATGGGACATCCGTCACTGTTGCAACGGAGTAACCCCTCCACCAAGATCTCAATCAGGCCCTTAATATTTCAGGCCTGCCTAGATACATCCTCTCTGCTAAATGAAATGGCAATCTGCCAGCACAATCACTTTTATAGTGCTCTATGCTATCATTTATAATATTGTAATGCTTTACTCCTACTGAAGATGTAATACAAGAATAAGTACAATCGTATTACACTCTAAAACTGTTTATTTCCTTATGTTTGAATTGCACACAATGAGTGGATTATATTTTATATAAATGACTCAGTTCAAATTCTTTAAACATAACAGTTAGAACCTCAGTTTAAGGAAGCAGCTGCCATTCTAAGCCATGTTAGAATCACACTTGCTTTGGTTATGAACTTAATGTATCCAGCAGGTAGCCACAAAGCATTTGGTTTCACAAGATCTGTGGAGACATTGCAACCCTCTTTGTATGCCATACTGGAGTGCCACTATATGGGCTGGAGGAAGCACATGCATTGCACACTGTATTCAGTTAATATAGCTTTTCATGTGTTTACCAATGTCCTGACTATTAAAAGTTAACATTTGACATGGTTTTGAGACTCATATTATTATGTTTATTTAGTAAGGGAGTATTATACAAGATATCTGGTCCAGGCCCAGACTGTTACTAATAGTAGTATTTATGGAATCACTCACAGTTTTGGTTGTAATGCAATTGAACAGTAGATGGTCAGCTCATATTAATTAATTTATTTGTTACTTCCAGGTTTGTCAACATGTGATGCCTTTGAATGAACGCCAGGAATGGATATATCACTGTGTGCAAAGCATCATGTCTTAAATGTTTTATAAGAAAATACTCATGGATGTTTTCTACAACAAACGTTTTGCTCCAGATTTGAATTCCATTTTTGGCTTCTAAAAGGGATGATATTTTACATATGACAAGCAAGTGGTCATATTCTCCTACCTTCTGTTAAGATCCATTTATCCATTGCACGAGGCCAACTAATGGTATTTTTAGACTTAACATCAAACACAACAGAGATAGGTGTAAAATGGCCAATAATTGTATGCTTTTCCTAAAGAAATTGTAAAAAGGTAGATGATAATGCTCTTTATTATCAGTGTTATTTCCACTGGTTGGAGTGAAATTGACCTTCAGGCACTTCATATTATAAACACTCAAACCAGACCCTTATATTCCACCCATACCAAAGCTGCAGCAATTGCCTTAAACACCCATGCTTAGTGGAAAACCCATAATTTGCCAATTAAATTGTAAATTCTAGCAAAAAAAACAATGTCTTTGTAGCTGAAATGGTTCAAATGATACACATAATTCATTTACCATAACTTGAGCCTGCACTGTTCTTTTTAAACAACCAAAATACCAGTGTAA
The DNA here is from genome assembly GCF_031143425.1 of Pleurodeles waltl. Lineage (NCBI taxonomy): Eukaryota > Metazoa > Chordata > Amphibia > Caudata > Salamandridae > Pleurodeles > Pleurodeles waltl. The sequence goes on along the minus strand of NC_090443.1, from coordinate 822,338,777 downwards.
TAAACCAATCAAAAGAAAGAGAGGAAGAACAACAGCAGCAGAGAAGTAACATTTCTGTTAATGCAGGAATTATAAGGAATAAAAGGCAGAGCTGCTTTAAAATAAAGAAATTGTTCATATAATCATAACTTATTGTAACTTTGATCTCATTTTGACATATACAATGAAGGTGCCGTAAAATTAATGTACAGGGAACTATATATGTAAAGGGTGTTTCAAATTCAGCAGATGAAGAAAGACATTTCAGGGTTAGAGGATCATTATTCTGAAGTGTTTTTATAGAGATATTATTGAGGATAGTATTAAAAGGTTGCTGCTCATTTCTTTCATTATAAAACAAAATAGTGTTTATTTTCTGATAAATAAAACTCTTTTTTAAACAATTTATTTGTAGTGTATTGTTAATTTGTTTGATGATTCCATGTATATGGAATAAGTGACCCCCTCCTTGCAAAGTGTTGTCCCCGATTATGCCATTTCAGATGTTGCAGTGATGTTATTAATGATGTCATAAAACGTTATGAGTGATTGTAGGATGTAGGATAATTAGCAGTGTGAAGGCATGAGTTATAATCACTTTAGGGCTGTCACGCTCTTACTTGGTTCCAACTGTGGAGTCAATGTTGGACCTCCAATCCCAGCTGGGGCTGCACGGTGTAACCGGTAACAACAGCCTAGTTGCCCCGACAGCCCCAAGAGGGGAAAGGGGGGTGGGATAAAACAAGAAAAAGATTAACCCACGTCTCTGCAGGAACTGCCCGACTGCCAACAGCACTGCCTAGAAGGTAGGAACTCTCAGGACCGCAATATCTTCTATGCAGATGCGATACACTATAAATGACAAAAGACCATGTTACCTAGAGATTCCCAGTTTAGAATCTCACACAATAATTTGCACTTCTGGTACACTTGCAGGCATCATCCTAAACTTTGCATGAAAAAAGCAGCAGTTAATTCAAGAACAAATGTTGATCTTACCGAACTACGGAACATGCAGGATTTCCAATTCTAACAAATACAGCTATAGTCTCTAGGAATTTATCCCAAGGTTTTAGATACAACTTGTCAAGAAACACATGACATACTTTCAGTTTATGAATGAAGACTTCAGAGCGCTACAACAAAAGAGTCCAGAGCACTAGCCCTCAAACAATACTCAAACAATGTTCAAAATCCAAAACTGCTTTGCATCTTTAGGAAGTTAATTCTTGAAATATGCTAGTCTATTGATTAGCGTGCACTAACCTAAGAGTTAAGCACTTAGCCTTAACAATACTGGAACAGTAATCCGAAGGAGACGATACTGGATGCAAGAAGCTCAAGAAGAGGCGGAATCATAACTCATAAAGGAAGACACTGGAAGCATTGCTGACACCAGTATTACAGAATCATCAGGAACGCTTGGAAGACTGGGGCGCTGGAAGCTCTGGGCGAATCAGGTATGATCACAGGGAAGAGACTTGTGGAGGACTGTCACGTAGGAAAGTGAGTGCAGGAACAATGCTTGCACATGTTGGGAACAAGTTCAATGCCAAGCCCCAGTGCAAGTTCAGAGGGGCTATTTATACAAGAAGCCAAGTGTGTTCCAGAAGGGCACGTATCTCACATAGAAGTATGGAATATTCCAATGAACCTGGGGGGAAATCACATGTTACACAACAGCGGAATTGGGCGTAGCAGGTGCAAACAATAATTGACACTATAACAATTGCAACGGAACCCCAGTTCATGTTGGTACAACCCAATGGTTCACAGTGGAAACGTGACTATCCTAAATAGACGTGCGATGTCTTCAGGTGCAAACTAGGCAAAACTTGCATAGCGATTAAACAGGAGGGCCAATGGTTCAGACTTCTTGGGAGGGGGAAACTATAGAGAGAGCTCGGGGCTGAGAGGCGCGGATAAGGAAGCAAGCATGACTGGGAGTACTCAGGTTAGGGAACCTCCACAAGGCAAAGTTGACATGAGCCCTGTTAGTAAAACCCACCTCACATAGGGCACAACAATGGATTTCTGACAGCTACCCCTTGCTTCCGCTAAGGACGACCAACCAGGTGTGGTTTGTCAGAGTGGAGGGCATAAAATGACCTAATCAGGCATGGGGCATGAACATTACTAGCTGGTTCCCAAGAGTTCTCCTCAGGACCATACCCCTTCCATGCAATTAGGTCAAATAAATTACCCTCAGTGCATCGTGACTCTAATGCCCTTTGAACTTCAAATTCTAGGTGGCCATCTGGTGTTATCGGTGGAGGAGTCTAGGCATGATATGGTTTGAGGAGGGAAACATGAAACACAGGATGAACAGACAAATCATCAGACAACTGAAGCTGGACCGCCACAGGATTAATAACCGTTTCAGTTGGAAAGGGACGAATAAACCAAGGTTGCAACGTGTGAGGACCATGTAGTTATAATTTTTTTGTGGTTAGCCAGACCTTATTTCCGCTTTTGTACTCAAGTGGAGGTCGGTGATGTTTATTAGCATGTCTTTCCATGTTAAGCTTAGCTTGTTGTAAGTGTTGTGACACTTTTTGTTGAGAATCAGCGAGTTGCTATGAAAAGCTTTCTTTTGCAGGTATATTTTCAGATGTTTTAACAATATTTTCAGGTAGCATTCATGGATTGATGCCTGTTGCACAATAGAAGGGAGAGAGCACAGTGGCCAAATGCTGTGAAGTATTGTATGCAAAGTCTACAAAAGGTAACAGGGACTCCCATTCTTTGGTAGTCGAGGTTAAAAGACATTGCAGTGTTTAATTTACTCGTTCTGTCTGCCCATCAGTTTGTGGGTGATAGGCAGATGAGAGTCAATGTCCAAAGATGTGCAAAGACTGCACCAAAAGTGGGCCTGTTTCACAAATAATGACTTAAGGCAGACCATGTAACCGCAGGATATGTTGCACAAGTAGAATGGAAAGAGTCTTGGCGTTGGGTATTTGTTACAAGGCAATGAAGTGGGCCGTTTTAGAAAACAGGTCAACCACTACCCAAATAGCATTGTAACCATTGCAGTTGGGCAATTCTGTAATAAAATCCATACTTATCGTATGAGAGGGATGTTGGGTACAGGTAAGGATCTTGACAGACCCGCCGGGGCGGTGTGGGAAGCCTTGTTCTGAGAACAAATGGGACTGGTCTGTACATAATTATGCACATCCTCGGACAGTGTAGGTCACCATAACCATCCTTGACAAATGGCTAGGGTCTTGTGAAATCCAGGATGCCCAGCTAACGGGGTATCATGGCACCAAGTTAATGCCTCTTATCTTAATTCTTTAGTGGGAACAAATAAGGTAGTACCATGTTATGGGAGATTGTTATGGACATGATTGTCTTTATCGGTTACCCTCAAATCTCTGTCTTCCTGGCTCATGCTTTGACTAATTCTGTTCAAAAATGATTTTTGTTCACAAAGGCCTATTATTTGTTTGTGCGCTATGATGTTGTGTGGTGTCTGTTCCTGTATCTGGTTCAAATAACCTCCCCTGGATAACAGGTCAGCCTTAGTCTGTTGTGTGCCTGTACAATAGGCAATGATGAAATTTTATTCACTGCAAAACAACAACCATCTAACTTGTCTAGCGGTCAAACCAATCGCAAGATTTGCAGATTGTTATGATCAGTATATATTGTAATGGTATGTTGTACCCCTAATAAGAACTTTCTCCATTCTTGGAAGCACAACTTAATTGCCAATAGTTCTTGTTCTGCTACTGTAACTTTCTGTTCAGCTGGCAACAATTTTTTAAAAGAGTGCTACGGGATGCTTTTGACCAGTGGTGCAGTCGTGTTGTGACAGAATACCTCCTACTGCAACCTGAGACGCATACACCTCTACAAAGTATGGTAAGTTGGGATACAGCTTTCTGTGCACCAGAGTTGTAGTGAATTGCTCTTTGAGTAGTGGAAGTGCATTTTTAGCCTCCTGGGACCAGACAAAAGGTACCTTTTTTTGTAAAAGCGTAGTAATGGGGAATACTAAGTCTGAAAATGGGTGATAAAATGCCTCTAAAAGTTTGCAAACCCCATGAAACTTTGCTCTTCTTTGACTGAAGTTGGTGCTGGCCAATCCAGGATCTCTGCACCTTTTTCTGATTCATGGTAACTCTTTCTGGAGATAGGAAATATCCCATAAACTCAACAGATTGTGTGTGGAAGGTACATTAGTTTGTTTTACAAAAAGGTCATTTTCTCAGAGTCGTTGCAGTATCTTTCTGACATGTTCTATGTGCTCTGTCATGTTTTGAGAGTAAATGAGAATGTCATTATTGTAAACAACTACACAAATGTCCAATAGGTCTTGCAACACCTCGTTTATAAAATACTGGAATGCAGCGGGAGCATTACATAACAAAAAAGGCATGACTGTTTATTTGAGCTACCCGGATTTGGTATGAAAGGTTTTTTAATGCAGATGAGGTGGTATGGGCCTTGTAGGTCTAATTTAGTGTACACCGTAGACTTTCGAACCTGGTCACGCAAGACTGGTATGAGGGGCAATGGATATCTGTTCTTAACGGTGACCTTACTCTGGGACCTGTAGTCTGTGCACACCCTTAACTCACCATTCTTCTTTGGTACAAAAAAGAGTGTTGAAGAAGCTGGAGAAGAGGAATGATGGGTGAAGTCCAAGGCTAGTAATTCATCCAGTTTTTTTTTTTTTAGGTATTTAGGGCCTGATGTAGATTTTGGCGGCCAGGTTTCTCTGTCACAATGGTAATAGATAACCTATCTCCCGACATATAACTCCCGTTATTTCCTATGAGATTTATGTTTCAGCAGACGGAATATCCATCACAGTTGTGATGGAGTAACCCGTTCGTCGAAATCTAAATCAGGCCCTAAGTCTCTAGCTCAAGGAGAACATCGACGCAACTTCAAGGAAGCATCACTTCCCGAATTAAATTTATGCAGCAATCATATTCTCTGTGGGGAGGTAATTGCATTGCATTTTGTCCATCAAAACATCATGAAAATCATACTCTACAGGAATCTAAGCTGTGTGTTTTGAGTTGATGCTGTGCATGTCATGTCGCAGGGATTCTGCTTTTGCAGAACTGTGCCATGGGACAACAGAATGTCAGAATGCAGGGGCTCTGTCACTTCTGCCAAATCAGTACTGTCATACCAAAATACCTAGCTAACTCATAGTGCCTTACTTGCACTCCTAAACTCAGAGTGGCAAGCACTTGTGGCAACCCAAAAAGCATGAAACTCTAGCCCCCTTTCAGGGAACCTTGGTGAAACAGGTCAGTCCCTTTTGTACGTTATCTCAGTCATAAATATCCATTGCAACAGTAAAAAAGGTACAAGTACCCAATATATATATTGCAACTAACATAGTCTATTACGAAGCAAATTAGATGTGATTGCAATGCTGGCAATTCTTATAAAAATCAAAATAGCAGTTAGAAAACTGTGTGACCCAAATAGTGCCACGATAATGCAAATCCAGTGGCCTAAGCCTATCCTGTTATGGTATGCTCAGAAAGACTATTATTATTATTATTATTATTATTAGTGATCTCTGGGAGCAGCGAACCCCATACCTCTGTTTGCGTAGTCAATTGTTCCACATAGGGAAGTGTAAACCCAGTTTACACAGGCTGCACGTCCAGGAGGGCATCTGTTTCACAGACGGGTCAGCTCTCCTAGAATCCTCCTCTCAGAAGCTAAACACTACGGGACCAGATTTGTATCATTAGCTTGACATAGTGAAAAGCTACTGTGTTATGTCTTACGACTGCTTGACGGACAGAAAACAATACCTGGCACTTGTAGTGCCTGCTGAGCAGTTGGAGAATGTACATACAGAATCCCAGGAGAGTGGCTGTACAAATGACATTACAGTGTGTTTCGAAACAATGACAAAAGAAAAACGTGCAATGTATGAGTGCAGAGCAGAAACATCATAATTACTAGAGTCCCAAGAAATGAGGCATAACTATAGTGAGTCCATGAATGGCCCTCATGGCAGTGAAAGGAGACATGACTTCCTGCAGTGTCTTATAACAATGGTTTCAGCAAGAATGAGAATCCAGGGAGACAAGGCCAAAAATTAATGGATTGTGAAGCTGAAGCTTAGAGACCCCTAAAATAATGCCAAGGTTGGGTGTGTGTCTATGAGGTCAAAGGCGAAGGACTTTGTATGCCCAAACTCGCACACAAGAGTAATAGGAACAGTTTCATATGTAATCATTCCAGAAGAGAGCTCAATACCATTCACAGCCCTAACTAGTTCTGGTTCTTTCTACTTAGTACAAGGAATATGTAAGGACCTGGCTAATGCTAGATCAAAAAAGTGTTCTATAGCTCCAGAATTTAAAAGTATAGGTAATACCTTCCGCTGTTGATTTGAAAGTATTAAGGTGAAAATAACAGTGAAATGTCGTAGAACTTTATTCAAAGTGTTTGCTGAAAAGTGGGGGGGTCTGCACTAAGACCTTACTGAAATGGTTGACCCCTGTGTCAGCTTGGCTTTCTAGTTTTTCTGCATCGAACTAGACATGACACCAACATTCTTTCTAATCCCTTTAGATTTGACAGTACACTTACAGGTGAAATGCCCTGCATTACCACAATACAAACACAGATTTAACTTTCTTCTTCAATCTTTTTCTTCTGTAGTTAAGGGGCTGTGTAAACCCCCTGTTTGCATAGGTTCAATGTTATCCTAATTCTTAGTCTCTATCTCTACGCTCTGGACGTACCACTAACAGCCAAGGTTCCCCTCGATAGCATTCTCCCTTACGTTCTGTCAACCTATGATCTAACCGAACAACTGAATCACTAAACTCAGAACAGTCCTTTGGGTGATTCACAATGTGTGCCAAAGAGTCTTTCAAGACATCTCTCAAACCTATTTAAAAGAGGGAAGTTTGCTTCTCTTCTGGCCATTGGGTTTCTGTAACCGTCCACATAAAGTCATAATATAAGTCAGCAAATCCTTACTACTACGACGTAATTTCAACAATTCATTATCACTAGCCTGAACAAAGGTGTGTTTAGCAAAGAAACGTCACATCATCTCTTCGAATTTTCCAAAATCATGCAATACAGGATCATTATTTTCAATGACGGGGATCTCCCAGTTATAAACGTGTCCCCAAGATAGTAGAATATAAAGGCTATTTTAGATGTGTCAGAAGGAAAGGTTCCAGGTTTAACCAAGAATTTGTAACTGACACTGGCTCCAAAGGGTATCAAATTTGTTACATCTCCAAAACACCTTTCCAGCGTGGCCAGGGACACCGGAGTGGGAGTCGTTACAGTGACATGAACAGGAGTAGCATTACCCAGGGAAGACGTACTAGTGGGTTTTTCTATTTCACCAAAATGTGTTGGTTGTAAAATAGGCCCTGTGTCTTTAGGAATCGGCCCAGCTCCCACATCAGCTAGCCAGGGTGACTGGCAGGAGCGATCTCTGACTAACTCATCTATAAGTGGCAGATTTTCCTGTTGCAAGTATCGAATCTCAACCTGTACCTCGGATAATGCCCGAGCTAAATTGTCAACTTCTAATGGGTCATCCATATCGTCCAAGTGGTGAAAAGTGAGAGGCTTGACCTTCTGTCAACACTCACCTGGTTCCAACCAGGGGTGCGATACTGGACCTCCAATCCCAGCTGGGTCTGCATAGTTTATCAAGTAACGACTGGCTAGTTCCACCGACAGTCCCTGGGGGAAAAGGGGATGGGATAAAACAACAAAAAGATGAACCCCTGTCTCTGCAGGAACTGCTCGACTGCCTCGAGGCAGGATCTCTCAGGGCCTGGATATCGTCTTGCAGATGCGATACGCTATAAATGACAAAGGTCAGTGTTACCTATAGATTCCCAGCTTAAACTCTCAAGCAATAGTTTGCACTTCTGGTACACTTACGTTCATCATCATAAACTTTGCATAAAAGAAAGCTGCAATCAATTCAAGAACAAATGGGGATCTTCCGGAAAATGCAGGTTTCCGATTCTAACAAATACAACTTTAGTTTCTAGGAACTTACTCCAAGGTACTTGATACAACTTGTCAACACTGACAATGACAACATTTCGGTTTATGGATGAAGAGTTCAAAGTGCTATAAGAGTCTAAAGCGCTGGGCCTCAAAGGTAGGGTTCAATACTCCAACAATTTTCAGGATCCAAAAGGGGCTCGCGCCTTCAGGAAGTTAGTTCTTGCAATATGCTTGTCTATGGATTAGTGTTCACTAACCTGAGAGTTAAGTAGTTAGCCTTAACAATACTGGAACAGTAATCCAAAGGCGACAGAAAACTCGATGCAAGAAGCTCAAGAAAAGGTGCAATCGTAACTTAAAGGATGACACTGGAAGCATTGAAGATGCTGGAATCACGGAATCATCAGGAAGGCTTGAAAGGCTAAAGCGCTGGAAGCTCTTGGCGAATCAGGAGACGATCACAGGGAAGAGACTGACGCAGGACTCAGCAGGTGCAAATTGTAATTAAACTATAACAATTACAACAGAACCCAACTGCATGATGGTACAACTCAGTGGTTCACAGAGGAAACACAACTATTCTAAATAGACAAGTGATATCTGCAGGTGCAAACTAGCTGAAACTTGCCTAGCAACTAAACAGGAGGGTCCTTTGTTCAGACTTCTTAGGAGGGAGGAAAACCATAGAGAGAGCTCAGGGCTGAGATGCGCCACTAGGGAATCAAGCATGACTTGGAGTACTCAGGTTAGGGAAATGGCACAAGGGAAGGTTAATATGAGTCTGGTGAGTAAAACCCACCACACATAGGGCACAAGATGTAGTTGTGACAAGGGCATGGGTTATAGTTCCTTGAGATAACTATAGCTGGTGAATTTCTGTGGATTTAGTCATTTAAGACTGTGGGCCTGATTTAGATTTTGGGAGACAGGTTACTCCATCCCACCAATGACCAATATCCCATCTGCCAAAATATAAATCCCATTTGCTGTGGGATTTATAGTTCTGTGGATGGGATATCCATCACCATTGTGACGGAGTAACTCGTCTGCTGAAATCTAAATCAGGCCCTATATTTTTTAGCTGACATTTTTACCTAACTGTAACGTCCCTTTAACCTTTGTTTTTTTCAGTGAATTTCTGTTTTTTTTAACGTAAAGTAAGGCGTCCATTATAGTGTGTGGCATGGGGTTGGCACAGGGCCTGGCCTCCCAACACCTTGCAGGTTTGGTGTGGAGTTTGTCGCACTGCCTGACAAGGCCTTCGGTTGTGTGCAGCTTGGGGTTTAGCGGAGGCCCTCCTTCCATTGACACCCAGCCCCAGACCAAAGTCATTGATAATAGTAATCAAATGTTCATTTTATAAATGCACACCTTTATAAAAAAAGTTTTATAACTTGTATTGGATCCTATTTAGTTTTAATGTGAATCAGGAGTTAAGCTTAGCCTTCTGGCTTTCAGGCCTGTGCCCCCGTCAACTAATGACTTTTAATCTACTTAGCTTGCTCTGTCTTAGCCTATTTATTTAGGTATGTCTTTCAGAATGGCTTTTATGTTTACAGTTAGCAAAATGTTTTGATTTTGCATTATCAGTTTCACTCTGTGAAGGTGTTACTATTAGTGTCAAAGTCAAGACAGAACATGTAGGTATTCACATCAAGTCCCTTTCCCACTTACACGTGACAGGAACATAATGTACTTTTGGAGAGAATTGTGTATATATAATTGCCGTTCCAAGCATGCCTCCTTATCTATTGTTTGGAACCCCTGCATCAGGGGTCCCACAAGATCTGTATAAATACATCTCGTGCAGACAAGATTATGAGAGGGATTCCTACCAGATGCTATTGACGCCATCTATCCTGCACGTCTCTTTGATGCAGACCCAGCCTTCGTGTCACCATGGAGTCTGATCTAGAGACCTAATTTCAAGGTAATAAGGGTTGAGGGTTCTTCTCATGGACGGGTACTGGCAGATTAGGTTTAACATACCTAGCTCACTTTAGGTTAGAGATTAGGTTCTCCATGCAAGGGTTTTAGAGACATTTTATATTTCATGTTTATTGCAAGATGGTGGGGGTCTTTGTACTCGCGACTCATCTTTACAATTCTGCTTCTTGCATTATTCATTATCCTAATCATTGCAGCTCATGCATTTTACAGTAGATTGCAGTATTTTTGATAAACCTGTTAGAAACGTTCCTGCATCTCCTTTGTTGCCTGTATGTGACTGAGACTTTTTAGTAACATGAGAAAAGGGTAACTTCCATTCAACCAAGACTCCACTGAGATGTTGCCCTCTGGAGTCCATGCGTAAAGGCTGCCAGAAATCACATTTTAATGTTTGGGTTTTTGGTGAGGTACTGCTTGTGAGCCAGAAGGGTTGGGCCGACATTTGCGACTTGTTGTAGGATTGGCCTAGTCACCTACAAACAAAAGTGCTGTTGTCCTTAAACCAGCAGTCTCTTCTGGGAGTGAGAGTCCAACCACCACACTTATTGTCACAATATATTTTAAATAAAGCATTTTCATAACAACCATTAACTTGTCCTTGAATCTACCTTTCACCTTTTTCAAGCCACAAAATGCAGCCACAGAATCTACTAAGGGTCTCTGCATTGCAGCTGAAGAGAATACACTTCCAGGTCGGAATGCTTTAAAAATTATGAGAAGTCCTCCTGGGGCCGTGAATTTAATGACCCAGGTGACATAATGTGTTTTTTGTTTTAGATGTTGCCTGGGAGCCACTGCAATCTCTGCATCCAACCGCAACATAAAAAATAAAAAAAACATTCTTGGTAATGCCACTGCCCCAGCAAAAAACACCTAAAAGCTCTCAAAGTGTATTATGGAGCGCTCCTTGCATAATAAATTAACAGCTTGTGCCACTCATTTATTATTATTTTAATGTCTTTAAATGTTCCGGTGCCACCCAAAACACCCACACCATTTTTTAATGTTTGGGGCTTCTTGTGGAGTCCTGCAGCCTCTCCAGCCAGCACCATGTTCCAACAGTAGCTGGCCATTATTTTACCATGGTGCCCCAGTGCCCACCTGGGCAGGAACAACATGCCAGTTGTTGGGAGACACGGAGAGACCCATGGGCCCGGCCAGCTTCCCAGACAATGCCTATCCTTGATGCAGTGGGAGCTGGCTCTGGTGCTTTGCTCCCGCCTGGGAGGGAGCAGCTTTTGTCACTGTTCCCACTGGGTGGAAGCAAAGCTGTGCTTCCTTCCCACAAGATCACGTTAAGGGAGTTGAAAGTCTCCCTGCCTGTGCATTTGCATGTAGAAAACAAGACAGTGTTGTGGGGGGGCGGGATTCCTGGGACAGTGCCTCACTTCGAGCCCCAATTTAGAGTCCCTAGGACTTCCTAAGGGCTCTGGAAGGGGGGGCTGCACTACCTCCCTCCCTAAATATAAAAACAGCCCCAGGGTTGTGGTCCATGGAGCCTCCCCTTCAGAATTACTTCAGTGCCATGGGATGGTGTCCACTGGACCTTCCAAATGCTCATGGAAGGGGACTGCAGATCACCTCCCAAATTTAGTAAGTTCATGGACCACCGCAAGGGTGTTTATTTGAAAAGGGCAGGAGCCTGCCAATTTTAATTTTTTTAACGTGGGTCCTCAGGTTAAAAGCAAAAACTGTTTTTGGCCCCAGACAGGCAGGGTATCCCAACCCTGCCACCCTATGTTTTTTTTAATTTTTTTTTTTTACTCTTCTTGCAGGACAAGCTGTGGTCGCATCTTTGTTGATGTGGTGGCATCCAATAAGATTTTACCTTTATATCTGTTTGGACTGTGAATCCTCTGTGGCATGAAATGTACATACATTTTTAGCCTTCAGTTCTCACAAACTACTGAAGGGATTTACACAGAAGCACAAAAAGCATGCTCTCTGGATCAACATATATATGGGGAGATTTATGTTGTGGGACAATGTCTATCCAGTCAGGTGCTCATCGGCGGTCAGGCACCATCCAGAAATGTACTCCTCCTAGGAAAAAATAACTTCTATAAGTATTATTGTTACTAATACTTCAAGAAAGACCCACAATAGGGTTGAACACATTAGTGGTCTCAAACTTGGTGATGATAAACACTGTTTGCCCAGCACAGAGTGGAGTTCTGCCCCCTTCTTCCTTGGAGGAGTCTTTGTGAAAATAAAAATATTTATACTTAAATTGTGTTGTTATTACTTGAGATAAGAGAGCCACAGATGAATATAGTCTATATAGTAAGAGAACATATTTATTATCAAGTAGCCCCCAGCGGAAACGTCGTAAAGGCCGATGATTTAGACATGAAAGAAACCAAACTTGCATGCCACCATGCTGATCTGTGTGTCCTAGAACAAAAGCTGGAGCTTTCCTCCTACATGGGTAAGCGGGTGAGATGTGCCGCCACACAGTATACAGGAACAAAGGACACTAGATCTCTTGAACATATCTGTCTACATGGAAGCCTTTGATCAGAAGATGAGTTCTGAGGAGGATGTGCTGTTGAGTCTAGGCCCATTTGTGTCTGAGTTGCCGACAGCGCAGTGTAACAATAAGGCATTCTGGTAATTATGAAAAATTTGAATAAAGATCATTTGTGAAGTGTCCAAAATTTAGGGGGAGGGTAAATACAGGTAGGCTTCATATTTTTATTCAGTGATTCACAGTATCAATAGTTTGTGAGTTCACAAGGAAAACCCTAAATAATGTCATTAACTCAACCTTGCCATGCTCAGCATGATATCAGGGAGACCTCAGATTACAATATTGAAAGGTGACATAAATCTGTTTTATAAAGAACACCTTTATGCCAATCCAGAACAGGCAACCTACATCAACACCACCTAACATGCATCCCGATGGCTCGTCAACCAATAATAGCTCCCTTTTGATGGAACTTGCAGAGGATTCCGTGTCTTACTGCACACAGCTGGCATGCTAATACTAGTCCTCCCAATGCATTAGGGCATATGAGCTCAGGGAGGTGTTTTGCCTGATAAACCTGAAAGCAGCATTTCTGATGGATACAACTACCTGTGGATTCCTCACCTAATGAATTCCTCACCTAATGAATACTCCCATGGCGCCAGCATTCGACGGAAATCTTCTTCCTAGTCTCTGCACGTCGACGAGGACGTCACTCTAGCCCACGCGACGCCGTCTGACGTCATACAGGCAATAAGAGGTCCTCGACGACGTGCCAACGTCAGTTGCCTTTTTTCCGTGCATTCGAAACGGTTATCTTCGAGGGAGCAACTGTTACTTTCGTGGTTACAGTGTATTTTTTTGCTGCGTAGTCCTTCGCTGCAGTAATAATGTCGCAGAGAAAGTTGGGTTTTAAGCCTTGTCGTGAGTGTGGGGGCAAGATGTCAGTTACGGATCCTCACTCCGACTGCCTTTGGTGTTTAAGCTCCGACCACGACGTCTCGACTTGCGATTCATGCCAGCACATGAATCCGAAGGCCCTCAAGGAACGTGAGGCGAAGTTGTTTATGGCGAAGTCGAAGAAAGAAAAACATCATAAGAAGTCTTCTTCGCCAAGGCATCGGCGTCATCGAGACTCCCGGCGCCGTAGAGAATCACGGCGCCATTCAAGCAAGGAGACTCGTTCCAGGTCTTCGGATCGGCGCCGGAGGACTTGGGAGGTCAGTCCCACGGTCACGCCGCATCCATCGACGCCGTTGCCCTCTCCGACGTCACCGACTTCACCTGGACAGGCGTCGGTGATTGAAGTGGTGCAGCCTCTGGTGTTGTCCCCGGCGTCGCAGACGTCGAGGCCGGCGTCGGGGTCGCCTTCGATACAGGCACCCCAGTATCCGGCTTTTCCCACCCCTGGAGCCGATAGTACCGCATTCCTAAATGCGATGTATACCATCTTCCAACAGATGGCTCCAGGGGGTGCTCCGGCTGGCCCTTTGGCCTTTTCATTGGGTGATCCTGCGCCTCTACGGCCGGCACCCTTTATGCCCTTTCTCCCTTTTGGGAACGTAGGCTCGGCGCCGGTGTCGGCGCCGGTTGCCGCTCCGGTGGCTTCGGAGGGATTGGCCCCGGAGATTTCCATCCCGTCGACGTCGGGATTTCGTCCTGTGACTCCGGTGGGTCCATCTGCTCCGAGTGCTCTTTCATCGGCGCCGAAGTTACCTGTGGCGCCGGACGCGGCGTCGGTGGCTTCTGAAGATCGGCGCCGATCTTCGGCTTCGGCGGAGGCATTGTCGACTCCGCGTATCGAGCAGAGGCTTCATTCGAGGAGACGTGCTCTCCGTTTATTAGAGGAGCAGGAGTACCAACGAGTCCTGGAAGAAGGAGAACTAGAGGACTCGGGTGATGGACTGCATGGTCTAGATACAGCCAGTGGGCTGGACACTTCCCCTGAGTGGGATCTTTCATCTCCAGGGGAATACACGGAGGAGGCTGCTTCCTTTCACGCACTGGTACGGAAGGCAGCTAGTTTTCTGGACCTGCCTTTGCCGGTGGCAGAGACAAAACAGAACCTTCTGACAGAGGTGCTTCATCCGGCCTCAGCTGCGGCAGAGCCTCTATTGCCCTTTAATGACGCTTTGCTGGATCCGGTGCTAGAGGTGTGGAAGAGACCAGTATCTTCCCCAGTGGTTCATAGAGCCGTAGCCAGGAGGTATCGAGCTGCACCAACTGACCCTGGCTTTCTTTCTAGACACCCTACACCGGAGAGCTTGGTGGTGCAGGCCTCCTGTTCATCCAAATCAGCGCCTGGTTCTTTCCCGACGGTGCCTGGGGACAGGGACTCGAAGAAACTGGATGCGCAGTCCAAGAAAATCTTTTCGTCCTGCAGTCTGGCGTTGAAGGCCACCAACGCAACTTGTATCCTGGGGAGATATATTCATGCTCTTATGGATGACATTTCCTCATCATTTACGGAGCTTCCCCAGGGTCTTTTGGATGTTGTTTCAGATGCCCAGGCTGCCGCGACCCAGATTATTCAGTCTGGACTGGACACCACCGACTCGGTGGCCAGAGCAATGGGCACGACTGTGGTGGCAAGGAGACAGGCCTGGCTCCGTAATTCGGGGTTTTCTGCGGATGTGCAGTCAACCCTATTGGATCTCCCCTTTGATGGGGACAAGCTGTTTGGCGCCAAGGCAGATTCGGCCTTGGAACGTTTTAAGGAGAGCAGGGCCACAGCCAAATCGTTAGGACTCCAAGCTCCTTCTTCCTCTGCCTCTTCCAGGATTTTCAGGAGGTTTCGGGGATTTGGGCGTGGCTCTTCCTCCTCTTCCTTTCGGGGGAGATTCCAGCAACCTGCCTCTTCCCATCCCTATAGATCTTTTAGAGGGAGAGGGAGGGCCCGCACCAGAGGAGCCTCTCAGCAGCACTCTGCCTCTTCCTCGTCCTCTGGAGGGGTGCAGCAGGGAAAGCAGCCTTAGGCTTCCACCATTTCCCACTCACTCCTCTCCTGTAGGGGGAAGATTACAGCATTTTCTCCACCAGTGGAAGACTATTACAACGGACACTTGGGTTCTCAGTATTGTGGGAAAAGGCTACACCCTTCCCTTTCGGGAGTTCCTGCCCCTCATCCCGCCCTGCCCATCTTATTGTTCAGAAGAACACCTCCTGTTGCTAGAACAGGAGGTACAAGTCCTCCTTTCAAAGGGCGCGGTAGAGTTGGTCCCAGAGCAGGAAAGGGGTCGAGGTTGTTACTCAAGGTATTTCCTGATTCCCAAGAAGGATGGTCGGTTGAGACCAATCCTGGACCTGAGGATCTTGAATTGGTTCCTCAAACAGGAAAAGTTCAAGATGCTGACCCTAGCTCAGGTGCTTTTGGCGTTGAACAAGGAAGATTGGATGGTGTCTGTCGACTTGCAGGATGCTTACTTTCATATCCCGATACTCAAGTCACACAGGAAGTATCTCCGGTTTATGGTGGGATCGCAGCACTATCAGTTTGCGGTCCTTCCGTTTGGTCTTACTTCAGCACCTCGAGTCTTCACGAAGGTGATGTCGGTGGTTGCGGCAGAGCTCAGAAGGAAGGGGATAGCAGTATTCCCTTACTTGGACGACTGGTTGATCAAAGCCAAGTCGCCGGAGCTTGTGTCGCATCATCTGCAGTCAACGACTCAGTTGTTGTTCGACCTGGGTTTTTCGGTGAACGAGCCCAAATCTCACCTGGAGCCCTCTCAGCGCCTCCTGTTCATAGGGGCAGTACTGGATGCAACATTGAGTCGAGCCTTTCCTCCGCCTCAGCGGATTCAAGATATTCAGGAATTGGTTCCAATGTTTCGAAATGGAGCGGTAGTTCCAGTCCTCAAGGTCCTTCGTCTGCTCGGTCTGTTTGCCTCCTGCATTCTGTTGGTCACGCATGCTCGCTGGCACATGAGGGCTCTTCAGTGGTGCCTCCGAAGGCAGTGGTCTCAACACAAAGGAGATCTAGAAGGTGCTGTCAAGATCTCCAGAGATGCTGCTGTGGACTTGAAGTGGTGGATTGCAAGCAACAATCTTTCACAAGGAAAGCCGTTCGCGCAGTCGCCACCAGTGGCCACGGTCATAACGGATGCTTCCACTCTAGGGTGGGGAGCTCATCTGGGGGATCTGGAGATCAAAGGACTTTGGTCTCCAGAGGAGCAGATGTTTCATATCAATCTGTTGGAGTTACGGGCTGTACGTCTGGCTCTCAAGGCCTTCCTCCCTTCCCTTCGTGGTCAGTCGGTACAGGTCCTGACGGACAATACTACCACGATGTGGTACATAAACAAACAGGGAGGAGTAGGGTCGTACCTTCTCTGCAGAGAAGCTCTTCGACTATGGTCCTGGGCAAAGGACCATAAGATTTGCTTGGTAGCAAATCATCTGGCCGGGGTCTTGAATGTACGTGCGGACGGTCTCAGTCGCCAATTCTCGGCAGACCACGAGTGGCGTCTCCATCCAGATCAAGCTCGTTTGATCTTCCAAAGGTGGGGGTTTCCTCGGGTAGATCTGTTTGCCACTCTGGAGAACGCGCATTGTCCGTTATTCTGCAGCCTCCAGTATCCGATGCAGAGAGCGTTGGGGGACGCGTTTCAAATAACCTGGTGCGGCCAGTTGCTTTACGCGTTTCCTCCCATACCCTTGATTCCTCGAGTATTGAGGAAAATTCGCCAAGACCGGGCGCTAGTCATCTTAATAGCTCCGGATTGGCCAAGGAGGGTGTGGTATTCCGACCTTCTCCAACTCTCAATGTGCCCTCCGCTCCGTCTCCCTTTCAGGGCAGACCTCCTCTCGCAGTCGCAAGGGCAGGTTTTACACCCCAACCCCCAGAGTCTGCACCTACATGCCTGGAGATTGAACGGGGCAACCTGAGTTCCTTCTCTCTCCCGCCTGATGTAGTGGATGTTATATTAGCGGCCAGGCGACACTCCACTAAATCTATCTACGCTAATAGGTGGTCTAAATTTGTTGCGTGGTGTGGAGAGAGGCAGATTGATCCCTTACATGCTCATCTATCGGACGTTTTGTCTTTTGCTCTGTCTCTAGCGCAGAAAGGTTGTGCAGTGGCTACTATTAAGGGTTATTTGTCGGCCTTGTCAGCCTTCATTTGTCTCCCAGACCAACCATCGTTATTTAAATCCCCTATTGTTATCAGATTCTTGAAAGGTCTTCTAAATAAATATCCTCCAAAACCATTTGTTATGCCGCAATGGGATTTGTCCTTGGTCCTGACTTTCCTTATGGGGTCCCCTTTCGAGCCTATGCATTCTTGCCCCTTAAGGTATTTGGTTATAAAAACAGTTTTTCTGGTAGCTATAACATCTGCAAGGAGAGTGAGTGAGTTGCAGGCCTTATCGGTAAAGCCCCCTTATACAACTTTTTATGGGGATAAGGTGGTGTTGAGGACCAAGGCTGCTTTCCTCCCAAAGGTTGTTTCACCCTTCCATTTGGCTCAGACAATTACTTTGTCCACGTTCTATCCTCCGCCTCATCCTTCTAAAGAGGAAGAAAGACTGCACCGTCTGGACCCAAAGAGGGCGTTGAGCTTCTTTATTGATAGAACAAAGGATTTCAGGCTGGAGGAACAGCTGTTCATCGGGTACGTGGGCAAGAGGAGAGGAAAGGCAGTCCACAAGAGAACACTCTCCAGGTGGGTGGTTCTTTGCATTAAAATCTGTTACTCTTTGGCAAAGAAGGACCCTCCTGAGGGCATTAGAGCTCATTCCACCAGAGCTAAGTCGGCCACTTCGGCCTTGGCCAGAGGTGTTCCTGTGGTTGACATCTGCAAGGCCGCAACTTGGTCGTCCCTTCACACTTTTGCGAAACATTACTGTTTGGACTCTGAGGTCAGAAGGGACGGCCATTTTGCACGGTCAGTGCTGCAGGATTTCTTGGTTTGACCATTTAGGCACCCGCCACCGGGCGTGGTACTGCTTTGGGACTCTATTCATTAGGTGAGGAATCCACAGGTAGTTGTATCCATCAGAAGAACGAGTTACTTACCTTCGGTAACGACTTTTCTGGTGGATACATTAGCTACCTGTGGATTCCTCACAGTCCCACCCGCCTCCCCGTTGCCTTTCTGGTCTTACCAAGTAATCCTTGAGTGCGCTCCTCTTGGTCTTCAAGGTTGCAATAGATGTTGTATATATGGATACTTGTATATATTTATCTGTATATATATATATATATATATATATATATATGTATATATTTTTGTGTATATACATGATTTGCATATATTTGTTCGTTATATTAAATTTACAGCTATTCATTGCAATATTGTGTATTTTACAAGGTTATGGGATGTTGCCTTGCTCTTTCATTGCATTGGGTTGTTGTTCTCATGCACGTAAAAAAATTTGGTACTGACGTCGGCACGTCGTCGAGGACCTCTTATTGCCTGTATGACGTCAGACGGCGTCGCGTGGGCTAGAGTGACGTCCTCGTCGACGTGCAGAGACTTGGAAGAAGATTTCCGTCGAATGCTGGCGCCATGGGAGTATTCATTAGGTGAGGAATTCATTAGGTGAGGAATCCACAGGTAGCTAATGTATCCACCAGAAAAGTCGTTACCGAAGGTAAGTAACTCGTTCGTTTGGCACGTACAAAAACAGACAGCTGTTTATTTTTGTAAATGCCAGCTGGCATGAAGCACCTCCAAACAGAGGTAGTGCTTATACTTGGTGCCAAAAACTTAAGAGCTGTTAGTAGAAATACTTTTGTGAAGTGAATATCCTGTAATATACTATGAGGACTAGTACTAACATGCCAGCTGTGTGCTGTCACCCACTGAAATTGTTCAGCATCCCAAGGAATGAGCTGCTGTTTTGTGATGACTTCCAACTAGCATGAAACACGTCAAGAGATGTCCTACACAGGTAGCACTTGTATGTAATGGGGAAAACTTAGGAACTGTTAGTACCAATACTTTTGGACTGGTGCGTACATGTGTCAGGATACTTCAATTCGATTTCCTCAGAAGCAGAAGATAACTCCTCAGTCCCGACCCGAGCTACTCACAACGAATATTAATCCTTCGTGCTGAGTACCCCGGAGGGGGAAAGGGGAATGGGATGGTAGAGAGACTGCCACAGAGATGATGAACGCCAGTACTCAGTCTGCCTCTTCACATCTAAGATTGGATACAGCACCTGCAAGAGTCACAGTCGCAATTACTAGGGACATACAACATCAGTTTTTCACTTTCTACTCTCAACACTTAATTCTCTTTAATTCTATTATTTCTTCACTCACCCTGAGTTCTCTGTAGCCTTGCTTCTCTCTATAAATGATAGCTCTTCTTAAAAAAATGCTTATTACTGATTCTGGAAGAATTTCTCAACCTTTGTTAGAGATTGGTTTTATGTTGCTATATATATATATATATATAGTTGGTGATAATGCGTTCTTCAAATCAGCTGATGTTATTTAATTTCTCCTGTCTTATTGTGACTTCTGTCAATACTTGTATTTGTAAATGCTTGTTTATTAAAGTTCGTTTCTCCTTTCTTACTTCGACATTTGTTGATAACTTGTATTTGTAAATGCTTGTTTATTACAGTTAGTTTCTCCTTCCTTACTTCGACATCTGTCGATAACTTGTAGTTGTAAATGCTTGTTTATTTAAGTTTGTTTCTCTTTTAAACTCTATTTTGGTTTATTACCATTGAATTTGTAAATGCTTATTTGTTAACAGTTCGTTTCTCCTTTAAACTTGGCCTTTGTTTATAACCTTGACATTTGTAGATACTTGCTCTTTTAAAGTTCGTTTTTTCATTGACTTTAATATCTTAAACAAGAACCTTGTAAACATAAGGTTAATTCATACATTAACTCTGTAGCCTTGCCGACTTCCATGGGAACGGTCTACTATCAAACTCTTCGAATAAACCTTGACAATATTTATCCGTTTTCTGTAATATAATCTTCAAATGTAATTTTACCTCACAGGAGTTTCTGTTCTGAAGCGCGCTCTCTCTCCACACAGCTGATTCCTGTCAGACCTCAGTTGAAGTGCAAGGCTTCCAGCTGGAGAGCTCGTAACCTAGCAACCAACCGATTGCAAGACTAGAACTGTAACTAACCTTCAGGACTCACAGCGGCCATCTTGGATCTTCTCTTCTTGATTCTTCCTTTGAAATAAGCGCAAGATTACTCTGCAAACCTTCTTCCAGTTTGGGCTTTGCTGTCGCCACTGAGGATATCTCTTTGCTTTTCTCATGCACTTCTTTGATTTGACTTGGCAAGTTTGTGTGGTCATGACAGTACTCCCCCTCAAGGAACAGTTCTCCAATTTAGGTTTGCTTGGGTAGGTTCTATGAAAGTTTCCCACTAATCTTGAAGCATGTACATACTCGTGCGGCTCCCAGGATCGTTCCTCTGGACCATAACCTTTCCAATCAATTAGATAATAAAGCTGGCCATTACGGATTTTGGAATCTAAGATTTGATTGACCTCATACTCTTCTGCAGAGCTAATCTGGATAGGAATTGGAGGGGAGTTTTGACGTAAATTTGGAGGACTGTTCTTTAACAAGGAGACCTGGAAAATAGGATGTATCTTTAGATGAGCTGGCAACTGCAATTTAACTGCCACTGGATTGATTATCTTGTCAACTTTGAAAGGGCCTATAAATCGTGGCTGAAATTTGCGATTTCCTTTGAGACGTAAATGACGAGTGGATAACCAAACTTTGTCTCCTTTCGAATAAATGGGGCTCTCTCTTCTTTTTCTATCAGCCTGAGTCTTATATGAGTCTTTTGCTTGAATGATGTTTTTTCTAGCCCTAACTAACGTGGTCTGCAAATCCCTCACCATCTCTTCTACTGCAGGCACTGAATCATCTTCTTTACCCAACATTACATTAGGATGTCTACCATGGTTCAGATAAAAGGGGGTGAACCCAGTGGTGGAATGAACAGCATTATTGTAAGCAAATTCAGCTGCCCACATCAACTCGGGCCATTCCTTCTCTTTATCGAATAAATTGAGTCTTAAATACTGTTCTAACTCTTGATTCACTCTCTCTGTTTGCCCATCGGTTTCAGGATGGTAACTGGTAGAGTAACGAGAATCAATTCCTAATCTTTTACTAAAGGCCTTCCAAGAGCGAGAAACAAATTGGGACCCCCTGTCTGAAACTAGAATTTTTGGGATACCATGGGCGCGTACTATGTGTTGTGTAAACAACTGTGCAACCTGTGGGGCTCGAGGGATTTCTTTCAAAGGAATGAAATGCGCCATTTTAGTGAAAGTGTCTACAAAAACTAGGATAGTGTTAAAACCTTGGCTACTAGGGAGGTCCACTATAAGATCCATAGTAACAGTATGCCAGGCATGGGGTGCAGTGGGCAAAGGTCTTAACAGACCTTGTGAAGCTGTTCTATTTGATTTCCCTCTTTGACATTTGTCACAAGTTGACACATATTGTCTTATCTGAGTTTTCATTTTTGGCCACCAAAATTCTCGTTGTATTAGATTTTGAGTCTTTTGAATTCCTTTGTGTCCAGCCAATTGATCGTCATGATAAGCCTGAAGAATTTTTTCTTGCAGCTCCACAGTCGGAACATACAGTGCACCTTTAAAGTATGGCAAACCTTTTTTGATTTCTCTTCCTTGGCCTTCTTTGGACCACTTCAGCATTCCTTCGAATGTTAAGTTTTCTTGAATTTCTTTAGTTACATTTTCATACTATATGGCAGATATGAACTTCTCTTGTGGAATAATCAATTCTTTTTCTGGAGGCTCTTTAACTGCACCGGTATCAATTCGAGATAGAGCATCTGCCTTCCCATTTACTTTTCCTGGTCTAAAAGTGATAACAAAATCAAAGTCTGCAAAATATAGGGACCAACGCAGTTGTCTAGCTGTTAGAGTTCGAGCTGATTTTAAAAACTGTAAATTTCGGTGGTCCGTGTAAACGGTCACTTTATGCTTAGCTCCCAAAATGTAATGCCTCCACTCACGAAAAGTTTCTTTGACTGCCAATAGCTCCTTATCCGCAATTGAATAATTTATCTCTGGTGGTGTTAATTTTCGAGAGAAATAGGCCACTGGATGTAATTGACCTGTATCTTTATGACGCTGGGAAAGGATACCTCCTATGGCAACATCTGAAGCACCTGCCTCCATATAATATGGCTCATCTGGATTGGGGTGGAGCAAGATTGGAGCTGAGACGAAGGAATTCTTCAAAAAATTAAAAGCATTTTCAGCTTCTTTTGTCCACTCAAACTTCACTCCTTTCTTCAACAATCGAGTAATGGGTGTAACTGTTTGAGAAAAATTGGATATGAATCTTCGATAAAAATTAGCGAACCCCAAGAAACTCTGGATCTCTTTGACATTGCAAGGAGAAGGCCAATGTTGCACTGTCTTTATCTTGGCAGGATCCATACTAACTCCTTCTGGTGACAAAATGAATCCTAAGAACTCAACTCGTTCCACATGAAATGCACACTTCTCCAATTTTACATAGAGCTGGTTTTCTTGCAACCTTGTGAGGATGGATCGAACATGGGAAATGTGCTCCTGTAGATTGTCGGAAAAGATTAAAATGTCATCTATATAAACCACGGCAATCCGGTCGAGGAATTCTTGTAATATATCATTAACGAAATGCTGGAAGGCAGCGGGAGCATTGCATAACCCATAAGGCATCACTTGATATTCAAATAATCCGTATCGAGTCCGAAAAGCGGTTTTCCATTCATCCCCTGAAGCCACTCGAATCAAATGATATGCTCCTCGCAGGTCCAATTTGGTGTAGATTCTAGCATTCTTTACTTGATCTAATAAAACTGACACTAAAGGCAGTGGGTATCGATTCTTGATGGTAACCTGATTGAGGGCTCGATAATCAATGCAAGTTCGAAGACTCCCATCCTTCTTTGGTATGAAAAATAGTGGGGATGACACTGGAGATTCAGAAGGACGAATAAAACCATTAGCAAGATATTGATCCAAATACTCCTTTAAATGTTGATTCCCTGCTTCGGTCAATGCGTATATTCTGCTACATGGCAATATCGCACCTGGCTCCAGTTCAATTTTGCAGTCGTAGGGTCGATGTGGTGGCAATTTCTCAGCCTCCTTTTCATCAAAAACGGCGACTAAATCCTCATATTCTTTTGGGATTTCTGCTGTCTTTAGTGCACAGATCATTGAAGAGTGTGATGATAAACAGGCCGCTTGGGACTTGGTGGACACTTCCACTCCATCATGAAAGCAATTCTCTTTGCAGTAAGAGGAATTCATCTTGATCGCTCTTTTGCTCCAATCAATTTGTGGATTATGTTCTGTAAGCCAGGGCAGACCCAAAATGAGTTGAAATTGTGGAGCATCTATCAAATTAAAGATTATCTGCTCCTGATGTCCACCAAAACCTTGCATCTGAATTGGTTCGGTCTCATGGGAAATGGGTCCTGAAGAAAGATTGGTTCCATCCACAGCTCTTACTACTTCCAAAGTAGATTTCTTGATAAATCGAATACCCATTTTACGAGCGTATTTGATATCACAGAAGTTGCCCGTAGCTCCAGAGTCTATCATAACTAAGATCCCTTGAATTTCCTTCTCAAGGGTCTTAACTGATACTGTTTGTACCAAATGTGGCGCTGCGGTTTGTAAGGTATTCGCCACTTGTTGATCTAAAGGAGTTGTCTTGGGTTCTGCTTTCATCAGGGCAACTCCCTCTACTGATGAAGCTGGCCTTTTCCCGACTGAAGAGCTTTGGGTTTCTTGGGACAGTTTTTAACAAAATGCCCAGATGCACTGCAATATAAACATAGTTGATTCACTCTTCTTTTCTCTTTTTCTTCCTTAGATAAAGGACCTCGGATGGAACCAATTTGCATTGGTTCTTCTATCGTTATCCCTTCTCCGGCTCTCGTATGATCATTTCTTACACGATCAATTCTCAGGGGAAATGGTCGATACTCTCTTCCCTTTTCTGCTCTTCGTTCAGTTAACCAGTGGTCAATCTGTAACACAAGATCAATTAACTCCGAAATTTCGGTGGGTCTATTTGGAACTTGTGCTAAGGCATCTTTCAATTCATCTCTCAGTCCACGATAAAATATGGCGGCTCTTTTTGACTCCGGCCAGGCAGTCTCTACAATGAGTTTATTGAAATGAGCCAGATAGGCTACTAGATCTTTATTACCTTGCCTGATTTCCAGTAGTTCATTGTCAGTGGCTTGAGCTGCAGTTCGCCGATCAAATATTCTTAAGAACTCTTCCTTGAAATTTTGGAAATTATATAAAACAGGATAATTTCTGGAAATTATTGGCATGGACCAGGCGGCCGCATCTCCTGTCAGATAAGACAATATAAATGCCACTTTGGACTGGTCTTTGGAAAAAATGACTGGTCTACATAAAAAATGCAATGAGCATTGGGTCAGAAAAATCTGCGCCTTATTTGGATCCCCACCGAAGCGCTCGAGTTGAGCCAAAGGAATAATAGGGGAAACCGCATGAATTACTTGAGTTGGATATACCTGCAGACTGTGAAGGGCTAGGGATTTGTGAAAACACAGATTCATTTGATTTAGCGGTGTTCCCTAACTCATTTATCCGCTGTTTTATTTGGACTGTTTCTTCTATGGTGTTATTTAATTGTTTCTGTAACCCTTCCAAAACGGTGGCTAATGCTTTTATATCATTTCCTTCTGCCATTCTGCTCAGGAGGAAATCTATTTTTTCCCTAAAATTAGGGTGATGACACTTCAATCTGTCAGGATACTTCAATTCGATTTCCTCAGAAGCAGAAGATAACTCCTCAGTCCCGACCCGAGCTACTCACAACGAATATTAATCCTTCGTGCTGAGTACCCCGGAGGGGGAAAGGGGAATGGGATGGTAGAGAGACTGCCACAGAGATGATGAACGCCAGTACTCAGTCTGCCTCTTCACATCTAAGATTGGATACAGCACCTGCAAGAGTCACAGTCGCAATTACTAGGGACATACAACATCAGTTTTTCACTTTCTACTCTCAACACTTAATTCTCTTTAATTCTATTATTTCTTCACTCACCCTGAGTTCTCTGTAGCCTTGCTTCTCTCTATAAATGATAGCTCTTCTTAAAAAAATGCTTATTACTGATTCTGGAAGAACTTCTCAACCTTTGTTAGAGATTGGTTTTATGTTGCTATATATATATATATAGTTGGTGATAATGCGTTCTTCAAATCAGCTGATGTTATTTAATTTCTCCTGTCTTATTGTGACTTCTGTCAATACTTGTATTTGTAAATGCTTGTTTATTAAAGTTCGTTTCTCCTTTCTTACTTCGACATTTGTTGATAACTTGTATTTGTAAATGCTTGTTTATTACAGTTAGTTTCTCAGTCCCTACTTCGACATCTGTCGATAACTTGTAGTTGTAAATGCTTGTTTATTTAAGTTTGTTTCTCTTTTAAACTCTATTTTGGTTTATTACCATTGAATTTGTAAATGCTTATTTGTTAACAGTTCGTTTCTCCTTTAAACTTGGCCTTTGTTTATAACCTTGACATTTGTAGATACTTGCTCTTTTAAAGTTAGTTTTTTCTTTGACTTTAATATCTTAAACAAGAACCTTGTAAACATAAGGTTAATTCATACATTAACTCTGTAGCCTTGCCGACTTCCATGGGAACGGTCTACTATCAAACTCTTCGAATAAACCTTGACAATATTTATCCGTTTTCTGTAATATAATCTTCAAATGTAATTTTACCTCACAGGAGTTTCTGTTCTGAAGCGCGCTCTCTCTCCACACAGCTGATTCCTGTCAGACCTCAGTTGAAGTGCAGGGCTTCCAGCTGGAGAGCTCGTAACCTAGCAACCAACCGATTGCAAGACTAGAACTGTAACTAACCTTCAGGACTCACAGCGGCCATCTTGGATCTTCTCTTCTTGATTCTTCCTTTGAAATAAGCGCAAGATTACTCTGCAAACCTTCTTCCAGTTTGGGCTTTGCTGTCTCCACTGAGGATATCTCTTTGCTTTTCTCATGCACTTCTTTGATTTGACTTGGCAAGTTTGTGTGGTCATGACAACATGCGAGCAGTGTGCTCCCACATATTGAAACACTTGGAAACCTTTGCATGTCACAGGTTTCCAGGCATTATTCTAGGAAACATTTGTAAATGTCACTTATGTCTATTTTTCATGCCAATCACAAATGCAAACCTTTGTCTTGTTTCTTCCATGCAAAAAATATTTTCCTTTGGAGAAACCATTACCCTTAACCCCCTACCAAGTTTTGGGGTGTTGACAAGGAAGTTTATTTCTAAATTGGCAAAGGAATGTGATTATTTTGCAGGTGGCTTTTGTACTCCAGGGAAGAGTTTTAGAAGGACTACCATGGTACTTAAAAAAGCTGCCTGTCTGTGTGCTGGTGACAGTTTACCTCATCCTCTGTTTTATAAAATCCCTATGGATTTTTTCTAGCTCACTACGCAGGCTAAGGTAAAAAACTCTAGAGACTCATTGAGCTTTGAAGTGGAGGAGATGAGAAGACTACCTACAACCCTTAGATAGCAGATGCCCACCACCATACTTACACCTGGTCGTATAAAAATAATATGCTAAAAACTGCTATCCAAACCTTACATGATGAGGTTTGATGGGTTGCTGGAACTACCACTGTCACACTCCTCCAGGGTTAGAGTCTAGGCCAGCTGTTCTGTGACAGACTTAACTTCACAATATTGCTTTGTACAGCATACAGATCCTCAATGCCTAAATAGATTAAATAGATATGAAGACCCTTAAGAAAGCAGCTTTTTTCTCAAAACATAACTTTTCCTTCCACTGACATCCACAGCACTTTCCCAATCTCCTACTGTTGCAGTACTTTTTAAACCACCTATCCCTGCGCATCAGAGCATTTTATGTATTTGGTTAGACATCATGATTCAGGAAATCTCAGACCGCATCGCCCATTTCCTCTGACCAAGATATGTCTTTGCATGTTGTTTGGACCTATTAGGAAGGTGGCATGTTTTACAGCTGCAAATGAAGGTTTATTATAAGCAAAACCTGAATTTGCACTCTTATTAAAGGGATTTATATGCGCACAATATTACACACACTTGTAAACCCTACCCCATGGTGGGGAGTGGTGGTTTGGGTGGAGGATGTCCTGTAATGTTTAGGAAACACCACAAACTCAAGAGTTTGTTTATTCACAACCCTTTTTTAAGACCATTCCCACCCTGTGAGGGGTAAGATTAAATCCCTTCTCGTAGTGGCAATAGGAAAAGAACACCCACAAAATTTAAAGACATTTAGGACAAGAGTATTCTCCACTGGGAAAATATTTTTCCAGTGGAAGGCATTTTTACATGTGTAATTGTGCACTATGTTCAATTACTCACTCTGACGGCCCTTTGCATGATCATAGGTAGGAGTTCATAAAGGATTTCCAGTACAACTCAAAGAAACTTTTGAGAATTCTTCAGCTTCGGAAATCTCAGAATTAAAAAAAAACAAAAAAAAACAAACAAGACAGAGAAACTTGAGGTACAGAATTCTGTTTCGTGAATGGTCCCTCAGTGTGGAGGTTGACTGGGGTCTAAAATCATTGGCCTCAGCATCACTAATAGAGTTTGATTTAGGAAATCTGTTTTACAGACCTAATGAAAGATAGTGACGCTCTCTAAAGAGCAAAGTGATTATGCACACCAAACCTTAAATCAAAAAACATTGTATTCAAATTTGACTTCTCAATTTACATGATTACAAACATTGCCACTTGTGACACTAATTTTCACTGTGCTAAATTATGTGGGTATGATACTTAGAACCCTGTTTGCACTGCATTATGGTAGGCACCATGCTTAATATGAGCTGGTGGTTGCCGGTGGGGCCCAACCAAACTCATTTTTGGGGACAGGCACTTGTTTTTCTATATCAGACTTTTACCCAGATGTTAAAATAGAATCTGTATTAGCTTCTTCTAACCCTCGTGTTCATAAAAATTACAAATTATCTGAATTTTCTAAATACGTTATTAGTTTTCACCCTCCCCCGAAACCCAAGTTTCTAAAGAGAATATTCTCAAATATTTTGCTTCCATTAAGCCACCTCAATCTTCTGCCACAGCTTTTCCTCACTGGATAAAGACATTCTTATTGAAGATGTACATTCAGAAATGCATTCGATACAAATGGGAAAAGCTCAAGGACCAGTTGGTTTCACTATAGAGTTTTATTTACATTTTTCCAAATTTTTTATTCCCAAATTACATCGTCTTTTTACTCATTTTATTTCTTCTCAATCTGCTGGAGGTTCATTCCAAGAGGCTTTAATACGTCGTATTCCCAAAGAAAATAAAGATCTAAAAATGAGTAAAAAATTACAGACCCATTTCCTTAGTCAATGTAGATTAGAAGATCATTGCTAAAATTCTAGCCCTCCATCTGGATCCATTATTTCCTCAATAAATAGGTAGAGAGCAATCAAGATTTATTTAGGATAGATACCCCTCAGATATCACTCAGCTGTTTTTCAGTGTATTGAGCAAATACAACTCATATAAGCAATCGTTAGCCGCTAATGCACTAGAGGTGAAAGCGTTTGATCTAGTTGGTTGGACCTTTATTTTTTCCATGCTTTCCTGGTTTGGATTTGGTCCTAAATTTGTTAATTTCCTTTCTTTATTAAATTCCTCCCCCTTGGCTTCTATCACTGTAAATGTTCTTATATCTTCATCATTTTCTCTTCATCGGGGTGTTTGATAAGGCTTCCGTCTGTCCCCACTTTTATTTGTCCTCGCCTTCGAATCCTTTTTAATGAAACTTAATTTACACCCAGACATTCATTGCTTTCAATATGGAGATAAACAGTTGAAATGTTCTGCTTTCGCTGACGATATTCTCCGTTTCATATCAAATCCACAAATTTCTTTACTAGCTTTTCTAACAGAAGTTGAGTGTTTTGCCTCTGTCTCGCGATATATACTAAATCAGGATAAATGTGAAATACTTCCTTTTTATAGATTGTGCTTTCATGTTGATTTCATTACTTCCTATTTTCACTGGAATCAGGATAAACGTAAATACATCTATCAAAGGTACAGTTACCATTAACATGAAACAGCTTTTTTCCATTGTTATTTCTCTTACATCCAAATGAAATCCCCTATTTTTATCTTGGTGGGGTAGATTAGATTCCCTAGAGCTAATTATAATTTCCATTCTATTATTTTACTTATCAATATTCCTATAAATATTCCCTGTTTTTTTTTTTTTTTAATATTCAATATTATCTAGCTTCTTAACATTCTTCAACATTGGAATGTTGGAGGCTCCATTGCAGACAATGGATTGCTCTGGGCTTTAACTCGCTGGTAAAGGCCTGGAGCGTCAACATTCCAATGTTCTCTTTGTTCACAGCATATGCTGTGAAAGAAGCCTCACGTAGCCTGAGGGGATCCTGAGGAATGTGTTTTATTTGATAGAACATTCTGTCCTCTAGTGGCAGAATGTTCTAATAGCCTTAGAACCCGCCGTAGTGGGCTCTACCGGCCATTAAAGGCCCTTTCCCTTGTTAAAGGCCCTCACCTTTGGCTCGGGCCTTTAACACACGAGCAGGATTTTAATGGCCGGTACTGGTTTCTTTTTGAGACATGCCTCTTTTTCATTAAACAAAGATAAGTTGATTGCTTCTCCCCTTTGGGTTGACATTGAACAATTTTATATTTATCCTTTTTCTCTTTGTGAATTTTTATATTTCTCTCAGAAACGCCTTTCTATGTCTCTTCCTATTTTTAAAAATACATGTAGGCTTCTAGGTTCTACTCTCCTCCATGATAATACTAAAGACCAATTTCTTCACTCCTTGGTTTGGCATTATAGCTTTGTTAAAATCAACCATAATATTATTTTTTGGAAAGCTTGGCATATGAAATGTTTAAAATGGATAAATCAACCTTTTGAAAAAGACTCTTGCTTTTCCTTCACTCAAGCGCAACGTTTCCCCCTACCCTCCTTGTAGCCGTATAAATACTCTTCATTGATCTCTGCCATTCTTTCAGCCTTCAATCAGTTAACAGATGATACTGTTTCTATTACTCCTTTTCTCCAAATAGCAACTTTCTTGCTGTCCTTTACTTCAGCATCACAATTTTACAATAAACGTAATGCTTACCCAGAGAATAAAACAAGACAGATGTAAACATACAATGGGAGCATGACTTGGGTACATGTTTCTCAATTCTCTTATGGAATAAGATCTGGCTTAAATATGGAAATCATCAAGAGCAGCTAATACTATTCAAACCTTTTTTCATAATTATAATAGGCTAATGATTACCCCCATTACTTTGCAAAAAATGAATCACACATTTTGTCCATCCTGTTGGTCCTGCAACATCTCCCCATCTGACCTCAAGCACATGCTTTTTTAATGTGCTTATACACATCAATTGTGGTTAAGAGTCTGGAAATAAATAAATACTATTTTTAACACACAAGTTCCTTTTACTAACAAGAATATATTTTGGATTCCCTCTCAGAAGACTGGTTTTCTCAACAGGATAAAATTGGTATATTGGATTTACTTCTTGCCGCTGCATTTCAACAAATTACAAAATCATGAAAGATTCCTCTAGGTTATTACTTTGAGAATGATGGTATAGTGTCTGCTATAATCACAGACTTGACAGAGCATGTGTGAATCCAATATCTATTGATATTAAGAGAGACATTCTTTGGTTACCTGTGACAACTTTTCTATACTCATCTGCACAATCAGCTACTACACATCATCCTCATATAGAAGAGATGCCCAAACCTCCACAAACTTATATTCACTTGTTTTTTCATTGGTTATGTGTGTTGTTTTTTTCTGCATTTTAAAGTTTATATTGCTATCAATTATATTATTTTTATTATGTGTTCAAACGATTACTTAAGTGACATTTATTGACTTATTCTTCTCATTTTTTTAGGTCAAGCGTAAGTGTTCGACCTCCTGTATACTTAAGTGTACTTCTGGGGGCTTGTAGCTATTTAATTTGTTAGTTTAAGTGTCAATCAAAAAATCTTGCTTGCTAGTGGTCAGTCATGCCTCGCTGTCCTTCCACCTTCTGTATGGGAGCAGGGACCAACTACAGTATAATTACGCTTTGTCCTATTTATTTGGTCTGAAGGGGACTTTTTTTTTTTTACTTCTTACCCTGCTTCTGTCCAGGGAAGCTGCCCTTTTCACTTGCAGAGCATTCTTGCTCTGAGTTTCGCTTAGCTGTAACCAAGGCTATAAATCAGGCTATATTGGTAATGTTTGGTCCCTCCCACCTCCTTCCACACTGCTGACATTTTTATTTAATTGGTATTAATTAATTTGTTCACACATTACTTTTTTGTTCACATCAGTGCGGCGTCCAATTCTCAACCGCTGGGCTTAATCTATAATCATGCTAAAAGAACAGATGATGGTCGGAATGCTGAACAATGCAAACATTCACCCTCAGTTACAAAGATCTGGGTTTAATCCATCGTTTTTTTTTTGCTCACCATGCCCCCCCAGTTTGGACCCAGCCATATGCAAATCAGTCTTAACCCTGTTCTCCATGGGAACAGTCCGGCCCGAACTGCCAAGCCAGGTCCTCCCTGGACCGGAAAAAAACATCCTAGGACAGGTTTCAGGGTATCACCCTTCATCAGCCATGCTAGTTTGAATCTGGTGGCATAGCAAGTATAGGACCCACATCTGGGCATACCCTTCCCACTTGGGGGCGACAAAAGCAAAAACAACAGATGATGGACGGAATGCAGAGCAAATCAAACATTCACCCCCCCAGTCACAGATCTGGATTTAATCCATCAGTTTTTTTGCTTGCCATGCCATTCCAGTTGCAGAGGTTTGACGACTTCCTCCACCTTGTCACAGCGTACATTTCGTTGCATTTGACGTTTATACCGGTAGCCAATGTTTTTCTATTTTTCGCAAAGTAATAGCTTAGGTCGCTGCTTCACCACAGCCAGCTATTCTTCCCTACCGCTCTCCGTGCCTGCTTATTCTCATCCTATTCATTCTCTATGCTTTGCCACGCTTGCTTGTGCGCCGCACGCATTCTTAATAGGAGAGCTTAAAGGAAGACTTCCAGCATCAGTTAACATAACTTGGTGCAAGTTAGCAGAAGTCAGTATCTCTAAGTTAAGGCAGATAGAAAGGGGTAATCATTGAGGACAGCTTCTGAAGACGCAAACGACCCTCTTTGGGCTTTTCTGACTCATTTTTACAGAAGGTTGACTATTAAGCAGTTTATTCACTTTCAAATTACTGTTCATGCTGGACCAGCATCTTTTTTTCATTCAAAAATTTACATAAAAAAGCAATTGATAGTGTTGTATTGTTAATGTGATGTACTAATTGTTATGTCAATGGCATCATTTAAAGTTGACGTTATTCAATATATTCTGTAACCTTTATGGACATGCATCTTCTGAGTGTCGTCATGTGTTCCTTACTGAAATAAAGACAGGTAGTTGGTCAGTCGTTGGCAGGCCTTCAGAGCTGGAGGAACGCTGGTGGATGGGCTACGCATTCCTGATTGAATTGCATATTAAACTTACAAACATACATCAAGGAGTGGTCTACTCATTTGTGTGGAAATAAGTTACCCACTACATATTGGCAACAAAGGTGGCGACAGC
Organism: Pleurodeles waltl; assembly: GCF_031143425.1. NCBI lineage: Eukaryota > Metazoa > Chordata > Amphibia > Caudata > Salamandridae > Pleurodeles > Pleurodeles waltl. Next base: position 822,305,733 of record NC_090443.1, on the reverse strand, counting down.
TCATTTTTAGGGCGAGCGCTCAAGCGCTTTGTCCTGTTGTAAGTACTGTGGGCTTTTAACAACGCCCATCTCATGCCCATCGCTTTCATTCATTCGTGGGCTTGCCTTTCACAAATCACTTGATGTAATTGGTAAATGCTTTATGTTTGTCCTGCCTTTGGTCTTTTTGGTCACCACCTTGGACACCAACTCTATTACAGGTATAATTGCACGATTGCCAATATACTTCAGTATGGGCAAGCTACTTTCTTCTTTTGTCTGAGCTCCGTGGTCGCCATGGCACTCACAGCGCAAAATCGATTAGCGGTACTGGACTACTGCTCCCCATTGCGCTGCATAGCTTTCCCAAAAACACTTGTAATTTATAAATGCTTTACTAAAAAACACAGAAATCTGCAAAGCCTCTTCCAAAACAGCAGGAGAGCCCATACTACAATATTTATTGTACTCTAGAAACTCGCCCCATAATGCTTTGCAGGCATTCTTTTTACAAAACATTTTTGCTCATAGATCAGACTGTAGAGGTCCTAGGACAATGGGACCACCTTCAAAACCTTCAGCACGGCACACTCTTTCTGGCTAGATTATCTCCTGGTCCCCACACTAGGTTGGTGGGGACCCTAAAATAATAACCCCTCCCACCATTCAGTGTCTTTTTTTAACCTTTCTTGTGAACCATTTTCTTGTGGCTGAAACTTTTCTTTTACAGCTGAGAGTAGTTTGTGTTTTAAGGGTCTTGTTTGTAATACCATTGGAATAGGCCTGCTGGCCCTGGAAATGTGAAAATGTGAAACACATTACTTTTGGTCATTTTCTTTTCAGGTGGTTATGCTCTCTAGGGGCTAACTATATAGTTACATGATCATCTTTCTTATAAATGCTATTTTCATTGTGAAGTCCCCTATGGTCTTTTCTGAGCATTAGAGTCTAATACCAAAAGTTTATTTCTGATACAGGTTTTTATTGGATTTATGTGATAATTGTATATGTTTTATTAATCTCTCCTTATTGCAATTATGACCATGATTCAGGCCAACTTAACATCTCTACTACTCTGACTGTTTGAACACTCTTGCTCTGTTTGACCAATTTATGTGGCATGAAAAGTCCAGTTATGAATTTCCAACACCAATAGCTCAAAGTCAAGCAAATGTGAGACCCAGTGCATTGCAAATGCTTGTCTATTCTTGTTTGCTGTAAATCTTAATGTCTTATTGCAATGTTTTACTTGCTGTCTATTTATTAATATATATCAAATGCTAATAAACTATCTTTCAGACTAAAAAAAAAATACCTTTACTGAGAGAAAAAGAGAGGAAAAACACACAAAGCAGGAAAAGGTTGCAAGAGAATGACAGAAATAGCGGCACAAAGGGAGAAAGCAGGAACTTACAATACTAAGGTGGAGGGGCAGGGAGCTCTGGGAGTGGATGGCTTCGCACGATATTTAAGTGCACGGGCCACGCTCTTCTGAGCAGAGTCTGGGCACTGGCACTGTTTCTGATAAAAATAAAGCAATGGATGGGCACATGCTATTCTGGGGCAACTTACCGCTGCAACCCTACGCTTTTAAAAAGATTTTTGCAAAGTACAACTTTTAGTATGTAATAATTAGAGAAAAAGAGTTGAACTTAGTTACACACACGTTTTTGTGATCAAAACTTATATTCAAAAGTACGCATACTCCTCATGCCAGTCTGGATTTCAATATTTTCAGAAATTTGAGTTTTCGGAGATTCATGGTTAGGTCTTTGAATAACCGTCACACAACACTTTAGAATACTTTGTAGCCATCTGGATCGAAGAAGAGGACAGTGCAATACGATTTTCCAAATGTGTGGGGACCATAATGGTAGTTTTTTTCTCCTTTTCAAAATAGTAGCCGTTTTCAGGGGAAACGTAAACATGGGTTTGAGGCTGTGCAGCCACATGGCGCTTCACACCGCACCAGTCAGTGTATGTAGACGAGTTATCAGATGCATTTGACCTTATGCCTGAACGCTGCCGGCAGGCTAGAGGGCTATATTTACCAGTCCTCGACCCCTGCACTTTCTGACATATTCTGCTGTAATACTACACTGAGAATGCAAATGTCATCTATGACACGAGAGCAGGGGCATCAGAGGATCAGTTTCCAATAGTCTGATAACTTTTCTGATAACCGTAATTCGTTAATTCTAACTTGTAACACATAATAACACATTTTTAATTGAACTGTAGCTATTTATTTCTTTATTTGAATGTATTATCCTTACTCTAAGGACACGCAGTCACATAATAATAATCTGTTAAAGCCTTTTTTGCTTTTGAACGTTTTATGCGTTTTAAGGAAATTAACAGCTGATATGTGGTGCCAGAGACTGTAACAGTGCATAGTGAGGTGTGGGGGTAAATAAAAGCAAATGTCGGCAATGAGGTTACTTGGAGAGACCACGCGCCTCCGCGCGTGCTCACGTACACCCAGCTGCACGCTCACACTACAATCACGGAAGCTTAAACGTCATGCACACAGCAGCAGCTATATTCCCCTTTACATGCGCTCGCGTCGGTGGACATTCCAGAGAGACTGCCATTCGCCACTGCTCTGCTCACCTTTTACAGCATCTGCTGCAGTTTGTGCTGTGCTTGTCTGCACTCTGAGGGCATGTTCAGTGCGCTCCCACCTGAAAGCTCTCTCTGTTGTAGAGCTGAATGCTGTGGTTCAGTGGCCAAGACTCCAATGAGGAGGGTGATCATTGGGGTACAGCTTCGTCAGCTGATCACTTGCAAGAAGATGATTAAAATAAGCAAGATTTATGTAACCCCCCAAAATTATAGGAGGGTAATAGGATACGGTTCAATGGTATTTAAGTGGCATGACCCATCGTGTCTTCTGCTTCAACAAAGAACATTCGAAAACAGAGATCTCAAAAGAATGTGATACCAAATTCTAGAGGTCATAATTGTTAAATAAAACCAGATTTGATGCAGCATCAAGTGTACATCCAGGTCACACAAGACGTCCACATCCAGTACACTATCCACCAAGAGAAAGGGCCTTGCTGCACTTTTTTCAAGGGAACGTGTTAAATAAACCTCACTAAGCACGCATCTGTGCAGAATCTACTGTAAGTGAAGTTCCCATCACAACCTAATCGGTTGATCTGTTAGATCGTGCAAAGCTACTAAAATGTCTCTCTGAAGGTATCCATTCCCTCGAGGTTCGGCAGCTTATCTTAGTTCAAAAGATTCTCTTTCTGTGCTGTAGAGGGAAACTGCAACAGCATCTCCAATTGCAAAACAGAGATAAGAGGTAGAACTTTAAGGTCCAATCCAAGGTTTTGTAAAAATAGGATGAAAATGAAAAGCCGACTTCAGAAGAGAAAAGGTGATTTAAAGCATTATTGGGGCCAATATATCTCAATGTAGAAAAGAACAGTTTTCAGAACAATCGTTTTTCACAGGACTTTCTGCATAGCCCAGGGCCAAAGAAAGGCCAGGCCATGGGTGGGGAAGGTCAGTGTAAGCAGGAGGCTGTGGCTGGGCAAGAATGTCACCTTTTGAAAGGTTTTCTGGCCCATTTTACAATACAAATATGAAGGGTCTACATAATCCGATCTCAGCCCCTTCATAATTGTATTGTAAAATAGGGGACATCGAACTGGTATTTTTTATCAAATGGTGCATGTATGGAAACAGAGTAGCATTGGCTGCTGGTCTGCCTCCTGTAGTTGGGCCTTTGTGGGTTGGGCAATACCTTTTTTGGGTCCTAGAGTTGCTGTTACTAAACGGGCTCTAAAGATGACTCTGCCTGTTTCTATCTTTTTGCTGTCAGCTCTGAGAGTAATGTAACTGGTTTAATGTCCATTAGTGCTCAATATCTGTCAGTTAGGTTCTTTTTAGGTTCATGATCCTTAGCCTGAAAAAGCCAGCCGTAGAGCTCTACCTCTGAGTATGGAAAGTGTCCTTTGAGTTTGCCAGAACCAATGGCAGGTCTGGCCTTCCTCCAAGTAAGTTTCCACAAGATACAAAGTATACCTCAATGGCAACTTCTTTACACTTCATTAATATTTTTGTAGTATGGCTCATACTTGACATCAGTGTTTTACAGGCCCACTTAATGATTTATTGTTCATTTATAAATTAATTGATTTTGCTCTTATCGATGATGCATGTTCTAGCTTACAAGTGGTTGTAATTTCGAACTTTTTTACGTCATTTTTACAAGGTTACATTTTAGTGTTCTATTCCATTAAGGTAATGAATGAATGTATTGTTTGATGGGGGGGTTGATTGACAAATCAAATTTGATGGTAAATACTTTCAAATAGTTGTCAGTATCCTTCAGGAGAGATCCTTGCAAAGGTCAGGTCAAAGACTGACTTCTACCTACTTAAGGACACTACACAGTAAAGGAAAGGGTGCGGCATGCACAGGAACTGGAGAAGATGGTGTGTGGGACAGTGGTGCCTGGGGCGAGAGGGATTAGTCTGGACATCAGGGTTATAAATGCATCAGCACCAACCAGAGCAAAGTACAGAGAAGTGTCTGTTTGCTTCTCAAGCGCCTAGCTGTGTGTTTTCCATATCATTAATTCCCATGTTTTCTTGTCCAGCACTTGTGTTGTGTTCACTTTCCTTACTCTCCTTTTCACCCTTTTTGCACTTACTCTCTGGTACAGAGTTGCACCTACTTAGCTTATTATATCCCTTTACCCCTTCCAGTTCTTCTTCTGGCCCACCGTCCTTTCATCTTTGTGTGTCTGACTCAACGTGCTTTCCACCTCAAGGTCTCTAGGTCCTCAGAACAATTTGAGTGATTTTAAGTTCTCCTTTGACTCGTTACCAGTATTCCATTTGAGAGACCTGGTAAGACTTGGACTGGAGTCTGATATATGTATGGTGCTTTGAAGCTAATCAGTCATAAATAATTCTTGTCTGTTCTTTTCTAGGACTTTTGCATTGTATTGAAAGTGTGTGATTCATTCCCAGTGAGACTTACCTGTTTATCCAAACGTGATTGAGATGCCTTCGCTGAGCCAGAGTGGAGCAGGTTTTCTCTTCCTCCCTGTCCCACGCAGTCTCCTGATTTTCATCTGTTTTATTAGGTTTGTTTTGCGTATATCGATTACATTGACCAAAAATCTAAATACACTCCTGCTGACAAGCACACAACTGGGTTCTCAAAAGTATATAATTATTATTTCCACTGACATGTTAGTCTCCAATTATGTTTATATTCTCAATCCGCTGTGTTTGCTTCCAAGCATTTATAACTAGTAGCACACATGAAATAAAGTTCTCCAGTATTGAATTTTTCATAGATTCCCATGCTTGAATCTTCCCCGTCATCATAGTTGAAGCCCAATGGTATTTTAAAATAAGCAGTACCAAAAGTACATTAACAGGCCGTAGAAAACCAATTGACATTGTTAACCAATTCACATTGTTCTAATAGAACCAAACATCAGCTAATCAGAGGCTGCACCCATGACCACTTCACCCCTGCAGAGCCACCATATCTCAGATTTGTAACTGCACGTTGTGTGTGAGGGAGCCTCACTGAGCTATGCTCAGTTGCGATAGTTTGTGAACATTTAACCTCTCTTTTACTATTCAGGATATTTTGGATTCATTTTTGAGGTATTGTGCTTAATTTTTGCCATGTCTGAGGGATCTAAAAGAGGCTTTTCAGGACATGTAGATCCTGTGGAAAAGCAAGGCTGTTTTCTGAAGGCCCGTCACAAGGAGTGCCTCTATTGCCTCCATCCTACGTATGTGCCCTAGGACTAGAAACACTGCATAGCTTTTCTGCACAACTCTTAAAGACAGGGAGCCAGGTTGCTATTATGGTTGCAAAAGAAAAAATCCAGATCTCATTCGGGATCTGAGGAGGCTGAAGGCCCTAGTCGCTCCTCTCAGGAGTGCAAATGTAAAAATGAGGGCTCAGCCTCATCTCTGAAAGACTCTAAAAGGTTGAAAACTGGAGATATGGCCCTGTCTAAGAAAACCGAACAGAGGAAATCTCTTACATCATCCCCTTCTATACCTGTCACTCCTCAAAAAACATCCTCATTGAGGACGCTGAGACCGTTGATGGACCGTTGAGGAGAAAAGCAGCACCAGCGAAGACTCCGTTGATGGCTATCTCTTCTGTAAAGATGGTCACGTCAACGACAACTAGTACAACAACTACTGCTTTGTTGAAGGCAGCTCTGAAAACAACTACCACCCCATCATTGACAGCATCGTCGGCCACCCCATTGACGACCATCTCTTCGATGACTGCTCCGTCGATGACCACCCATCGATGGCCACTGTTTCATCTGCTATGTTGACAACAGTTTTCAAATGACTGTCGACAAGACCAGTGTCAAAGAGCATTGCATCGTCGAAGGCACCATCGACGAACCTGTTGACGAGAATAAAAAAAAACAACCGTCGTCTCTGGACAACTAAAACCAGCTTTGACATCTCCCAGCAGTAAATCCCCACTGCCTCCTGCCCATCTTCTACCTACTGAGAAATCAGAAGATGAGGGTATTTCAGGGCCTGCATAAACCCCTTTGCAGCTGTGTGTGAAATATCAGGACTCTGAGGATAATGGTGGCAATCATGGCAAAGACACTTCCAGTTACTTGGAAGATGACGACTCTTTTACAACCCTCAAGCAGCCCATCTCACACAGATATCACTCTTTTCAAGAGCACTACCCTTACAATGAGCAAGAAGAGGAGTACCAACCCCCTGTCCAAAAAGATACCATAGCAACACCTGTTTCACTGGCATTTGATTTGAGGCATATGCTTAATGGTTACCATAATCGATACCCAGATTCACATGCGCCAATCCCTCTCACTCCGGAAAATATGGTCCCACCTGTTGTAAACCATTAACCTGCAACCCCTGTATCAGAAAAGTTTAGAGAAAACGTGGTAGAAACTCCCACTATAATCATAAGGGATGACTACATAGACAGTGATCAGGATGACCAACCTGAGGAAGGGGAATTGCTTAATGACCCAGGTACACCTGGTGACGAATGGGATGACACAATTGAGCCTTCATCTCCTTCACCAACACAATCTCCAGCTCGATCCCTGCCCGAGGATATTGGGGGATGCCATAAAATAATAGAACGCGCTTCAAAGAGTTTTGATTTGTCTATTCCAGTTAAGTAAGCAGAGTGTTTTCTATATGACTTTAAACATTCCTTGAGAAAATCTGTTTGTTCCATCCCAATTGTAGATCATATTTGGGAGGAAGGTCTAAAATTTATGAAAAATCCAGCATCGGTTGCGGCTGTGGTCCCAGGGCCGACAAGAAATATAAGGCTCCAGATTCCTCACCAGTCTGCTTAATAAGTAATCCTAGTGTGGATTCAGAGGTGATGCAAGAAGCTCAAAGATGTTCAAGGAACCCATCTGCCCCTTGTTCAGTGCCACCGGACAAGGAAGGGCGTAGATTAGACAACATAGCTAAACGTTTTGCAGCAATGTCAACCACCTCTATCAGAGCATCAAAAGCATTGGCCATTCTAGCTTGATATGACAGGCAAGTGTGGTCAGATCTGGCTCCGCTTCTTGATCATTTATAGGAGGACAAAAAGAAGGAAGCAAAAAAGATCCTGCAGGAAGGTGCCAGGGCTTCCACTGTGATCATTGATGCAGCAGTGGACTTATCTTTGATCGTCTTTAGACAAATGGCAGGTGCAGCAGTCCTGCACAGACAAGGATGGCTGAAGGACACCTCATTTCACCCTGAGGTACAGGCTAAAATATTGGACATGCCCTTTGATGCCCTTTGATGCCCTTTGATGGGGAGGATTTGTTCGAGAAGCATGTGGATGATACCCTTCAGGCAATCAAAGTGGATACTGACATGGCGGGTGACCGAGGCATGTTCCAACAAAAACTTTTTCAGCCCTTTCGTGGTGGAAGAGGAAGAGGGCAATACGCACAGAGGTCCTCCTTCCAGTCGTACTGATGCCAGTCGTACGCACCAGGTCATAGACAACAATATGCCAGGCAACATCACCAGTACAGAGGCTCTGGGGCTGCATGTACTAAACAGCCAGCTAGAAAAAGACCGTCAATGGGAGGAAAAGGACAAGACTCTACAAGAAGACAGTGACAGTTCTATGAAACAAGTCCCTCACACCACCTCAGGCATCATCCGAACCATCATCTCTCAGTCTTTCGAAATCAGTGGGAGAGTATAACCATCAACAAAAGAGTTTTGGATATCATGCATCAAGGTCACATTCTGGAATTCCTGCAAAAGCCCCCTTAACATTCATGCAAAAGGGCACATCAGCATCTTTCTCTCCTAAAAAAGGAGATTTCTGATCTTCTTTCAAAGGGAGCTTTAGAAGAAGTCCCTTACAGACAACAGGGCAGAGGATTTTATTCAAACTTCTTCCTAATACAAAAAAGTCATGGAAATGGAGGCAGATCTTGGATCTCAGACGCCTAAACAAATAAATAAAAAAGCAACCCTTTTGCATGCTCTCATTACAAGAGATCCTTCTCATGATCGACAAAAGGGATTTCATGAAGTCTTTGGATCTTTTAGACACAAATTTCCACATACCCATACACAGACCTCATTGTCAATTCTTATGGTTCAAGGTGGCGGGGTGCCAATATTAATTCAAAGTTCTCCCTTTCGGGCTATGGTTGGCCCCAAGGGTTTTCATGAAGTGTATGGCACCAGTAGCGGCCTTCTGCAGAAGAAAGGGTCACCAGGTATTCCCTTACCTGGAGGACTGGTTAATCAAATGTCCAACATTCCGTGCTGCAAGAGACTCTACCTTAGCTTGTCAGCAGCTATTCAAGTCTCTGGGGCTTCAGCTAAATGCAGAAAAGTCATCTTTCACTCCAACCCAGTCATTGACTTTTCTAGGGGCATCTTAGACACTACGGTAGCCAAAACTTATCCAAACATGGAAAGGATACAAAAGATAATAAGAGTGGCCTCTTCCCTGCTGAAAAGAAGGTCAGTTTCAGTGAGAGTGTACAAATCAATGTTGGGGATGCTATCCTCGTGTGTCCCATTAATTCCAAACCCATTCTAGGATGAGACCTCTACAAGAACAGCTGGATGCTTAGTGGGTTCAGAGCCACAGATCGTTCGAGGACATAATCAACATCATCCCTACCATGATGAAAGCTCTGTCATGGTGGAGAAAGGAAAGCAACATATCGCCAGCTCTCACCTTCAAAGCAATACAAACCAGTTTCATAATTACAATGGATGCTTCATCAGAAGCCTGGGGAGTGCATCTTCAGTAGCAGCAAAACTACGGAAAATGGTCCTCCAAGGAGGCTCAGATGCACATTAATCTCTTAGAGCACTGAGCTGTCTTCCTGGGCCTCCAGTCATTTCTTCCCAGAATCTGCGGCTCCTCTGTCCTAGTCAAACACCATCACAATGTTTTACATAGCCAAGCAATGTGGCACAAGGTCGCAGACCCTTTCATCTCAGGCCCAAAGGATTTGGGATTGGTTACTAAACCACAACACTCACTAATCACTAAAGGTAGAGCATGTTCCAGGCATGTTCCAGGCATACAATTTGTACAGGGGGATTGTCTCAACAGGGCAACTACTCAATGCCACAAGTGGGAAATAGATCAAAAACAGCTGCTTCAAGCCTTCAGAAAATGGGGCACTCCAAATATGGAACTCTTTGCAACTATATCCAACAAGAAGTGCCAAAAATGTGGGGTAGATTCCCACAGAGAGGGTCTTGGGGAAATGCACTCTAGATTCAATGGACGGGAACATTCGCCTATGCGTTTCCACCCTTCCCTCTCATCCCCAGGATGCTGTCCAAGATGAAGGAGCCTTGTTGTCTCATTCTTATAGCCTGGCTTTGCCGAAATAATACTGGTACATGGAGCTTCACCTGCTGTCGATATCTTCGCCCATACATTTCCAGCCAAAGAGCAATGTAATTTCAATGAACAACAAACATAGCTTGCAACCTCAGATACAGTCTCTCAATTTATCAGCATGGCACCTCATGAGCATGGATCCCTAGTGATACCAACGAATGCAGATTTATACTGGGAGAGACAAGAGCTTTTTTCCACAAATACATTTCACTCTGCAAAGTAGAAGAGATTTTGTTATTGGTGTATCAGAAATGACATTCATCTTTTTTATTCTTCTCCTAAGAAGATGTTACTGTATCTTCTGCACTTGGCTAAGTCAGGCCTAGTGCACTCTTCTATCAAGGTGCATTTTGCAGCGATCTCCAAATTCTGTAGAAAAAATGGTGAAGTCTCTCTCTGGTCCTGCAGACTAATCAAAGAATGAATGAAAGGCCTTTTTAGGCCCTTCTCACTGAGAAAGCCACCGGCTACACCCCGGCAATTGAATACGGTTCTATTCCAGCTGATGAAGCCACCCTTTGAACCCATTCATAAGGTGGATATGAAGTATGTCTCATGGAAGACGGCCCTTCTAGTAGCGCTCATGTCAGCCAGGATGGTTAGCAACATTCATGTTCTTTCAGTCTCCAAGCCTTTTCTGCAGCTCAAGAATAAGGTACTTTTGAGAACAAATCCAAAATTCATTCCTAAGATTCCTTCCTCCTTCCATCTAAATGAACCAATAATTTTGGCAACATACTTCAAAGACCCTTCTTGGGAGACATAGAATGCTCTCCACTCTTTAGATGTTGAGCGCTGCTTAAAATTCTACATCCACCGGAATAAACCTGTCAGGAAATCTGATCAACTGTTCATCTCTTTCCCACCTCCCAGAAAAGGGTATGCACTTTGGATATCGTCAGCTATTGCTTTTTGTCATAACAAAGTGGGAAGACCACTATCCAAATACGTGCCTGCACACTCGACTAGAAAGATGGTGACATCCACTGTCTTATTCATGGGAGTGTCGCTCACAGATATTTGCAGGGCAGCAGCTTGCTCCAATGCGCACACTTTCACCAAGCATTATTGTTTGTAATTAGCGTGGAAGGCTGATGCAGCTGTTGGACAGGCAGTCTTACGTCACCTTTTTAACTAAGGTACTCGTTTTATTACACTTAGTTTTATTGTTAGTATGGTTGATGACAAATATTTACAATATATATATATTGCCAAGCAGCGGTCGCCACTAGGTTGTTATAGTTAGGACCATGTTTCCATAAAAAAAACATTTTTTGACTTGGCTATATCTTTGGCACTGGTTGACGAATCTTCACGAAATGTTCGAAAAAATGTGCTCGGTGATTCTTGTTGTGCACAGAAAGTTACGGGGTGATTCATCAAGCGGTGGCCGAGAAAAAGGGGGGGTCAAAAAAGTTGCTTTTCCCATGATAATTCCCATAGGACATTTAGACACGACTACAGCCTGAACAACTGGACGGAATTACACCAAATTTGGCAGAAAGCTATTTTTCGGTATGCAGAATACACTTTTGGTGTAAATCTGTTCCGTAGTTTTTCAGATATTAAATATGAAAGGAAATCCAAATTTGTATATCTGTGATTGCGAAGCCTTCGCGAACAATGACATGCTTGTGCAGGGAAATGCAAGGCTCTGATTGACTGCCAACACTTCGAACCAGGAAGTGTTGGCAGCCATCTTGGGACTTGGCTTGAGTGGGATCTGGCTGGGACCATGGAGGAGGCCTTGAGGCTGCACCCGCAGTCCCAGATAGCCGGTAATGGGCACTAAATGAAAAGATTTATAAAATAAAACCTATGGCCTAATGGTCAAGGTCTCAGACCCTCACAGTGTAAATTGAGGGTTCTACTCTAGGTGTGTCCATGATCATTTCCCTCCTTTTATTTTTTTTAAACTTCATATGTTTAAGCATCATACAGAAAGGTGATCTCACTCTTTTTAATTGACAAACATTTTCTTTTCAATTTGTCCAGAAATATTTAATTCTAAGTATATCATCCATCAAAGCCTAAAAAACTCCCTCTCTCTCCCTCACATTCTGTCTATGCATCTCCCTCTTTCAATCTTTCTCCCACTCACACACCGACTCAGACCCGTACACACCCATTCACAGACCCACTCAGAAACCTCACACATCCACTTACAGACTCACTCACTCTCACACACCCACTCGCAGACCCCCACTGACACCTTCATGCACCCACTCACAGACCTGCACAGACACTAATGCACCCACTAAGACCCTGATGCAAGAACTGTCACACCCAGAGACTCTCACAGCCACTCTCACCCCGAGATACACCCTCTTACACTTAATCTCACAACCAAAGAGATAGGATGCAGCCAACTCCCACAGTGCACAGCCAAAGGGCAGTGTGCAGAGTAGGGTTTTCGTGGTTAGGGGGGTTGGCTGCAGGACCTGGCTGCAGGCCAGGCCTTGCTGGCAACCCCTGCTGTCCGTGGGCAAAGGCCGTGCATGGTGCAAGGTTGGGTGATTATGGGGAGTTGGCCTCGGCCCTGTGGCTAACGGCCGCCACACACGGCCAAGGGCTTTGCACAGCGGTTGTTGGAGTAATGTATAGTAATGACTTCACTTCAATCCAATCCACCTCACCTCATACCAATCCAACCCACTCCATCCCAATTCACCCCACTCTAATCACCACAATCCACCCCAATACAACCTAGTCCACCTCACTCCAGTCCAATTAATCCCACATCAGTCCAAACCACACTATTCCAATCCAACCCACCCTACTCCAATCCTATCCACCCTACTTCAGTCATCCCACCCACTCCAGTCATCCCACCCCACTTCAATCCAACCCACCCTTTTCCAATCCAACCCACCCCACTCCAATCCAACCCACCCAAATCCAATCCACCCTACTCAAGTCAAGTCCACCGCTACCCAATTCACCTCACTCCGATTCAATCCACCCCACACCAATACAAACCACGTCAATCCACCCCACTCAATCCAATCCAGTCCACATTAATCCACCCTACTCACTTCAAATCCACCCCATTCCAAAAGACCTTAATCTACCCCACTTTAATCCAGTACATTTCTCTCCAATCAATCCACCCCACACCAATCCAGTCCACCCCACTTTAATCAAATCCACCCCAACCCACTCCTGTCCACCCCAATCCACCCTAATCCAGTCCACAATATTCAATCCAATCCCCCACCATACCCAAATCCACCCCACTCAATCCAATCCACCCCACTCAGTCCAATCAACCTCACCTGCTCCACTCCACCCCAATGCAATACACCCCACTACAGTCAATCCAGCCCACCCCAATCCAAACCACCCCACCCCATCCAATCTACCTACCACAATCCAGTCCTCCTACTTCAGTCCACCCCACCCCACCTCACCTCATTTCAATCCACTCCACTCCACTCCACCTCATTCCACTTCAGTCCATCATGCTGCAATCCAATCCATCCAGTGTACCCCACTCCAATCCACCTGACTCCAGTACAATCTAGTCCACTCCAAACCACTCCACTCCCAGCCCAATCCAATCCACCTCATCCCAGTTCAGTCGACCCCACCCTACTCCAATCCAATCCACCTCACTGCACTCCAATACACCCCACCTACATGCAATCCAACCCACTCCAATCCACCACAATCCAATCCACTGCACTGCAATCCAATCCAACACACCCTAACCTAATCCAGTCCATCCCACTCCAAGCCACCCACTCACTCCAATCCACCACACTCTACTCCTGTCCACCCAGTCTATCCCAATCCAATCCAATCCACCCATCCCCATCCTTGTTCAGCCCACCCCAGTCCATCCAGCCCACCCTAGTCCAATCCACCCACTTCAATCCAGTCCACCCATTCCAATCCAATCCACCCTACTCCAATCTAATCCACCCCATTCCAGTTCAGTCCAATCTAAATCACCTCTCTCCAGTCCAATCTAATCTACCCCACCACACCCCAATTCACCCCATCCCAATCCAATCCAACCCACCTAATCCAATCTAATCCACCCCACTTGAATCTACCCTAAACCTATCCACCTCACGCCATTTCAATCCACCCCACTCTACCCTAGTCCAATCCACACCATTCTACTCCAGTCCAATGCACCCCACTACCTCAATCCACTCCAGCCCACTCCACCCTATTTCAACCCGTTCCACTCTGTGACACTCTCTGCCACTGAAACCTACTCCCCTCTACTCAACCCCACTCCAGTCTAATCCACCCCACCCCAATCCAAACCACTCCAATCCAATCCACCCTCCACATTCTAATCCACCTCCTTCAGTCCACCCCACCCCATTTCCATCCACTCCACCTCAATCCACCCACCCCAATCCACCCCATCCCAGTTTAGCCCACCACACTCAATCCAATCCATCCAGCCTACCCCACTCAATCCACCCCACTCAAGTACAATTCACTGCATCCAATTTACCCCACTACAACCCACCCCAGCCCAGTCCACCCACCCTAATCCACCCCACTCAAATCCAATCCACCCCACTGCACTCCAATACACCCTACCTCCATGCAATCCAACCCAGTCTAATCCCCCCCCAATCCAATCAACCACAATCCAATTCAATACACCCTACCCCAATCCAATCCATCCCACTCTAATCCACCCACTCAGTCCAATCCACCACACTCTACTCCAGTCCACCCAGTTCATCCCAATCCAATCCACCCCTTCTCATCCCAGTTCAGTCTGCCCCAATCAAGCCAGCCCACCCCAGTCCAATCCAGTCCACTTATTCCAATCCAGTCCCACTCCAATCTAATCTACCCATTTGTGATGCTATTAATTGTGTTTGACCAATGACTTTGTGTTTCACCACTGTGCATATTAGTTGCTCAATGTTCACCATTAGCACATTATGGGGGTCATTCTGACTCCCGCCGGGCGCGGTCACCGCGCGCCCGGCGGGAGCCGCCAAAATACCGTACCGCGGTCGGAAGACCGCGGTGGGTATTTTGAGGTTTCCCCTGGGCTGGCGGGCGGCCTCCAAAAGGCCGCCCGCCAGCCCAGGGGAAACCGTCCTTCCCACGATGAAGCCGGCTCGTAATCGAGCCGGAGGAGTGGGAAGGTGCGACGGGTGCTGTCGCACCCGTCGCGTATTTCACTGTCTGCCAAGCAGACAGTGAAATACTCGTAGGGGCCCTCTTACAACACCATGGTTGCACCATATTTATATTTATAATAATATGGCACACCATGGCAGTCGCTAGGACAATAGCATCAACATTTTGATGCTATTGTGGCACTTTGCTACACTAGCGTCAAAAAGTTTGACGCTAGTGTAACAAAGTGCAAGGAGGCCCATAGGTTTCAGTGGGAGTGTCATTTTAACGCCTACTCTGAGCAGGTATTAAAAATGACACCAAAAATGGCGCAGTGAAATCTGTTAAATTTCACTGCACAATTTTTGCAGGCCTCCTAGTGCCGGAACACCCCCTTCCTTGCATTCAATATGCCTGACGCAGGCAGAATGTGGTGCAAGGTTTTACAAAGTGGCACAATGCATGCATTGCACCACTTTGTAAATATGGCGGATGGAAAAAGCCACTTTAGCGCCGCCTTAGCATAAAAAAAATGATGCTATGGCAGAGCTAAGATAGCTCTAGGAGCTCTTAAATATGTCCCCTAGTTTCCTGCATGAACATGTACAAGTTGGTTTCTTTTTCTTGGGGTATGACATCTGCAAACAATAGGCACTAAACACCTTGCTTAATCAAATTTGTGATTACAGAGGGAAGCATTTCCTCTGTCTTGGGTTTTAATAGATACTGAAGTATACTGGGTAGCTTCTTCTGAGACTCAATCTTCACTGGTTCCATCGATAATATGAACCTCACATTGTTGGCCCCAGTGGACCACAACGTGGATGGTACCTGGTAAAGAAATTCTGTTAATTTGGGGGAAATGGCAGTTTCATTCACATCTCTTTTGCTATTTGAGCTCTTGCACAATAGTATGAGTACTTTGTTTTATTGCTGACAACATATGATTAAGAACTCACATTATGGAGTACAGAACACCGTACAGTTTAATTGAGAATATGAACTTTCAAAGAATATCTCAGCATAGCAGATTAGCTACGGATGTTGAGCTGAGCAAATTGAATATTTAATGCTATTGGATCCAAGGGTGAGACAGGGCCCAGAATATGGTGGGGAACGTATTGGTTAGAAATATTGACTGCTTCTGTGAACATGACTGGTAGCGGTAAAGTGGAGAGTTGGGAGGTTTTTAGAGTTGAGCGACCGCGCCGGTGTCAATAAGACTAGTAGTAAGCATTAATGACATTAATGACTAGAAGTAAGCATTCATGACACAATCTGCATAGGTGCCCTTTCGATTTACTACTGTTAATGTAAAACTTCTCAGGCTGTCCTAAAAGTCAGGATAAGAGTTTTAAGTACTCTGAGGACATTCAGACTGGTTGGAGATAACTTGTGTATTAGACAATAGTTCTGTTTCCAGTGCCCCAACTGTCCACAAGCTAAACGTGATCCTCCCACTACCTAGGCCTCTCCCATGCTCCCTACATTGCCTTTCCCAACTTTCTTTTCTCTCCCCCATTTGTTCCCCCTTTTGCACCACTCTTGACTGTTCTCTACATATAATGCAATTTCACCTGCATCAGTTTCGATTCTACATTCTCTTTCTTCCTCCCTTGTTAAGCTACACAATGGTTAGCAACCATCACTAACTCAGCCAACATCTTAGTCTGCAATCCTATACAGATGGTCCTTAACTTACTTCTAACTTTTGGTAACAATCCCTGTACAAAAACAACACCTACATCTTCTCGAGCCATCTCTTTTAGATGACTATACCCAATTACCTTTCAAACACATTCCTACATATGCCAAATAATCAGCTGGCACCTCACCCTTATTGTGTTTGCAGGTTGATCTAAGTGCAATCGGTTAACACTGGACACACACCCACAATCGCATTCAACAGGGCATTATTTGCTGTGCTCAATTCTCCTTCATTGCCAGAGGAAATACTCAGGCATGTCGACTTCTCCACCAATCTTTCTCTCACCTCGCTTAGCTCCACAATTCACAGCAACTGATTCACATCCACCCAGTTACGTCTGTTAACTTCCTCTCTGAACTGTTCAGGGTTTTGTCTGATAATAGGGAATTGTTTCTTGATACTCATTCCATCACAGGTAGTCCAAGGAATGGGAACCGTAATTCTATCCGCAGCTGTGGGTTGGTCCCTAAAGGGAAGAAGAATGGGCGAAGTAAGGCCTTCATCAGCAGGGTGACTGGAATGGGGAGATAGGAAACAGTCTGCGTTCCAAATCAATCTTTTGAGTGCAACAGAGGGGCTTTATTCTCATCTGTCTCTACACCCCAGAACTGACTGTACAAGGGGACCCGGACCAATTCACAGCAGGGAACTCATCCTCTTGTCTAGTCACGCACATCTCTTTACAAGGCACTTTACCTTCACTCAGTTGGATTGTGGCACTCACTTGAGTTGAACCTCCTTGTGCTCTAATCACCGGCAGTCTTGCAGTCTAAATTCACAAGGCGTTGTGGAGGTGTGTCTAAGTAAAGGAGTGAAACGATCCAATGTCTGAATTGCTGAGCTTGGCTCTGTGAACATTGACTGAAATCGTAGCTTCAATCACTTCACCCAAACTGTGTGATCGAGGAAACACCATTTTAGCCAATTTCTCTTAGTTGAAAAATTAAAAGCAAAAGTCATAGTATTTACGGAATTGCACGACAAACAAAAACCTCACTCATATATGAGGTAACAATACAATGCTGCTCTGCATACAATAATATTTATCGATTTCCTAGTGCACACTACAAAAATGTCTCTTGGCTTCGCCATTGCAAAGTGACATGGGTGTATAAAAATAAGCCAGTTGTAAATCGTTTGTACAAAAATTAGTATATACAGTTAATATTTTCTACCTTTTTTTATCTGCAATGTAGGGGAAAGTGGTGCATATTTTGCACATGCAGAAAAAATGGGTGGGCGTGCAAAAACATGTATTTCACCCTTGGGGTAATTTCACCTTGAGAAGACCAACTCAAACTTTCATTCTTTCAGGGAAGATGGCTACTAATGGGCATTGTAAATCAACAAATTAATATTATTATTGCCTGCATCTCTTCCTGGGTGCTAAATGTAAGAGGTTTTATTGTTTTCATTTTGTTAAACAAAATCTGCTACATTTTATGCCATCCATATGCTCCAAATTCTTTTCATGATGATGTCCTGAAAATGCATTCTATTTGTTTCTTCATAGCAAGTGTCTCGTTATGCTGATCTCTTTTCCCTCTAAACCAATACAATTTGTTATTAAGTTAATCATTGACATTCTGATGTCCTTGTTCTTATCCTCACTAAAACAATAATGTGTTTTGTTTTTTCTTTTCTACTTTGGTCCAACACTTATGTTTGACTCAGATTACACAGATAATCTGCCATCTAGGCTTCCCGTCGCAACTCTTTGGGGTTTGTTCACAAAGACATTTTGGAATATCTAAATAATGCAAACTTTTAACTGCCAGTTTGAACATACCCCCAAAACACATGAAATGGCAATAAAACAGGAATATTCAATGAATATTCATAATCAATTACTGCAAAGAGAAATAACTGTATCATCTTTGCATTTTTATAATAGTAAATTGAACAGTTCAAACTGATTCACAAAGACATGTAGGAGCATGTAAAAGAGTACTCCTGTAGTACTACTTCCTGTACTTACAAACATTTTTGTGAATCCATCCATTTGTCTACAGTCACGAATCTCTGTGCCATCGAAATGTCTAAAGGGAACTAGACATTAGCACTGTTTGCAGGGGTGGCTCCTCCATTAGGGCAGAGAAGCGTCTTCTCCCCACCAGCAGTGGCAGCTGCAAAACCTTTTCGAGAAAAAGATAATAAAATGTGTTTGTTATCTTTTTCTTAAAAAAGGGCAGGGCCACGGGCAGACGAGCACTTGAGGGGAGTGCACAGAGCACTCCCCTCAGAGCGCATGTGCGTTGGGCCGGCCGTCTCGGGCAGGCCAAACACACAACTCCCAGCCAATCCTGGCACTGCTCTGAGCAGCGTCAGGATTGGCCACAGTACAGGCTGGGAGCCTGTGCCTGCAGCATGCTGAGACGGAGGAGCGGCGGCAGGCAGAGCACTGCGTTCAGGTAAGTTCTGTTTTTTTCTTTCTTTACATTTTATTAATATTTTTCCCCTCCCGTCATCCCCTCTTATACCCTGCTGCGCTGCCCTGCCCCCTTTATCACCCACGAGCCGCGACTGACTGTTCAGAACAACTCACATGTCTGCAAATGTAACATTTGGCCTCTCACTGGTGACTTATCCAATTCCTAACACATAGCAGAGAAGGTTTTTTATTTTTTTAATATTTTTATTTTTCCTGGCTCGCACACACACCATCTCAGCGGTACCATCAAGTGTGTCTTTTAAATTAACTGTGGCAGAATGTGGCCTCTCTGGGCATGGCAATGATCCAGGTTCACAGGGAAGATAGGACTTCAGTTGGTACCACCTTGGCTGCCTTTGGTAGCTTGGCCTGAGTGACAAGGTAATTCTCATATAGGCTTAAAATTCCAACAATTACAAAAAGACAGTGGTAATTGTATAACGTCAATATCCACTGAAGTCCTACTAAATAACTGAAAATGTATTAACACAACATGAAAAAAATTGAAGTGGGATTTGAACGTTACAGAAAACAGAAAGATAGCACCACTAAATATTTAATGAAAACAGTGAAAATTGAAAATGACAGTAACACTAAAGAAAATCAATATCTCACCGGCACATGCAACTGTTGCAAACGACTGTGTAACAGGAAAAACAAAACTAGTAAAAGGTGACACCAATGAAAATTATTGATTACCATTATTACACTAAAAATTAAATGGAAAGTCCAGAATAATACACATATGACACCAATTAAAATGAATAGGAAAGAAAAGATTAATGGTAAAAACAAATAGTAAGTAAATAAAAATAATAAAGAAAACGATCCTAAGCATCCCCCATTTAGATTAGTGGTACCTAGGTAAAACCTGTAGCTGACTTTCAAGCACTCATGCTCGGATGTGATGTAGAGAGTTTAGCTGGTGAAGGATTTTGCCTTCACACCCAGAAAGAAGTGCAAAAACGTCAGTAAGCCCAACCTGAGCTGCATCAGATTTTATTCCAGAGAGTTAGGTACTTTTATGGTGATGCCACGGACAACGCCAGACCTTGGGTGAGAAGCTCAGACTGAGAAAAGTCTTTAGGATATATCTGTGTTTGAGCACCTAGACTCCATTATCACAAGCATCCAAGTACCCAGTTCGGTTAGGGACTGAGGTTCAAAGTAGTTTTTCTGACTTGCATGACCTATCCCACTTTAAAGTAGTTTGGTAGTAGTAGAAGTGGTTTGGCACTTTAAAACAGGGGAAAGGTATTCCTTAACCAGTTTCTCTGCCAGATCATTGCACTGAGGTAATGGTGGGCTGGGGATGGGGTGAGTCAGAGATGCAGCCTAGCTGTTGTTCTGGCTGTTAGACCATTGTTACCTCAGCCCCAATATCTTTCCCGGGACCTCCCTCCCAATCCCCTTGGTCGGGCCATCACTCAAGGCCATGGTGGGAGGGTGGTGTGTGCGCAAAAGCCTCTTTGTGAGGTCAGATCTAGGACTGCCAATATTCACAGAAAAACACAGCAGCCATTTGTTCATGTTTTAGGTTTGTGCAGAAGCCCGAGCATGACACTCAAAGAAGACTTCATATAGAAACGTCAACATTAATTTCTAACCTGACTTTTCTGCCTTTGTTTAGTTTAACTATCAGTCATGGATCATTAAGGCAGTTTTAGAACACATTTTAAAGTGTTTTCCTCTTGTGTTTAACATTTAAAGTATGAAAAGAGGGGAAAAATACCAGCCTTAGGTGATTTTCTTCATTTTCATACAGGCTAGCACAATGAAATACTCTGAATGTGAGTGAAAATCCATCCATGTGGCATTCCTAGCCAAATCAAGGGTTGGGGCTGTTGGGTCATTTTATTCCACCTCAACCGGATGGCCAAAATGTAATTAATGTCCTGTTTTTCAGAGAGGACCACATTAAGGGGGTCATTCTGACCTTGGCGGACGGCTGAGGCCGTCCGCCAAGGTACCGCCGTCAGAACACCGCACCGCGGTCGAAAGACCGCGGCGGTGATTCTGACATTTGCCCTGTGCTGGCGGGCGGCCGCCAAAAGACCGCCCGCCAGCCCAGGGCAAATCAACCTTCCCACTAGGATGCCGGCTCAGAATTGAGCCGGCGGAGTGGGAAGGTGCGACGGGTGAAGTTGCACCTGTCGCGTATTTCAGTGTCTGCTAGGCAGACACTGAAATACTTTTTGGGGCCCTCTTACGGGGGCCCCTGCCGTGCCCATGCCATTGGCATGGGCACGGCAGGGGCCCCCAGGGGCCCCGCGGCACCCCCTACCGCCATCCTGTTCATGGCGGGAGAGCCGCCATGAACAGGATGGCGGTAGGGGGTGTCAGAATCCCCATGGCGGCGGAGCGCGCTCCGCCGCCATGGAGGATTCAGACGGGCAGCGGAAAGTCGGCGGTACACTGCCGACTTTCCGTTTCTGGCCGCGGCTGAACCGCCGCGGTCAGAATGCCCAGCGGTGCACCGCCAGCCTGTTGGCGGTGCTACCGCCGACCTCCGCCATGGCGGTAATTACCGCCATGGTCAGAATGACCCCCTAAGTGTTTCAGTAAACTCTAAAGCTACTGTGTGCAAAAGTTTCATTTAATTTCCTTTAGTGCCTCACTGTCTGGGTTTTCTATGTTACAGAGAATGAGCACTGGCAATTTAGGTATTACCTGCCCCTTTGTGGGGCATTTTGTTTCATTGCGGAACTAGACTCGTGCTAGGATAAGAAGGTTTTGCAAACCAAGAACCGGGGAAACATCAAGCATAAACTTGGGCAACAATTGTGCTACAATTTTGTATTCAATGAGTGCCACAAAATTACTTGATAAACACTTCTCAACAAAACACTAACAGCATGGCACTGAGGGGAATAAAATATAGCTTTTGCCCACACATCTAGTTGTATTAATTACATTGCTTTAGGCCAGATACTGCCTATTAATTCAGCACTGCTATATATGAAAACTTGTTTTCCTCTGTGTAAATTGGCACATGTGCTAAATTTACTAGATTATCTTGGGCAGATGCTGACAACTGTTTACCTCCATGTCCATCTCCTTTTTTCCCGAACCCACCAATGGCTATTACTGAGAGGAGATGGGGGTCATTATCTAGCAAGAGTAGGCACACATAGAAAGACGGGAATAGGAACAAGGCAGGGGAGAGAAGTAAGGAGGAAGTATTAGATTTCACCCCATGGAACAGTGAAAATCCTCAGAACAATGCCTTTATTTTTAGTGTTGCTATAAGAATGGTATTAGTAAAAGACCTAAAGCAACTATCTTAAACACTATGCCCATATGTTTACTGTGATAATATGCGCTAGTCCACTAACCATCAACCAAATTCCCCCTAAGTTATCTTTATTAAAATATGAGGAATACACTGGTTAGACGCTGGTTTCAATGTAAAATGTTGTTACAGTTTAATGTACACAAATCAACCAGGGAATGGTTTTGAGCACCGTTTCCGACGGCAATATTTTACTGCCTAGGCTAGAAGATGCTTAAGGTGCTTTCTTTGCACATTTTTCTTCCTGAAATGTAAAGCTGGTAAAGTACAATGCCAAATCATGTTTAACAAATAACCAAACTACACAAGAAGTCTCAATCAATCAGTTTTTCTATAGCGCAACTACTCACCAGTGAGGGTCTCAAGGTGCTGGAGTGGGGGTGGGGGTGGGGGTGTTGAGGGGACAGAGCCTCATTCGAAGAGCCACATCTTATGTCTTGAGGTTCTTCCTGGAGATGGTGAGCGATGGGCTTTGTCTGAAGTGCAGGGGTAGGTTGTTCCAGCTCTTTGCAGCTTTGAAGTCCGGGAAGATGTATTGGCTAGAAGCTTTACTCTTGTCTGATTGTTCTGACTAAGCCTGAATGAATGAATGACACAAACTGGGTGTTTTATTTATCTAAGAAAATAATGGAACAGAAGAAACTAATTGGGGTGCTAAATAAAAAGATACAGTGGCCTGAAGAGGAAGTGAGAGAATACAAGAAAATGTTAGACATGCTCACAATCCAGATCAAAGACCTGTATCAGAATGTTTGTACTGCAGCAGCAAGTCTTCTAACTTCAGACGTAAATGTTATGGGCATTACTTTACAGAAGACTCTATTTGCAAACAAATGCAGAACAAAGTGATTCTGAAAGAATGGCAGATATAACCTTCAAGGGAGCAGCCATCATGACTGTTGATGCAACTGAAGGTGTCCCTTAAGAGGAGTCACAAATCAGTACTTCTGCAACACTTGTGGAGAAAGCAACACACTCCAGTGCAAGGAGACTATAGTACATGAAGCAACTGCATCCAGTGTGTAAGGTAGATCGCTATGCATCCACTTTGTTGGCTTTAGCAAACCCTGGGATTTGAGGCACCATGAATGGGTAAAACACACAAATTTGACATTTGTTTTCTACAGCAAAAGCATGATCATCTTTCTCAGTTTCACCCTATCCATTCATCAAAAAGTCTGTAGTTTAATGGACAGTTGGCATTAATGAGAAAAGATGGGAGTATGCACCATTGTTTAAGCTTCTCGGAAATCCAAAAAGCTTTTTTGCACAGTTTGCTTGGCACCTAGCAAATGTTTCAAAACTGGTCCATTTATCCGTGGGATGAAATATTTTAGGCATTTGTTCATGCATATTATAGAGCATGGGGTGTACCAATCCTACAAAAGATGCAATGATTCATACATAATGACCAGCTCTAGTGTTGGCATAACCAGTCTCCTCTTCTCT